>NC_090283.1:36268421-36925658 GCF_037392515.1 Haliotis asinina | reverse complement strand
TCAGGAAGTGTCTCAAACATTCCACTGCCATCATTCCTCAACTCTCAGACACTGGAAGTACCAGTGACCACCAACGTCCTGGACAACCATGTCACCCTACGCAGACAAGATTGACACACTGTGTTGTTCCAGACTGCAACATGTACAGCGTTAATAATACATGGGTGAAGTGGAATCATCAGTGAATAAACTATACGGTGCCATTTACGTCATTTACATCCATACAGTTGTCTCATGTTGACCCAGATACCAATGTCGTCACTTAGACTGGGTTAGAACCCATCGAAGATGGATGTGCAATAACAGTGGGAAGGTGTGCTCTTCACTGATGAATCTTGTTTTCATCTAAATTATGCAGATGGAAGAGAGCGAGTGAGTTTAGTTTTATGCCACACTCAGCAATATTCCAGCTGTATTGCGGCAGTCTGTCAATAATTGAGTCTGGACCAGACAGTCCAGTGATCAACAGCATGAGCATTGATTTGCACAATTTGGACCAAGTCAGCGAGCCTGACCACCTGATCCCATTAGTTGCCTCTCATGACAAGCACAGTCGCCTTTTATGGCAAGCAGGGGTTGCTAAAGGCCTATTCTACCCCAGACCTTTAAGGTTACATGCAACCAAAAATCAAACACAATTAAAACACAGTTACCACTTGTTCATGATATATAGAATGCATTGGTGATTGTGAAAAAACAAATAAACAGAATTATAAGCTTTTTATCTCAAATCAAAAGTGCGATATTTTGTACTTGGGTTTACCGCCATCGAAACATAGCAGCCCCAATACCGATCCCAGTCAGTACCGCTGGATGTGCACTTAAGTGTAACAGGGCTTTTTCTTTGGCCACTGCATGGTTCATCTACCGATACATTGAGCCGGCTCTTTGTTTATGGCTTGTAAACCCGATAGGTGTTAATTTCAAATTGCAAATGGTCAGTAACCGAAGTTGTGCATTGCATATTGTCATCAGCAGACAGACAGGCAGACATATAGGTGTCAATAAATTGACGTTGAGTTTTCTCTGTGACAGAGTCTGCTTATCACAATCAACATGTTTTTTTTATGTAATGAGTAGATTATTTACTTGTTTGCGTACACTACAAAGATTAGACTACTGCTCACAACCTCATAATGCGGGCAGGCATACTGTTTCAAGCTCTGCAAACCTATTCACTGCACATGCGTCAAGAGCGCAGCGCAGTGTAGCTGTTGAAACCACTTTTTCGCGCAGTACTGGGGGAAATTTAGTGAGCCGTGAATCGATTTCGCAGGCTTTTTTTCAGCATGTAAGCTGATTTGCATTTTTGATGATCTGATTTGGTAAGTTGTGTTTTGCGTAGCATGTGACCTTTCACGGGTCTGCAGAGTTCGTCTACGACAACATCGTGGAGAACGGTATGCGGATTGCGACGGGAAGATCGTTGGGGTGTGAGTAGTGTGATGGTTTGGAGGAGGAGGATGTCTTGAGGATGCTTTAATGCCATCACGTACACAAACACTGTCTTCACAAAACCATGTGATTACATAATGCCAATCCACATATGCAGATCCTGAAGCAAGGTAATGCTCGAGCACACACAGCAAGGCACATCATGAACTTTTTGACACAAAACAATATGGATGCGCTTCCATGGCCTTCTCTGTTACCTGACTTGGCCTTGATTGAGCACATCTGGGATGGAATGGGGAGACTTCTAATGATGGCACCATCTGCTATCAATGTCCATCTATTGAAGATCATCCTGCAATGTGTATTGTAACAGATACCCAGTGAATAATCAGGACAGTGATTTTCTCTCTCAGACAGTACTGCGTCAATGGTGGACACACCAGCTACTGACAGTATCTACAACTCAGCTGTGACTTTGGATTTTGACCCCTGGTGCCTCTATACGTGTCATGCTCTGTCAGTCAATCTCTTTTTGGAAAAATGTTTTCTTCCTTTGCTGAGGGAATCTCCATGCTTTCTAACATTGCTAAGATATCATAAGTACGTTTCAGTCTGAAGGGGATATTTCGTATTATATGGGTGGTGCATTTCTAATGTTGTTCAGTATATATATTTTTTAGCATTAAAAAGTTTTCCCTGTGAAATCACAGTCGGCAAGACCTCTATTCATGTAAAAGCTATCACTTAATATCCAAACACTTAAAGAAAAAGTATTTTGTCTTGTTAACTATTCACACCTTTGTTGTTTGCACCTCACAATGCACTGCCAACATGTTTTGTTGATTTTGAAGTTTCAGCTAGTTCTTTTTTCTTATCCATCCATACCCTCATAACTCTTTGTATTTCTCTAATCATCTGTTACTTTTTAATGTCTACTCTTTTGTTGGGAGAGTATATCAGTATTTACACTTCATCAACACATTTGTTACAGGATGATTAGTCTGTTTGCTGAAAGCTGACCCTCACTATGTAACTGAAAATGGAAAAAAATATGTGTGAAATGACAGGCATCTGATGAAGTAAAATGAAATTGTATGACATCATGAGATCAGTTTAGATTATTTGTATGAGTTGTGATCAGATCTAAGTTTGTCAGTAATGATAGTGTCTTGCAGAGATGCCATGAGATTGTGACTGCCTCTATGAGTATACCATTTTCCCTCAGGATCTGTCAAAGAAGGTGGAGGTGTGGATGGAGAAGTATGAGACTGATGTTGAGGACAAACAAAGGGAGCTGGACATTCTGAAGGCTTCCAAGGCCAAAGACCTTGAGAGACTCCAGGACCTTACTAAACTGGTACTTGATGATTATACCAAAAATTTATATTATATTTTGTTTGTTTTTTTCAGGACTAAATACAGATTCACGTAGTTTTAGCTTCAGTGAGCTCTTCACTGAAAACAACATTGGTGTATCTCCATTCTATCAATCCATGGTGAAATTGGTGTTCAGGAACCTGTGTTTGTCTACAAAGTGATTAAGTGACTTGGTCACCATCATTCCATAATTGTGTATGGTGTTCTCAGAGTTTAATTTCGTATTGGTTATTCCACAGAACCCCCAGAGAGGATAAATTACTGTAAGAAACATAAAACAAACCTTAGAATGGCGATCACTCAAGTGGTGAAAAATATGGATTTTAGATAAGATTATAGAAAATCTGACATGATTCAGGCTTTAAATGATAGAATATAGCACTACACTTATGAGACTGGAAAAATATTTACTTACATGATTGTGATAAATTTGGATGGAGCCAGACTGAAAGCTAAGAAGAATTTTCTTGGGTTCAAAACATGTGCTTTGTAAAGGGACCTAAAGGGGCACTGATGCGGAGCAAATAGTGTTTCTTGCCAACAGTCTAATTGTGAAACCAAGCTGCAAATTGGTGAACACCCGCTCCCTCGACCGTGACGGACATGGGGACTGGGCTTCTGTCCACATCAGTAGAATTTCTTCACGCTTAAACAGTCAGGACGCTGGATGCCCATCATATGCCATTATTTAAATATATCCATGGTTTTCCTTGTCTGATTGTAACAAAATATCCGAGCAGTGTAGTATTTTTCTGATGCCTGGATGGTATGGTGACTGATCCAATTTGATCCTATTTCTGTGTTTTTGACCTTGATATTTAATCAAATCAAGTAAAACATGATGTCTGCAGGCACGTAGCAAGCCTTTTGTTTCATATAAGTCCGAAAGATTACAAAGCTTTATGTTGAGATAGTTTTGAGGGTTGGCCCAGCTGTCATAGCAAAAATCATGTGTAAATTTGGGTAGCTCTGGTAGCTACACTTGTTTATTATCTATGATAACAAAAACACACAGTTGATTTATTTGACTTTGTAAACTAAAACCACAACTTTGTCCTTGGTAAATAAATCTGAAAATTTTCAGATTGTAAGTCCAGTCTTGATGTTGATGTTTGCTGGGTATTAGTTGTTTGCCTAACATCCACATATCATGCTGTGTGTCAGGCCATTTCTTCCCCATTTTAAACTTTCTGTGATTCTGACCTATCTAGGCCACTTCTCCCCAACCCTTCTTATATCAAAAGGAGGATACTCTGGCTAAGCTGCCACTTGTTCCCCACCGTTACTCTTAAATCAAAAGGGAGAGATTCTGACCCAGCTAAACCCTTCACAACAAAGTCTCTAAGGTTTGCCTCAAGGTGTGTCAGTAAATAATTGTGTCTGTATGAGTAAGTCAGTGTGTCTGTCAGTTACTTACTTTTATTATTATTATCAATTTAGAGACATGTTAATTTTATGATTTTCATTCAGGCTTGGTGGCTAATATTCCCCTACAATTTCATCATTTCATTTATGCTCTCATTTAATCCATGGGCAGGAGGCCCTTAGCCAACACTTGATGATATCAGTGGTGACAGTATATATGTAGTTCCCATGATGTTGACCTTTGTTATATTATGTCTCTAATCTTGACCATAATATATCCCTAGTTTTCATGTCTGAAATATATCCTAATCTGTCAAATGTGTAGATGTGAATTAAAAGAATGTTACTTCCAAAATCTTGTTCTGCTTTGTTTTGTTTCAGTACAAAGAATATGAACAAGTGGTTGTGGAGGATCGTATTGCCAAGGAAAAAGAAAGACGGAGAGCAGAGCAGGACAATATTGAGCTTAAGGCTTCCATCAGAGTAAGAAATTTGGTGTTTTCATTTTGAAAAATTAGTCTTTCCCCAGGCTGTAACACATTCACCTTTAATGAAATGGAGGCCAATTAAACAACTTAATATGTCTTTTCCCTCAAATGAAATTAATTTGATTAATGAAATTATCTCTATAAAACTTTCTGTGGACTGTTCATAACATGAAGTAAATTGCTGTGTATGCTGCCACACAGTTTCTAAAGACAAACCATCTATTGATAAAAAAAGACCAAAAGAAAAAAATGGTTTCTTGTAAAACTTAACGAAACTAGAAGAAATACTTCCTTGATAGAACTGTGTCTTAAAATAAGATCGTCAGGGAATCCTTTTGACAAAAGTCAACTTGAAGGAAAAAACAACAGAAAAGGTGTTTCTCGAAAATTGTCAGTTCCCTTAAGGCAAAATCAAAAGTTTGGACTGAAAGAAGAAAATGCAGTGTTGCATCTAGGATTTGCTGTTTTTGAGTCAGTTGACTCACTGCCTTTCAATTTCTGCACCAAAGACCTTTAATGGTGTGCACATGTTATTTTGTGCATATGTAAACAGAAAATAACAGTAAACTGATTTTTATTTTTTTATTATTGATAAATTTATCATAATCTTTAAACTTACCCTTACATCTGTTGAGATCAGCCAGCCTCAGTCTCACACAAAGTCTTTAATGCTTGAAAATTCTCTTCTCTCTCTTGTTCTTCCACTTACATACAGCCTTAATGAAGTGAAACTTGTCAGTTGTGAACCCCTGTAGCTTTATCATCATGAGTCTGTTCAAAGTAACAGATGACAATCTGTATTGTGATGGGGATAGCAAACCATTCTGGCAGCTGAATGCCCTTTCACACAATCTGCGGTGTGGAGTGGCATTATCAAAGCTATTCTTGCCAATGTCAAAAGTTTTGGAAACATGGCTGAGTGGTAGGTGTAAATAAGAGTCCACAATGTCTGAAACTTATCCCTAGGGTACATCTGTTCACATACCATCTGCTTCACAAGTCCCCATTCCATCATAGTAGCATCCTTATCAATCAATGCAGGACTTGTGGTTCCAGTAGAACTTGTCATGTCCTTCCCATAATGGTCACACAGTATTTCTATCTCTTTCTTTCCATATTCATCTCTTTCTTCTTTACCTATGAAGGAGATGCTTCTCATTCCCATAACTGCAAAGACTGTAGCAACTGATGTACTGTCCTCTGGAAATCTCTTTCTAAGTCTGTCCTCCAAAGATTTGCAAAAATCATGTCTGACAGCCTAAGCCTTCTTCACACTGAAGTTTTTAAGTTTGATACCCCAGTAAGTGGCAGTTAAACCTTTCTCTCTTTCAGTTGATCTTGTTTCCTCTTTCTCAGTTGATCTTGTTTCCTCTTTTTCAGTTGATCTTATTTTCTCTTTCTCAGTTGATCTTGTTTCCTCTTTTTCAGTTGATCTTATTTTCTCTTTTTCAGTTGATCTGGTTTTCACCTTTTCAGTTGATCTGGTCTTCTCCTTTTCAGCTGACCTGGTTATTTGCACCTCTGTTGACTTCAAAGTAAGCTTTTCTTTTAAGGGTGTTTGGAAAAAACTCCTTCCAGTAGATGCTTTCTTAACACAGTCCATACAATGCTGAATGGATTGCTGAACACAAGCTATGTCGAGATCCACTTTCTGGAAAATCAAACTCAGCTGTGTGAAAGACGGAATTATGTCCATCATGATGTGAAGGGTGGACACAAACAAGTGCTCTGTTAAACTGTTCAGGAGCTCCTTTGCTTTGGACGTTCTTTTCTTAATGTCTTGAAAGTACTTCACTAGTGACCTCCAGCAACTATAGACAGCTTGTAGTGCAGAATATACTGAAAACCATCTAATTTCATGGACCACTTTGACCTTAAGTTGAGGTTCTTCAAGCACAGCCTGGATGTTCTTCAATTCGCTTACTCTACTTGAAGTTGATCAGTTAGTGTCTTCTGGAACACCTTAACATACTCCACTTCATCAGCAGCCTTAGAGGTTACCAAGTTCAGTCTATGAGGAAGACAATTAATATTCACTGAATGGGGGCTGTCATTTCTCAGAAGTGTTGCCACACCACCTTTTCTTCCAGTCATTATGGAGGCCCCATCTGACCCAAAAGCTCACATTATTCATGCTTATACCCTTCTCTGTGAGAAATTCCTGAAGTTTTGTGTAAATCACTGCTGCTGTAACACTTTTCATTTCAAGTGACACATTACCCAAAAACAAAGCTTCAACTGTTAATATACCCCTCAACAATTAAACTCACAGTATTAACAGATGAACGATAAGTGAGAGTCAGTACGTGACAAAAAGTTAGGTTCGCAGACTGACAGATAGCCGAGGAATTCCGATCGCGAAGCGTGATCTAATCTGACCAATTAGAACATTGTATTTTAATACCGATTGTTCACAAACCATTCCACCTGTTAAATGACGCTGTTGCTATTTTTAGATTGGAACATACGCAAAAGATAAGAATACTCAATATGCTTGACGCTGGTTGTAATTTCTACTGGTTATTACGCGGTATATAAGTAATAATGGGTATATATTTTCAAATTTCCGTAGGTTCTGACGTGTTATGTTTGTAAATTTGCGTATGAAAATAAAATTATGCACCAGATACGCAAATACTCGCTCTAGATGCAACACTAAAAATGGGTCTGATGTAATGCCCATACAACATCCTTCTGTACGTTTTCAGCCATGGTCGAGCCCAATAATGATGTTTTTGTCTATGGCTTCTTCTCAGAACAAGGGTCATTGCATCTTGTCACATAGTTTGTTGCTGCAACATAAAAAGAACGTCAGGGCTGCAGCATTGTGAGGAAGTTGATCCATGACTAGTCCTGTCAGGAGGTGCTGCCCACTTTATACTTGACTGCCGTTTTGGTGACAACGCTGACCTGTAGAGGGTAGTGTCCAATTACTCTATGAACAGTAACTGATTTGTTTAGATTGCTTTCATGGGAGTGTCAGGTTAGTGTCAGTTGACCTCAAATCTGACCACAGTTGGATCAGTTGGACACCGCCACTACCAGTCTGTCATCTGTTTAACCCGATCAATCTTAGACTCTATGAGGTTTTACTGAAGAAGGGGGACCCGTGCAAAAGGATGTCAGGTGAATTTCCGTCAGAATTCATTGGAAAAATTTGGATCAGATGGGCTGCAGATGACATGTTGATGGTCAGTGGAATGGGGGTGTAACATCAACAACGTGCAGAGTTTCACAACTATCTTTGGTTATAACTAGTTATAGTGTTTGACCTGATCCATGACTTGGACCGGACACTTGAAGTAGGAGATTGAAAGATGTAACAGAAGGATTAAGAAAAGGAGTGAAATTCCCCTATCAGAACCAGACGACCAGTTTAAAGGGCAGCTTTGACAAGGCTGGAATAATATTCAGGAGTTAGGGTGTTGAAATTTTGGGAAGACATTTCTAACTATTTTCTTGTAAAGCTTAATGAAACAAGAGGAAATATTTCCTGGATTGAGCTGTGCCTTAAAATAAGAATATCAGAATCCCATGTCAAAATGGCAAAAGGCAATCTGGAGAAAATTAAAGCTACAATACAAGACAACAAGAGAAATGTTACTTCTCCAAATTCTTCTTTCCCTTAAAGCAAAAATAAAGGTTTGGACATTAAGAAAGAGAAAATGGGAAAAGAAAAATACATTCTTCTCCAGGCACCTTAAAACAGGTGGTGATGGTGAGCAAGATAAATGGCCTCCCATGGATGCCAATGAAACAGTACATGAGAAAGTAGCTAGGTTGTTTGTCTGTTACATCTCACCAGATTGCCTGAAAAGTGTCATTAAAAAGTCCAAATCTAATACAGCTCCAGGGCCTGATGGAAACCAGCATTGGAAACTGTTTCCCTGCATCCAAATACTGTACTTCACTGTTTCAATTCTCTTGTGGACACAGGTGATGTTCATCCATGGTTCTGCAAAGGTCAAACAATACTCCGTCCCAAAAAACAGACACTTGACTGATCCCCTAAACTTCCACCCTATCATGTTTGAATACTCAATACAAATTATTCACAGGGTGTTTGACAAACCTCGTGTCATCTTACTGTTCTTCTATTGACATAAATTACAGAGAGCAGAAGGGGGCAAGAAAGGGAGGTTGGGGGTGCAAGGATCAACTTCTTATACAGAAAATGATTTGGGAAACTCATCACTGCAACCTCTCCATATGCTGGATTGACTACAAAAAAAAGCATTTGATTCTGTCCCACATGAATGGATTCTGAAGTCTCTTCAGTGTATTCACCTCCCTGAGTGAGGACTTGATTTACTGAAGTCTTTAATGAATTGCTGGTCAACTAAACTTGAGATGTACTCGCAAGGGCAGGTGCAGACTTTGGAATCTATTCCAATCAAAAGGGGAATATTTCAGTGGGACTCCTTCAGTCCTTTGCTTTTTTTGTCTGTCTCTAAATCTTTTGAGTTTTCTGCTCAATAGGGAGGAAAGTTACCATCCCGGACCTCCTCAGCACAGGTCCCCAACACCTCGTACTCATCTCCTCTAGATGGATGACATCGAGCTCCTTGCCAAAGGAGATGCCAATCTCAAAGAACAGGTTCTCCTTGTCGAATCCTTTTCTAATGATATTGGCATGACTTCTGGACTGGACAAATGTAATACTCTTCATTTGAAACGTGGCAAGGTAACTAATGATGGATCGGTCAAGTTACGAGGGGGAGGAGTTATTGAGCATCTCATAGAAGATCAGGCCTACACCTATCTTGGAAATTCAAGTTTGAGACAAGCTCCAGAGTGCCCAGATTCAAAATAAACTTCGGGCCAAGTGTAAATCTCGTTTGAAGAAAATCTGGAGTTCAGAGCTAAATGCTCGAAATAAGATCAAAGCCACCAATACTTTTGCTGTGCCAGTCCTCTCCCATTCCTTTGGAGTAGTTGATTGGACAAAACAAGACATCTAGAGTTTTTACTGCCTGAGCAGAAGGATCATGTCAGATAACAGAACACACCACCCTCGTTCCTCTCTTAATTGTTTATGTATGCCAATTAATTCTGGAGGTCGCGGTTTGATTAATGTGGAAGCTCTTCATGACAGAATTCTATTGTGTACTTTTGCACATATTTATTTATCAGATGATCCTTTGGTGATGCCTGTGAAGACTCACGATGAAAGCAAGGAATTCCACAGCTATTTTAAGCGTGCGAAGGTTGTTGGACACAATGTGAAATTTGACGTTGATTTTGCTCATGGTGATGTACTGCTGGATGGTACAGTGATGGGAGTAAACCAGGTGAAGTCCTTAACCAAATCTGCCCAGAGTCGGTCCTTTGTGGAGAAGCTGTCTGAGAGGCCATTGCATCGTGTGTACAGCCCAACAGTCCAACTGACTCCTTCACCTGAATGAAGTCGGCTGGTCTCAGATGTGAAACTGAGGGCTTCCTTTTTGCTGCTCAGGACCAGTCACTTCCCACTTGCAATCGCCAAAATGTGATTCTTAACCAAAATGTCAACATGAAATGTTGTCTTTGCAATGAATTTACAGAGACTGTCCAACACCTTGTCAGTGGATGCCCTTCCTTGGCACAAACAGCATATCTTAAAAGACATGATGGCATGGCTCGTTGCTTTTATTATCGTCTCTGCCATGCCTGTGGCTTTAATCCCAAGGTCCATCCATGGTATGACCCTGAACATGTCCAGGGCGTCCTGGAAAATGATGCTTTCAAATTTCTCTGGAATAGGCCCATATGCAGCCTGAGATGAATTCCAGCCAACAAACCTGATCTTATCCTTTTTGATAAGGCAATGAAATTATTTATATCATTGAATTGTCTGTCCCTTTTGACAGCAGTGTGATTGGCAAGATTCAGGAAAAGCATGATAAATATGCGGACCTTGCCTTTGAAATGTCTCGCTTGCATCACAAGTACACTGTCGTCAGGCTCCCCATTGTTCTCGGTGCCCTTGGTTTGGTTCCCCCTCTTGGTGCAAATCAGGAGAGTGCCCGGGTTCTCCACCGGGAGCTCAGCCCCTCTGATAATCTGAATAATGCAGAAGGCTGCAGTGTCGGGGAGTTTTCATATTCTCCGGAAAGTTCTTGGTGGGTTCAACTAGGCAGTGTTTCCTGGGAGAAGTCCCATTCGCTGTCTGGGCTGCGTGTAGAGGGGGCGAGGGCCCTGAACTGATGATGAGCCTTACCGGCCCCTGCGTGCCAGTATCACCCAAAGTGCTCTCAGCAGCACATCAATCTTAATCTGTAAAAAATAATAATACTGTAATAATGTTGTAAATCCTCAGAACCAAAGCCGCAAGTAATACATAATTATTTATTGAGCAGGAGATGCAACCTGTTTTTGTGTAAGGCATAACTGTAATTATGTGAGGCAGCTTAATAAGAGGATTCTTTTCCCGTAATCAGGGCATGCAGTAAATGATTTATTGTGGTCATGTTTGGAGCTAATTCATTTTGATTCCAATTCACATTTGTTACTGCCATGTACCTACATGTGGCAACAACAATATCAAACACTTAACATAAAAACATTTGACCTTAGTGGGCTATTTGAGGAAGAATATAAAGGTTATTGTAGGTTGACCTTGAAAATATGCATGCATCTCAAAAAGATGTACTTAATTTAATTCATGGTAGAAATTTCAGCTTCTAATATGTAGGTAATATATAGAATTATTTGTTTCATGTGCTTTGGATTAAGCACCACCAAAGTAATAGTCTTGAAGAACATCAAGTGGAGGAGAATTGATATAATGATCAGGATGAAGTAAAAGCTGAAAAATGTACTTTGTGTTTGCAGTTGCAAGCCTGGTGGCGGGGCATCATGGTGCGCAAAGGATTTGGTCCTTACAGTAAAAAGAAGAAGAAAGGCAAAAAAGGCAAAAAGGGCAAGAAGGGCAAGAAGAAGAAGTAGCATGATGCAATCATGACAAGAGCTATGTCCAGTTTCAAGGCACATGTACAGATGTTCATAAGGAATCAGTAATTCCTAACTGATGCAAACTTTATTTATCTTTATTCAAGATGTAATGATTTCAAATTCATGACTATAAATATCAATAAAGGTGATTCTGTTGGTGATTTTGTTTATTTAATGTCAGATATTGTTGTGCTATGGCAACATTAAAGAACAGATCATACTCTTGAAGTGATCATTTTTCTTAATGAGAAAAAGTGATACATTTCTTTGGATTTTCCATACATTTGACATATTCCAGGCATTAGAATGAATGTGTGATATCAAGTGATGAGTAAAGCACACATTATAGATGTTTTATTTCATTTTTTTCAACTGATTACAGTAAAGTGTTTAGAATTGAAGCACAAAGGTCAACATATGCTGTATTTGGATTTTCAGTATTTTTCTTAGGTTGAATCCCACACCCAGAGTTGTGCAGCTGGCTGCCAGGAGAGTATGGACATGTTTATACAACTTCTTAGGATGATGAAGGGTAGTATGGAGGTACAGGAGCAATATGATGACAAGGAATTACCCGTAGAGGCCAGTGACAATAGGTGGCATACAGAGGCCAGTGGGTGGGCACGGAGCTAGAGTAGGACATGTTACAAGCACTTAGTGTTGGTTGATGAGTTCGTCATATGCGGAGGGGATGAAGTAACCTTGATTTCTGTTGATCCGGGTCGCTGTCGTTTGATGTGGATGGCCTCTGTTAATTTCCGTTTGGTCAGGTTGGTTGGTGTGCGTGTATTCTGTCCAGTTGACTTGGTGATTGGGGTTGGGACTGATATGGCCGATTTGTTGTCGGATTTGTTTGTTGATGCCTGGTGCTCTTTCACTCTGGTGTTGATCGGCCTGGATGTTTCGCCAATATACGATAGTCCACAGTAAAAACCACAATCTGAGGATGTGGCACAGGATCCATTGGTCCAATAAAAACTGTTTTCTTCTTCATGTTACTGATGGCTGTTGGCGAGATTGGAGGAGTAATGAGGCTTATCAACAGTGAATGATCCATGCAACTGAACCCTTTGGCGGTGGCTCTGTAATGGCGTAGGGGTGTATCTCCTATGACTGTAAGCCGAATCTTATCACCATTCAAGGGACACTCAATGGGCAGAGATACCAACAGGAAGTACTGGAAGCTGCTGTTGTCCTGCAATTTGATAACCACCCCTTCGCCAGTCGACCAGTATTTATGGACGATAATGCTAAGCCCCATCGTTCCAGAGCTGTTATCACATACTTGCAGAACAATGCAGTTGACAGATTACCTTGGCCTGCAAGAAGCCCTGATCTCAACCCAATTGAGCATTGATGGGACCATCTGGGGCGTCAAGTTCACGTAAGGGATCCACCTGTTCAATATCTACAGATATTAGCCCAGGCTCATCATGAGGAATGGCAGAGGATTCCAATAATGGGCATTCGGTGTTTGATTTCCAGCTTGAGGTGGTGGGTTGCAGCAGTCGTCCGTGCGAGGGGAGGATACACCAAATACTGATGTCACCATTACTGTTGGCTTCGGATTGAACAGTGAACGGGTTTTTTTTTAGAACTTTGTGTACGTTGGACCACAGACATTGTCTTTGTGACCATAGTTTTGGACATGATTGTTGATAACGTTTTTAGTGCTCACATATGACTGTCAATAAATTACAGCCGAAAGTAGCAGCAGTGTTGGTAGTTGATGGATTGACACTTTAGATGGTTCAGTTATCGAAATTATAACCGTGTGTTGGTTTCCATATAATCGATGACCAACGTGTTGTGTTAGACACAATCTTATATCATGAAAATTGGTGGTGCTTAATTAATGCTCATGTGTATGTTATAATAACAAAAGAACACTTACCACCATCACATAAAGCTTGAAACCTATCTCAAGACCTCAGCGCATTTAGTTAAAAGACTAACAATAAGATTTGTATATAGGGGTCAGTGGAATAAAACATGGCATTCATCCTCAATACATTTATAATAATTTAAATAAACACGTTCATTCAGGGGTAGAATATGATAGCGGGACAATTAAGCGGGACAACTCCACAGCAGAATAGTGCAAGCTAAGGAATGATGGCAAGAACTGGGTAGAGAACTCTTGAGATGAAGGAGTAAGCATATGCTCTGAAACATCGTATTATTCACAATATTGAAGTTAAAATCCATAGATCTTGCTTTTCGTTTGCATTCCGCTTCTAAATACCCCGAGGGATTAAATCAGTATGTCTGGTTCCACTTCAGATGACACTTTCAACTCCCGATACAGACGAAGCTTGTTCTATCCTGATCCACGTTTACTCTCCTATGGATTACATGGGACAATCTATTAATCGTTTGTTTCTCATTAATTTTCGGTGATATGCTTTACCGATAGTGTAAACACAGTCTAAAGAAAACGAAGATCAAAACAATCAATAGTTGTATGTCGAATGCAACCTATCACACTTCTTCCATGAACCGAAGACCAGGAGTATTCAAATAAATTATGTCAGCAAGTTCTTGCATAAACCAGGGAGACTATATAGAGAGGATAAAGACACTCCTCGAAAAGCCCCTTAACGGGGATGGCCTAAAAGTCGGGCCGGGCCGGGCCATGCCGGGCCAAATATATTATTGGCTAATAAACCCATTAATGAGCACCATGCCGACAAATGATTAATGCAACATACACCTTTGACATTAATAATTAATTTTAAACAATTTTATACACCAGTGGTCACAAATTATACTGCCTCTACCCTTTCACTGAAGTGGTAGGTCTCACTTCATTGTGCACTAATGCCTACAGGGAATACAAAACACAGACTTTAAATGACATATCACTTTCATTTCTTCACACAAAATTACATTACATTACATATTATTTAATTATCAATTGTGATTACATGATGTAACATTCTGAGTCATGTATTAACATAAATCAACATGAATTATTTACATTTGTACAAATATACAAATGTACATTTCTGAAGCCATTCAAGCTATTTGTGTCATTTATGCCAACTTACTCAAGTGTCCAGCAGCTGAGAGGAACTCCATGGCGGTCTTGAGTCCAGTTGCCAGTTGGTCTTTCAGTCTTGTTACTCTCTGGTCAATCTCTATATAAATTCTCTTACGGAATGGGGGACGGGCACCATGTGACATCTGCACCAACATGTTTCTCTCGGTTTTACCACCTTCTGCAGCACATTTACAAAAGCAAAAATGTTCGGGTGAGCCCTTTGCAGTCTTGTTGAGGTGAGAATTGTTCGTCCCCGAGCCTTGCGTCTCGTGGTGGTTCCATACTCCAGCTCGAAACTTGGCATGGTCATCCACCCAGGTGCGGGTGGCGTCTTCGTGGAAGGCATCCTTTTGTGCAATGGCAGGGGCGTTGTTGAACTTTCCATAGCCATTGGAAGGAGGGGAAGTGCTGCTGTTCTTTGATACGGTCTCAATAGCGCTCATGGCGGCGGTTTCAAAATCATTCTGGATGACATCGGGCTGAAGGGGGATCCTGCTATCTGTTGTACCTTTTCGCTCAGCTGGAGAAGTAGCAGATATTCGTAGGTGCGACGTTGGCGGTTGGGCAGCAGACAGAAGACCAACTGAGTCATCTTTCCTCCAAGTACCCCAAGGATGGCGTACAGCTGATCCCAGAATGGTGGACAGCACTTTCCTTGAAGCAGTCTGGAAGATTCACTTCATCTTTCATCTCTGCTTGTAGAGTCCACTCTACACTGAACAGAAGGACTTGACTGACGCTGCTTCATCTAGATTGAGTCTTGACATCTCCACGTCGTAGATAGTTGGTACTAGCGTTGTCTCAGTCTGTACCCGTCGCCGCAAAGCACTGGCAATCTTCAGAGCTGCTTGATCCTCCTGTGGATGGATGTGTGGGGACTGATTTCGAACAAACTGTCCGACTGTGGTGCACACTTCCAGTGTATACAGGCATTTCGTCGGTTGTTGAGTCTGTATCTGTAGCCACCTTGTAGTATCTGCTGTCCTCCTGATGTGAAGTACTCGAGTTTCGTTGGGTTTGCCATGGTTAGCACAGAAGATTTAGATTCTGGTTACAAGCATTTTAAAGTAATAAGAAACATCTCTCAATAAATTTGTTTTATCCCTCAATATGTTCTCTACCCTTCAACCGTGTGAGATGGAGTATAGCCTCCGCTAAGTGCGCTTTGTCCTCTACTCCCCTAATCCCATTGTAGGCATTAGTGCACACTAGCTGGTACAGTCCACGCGTGTGCAGGTAAGCATATCGCTGGCACAACAATTTTTGTAGCTATTATTCCCTGTAGCTATTTGTCCCTGTAGGCATTAGTAGACCAAACCTCAATAGCTGGTTCAATTCGCTGAGTGTTGTGAAAACTGAAATTCTACATGTAGAACATGAGTTAAATATTAGGGTTTTATGTAATAACTGTTGTATAGTGGTAGAAGTCACCCTACACATGGCAGAATGGTATACATAGATTATGGTTTTATGTAATAACTGTGGTATAGTGGTAGAAGTCACCCTACACATGGCAGAATGGTATACATAGATTATGGTTTTATGTAATAACTGTGGTATAGTGGTAGAAGTCACTCTACACATGGCAGAATGGTATACATGTCATAGAGTTTCATGGAATAACTGTGGTATAGTGGTAGAAGTCACCCTACACATGGCAGAATGGTATACATAGATTATGGTTTTACGTAATAACTGTGGTATAGTGGTAGAAGTCACTCTACACATGGCAGAATGGTATACATGTCATAGAGTTTCATGGAATAACTGTGGTATAGTTGTAGACGTGACTCCACGCATGGCAGAATGGTATTGTAGTTTCAAGTGATAACTGTGGTACAGTGGTAGAAGTCTTCCCACACATGGCAGAATGGCATACGAGTCATTATCAACAGATGCAGCTTTTTTACGTATCAGGATTAAAACTTCAATATAACCGTCAAATTTTATCAATGTGTTAAAAATCTGCTTTTTCCTCATTAGCTATATCTAATGTAGCTTGGGAATTTGTTATGACAAACAAAAGGACTAAACACTTTTTATTTTATTCCTTTTTGTAACAAAGGATAAGCATTTTGTCATGTATCCGGGTGCAGAAACCTAACATCAGTTGTCTGCTGTGCACTAAATTTCATTTAAGAAAATATTGTTTCTCGGGTGGTTGAAAAGAATAGCCTCTTTCCCGTTCCTGGCAGATATTTGTGATTTTTAAGCTGAATTTTTAAGTAAAAAACAATTTTGTTCTCTTGTATACAAGAAAAATGTTTTTCCTGTAACAGTTCCATAAAGGTATGAAATAATCAGTGATCTCTCATCCTGTGAAAGTGGAACTCCCTATCATGCTCATTAACAGTTTCTGGTTGAGAGTGGTAAACATGTGGTGTTAAGTTCAAGATAAAACTTTAAAGGAAAATCAAGTTGAAAAGGTAAACATTTGCAAGTATTTTGTATGGGTGTCTTTTATGTAACATCAATTAAGAAAAAAACCCAAAACAAACAATTTTCAAAAAATATGTCTCTCTGCATTTGGAACCATAGTTAAAACACAAGGATGCTGACTGAAATGTGAAAGTAAATAGTCATTATTTTTTTTCTGAATTTACTTTTACAATTTGTCTGTCAAATAACAGTTTTTTCTGTAACAGCTATTTTGTTATCGGAATGACCATCAGTGTTACTTCAAAGAAAAACATCTTGATTACTCAAACATTCTTTTTACTTTAATGTCAGTGTCATTAACAGCTTAACTGTGATAAAGATCTAAGGTGTATATATGCTGAAACTGAAACATGTTTTACACTTTCTCTTCAGAATGCAGCTATACTTATTTTTGTAAAAGGTTGTTACTGGAGAGACAAGTTATGTAACTGAAAAGACAATTCAATACAAATTTGAAAATATATCTAGTAGGTCTTTTTTCATCTAGATTTTTTGTGTGCTCACATTAGTACCATTAAGTTTATATTTGAAGTAACAATTGATATTTTCCTTAACAATTTGTATGTTTCACACCTTTAAAAAATACCCGTTATTTAAAGGACTTATGATGTTACTACAAAGACAGTTTAATATAAATAATCTTTCATTTTTGTTTTTCTTTCCTGATTTATTCAGATGTGCATTCAGATATGAGACAAAAGTACCTTATGCTTAACACAGAAGTCTGTTCTTGAAACCTTGAATGCTTATATCCATTTTAAAGACTGTTATTTGAGAGTGTGTGACTGACCATGCTAATTATGACAGTGTAATAATCAGTCTGCAAAACAATCAAAGCATTGAACATCCAGTTTCCTAAATAAAGTTAACTGGTGATAATCTAAAACAAAAAAAATCAGTGAAACATTCATTTCTGTAAGGTTTTCACAACTCTTATGACAAACACTGAGATAAATTTTGTTGATTTATTTGTTACTTTGGCAGTCTGAGGCAGATGATCAAAATGTTGATGCTTTTGTTAGTTGTAAACCTGTTTGACAGGTTGAGGATGATGATCCAAACTTTGATACATTTGTTACTTATAAACCTGTTTGATAGTTTGATGAATTCATGACAAATAGTGTCAAACATGTCGTTAAACCTATTTTTTATGGGTTCCTGAAAGTAACAAATTTCAAGATGGTAACTTCTACTTTAATTGTTGTATATTTAAAGCACGAAATCTATAGTTTTTAAATTCTTCTTTGTCTTCCATTAACTTGTTCTGAAATATCTTTCCAGTAACACTGACATGCCTTTAGGGTAGCAAGGAGGCAAAGTTCTAAAATATAGACTATATATTTTGGTCTATGTATGGTAGAAGCAATACTTTTAGAAACTGATTGGTATGGAATTAGCTTATCGTCAATGTCACTGATGTATTCTTATCCTAACTGAATATATAATCAAATTGTCTTCTCTGTAACAAACATGTCATTGTTAGTCACCTTATTTGGAGATATGGATATAACACGTAACACTAACTATACTTCTGAGGTTAACACACAAAGAACTCTTTCTTTCATTACAGATGGATCAAAGATTTTTGTCACAATTAAATAGTTTTTCAAGTTTATTTCACATATTTTCTTTCCAGTAACAGTGAGTGTCTTTGGCATAACGATACTGCCTTTCATATAAGAGGGCTACAAAGTAAATGCTTTATGATCTAAAGAGTAAGACATTGTCCAAAATCAATCAGAAATATCAAAATCTTCTTTTCAAATCGCCTTCAGTGCAATATCTTTTATGAGAGACAGTTCAGGGGATATCGAGAACATTGAAAAGTGTCAGCAGATTTCACTTTTTCATCTGACACAATGTAGATCAGGTTTATTTCATAAACATGCAATCATAGAACTGAATTTTTAAGTGTATGTAACAATATAACAGGTAAGATAGAATTTACAATGCAAAATCTTTAGATATCAATGTATTTTTAAGAAAAAATATAAGTATTACTGTTGTTACAGAAAAGATATTGTGGCTTCGACCTTAATTAGGCCTCAAATACTATTGATATGTGAACCGTAACAATTTATTTTGCCATTTGAGAAAATAGTGATTGATTATTTTGTATCTGAATTATGTTGTCTCTTCTACACCAAATAGCTGCAACTTTTGAGAATGACATAAACATGTATTGCAGTTTCAAGCCTCACATGGCAGAATAGTATACATGGGCTATATTTTCATGTAATAACTGTGGTATGGCGGTAGAAATCACGCCACACATGGCAGACTGGTATACATAGATTAGGGTTTTATGTAATAACCGTGGTATAGTGGTAGAAGTCACAGAGGGTGGAGGGAGGGGCCAAGACATCATTGTGCATTTAAGGCTTTTCTGTGCACTTAAGGACTCGTATACATGACCTTAAATGCACAGAAAGGTCTTTAGTGCACAATGGATATTTTGAGAAAAGACAGAGCAAAATCAACATGCATTTCATTTCCTACCAGTCCTGTGGAGTGCTTGGGACTGGATGAAGCTCTGCTAGACAGCTGGCAGCACCTCTATGATGCACACTGACTGTTTACCTGAGGTGCCGAGACAATGACCCATGTTGACTGAAATTGGAGAGAGAGTGAATGAAATATGCAGTACAGATTGAAATGAATGAAAGATTTAGTCTAGATGGGTTTTTACATGGTCAAAGGGATGAGGTGAGGTCAGAAACAGCCAAGAGGGTGGAGGGAGGGGCCAAGACATCATTGTGCATTTAAGGCTTTTCTGTGCACTTAAGGACTCCCATACATGACCTTAAATGCACAGAAAAGTCTTAAGTGCACACTGGATATTTGGAGAAAAAAAACAGAGGAAGTACAAGATGCATTTCATTTCCTACCACTCATCTGATGTGCTTGGGGCTGGATGAATCTCTGCTGAGAACCTGCCAGCACCTCTATGGTGCACACTGACTGTTCGCCTGAGGTGCCGAGACAGTGGCCCATGCATATGTTGCCTGAAATGTGAGAGAAAGTGAATGAAATATTCAGTCTAGATGGGTTTTTACATGGTCAAAGGGATGAGGTGAGTCCTCTGCACCAGTCAGAAACAGCCAAGAGGGTGGAGGGAGGGGCCAAGACATCATTGTGCATTTAAGGCTTTTCTGTGCACTTAAGGACTCCTATACATGACCTTAAATGCACAGAAAGGTCTTAAGTGCACAATGGATATTTGGAGAAAAAAAACAGAGGAAGTACAAGATGCATTTCATTTCCTACCACTCATCTGGTGTGCTTGGGGCTGGATGAAGTTGTGCTGAGAACCTGACAACACCTCTATGGTGCACACTGACTGTTCGCCTGACAAGCCGTGACAGTGACCCATGCATATGTTGGCTGAAATGGGAGAGAAAGTGAATGAAATATTCAGTCTAGATGGGTGTGTACATGGTCAAAGGGATGAGGTGAAGCCTCTGCACAGTCAGAAACAGCCAAGAGGGTGGAGGGAGGGGCCAAGACATCATTGTGCATTTAAGGCTTTTCTGTGCACTTAAGGACTCCCATACGTGACCTTAAATGCACAGAAAGGTCTTAAGTGCACAATGGATATTTGGAGAAAAAAAACAGAGGAAGTACAAGATGCATTTCATTTCCTACCACTCATCTGGTGTGCTTGGGGCTGGATGAATCTCTGCTGAGAACCCGCCAGCACCTCTATGGTGCACACTGACTGTTCGCCTGACGAGGCGAGACAGTGACAGTGACCCATGCATATGTTGGCTGAAATGGGAGAGAAAGTGAATGAAATATTCAGTCTAGATGGGTGTGTACATGGTCAAAGGGATGAGGTGAGGCCTCTGCACAGTCAGAAACAGCCAAGAGGGTGGAGGGAGGGGCCAAGACATCATTGTGCATTTAAGGCTTTTCTGTGCACTTAAGGACTCCTATACATGACTGTAAATGCACAGAAAGTTCTTAAGCACAGAATGCACAATGGATATTTTGAGAAAAGACAAAGTAAAAACAAAATGCATTTCTTTTCCTACCAGTCCTGTGGAGTGCTTGGGGCTGGATGAAGCTCTACTAGACAGCTGGCAGCACCTCTATGGTGCACACTGACTGTTCGCCTGAGGTGCCGAGACAATGACCCATGTTGACTGAAATTGGAGAGAGAGTGAATGAAATATGCAGTACAGATTGTTTTGTACATGGTCAAAGGGATGAGGTGAGGCCTCTGCACCAGTCAAAAACAGCCAAGAGGGTGGCCAAGACATCATTGTGCATTTAAGGCTTTTCTGTGCACTTAAGGACTCCTATACATGACCTTAAATGCACAGAAAGGTCTTAAGTGCACAATGGATATTTGGAGAAAAAAAACAGAGGAAGTACAAGATGCATTTCATTTCCTACCACTCATCTGCTGTGCTTGGGGCTGGATGAATCTCTGCTGAGAACCTGCCAGCACCTCTACTGTGGACACTGACTGTTCGCCTGACGAGCCGAGATAGTGACAGTGACCCATGCATATGTTGGCTGAAATGGGAGAGAGAGTGAATGAAATATTCAGTCTAGATGGGTGTGTACATGGTCAAAGGGATGAGGTGAGGCCTCTGCACAGTCAGAAACAGCCAAGAGGGTGGAGGGAGGGGCCAAGACATCATTGTGCATTTAAGGCTTTTCTGTACACTTAAGGACTCCCATACATGACCTTAAATGCACAGAAAAGTCTTAAGTGCACACTGGATATTTGGAGAAAAAAAACAGAGGAAGTACAAGATGCATTTCATTTCCTACCACTCATCTGGTGTGCTTGGGGCTGGATGAAGCTCTACTAGACAGCTGGCAGCACCTCTATGGTGCACACTGACTGTTCGCCTGAGGTGCCGAGACAATGACCCATGTTGACTGAAATTGGAGAGAGAGTGAATGAAATATGCAGTACAGATTGTTTTGTACATGGTCAAAGGGATGAGGTGAGTCCTCTGCACCAGTCAGAAACAGCCAAGAGGGTGGAGGGAGGGGCCAAGACATCATTGTGCATTTAAGGCTTTTCTGTGCACTTAAGGACTCCTATACATGACCTTAAATGCACAGAAAAGTCTTAAGCACAGAATGCACAATGGATATTTTGAGAAAGACAAAGTAAAAACAAAATGTATTTCTTTTCCTACCAGTCCTGTGGAGTGCTTGGGGCTGGATGAAGCTCTACTAGACAGCTGGCAGCACCTCTATGGTGCACACTGACTGTTCGCCTGAGGTGCCGAGACAATGACCCATGTTGACTGAAATTGGAGAGAGAGTGAATGAAATATGCAGTACAGATTGTTTTGTACATGGTCAAAGGGATGAGGTGAGGCCTCTGCACCAGTCAAAAACAGCCAAGAGGGTGGCCAAGACATCATTGTGCATTTAAGGCTTTTCTGTGCACTTAAGGACTCGTATACATGACCTTAAATGCACAGAAAGGTCTTAAGTGCACAATGGATATTTGGAGAAAAAAAACAGAGGAAGTACAAGATGCATTTCATTTCCTACCACTCATCTGGTGTGCTTGGGGCTGGATGAATCTCTGCTGAGAACCTGGCAGCACCTCTACTGTGAACACTGAGTGTTTGCCTGACGAGCAGAGACGGTGACCCATGCATATGTTGGCTGAAATGGGAGAGAGAATGAATGAAATGGGGTGAGAAAATGGTGTGGATAAAGGTGGAAGTGTTTCCTTTCAATATGTATATAGTCTCACTGCTTTGGCATTCATATGTAGCCTTACTTACATTTACACTATTACACACGACGCTTTTGATTAGGTGGAGATAGCTTAAGTAGATCTGGCAATATGTGTGTTTATATACATTGTGTACATATGTAGTTGGTCATGAAGAGTTGTTAATGAGTTTGGCTGGATTGTTGTGAAAAACTTATGACTTGTCAATGTTTCGATCGCAGTGACTACTGGAGTACCGTGGTTGTTCTCGAGATGACTTGAAATCAAACTCGCTTGAACTCCGTCACTAGCGGAAGCTTTCAGAGAGAACATTACATTGAATACACGGCACACATACTTCAAGTTTACATCTCACGTGGATATTGTAGCTGTCGCATTGTATGAGGCGTATCAGTGTATCGTTCACTCCCTCCATTAGTTCAGCGGAAGACACTGTGCTGTGAATGTGACGCAATCACAAAATCTCCGCCCACTGATGAATATTAATGCTTTCTGAGCACTTAAGACCATTGTGCACTTGAGGGCACCACATAGGTATCCATTTTGGAACTGAGTGGTAAATGGTGATAAACATTTAAAAGCTTAAAATTGACAGGGACATTGCCCTGTTAAGTGTTACATATGTCATATTTGAGATTTCACTTTCTCAGTAAAAAATAAATTCTAGTACTGAATTGGTTGAGTCCCATCCGGGATTCATACCCGCACTCTCAGACTCAGGCAACTGATCGTCAGCACATAAAGTCAGCCGCCTAGCCCGCTCAGCCACCGCGACCCCTGCTTGTAATTTTGATAAACTGGCCCACTTGTAATATTTTTAGGGGATGGATGATTTTCTGGTGAAATTAAGTCATATAAAAAGGTTATTCCTCATCAATTCAACAGAAAATGCCGAGAGATTTATACATATTTCAGGTAAACCGATTTTGTCAAATAATTGTTTTATGTAATATAACCAAGGGTATGCCGTAGTATGTTGTTCATAGTCATGACTAATATGTTGGTATAAAACATGAGATAGTTTGATTATCTCAGTAGATGCGAGGTTATGTCAAAAGGACATGTTGACATGGATTCCTATTTTTAATGGGACTCTACCAAATTCGCCATAAACCATAAAGTTCGGGGTGGATTTGCTGAGACCACCACAAGTCTTGAAGGTGGCACTGGGTCTTCTCCAATTGTCTTAAACTCGAAGACAGACAGACAGAAATGTAATTTACCATGGGTAATGATAATTTAATGTCCAATATAATAAAATGTATAATGAAGAATAGAGGAGAAAATGTGTTAATAACTTTATTAGGGCTCCTTGCTGCGAAGCAGGAGACCTATTGTAATTTTTTTTATTTTTCTTCTTCTTCTTCTTATTATTATTATCATTATTCCGCCGGATTTTGTACAAGAGCTACAAAGAGCACCAATGGACAGAATCGCTTGAAACAAATCAGGCAGATGCCCATCGAGGTGTAGATATTCCCCATTAAAATCTCAAGGCTGTAGGTCCAATAGCAAAGGGGAGATAAATCAAAATTAATTCATTAATTAATCACAGATCAAGGCAGACGACAGTGAGAATCACGCAAAAACGCTTGGAAGAATGTACCAGTCACGATAAACAATAATGACTCTCAAAACATACAAGTTTCAGCAGGCTAAGAAAATAGGCACTTCTTTATATCGCCGATGGCCCAAGGATACGCGAGAGAATGTGTGAAAAGTTACAGGAGATTACTCTCACTAAGCATATGACGATTATGGCCGCTTCTTCAATCACACCACCGAGCTGTTTCATAGAGACAAGCTAGAGGACTACACATCACCACTCATAATAGTCTGCATGTTCAAAGTTGAGTAATATATGTATAAAATGAGGGGGGAGGGGGGGGGGGGCGTGATGGGTCCTTCCGAAGTGCATTTGGTGTAATCAGGGAGCCAATATACAGAGTGTTGTAGAGTAGTAAAAAACCCTCATTTAGAAAAAGAGATTATGCTCATGTTTGTGATTGATTGTTTGCAACTGTTATAGTGTCTACTTCAGGACAGCCATGTCCAAATATTTCTTCTGACCAAAAACTATGTAGCCAGGCTATATGATATTTAGTTATTATTATTCAATCTACAATCTTGACCTTTATCACTACCGTAGAGTACATTGTTTTGTCAGCTACCTTGTTCCTCTTTGTCACTTCCATTAATTACTGTATATGACATTTATGGCCTTTATTGGTCATCCCCCTTGGCTGTGTCAGCTGTAGAAGGAAGTGCTATTAGCTTCTCTATCTGTCCATTGTTGAATCTTTGCCTGTCTATTGTTGTTAAAAACTATGTAGATGTATGCTCACATCTATACTGTACGTGAGAGGTGAGAGGTGAGAGGTGAGAGGTGAGAAGTGAGATGTGAGTGTGGAGACCGGCATTTCGATTGTCTTTGTAGGGACGACCGTGAGCAGGATTATGCCGCTCGCAGGAAAGGCCCTTGGGTTGAGCTGGAAGTCCGCTCACCTCATTCATGTATACTTGTTTGTCATGTCTTGTGAAACCAACTAAAGAAGTCTGAACAACTAAACTATGCCTTCGTCTCACCAACGTATTCATCATTTGTCTTCGTCAAAGTAGTGCATGTATGTAATCACGCCGATGACTACAGGCCCGCGTTGACACAACTTAAATTGTTTTCAAACCTTTACTGAGACTCATCCCTCAAGCTGCCTAAATGCCGACTCAGTAGTTGTACATTTCATGTCTATTCTTATCCGACGCGGGATTTTGCATGTATTTCTCGTGCAAGCACGTGCGTTTCTCCTCGTAGTGTGGTAGTCTCGCCGAGTTGACGATATGTTTGAGTACTTTAAGTAGTATAGGGAATAGGGGTTCTGGCTCACTTTCAAGAAATGTCTCTACAAAGCCTTATTTACTAAATAAGGCTTTGGTTGGGTCATTAGCTCTTGCTACTATTACCCCTACTACAAAAAAGTTGGCGGTAATTACTGTGCCTTGGTAGGAGGTAATACTGTGCCGTACGGTACGATCAATAATTCTTCTCTTACAAATCCCCTACCCGGCCCATCCCTCAAGTAGTACAAGTTAGGTTCGTCGGCTTTCATATCCACTTTATCTATGTTGTAAGTTTTGACTGACCATATAGGATCGGTGGCTCGCTTACGGCTATCGCCCCTATGTTATGTTTATATCGATGAAACAGTTTAACGTGAACCGCCTACGATCTCTTTGGTGTTCATAATAAAGGCTTGCTGGGCTTTTTGTATCCCCTGTTCTATGTACTTTTTTTTCTCGTCCTCGCTGATAGCAGACTTACGAGACTTGGACCGAATATCTTGTTTCATTTCGTTATATTTTTTGAGTTCAGATAGGATTGAACGAAACTCCTCTTCTGAGATCTTACTGTCAGAGAGTGCCGTGGAAATTCGCTCACTCACTGTGTTCAGCTTTGCTTCGGCCAGAACCCTGATCTCGTCGTGTTTCAATGCCTTACGATTAAGTCTGCGTGATACTAACTTAAGCGTCAACCCTACCAACCCTGTCACCCCAGCCGTTATTTCAATACCTAGCACTATAGGTGCAGCCACGATGGTGGTTAACAACCCAACGCCTGCCGCCCCTAGTCCCATGCTGGTTGCCATAAGGGTAGTGTCAGCCCCGTTCACGATATTGAAAGCTCTATTATACTTTTTACATAGTGCTTTCCGCGTGTCACGGTCTTGTTCTAGTTGGCGTTTCACATCACATAACTGCCTCAAGCGGAACCCATCTACGGTTTCCAGCGTCTTCGCTACTTCCTCTACGACTGGGTACAGACCCATCCTATAATATATATTTTGAAAGATATTTTAATTGGGTTTCAGTTAAAAGTCTATCAATGAATTTGAAGTCTACAATTTCTAGACTATTAGTCAGGGTAATAGGTGAGAGGCTAATAGACTTTCCTGTTGTAATAGAAACCCCACGGAGGCTTATTAAGTGGTTTATAGGACCCGTGGTATCCTGTTGTATAACAATACGACAATATTTGCCTTTGTGTATGCTATACCAGTGTATATACACCTCGGGTAAAATTTGGTGTATTATTGGGGGGTCTCCATTGTCTGAATACTCAAAGAAGACTTCTATGATGAGTGTGAAAGGGGGGGATATTATTTCAGGATTACTAAATGTTAATTTATTTTCGAAGAAAGCCGATAACCCATTTTTGCTACTTCTTATTAATGTCCTCTCCGGAATGAAATCCCCGACCCAGATACCGTTATTCCTAATCTTAGAAATACGCCCCAATTCAGTTAATGTGATATAAGGTGAGGTGAGTGTTAAGTTGATCAGCCATTTAGGCTTTGTAAAATCTGGTAACGGCACCCGTCTGTACACGTTGTCTTTGAAGTGCAGGATATATAATTCATCTTCCTCACCAGGCTGATCGAATCCCTCCGTGTCTCCTAGGTCGTTAAGTGTAGTGTTGGGATGATGACTGGTCATTATTATATTATTACGATATAATTTCCAACTGGTTTTCTGATAATAATTCAGGGGTTAACTTCATACCCATGAAGTGTATGTTGTCAGGCAGGAAGATATTGATTAGTGATATCTTGTTTTCCACGATCACGTTGACCCCCTGCAGACTGGTGTTGGAGCCGACACCCACCCGCACGTAAACGTTGCAAACTTGATACTGGTGTCGTTTCACCCACCCGAGTTTGATCCCCTTCACGATCTCGACCTCATTCACCGATGGTTCCCCTAGGTAGACTTTCATGAACAATGTTGAGTTTGCTGGTAGACTCTCTAGTATCTTGACCACGCCTTCGAATTCAGACACCAACTGCAATTTCACGTTTTGTATGGCTGGTTTACTCGATAGCATGTGGGCTGCTATAGTGTTGACTGGGCTGACGACTATGCTACGTCTCTGAGTTGGGACGTAAGCCACGAGCAGGGTTCCATTGTTCACGACTTTGTTTAGGTGGTTGTCTTTGTTATCCGTGAACACGTAGGGGGAGACGAGTCTAATATTGAGAAACCAGTCGTTCTCGGGTAACAACACCCACTTGTCATCTTCGGTGAATACGAGCATATATGGTTTGTTTTTGACGACGGTAGTGCTCTCAACATCGTCTAAGTCGAACAGTTTACCCCCGAACGATGGGTATATTACCCAATTATTATCACCGGTGTTGACAAGGGTGTACTTAGTGTTTACTGTTGCTCTTGTGGTATCTACTATATCACTTAGGGCTCCACCGGAGGGGATTTCAACGCGTTTGTAAATGTTGTTTTTCAGTTGCAAGGCATACGATTTGCCATCTACTCCGGGAGCGTCGAAACCGCGTGTGTCTCCGAGGTCGGAGATCCCGATATTGACGCATTTTTTCACTCCGGGCCCTTGTGCGCTGGTCATGTTACGTGAAGCGTTAAGCTGAGGTATCCTATATTTACAGGATTATGATTTATATCTAACACCGATATTGTCAGCTCAGGTATGTTACCCTGGGTTAATCTCTTATACTGCCGTGGTGAAAACGACTCGGTTCTACCGTCGTTGAATTTCTCAGTTTTCACCGGCACTGCTCTCAATATAGTGGAAGGGTGACCTCCTTGAATGTTATACGTTGTGCTCACCTGGCCGAGATGAATGTACAGCTCTCGGTACGGTACTAGGTCGGGTAACTTCGTGCCTGTGACGGTTGTTGTTGGTTTTATCTCGTCAGGAGACATACCGAGTATCCTCGCTAATGGTCGGCCGAGTCTCAAGGAAATTCTTCCGTTGTTGATTAACACCACTGTGCCGTTTGAGTCGTTTATCTTGAGTTCGGCTCCCAGGGGTTTGAAGACCTCGTCGTTTAGAGAGCACACGCTGTAGTAGCCGTCAGTTATCTGGCTGCGAGTTCCACTGACGAACAGCTTATTGTTGCTGATGTTGATGTTAGTCCATTGCGGTAGGTAGGTGATATCGCAGAGAGCGACTTCGAGTTGACCTGACGTGTTATCGATCGCGTGCGCCAGCTGAACGGCCTCACCGCTCGTTATTCCTGGAAGTGTTATGTACATATTATAATATATGAATTATATATTATAATATGGATTTAGCACACTTGAAAATCGTGGTGAATGCAGATGGTACGGGGTTTAAAACAACCTTTATTGATATCTTTGAAAACTATATCGTGTCCGTTAATAACGCGCAGGCGGTGGTAAACTGGAATCAAAACCCAATGCAGTTTTGGCAGAACCAACTAAACTTTGCTGTGTGGTGTGCGACGACAGGGTCGGGTGTGACACCAGACTACGGTATAGACGAACTGAGTAAGGCGGTTATTTTGTTTCATATTTATTATCAAACGAGACGAATATTGAAGGAAATAAGTGCTCCTCTCCCCCAAGATAAAGCGTGGAGTATGACGAATAACCCCTATGATAGACGCGCTTATGAACGTATTTGTGGGGAGTTTGAGATTCCAACGAATAAAGACTTTCGCCTTCCTGGTGTGAACCATGGTCTCGGTATAGTTCTCGTGTACTTCTACAGGTCCGGAACATATCAGGCCGGTTCTAAAGATGGTTCATACAACCCAAACCGTCATACATTTACAGGCCCCACAACGAATGAAAAGATCCATGTCAGCTGTATAAAGCAAACCAATCCTGATGCAGCCACAGCCTGGACTAAAATGATCTCAAAAACATCGAAAGAATTCACTCGTGCTGGTACAATACGCTTGAACGACTCGATTCGAACGTACGTGTGGGCGCTGTTGGGTGCGCAGTCGATGACGCGTTCCAACATCCTCGGTAAGGGAACTGCTTACGACGCTCAGACACAATTCGTTTCCAACGTTGATGATGCTATCAATTCTCCAGTTGATCTCCCGAGGGCCATCGACCGTTACCAAAACGTGTTAGAATACGCCAGATCGAAAGTCAATTACGTGTTCGGCGTGGGGTTGTACATGGCTCCGAGTGATATGCAACTGAGAATAAAAAAAGTGGTGGGTTATAACAACAAAATAGTCATAGCCACGGCGGACCAAAAGTTGGGTATCAACCCCGATATTAACACCCCCTATATCCCACACATCCCACCACGTGAAAAGGGTATAGTGGCGCCACCCCCGGAGTCTAAAGTTCATGTGCCCCCCACACACCCCCATATTCAGACCTCCTATCAGCAGCATATTGATAATAAAACAGCCCTAGTGGTTGGTGGGGTAACTTTGGGACTTATTTGGTTAAAGATTTCTTAGCCGCTACGTACACCAGACCCGCCACGGCGACGATGGCTGCCCACAGGTTTTGACTGAGCCACATGGCAGTTTTAGACAGAGCGCTCAACAACCACGAGACGATGCTACCCAGGATGCCGGGAAGGGCTTCGGCGGCTTTACCAGCCAGTTTAGCTAGGCCTTCACCGAGTTTTTTTATCCAGTCTTTAACACCACCGCCACTTGGAGTTCCCCCGCCGCCGGCAGGCCCCACAGGGGTTCCCCCCGTCAGTGACCCCACCAGGGTTGATATAATGAAACCCAATGCAGTCAGAATGCTGGCGATGGTGATCCCTTGCTCCCGGAACAATATCCGAATCCTGTTGGCTAAAGTTGTATCCTCATTCAGTATTCTATCGATTGTTTCCCGAATGCGACTGATCTGGGATCGAAGCTGTTCAAGATTCGAGGAAGCGGATTCCAATCGTGTACGTCTCTCGTCTTCTAAATCGCGTAGTCGTTCATTGATACGGCGCTTCATATCATCGTTTTCAGTTTCGTTGAGTTTGGTTTTTTCCCTAGCGATGTGCTCGTCGATTTCGTTCAGTTTCCCCATGTTGTTCACGAGTTCTCCACGCACGCGTTTCACGGCTTCGTCTAAGCCGCGCAGTTCCCTTACCGGAAAGTCAAACCCCGGTAACGGTTTGTCCCAGTAGGTGCTCAACAGTTTTTCTATGCTGTCTGAGGCTTCTGTAGCACGCTGTGGTGTTATTTCATCTCTAGTGGTGAGGTGGGATCTGGTAGCTTGCAGATCTTCAACAACGGCCTTAGGTATTGTGCCAACGTAATCATGCATGTTTAGATGTTCACGGATAAATTCGACACCATGGCGTCTGGCTAGAGTTGATAAGGCCAGTGGTTTTTTATTGCGCTTGTTAACGAGGTCAACCCCTGGGTTAGACTTAAGACGTAGAACACCCTTTGTATCAATAAAAAAATTATCAAGGTATCGGCCCTGTGGATTAACGTAGTTTTTATCACTTCTTAAACTTTCGTAATAATCATCTACCGTTGTTGCCAAAAGTTCTTGGTTCAATGATGAACTAGTAAATGAGGTCTCCTGCTCATCATCGAATTCCTGGGCACTAGCGCCCGGTATCTCATCCATAGGTATGTCTTCATCCATTAGTATTTAAATATATTTTATTTATATATAACAATGTACGGCAGAAAATTAGATCCTTTCAGAAGATTGAGAGAGCCATTAGGCGCCAGAGCCGTGCGACAGTCGGTGACCATCACCAACAATCCCAGCAAGATAGACCAGAATCAAACTCTGCTGGTTAGATTTCCAAACCTTGGTGAGAATGACCTCATTGTACCAGGCACTGTTCGACTGGCGTTCAATATCACGTTGACCTCCGACAACGACAAACGCGAGCTAGTGCGGAACGTGGGTCGAGCTATCATCAAGAAAACGACCGTCAAGATCAGCGGTAACGAGGTGCTGAGCATCGACGACAGCGACGTGTTTCACTGCTACAAGGATCTCTGGAAAAGCGAGGGAGAACGAGTCAATGATGTGTACCAGGGTATCAGCAAATCAACCCGGGCGCGCATAGGATACGTCTTCACGCAAGACCAGCAAGACAAGCTATCGGACGGTGAAAAGGCCATCGCTCTAGCATACGGGAATCGATTCTGCGTGCCGCTCGACTTCGAGTTGCTCACGGGACACGCGCCGTTTTACCAGGCCGCGCTGGGTGATAGGCTCGAATACGAGCTCACGTTTAACGACTATAGCAAAGTAGTGCGTACGCCGAACGGTGATGAGGCTAGTTATGCCATAGACAACATCTCTCTTGAGTTCGACATGGTCACTAGCCCGGAGCTGGCCAGGCAGGTTCGAAACCAGTACTCTGGGAAGATGGCCATTCTGTACGATCGCGTACTGAGGCATAGATCAGTCGTGCGAGATAAGAGCGACACTGTGTGGAATATCAACCTGAACGTGCCGGCGCGATCGATGAAAGGTATCCTGGTCGTACCCGTGGAGGATTACGATCCATTCCGGAGGGACAGCGAGAAGTTTTTCAACCCCGAGATTGAAAAGGTGGAAGTTACCATCGAGGGCGTGCCCAACCAGCTGTTCAGTCATGGTATGAGACCACACCAGCAGTGGGATGAGATAAAAAAGCTACCAGTGGGGGACTACATAACAAAGGACCTGGGCCTCGGCTCCGTGCAGATCGGTGAATACCTGACCACCAAGTACGCCCTATGGTTGGACATGCGATCCACGGATGATGATAAACTGCACGGTAGCGGGCGTCGTATAGATAACGGCAGCGAAGGGATAACCATCCAGATTACTAAGAAGGCTCAAACCGCTGGTAAGTTGAAATTATATCTGTACGTTATTATGGACGCGCAACTTAATATAGACAATGGGAGATTCGTGCAAGCCATCTACTGATGGGGGGTACCCCCCACACCCCCCAACAATAAACTGCCACAACTACCCACTGACCCACACTGCGCCATAGTGTGCGGGCAGACTGGCTGTGGGAAGACCGTTTTCGTGTTGGATATGTTGGAGGGTTACTACAAGGATGTGTTCGATAACATCGTTATCATGTGCCCTACTCTGAGCATGAATAAAACGTACGCGCGACCTTGGGTGATGACGAACCCGGACGTACACAAAATCGACCCTGGAACACGCCTGCAGGACTGGTTGAAAGCTCTTCACGAGAAATTTAAAGGGGAACCGACGCTGTTTATACTGGACGACTGCAGCGTTAATCGCGAGATAACAAAAAAGAGAGACATGCTATCGTACCTGGCCTTCTCCGGCCGGCATGCAAATCACAGCGTCTGGGTGCTAACGCAGAAGTTCAACTCGGTGTTGAAAGACCTCAGGGAGCAGACGCGATGGGTGGCCTTATTTCACTGCAAGGACAGGGATTCGTTCGAGGAGTGTTTGAGAGAGAACGATGTGATGAGTAAATTAGAACGGGAACGGGTGAAGAAACAGCTCGCTGAAACTAAACACGCTAAGCTCGTTCTAAAAACCGACCAACCAGTAGCATATATAGTATGCTAAAGCTAAGCAAAGCTAAGCTAAAGCTAAGCAAAGCTAAGCAAAGCTAAGCAAAGCTATGATATTTGAAGTGTTTGTCATGTGCAACTTAACATTCATTTCTCTGTGTTTTGCCTGTATCGGGTATTATATAGTTAAAACTAAATCTTACTTGTTATATTATAAGATGGAGTGTGAGGAATTGCTCGAACAGTTGGTACCTGGGGGTACGGCAGGCCCCACTGATGACAAGCGAGAGAAACTGGTGGCGTTGGCTGTTGGCGGCAAAGCCAAACATTACTTTGGAGACTACACTCCGGATAAAATTAACAAAATGTCAGCCGAAGAAATCGATAAGCTGTACGCTAGATACGAGTCCCGGCTCGGAGCAGAAATGACAAAGACAATAGGATCGGCTATGATCCAGATATACACCGGTATTGTGTCATACTTCTTTCACATTCCACCAGAGCGCCGACTTTACCTGTGGGAGGACCTCGAGAAAGACCCTTTTATCGAACACGCCGTGAGCTCTATCAGCTGCGGGCTGTACCACAAATATGGTATGTTGTTGGCTCCAGTGACGGCGGCGATTATCACGGCAAAACATTGCCAATTTGAGAGAAAGAATAATAATAATAGTATAGATGGATGCTGCACAGGAAACCCCAGTGGAGGAGACCCCACCCCCAACAGTGAGTCCCGAGGTGACGGTGGAGACCCCAGTGGGGGTACCCCCAACAGTAACCAGACAGAAGAATCCTAAGAGAGTAGCTGCCGGTAAAAAACGGTGGTGTAACCAACATAAAGTGACCAACCCAACCCGACTGTTGTTGGCTGTAGGTGTAACTGCTGCCTTGGCTATCTCGTGGTTATACGTGGGGGTACCCTCCCACAGTGAGCCACCACCCACCCCCAACAGTGGGGGTGTGGGGGTATCCCCCACCGTCGACCCGCATATCATGTTATAATTTTAATATTTTATATCATATACATAATGTCTGAGGGGAAAACGTTCGTCAACGACGCATACCACGCCACAGTGGTAGCCAGTCTAGCAGTAGGGTACGCTCGGTTGACTAAAATGGTGCTTAAACAACCAACTATCAAGCTAGATTTCAACCTGCAGGATATGGGTATGCTCATAATGAACCTTGGTATGGCGATGGCCACAAAAGACATCCTAGTAAAACAAGGAATAATACCTGATAATATAATGAAATAAATATAGGGATGGCCACGATAGCTATGATGGTCGGTGGGGCGTTAGTGAATGCCCTGGCATTTTCCGGGAGTAATTTCCTCTTCTCGAAACTACGAGATGATCACGCGGCTGAAATACAGGAAGAAAGGAAGCGGCACGATCTCGCTACTGAGAACTTACAAAAGGCACAGGACGAGTACGTTAAAAAACGCCTCCAGAGGATCGATTTTATTAATGAACAGCTCAAGCGTGAAAACCATGCCATTAAAACATTCTACGATGTCGATGAAGCAATGAGAGAATACTATCTACTAACTGGTAAACAATTGGAACCGCTCAATAAACCCACACTCGCTCAGTACTACACACCATCCAAGGGACAAATGAATCGTGAACTGGGCTTCATAGTGTTGGGTATAGCAGCTACTGCGTTGGTTGCGAAGCAATTAAACTAAAATACCTTTATAAGTAAACATGAGACCCGCTCCATACCGATGCGAATACATACTTATGGGGAAGACCGAGGCCTGTGGTAGGAAATGTAGGAATCAGGGGTTCTGTTGTTTCCATATGGGAAGTCCTAACTACACGTGTTCTGTGTGTGGTATCGGGGTTAAAGGACACTACTGTCTATGTAAAGCTCACGGAGCGAACGTAGTCAGGCATCAACTCATCTACGAGAATAAAAAAGGCTACATAAAAGAACGTAGGCGACTGCTCAAGATAGCCACTTAAGAGTTACCTCCCCTTACTGTGAAGCAATTAGACATTGGTTCTCTTAGGTGTAAACACGATGTCTACTGTAAGCGAGCTCAAGCGGGTCGCAAAACAGAGAGGTGTCATCGGGTATTCTAGAATGCGGAAGTCAGCATTGTTGAGATTACTAGGTTTAGAAGCCCCTCCTACGGTAAAACAATTAAAAGCTCAAGCAAAACAGCTTGGACACACGGGTTATTCAAACCTGGGGAGAGCCGGGTTAACCGCATTGTTATCACATGCCCCCGTAGCACGTCCCACTGTAAAACAACTGAAAGCCGAGGCACACGATTTGGGTTTAGGCGGGTATTCCCGTATGAGAAAACCACAGCTTTTAGAATTATTACGACAGAATAGAGCTATTGACCTACAGTTCGTGCGCACTGAGCGCGCTGTAGGCAACTATTTGAGAGGTTGGCGCATGCACGTTGATAGAAACATAGACATTATAGATATCAAGCCTCTGATAGCTGATAAGGTCAACCAGGAACTAAATAATCTAGGAAGTATCAAGTTTCAGATCACAGTGAAAATGTCGCTCGATAAGCAGGTTGGGAGTACCACTGAGTATGTTCAGCCTTACTTCCGAGGTCAACAAGAGGTCGTCACACATGCAGAGACCATTGACGCATCAATCGATACCAGTTTTCAGCAGATACGAGAATACCTAGAACGCTACACACACTTAGGGTCCGGGTGGGCTGTAGATAAAATCGATAATGTCTATCTAGACATAGCTAACTACGTGCCGTTCAGAGGCGGGTCATACCTAGCCTTGCCTCCCTACTATAGGAACAAACATGCTATAGTAAACGTTAAGAATAGAGGAAACGATTGCCTTAGGTTAGCTATCAGGTCAGCCTTATTTCCAGCTGGCAAGAATTCAGATAGGCTTTCTAGCTATCCCCAAGACGATGGGCTTAATTGGGATGGTATAGATGAACCAATCCCAATATCCCAGATCACTAAAGTAGAAAAACAGAATAATCTGGCTATAAATGTCTTTGGGCACGAAGGTAACACAACAATAGTACACAGGGTCAGCCCGGTGAAGGATCGCCAAGTTATCAATATATTCATGATCCAACGAGGTGAAAAGTATCACTACACATGGATAAAACACTTTAGCAAGCTGTTGTATGACCAATCAGCATACAAAGGAAAGACCCACTTCTGTGAACGATGTCTACATGGCTTCACCCGAGCTGATTTATTAGAATCCCACCGGGATGATTGTCAAGGTGTGGGGCAGACGGCCATACGAGTCGACATGCCTAAGGAAGGTGAAAATATCCTAAAATTCAGTAACCACAAGAACCAAATGTCTGTACCTTATATTATATACGCCGACTTCGAAGCCTTAGTTGTGGGTGGGGATTCCCCTAGTGGGGGTAGCTTCACCCACAAGACACAAGAGCATAAAGCCTGTTCGTTTGGATACATTGTCGTCCGTTGTGACGGGGAAACGAAAGCCCCGGTAGTGTATAGGGGGCCTGACGCGGCTGAAAGGTTTCTAAAGTGTTTGCAGGAGGAAGAAAAAATTATTAGGAATGCATTGTATAAAATCGCTCCCATGCGTCTGACCCGAGTCGACAGGCTAGCCCACGCTAGTAGCATTAACTGTCACGTGTGTGAATCACCACTTAACGGTGATTCGGTGAGAGATCACTGTCACATAACTGGTAAGTATAGAGGCGCCGCTCACAACGCGTGCAACCTCAAGCTTAAAATCAACCCTAAGACAATAAACATCCCCGTTGTCTTTCACAACTTGAGAGGGTACGACTCACACTTGATCATGCAGGCCATCGCGAAAATCGATGGTAATATAACGTGCATCCCCAACAACATGGAGAGATACATCTCCTTCAGCTTAAACGGACTTAGGTTCATTGACTCGTTTCAGTTCCTCCTGTCGTCACTCGACAGTCTGGTCAAGGCCAACAATACCTTCCCTATCACCGATCGGTACACAGACGCCGAGACTAGACCCCTGCTTATGAGGAAGGGTGTGTACCCCTATGAGTACATGGATAGTTGGGCTAAGTTCACCGAGACCAGACTACCCCCTATTGACTGCTTTTATAGCAAGCTGAATGAGGCGTCCGTCTCACGAGATGATTACTCGCACGCGACTAACGTATGGAATAAACTGGGTTGTAAGAACCTGGGTGATTATCACGACCTGTACTTGAGGACAGATGTACTGCTGTTAGCCGACGTGTTTGAAACGTTCAGGCGGACCTGTTTAAAGCAGTATAAACTCGACCCCGCATGGTATTACACCAGCCCAGGTCTGTCGTGGGACGCCTTGCTTAAAAAGACCGGAGTTAATTTGGAATTGCTCACAGATTACGACATGCACCTATTCATTGAGAAAGGCTTGCGAGGTGGGATTTCCATGGCATCCAAACGATACGCGAAAGCAAATAATCAATACGTGAAAGGTTACGATCCTAACAAACCAACCAATCACATTCTCTACCTCGACGCAAACAACCTGTACGGCTGGGCCATGAGCCAGTATCTACCTACAGGGGGATTCGAATGGGTACCCCACGTTGATGTTATGGAGGTTGCACCAGATTCGAACAAAGGTTATATCCTCGAGGTTGACTTAGAGTATCCCAAGGAATTACACACATCACACAACAGCTACCCCCTGGCCCCCGAACGTATGAGGGTTAACCCAGACTGGATGTCTGAGTACCAACATAACTTGTCAGGTGGGCGTGTGACAGACGTTGAAAAACTCGTGCCTAACTTAATGAATAAGACCAAGTACATCGTTGACTATCGCAACCTACAGCTATACCTGTCGTTGGGTATGAGACTGACCAAAATACACAGGGTGCTCATGTTCGACCAGAGCCCATGGATGGAGCCCTACATCAGAATGAACACAGACCTACGAAAAAAAGCCACCAGTGATTTTGAGAAAAATCTCTACAAGCTCATGAATAACTCGGTGTTTGGTAAGACTATGGAAAACCTGAGGAAACGCGTGACCGTGAAGCTGGTTAGATCTAGTGAGGAAGACAAACTCAGGAAATTGATAGCCAGTCCGGCATTCAACCGTAGTAAGATATTCACAGACAACCTGGTTGCCCTACACATGAAGAAAAGCCACATAAAATTTAACCGGCCTGTTTACGTGGGGATGAGCATCCTCGATTTATCCAAACACCTGATGTACGACTTTTACTACAACGAGCTCAAGAAACAGTACGGCGACAGGTGTGAAGTGCTGTACACTGACACGGATTCCCTGCTGATGGAGATTCGAACCGAGGACGTGTACGAGGACATGAAAAAGCATCTCGATTTATACGACACCAGCGATTACCCTAAGACCCATACCCTACACAGCACGGTAAATAAAAAGGTCCTAGGTAAGATGAAGGACGAGTGTGCTGGCACGCCCATAGCCGAGTACATAGGTTTGAGACCTAAGATGTACTCCATACTGAAAGCCGACAATAGTGAGATCCGGAAGGCTAAGGGGGTTAAGAAGTATGTGGTGAAACAACACATCAAACACGCCAGATTCAAGGAAGCCCTGTTCAAGACCCGTACCTTTAGACATAAAATGAACACACTTAGAAGTGATGGACATAAGATATACGGACTGACTATAAACAAGACGTCCCTATCGCCTATGGACACGAAACGTTGGATAGCTATTGATGGTATAAACACATACGCGTATGGACATGAAAAAATTTGAGGCTATTTACTACAGCCCGCGTGGGTACTGGAAAGGAGCTAGCGCAGTAGATAAGCTAGCTAAAATAGCGCGAGTACCCCCGGAGGAAGCCAAAGCGTGGCTTAAAAAACAAGCCCTGTGGCAGATCTATTTGCCGGCACCACGCTACGTGCCTAGAAGGAGGTTCGGTATTAACATACCTAATAGCGTTCACCAGGCAGACCTACTGTTCCTACCCCACGACAAGAGGTACAAGTATGCCTTAACCGTAGTGGACGTAGCCAGTCGTTACAAGGAAGCCGAACCCTTGACCACGAAAGATTCGGCCCAGGTAGCCAGAGGATTCGAACGCATATACAAACGCAGCCCGCTGACGTGGCCAACAGAGCTGCAAGTTGACCCCGGACGGGAGTTCATGGGTGCCGTGTCACAACTGCTAGCCAAACACGATACAAAGGTCAGGCGTGGCACGGCCGGAGCCCATCGCAGCCAAGCCATAGTTGAGAGATTTAATAGGACTTTGGCTGAGCGCTTGTTCGGCTATCAGTATGCTAGGGAGATAGCCACCCCTGGAAAACGATCGACTGAATGGGTCACGAGGTTACCCAAGGTGGTGTCGGCAATCAACCATGAAGTCACCCATCTCACCGGTAAGAAACCGGCAGACGCTATCAAACTAAAATCAATAGTTGCAGAGTCGGCCGCTCCATTACGTGTGAAGGAGAAACAGATACCAGATAGGGCCCTAGTGAGGTATCTATACCAGCCGGGGGAACACGAGGGCGATAGCCGTAAGCGAGCCACCGATCCTATATGGTCAGTCAAAACTTACAACATAGATAAAGTGGATATGAAAGCCGACGAACCTAACTTGTACTACTTGAGGGATGGGCCGGGTAGGGGATTTGTAAGAGAAGAATTATTGATCGTACCGTACGGCACAGTATTACCTCCTACCAAGGCACAGTAATTACCGCCAACTTTTTTGTAGTAGGGGTAATAGTAGCAAGAGCTAATGACCCAACCAAAGCCTTATTTAGTAAATAAGGCTTTGTAGAGACATTTCTTGAAAGTGAGCCAGAACCCCTATTCCCTATACTACTCTTTATGCATATAAAATATGTGCATCATAAACGTTAAAATTTCTTTCGCTTACTGGATAAAGTTTAAAATGGTACAGACGTTGTGATAACTGACAGTTAAATGTGATTCACAACTTGTCAAGTACATTTCGGCATGCAATGCAGGTGAAGAGTATGACAATGTAATGTTTGGAAAAGAGCTAATAATAGTAAGTTCTGAATGCTTTAAAAACAAACTGATCAGCAGATATTAGTAACCGAACAGATTCATACATCAATCAATTTTATAGAATAAACAGGAGCAGTTTGATGGACACATTTATATGGAAAGGTGTAGGAATCTTGCATTGAACTCGAAGGTTAGCACTTGTGTTGTTTGTGCTCACTTCTTGATTTGATTGACACGACCTTTAGGAAGCCAGTCCACCGTGATTACGCTTTCAGAATAAAAAAAAGAAGCTGGGATTTCCCCAGCTGAAGGAACTGACTTTGCCTTCTTTGGAGTAGGAGATGTGACATATTTCCATTGTTTCGACTGTTCTTTTGATTCAGACTCAAGTTGACGGACCCATGTTTCATCCATGATAACAAATTGTTTGAGAAAAGTATCTGGATCACCTTCAAAAAGCTTTAGATTCTCCCTGGAGAGCTGCTTTGTTTGGTGCTTCTGATCCGCTGACAAAAGTTTGGGGACGAAACCTTGTGCATTCCTAAAATATCAGTCAGAATGAAATGCACTCACTCCTGAGAGTCTACTAAGTTGGCTATCTGTCGCTATGTCACTGTTCGGTCATCCGTAACTATATCCAGGATTAGCTGGACCATTTCTGGCGTTGAAGACACAGCACTTGGGCCAGGACGGGCTTCATCTTCAATGCTCGTTCGCCCACGTTTGAATTCTGTCACCCATCTTTTTACTGTTGGATATGATGGGGCATTGTCCCCTACTGTAGATGACATATCCTCAAAAATATCAGTTGGTGTCAACCCTTTCTGTCAAAGGTACTTGATCACAGCTCGTTTCTCTTGTTTTTCCATTTGTAGTCACCAGGTGACCCCCCTCTGCAGTCTATACCTTGCTCTCTCTGAAATAATGCGTCAAATACTTCCACCTTTTGTGTCTGTGGCTTGATTGCTTGATTGCTCTTTCACCACACCAAACGATCAAACGATTTCATCTGCACCACACTCTTTCAGTGGTAGGCTCAAAACTCATCAATTACCCCTCGTACCTGCGTAATATTTCCAAATGAGCTATTTGCATAGACAAGTCCTGCTTCTTCCGGTAATAGCTGTCTCTGCTTGAGTTGTCAAAAGGGCCAGTAGAATTACCTCTGATAACAATAATCCACTGACATCCCAAACCGTATATGAAGGATAAATTGTCGTTACATTTTGTTACAAAACGAATAAATGTATATTTGGTCACGGATATTATAAAACAAACTTTCTTAGTAATACATCTATGTTGAATATGACCGCAGCTGTTCCAGATGCTGAGGGGCTAGACGGTGAGGAGTTTTAAACACAAACATCAGTTTCTGGAAGCCTTATAAGATGGGCGTAATATGCTCATGTCTGCATGTGCCTTTTATCAATCTTGCCGCTGAGTTCTGTACCTTCTGAAGTTTGCACAGGCATAGTTAATTGATCCAGACAACGATGAATTACAATAAACAAGCCATAATGTCACAAAAGCATGAACAAGTGTCTTAGTTCCCGCAATGCATACATGCCACTTGATTTCAATGATAATTTGCAGGAGGCAGTAAGCAACCGTGCTTCATGTACTGTATACAAGAAGGCATCCAATAAAAGGATGAAGCTGATATTATTGGCCTAAACCTGAGAGACAACTTGGTATCATCTTCATATTAGTGAAACTTGTTTTGTTAATAAATTTTCTAGTTTTGTGACTGTTTGAACAAAGATTCTATTTCTTTTCAGATTCATGATACCTAAGTGATGTTTTTTCAATCTAAGTAAAATGTTTTGGGAACGGCTTCTAGAAACTTCCAGTAGTTCCAGTCGAAGAGCATTCAACTATTAGTGATATCATTCATATTAACTAACCGTTACTACTTTCAAGGTCAACGTGTGAGTTGCAAACAGCTGAGTTGTATTCAAGGCAAGGAGCCCTCATCGCTACTTATAACTATATTTTATATTGTTATTAGGTGCCAAAATTAAAGAGCGTCCACGTTAACCCGTTTTTCTGTGAAAATTGTGAGAGCCTCCGAGTGAGGCACGCCGTGTTCATTCAGCCATAACATCGCGTTGGAAGTACCGCGAAGGCTTCGCTCATTGAACCGAGAAGCGTCACGATTTTAGCCTTCCCGACCATGAACATGGAAAACCATTGTCGCTATTGCTAACTACCATTTAATGTTGTCTGATTTTACAGGCGCTTCATGTGTCCCAGTAATACTCAGATATTGTAGTCAAAGTAGAGGGTCTGTGGCCTCATTACCAAATAAAGTCAATCAAACAATCAATAGGATCCCGTAACCTCCAAAATACTGATTTTACGCTATTAGTTAGTATGATATCGTCAGCTAGTGAAAAGCCCATACTCTCAGATTGTGGTATCTGAAAACTATGCTTCATGGTTGATGACTGGGTCTAAGTTCTGGTTGCAGCTATTCAAAGTGGTCCATCAGATAATTCTTAATCACTTATCACTTTTGATACATTCATTTACAATTAACCCTCCTCTTCACTTTCTTTCATATCATATGTTACTTCATGCCAGAAACGGACATAACAACAAGTCACAGCTGTGGCTGGCTGACTGGCTGGCTGCCTGCCTGCCTGCCTCCCTCCCTCCCTACCTACCTGCCTACTACCTACCTACCTACATGTAAACGCAACAACAGGAACTTAACAATGTGATAACAAGTCATTAATTACATGTAGAGGCCAGTGAAAATAGATACTATACAGTGGGGTGTACAGAGCATGAGAGTTGGGACATGTTCACAAGCACTTAGGGTTGGTTGATGAGTTCGTCATATGCTGACGGGATGTAATAACTTTGATCTCTGTTGATCAGGGGTAGGTGTCGTATGATGTATATGGCTTCTGTTAATTTTCGTTTGGTGAAGTCAGGTTGGTTGGTTGATAGTAGTGTGTATTCTAGTTGATTTGATGATTGGGTTTAGACTGAATATGTTCTGATATGGCTGATTTGTTGTCGGATTTGTTTGTTGACGCCTGTTGCTCATTCGCACTGGTGTTGATTGGCCTGTATGTTTCGCCGATATAAGATTGTCTACAGTTACAGTCATTATTTCTGGGAACGAACACCCATAGGATTTGATTTTGTTTTAGGAGAGTTTACGCCCGTTGGCCTGTAGATGGTTATTCAGAATTCGTGAAGTGGAAAACGTGGTATCTATACCGTCTTGTTGTTTCAAGACCCTGCTAATCTGGTGTGAGGTCTTGCCAATGTAGAGGATGGAGATTTATGTCGGCGCTGGCTCTGTTCTTGTTCTTGATGCTGAAAGGGCGGAGGCCATGCTCCTGGTGACTAACTAGGGAGGATAATAATTGAGGCCAGTGAACGTGTCTTTGAGATGGCTGAGCGGGGTAGGCGGCGCACTTGGTGTGTGTTGGTTATTTAGTGCCTGACTCTGAGGCTGCGGGTTCGAATCCCGGATGGGACTCATCCACAAAGGTACTAGATTTTGTACTTTACTAAGAAAGTGTAATTCCAAATATGACATATGTTGCATTTGACCACTTTCTAAAATGGCAACCAGGGAGAGCCGTTATGTCAAAACAACGCACGTTCCCGCATTTGAATGTCTCACTGTCAATCGAATGATTCTTATAAAAACTTCATATCAGACGGCACAATTCTGTTAGCTACGCTCTTTGTGCTTTCAATGTGACGACTTTTCATGATTGTTTAAGAAAATAACATAATACCATAAACGATTTAAGTAGTTGGGATTATTTTTATCAAGGCACAGCAGTCTTCACACGCGTTCTCTTTGGATTGTATTTTCGCACATAACAAGCAACGAGAGGTCAGCAAGTCATCTGGGAGCATCCGTCACCACTCGCCCCTTTCCGTAACCTTCAAGAAGAATCTCGATGAACTTCCAGTTTGAAATAATTTATGTTTTAAGTCATTGTTGGGCATCTATTCACAATTATTACAGCTGAAATAAAAAGTTATTTAAGTTGCCTATTTAGGTGATAATCAATCTGCAATTATTTAGCCGGTTTTAGAAAATGTATGTATATGCTTGACAGCAAATAGTGAACAGCTGGTTAGAACATGTTTTCAACAATACATAACCTTCATTATTATTCTTTAAAGCACCCACCCATGGATTGAAGTTCATGTGCTACATTGATTCAATTCATTTGTATTGAACAACACATTTATGTCAGTTTGAGTTTAACTTGTAATTTTATATTTTCAATGCATCACACTTGTATCTTATATAATGAAACTTTTGTTTCGTTTCGTTTCTACAATGAAGAAAATTATTTTCAGACCTTACTCGGCTCATGTTACATCAAGAAAATGTCTATGTGTAAACGCCCGTCACTAGGGAAATTTTCGGTAATTTTTACCCTTTGTTTTGGGTTTGGCGACTGGGATTAGAATATGTAAAGTGTCTGGTTTACCCCTTCTTGTCCCTGGCTGTACCCTCCTTGCAACTAGCGACTGAACCACGCTTTCAGTTTGGCACAGAGTCCCGTTCAAATTCATGGGTAAGCTTCGAAAGTTTAGCCTCTTTGTTGTATATAAGTTCATGGGTATTGTCACTTGGGCAGTCACGGGCTTGGCCTGTGATTGGAGTTTTATTGTTCTCTGGGGTCACATGATCGTTTTAATCATGATCACATGGTATGACCCTAGCCAGGTTACACGAATACTCAGATTGAAAAATACTTTAAAGTGATATTTGAGTTTCTGCTTTAGAATTTAATGTAGCGGTGTTTTTTTAAAGAATAAATTCTCTTTCTATATTTAATAAAACAAATCTCATTTGTGATCATTAAACCATTTTATAAATATAATTGGTCACGTGATCGTCTTAATCACGTGAGGTCAAACTTCAATCTTTTGTCTGATCAGTCAGGCTATTTCTCCTTTCTGCCATGGAGTAATTTTTCTTCACAAGAGCACATGGGGTAAGTTCACTTATTACTTTATCTGGAATCTTAGGTTGGTCTTTATGTATTTAAGCATTGTTATATATACGAATCATTTTGTTAGTAGTGAATTATGTTGTAAGGTAGTGTTTATTCAACTTACTTGTGTATATGCCAGAGGTATAGGCCGAGTGTTTTTTTCATAGGATATATATGTACATTTTGTCTGTGTAAACGGGTTAGAAGTTTCTTATGTATCATATATGTATGTATATTATTTCGGGATATTGCATAATGTAATATGTACATACTGGCGTGGGTGTTCCATAATCTTTATTCCATTTTTTGTAGTAAGTTGAATTGTGTAGGTCTTAGATCACTGTACAGCTGAGATAATCCAGCCTGCATCCCTAAGACGAGGTGACATATTGGAAAGACGTCCGCCCGTATCCCCCGAACTTTTGATATCTGGCTATTTCTCCTTTCTGCCAAGGAGCAACGTTTCTTCACAAGAGCACATGGGGTAAGTTCACTTATTACTTTATCTGGAATCTTAGGTTGGTCTTTATGTATTTTAAGCATTGTTATATATACATATCATTTTGTTAGTGTATTATGTTGTAAGGTAGTGTTTATTCAACTTACTTGTGTACATGCCAGAGGGATAGGCCAAGCGTTTTTTCATAGGATATATCTATATGTATATGTACATTTTGTCTGTGTAAACGGGTTAGAAGTTTCTTATGTATCATATATGTATGTATATTATATCGGGAATTATATAGTGTAATATGTACATACTGGCGTGGGTGTTCCATAACCTTTATCTTATGTTTTATAGTACGTTTAATTGTGTAGGTCTTAGATCACTGTACAGCTGAGATAATCCAGCCTGCATCCCTAAGACGAGGTGACATATTGGAAAGACTTCCGTCCGTATCCCCCCGAGCTTTCAATATCTGGCTATTTCTCCTTTCTGCGAAGGAGCAACTTTTCTTCACAAGAGCACATGGGGTAAGTTCACTTATTATTTTATCTGGAATCTTAGTTTGGTCTTTATGTATTTTAAGCATTGTTATATATACGAATCATTTTGTTAGTGTATTATGTTGTAAGGTAGTGTTTATTCAACTTTTTTGTGTACATGACAGAGGTGTAGGCCAAGTGTTTTTCTCATAAGATATATATATGTGTATGTACATTTTGTCTGTGTAAACGGATTAGAAGTTTCTTATGTATCGAATATGTATGTATATTATATCGGGATATTACATAATGTAATATGTACATACTGGCGTGGGTGTTCCATAACCTTTATCCTATTTTTTATAGTATGTTGAATTGTGTAGGTCTTAGATCACTGTACAGCTGAGATAATCCAGCCTGCATCCCTAAGACGAGGTAACATTTTGGAAAGACGTCCGTCCGGATCCCCCCGAGCTCTTAATGTCAGGCTATTTCTCCTTTCTGCCAAGGAGCAACTTTTCTTAACAAGAGGACATGGGTAAGTTCACTTATGTATTTTAAGCATTGTTATACATATGAATCATTTTGTTAGTAGTGAATTATGTTGTAAGGTAGTGTTTATTCAACTTACTTGTGTACATGACAGAGGTATAGGCCGAGTGTTTTTCTCATAGGATATATATATATATATATATATATATATATATATATATATATATATATATATATATATATATATATATATATATATATATATATATATATATATATATATATATATATATATATATAGATAGATATGTATATGTACATTTTGTCTGTGTAAACGGGTGAGAAGTTTCTTATGTGTCATATATGTATGTATATTCTTTCTGGAATTATATAATGTAATATTTACACACTGGCGTGGGTGTTCCATAACCTTTATTCTATTTTTTGTAGTAAGTTGAATTGTGCAGGTCTTAGATCACGGTACAGCTGAGATAATCCAGCCTGCATCCCTAAGACGAGGTAACATATTGGAAAGACTTCCGCCCGTATCCCCCCGAGCTTTCAATATCTGGCTATTTCTCCTTTCTGCCAAGGAGCAACGTTTCTTCACAAGAGCACATGGGGTAAGTTCACTTATTACTTTATCTGGAATCTTAGGTTGGTCTTTATTTATTTTAAGCATTGTTATATATACGAATCATTTTGTTAGTAGTGAATTATGTTGTAAGGTAGTGTTTATTCAACTTACTTGTGTACATGCCAGAGGTATAGGCCAAGCGTTTTTTCATAGGATATATCTATATGTATATGTACATTTTGTCTGTGTAAACGGGTTAGAAGTTTCTTATGTATCATATATGTATGTATATTATATCGGGATATTACATAATGTAATATGTACATACTGGCGTGGGTGTTCCATAACCTTTATCCTATTTTTTATAGTATGTTGAATTGTGTAGGTCTTAGATCACTGTACAGCTGAGATAATCCAGCCTGCATCCCTAAAACGAGGTAACATTTTGGAAAGACGTCCGTCCGGATCCCCCCGAGCTTTTAATGTCAGGCTATTTCTCCTTTCTGCCAACAAGCAACTTTTCTTCACAAGAGGACATGGGTAAGTTCACTTATGTATTTTAAGCATTGTTATACATATGAATCATTTTGTTAGTGTATTTTGTTGTAAGGTAGTGTTTATTCAACTTACTTGTGTACATGACAAAGGTATAGGCCGAGTGTTTTTCTCATAGGATATATTTATATATATACATATATGTAGATATGTATATGTACATTTTGTCTGTGTAAACGGGTTAGAAGTTTCTTATGTGTCATATGTGTATGTATATTATTTCTGGAATTATATAATGTAATATTTACACACTGGCGTGGGTGTTCCATAACCTTTCTTCTATTTTTTGTAGTAAGTTGAATTGTGCAGGTCTTAGATCACGGTATCCAGCTGAGATAATCCAGCCTGCATCCCTAAGACGACGTAACATATTGGAAAGACTTCCGCCCGTATCCCCCCGAGCTTTCAATATCAGGCTTTTTCTCCTTTCTGCCAAGGAGCAACTTTTCTTCACAAGAGCACATGGGGTAAGTTCACTTATTACTTTATCTGGAATCTTAGGTTGGTCTTTATGTATTTTAAGGATTGTTATATATCGAATCATTTTGTTACTGTATTATGTTGTAAGGTAGTGTTTATTCAACTTACTTGTGTACATGCCAGAGATATATATCGAGTGTTTTTTTCATAGGATACATATATGTATATGTACATTTTGTCTGCGTAAACGGGTTAGAAGTTTCTTATGTATCATATATGTATGTATATTATATCGGGAATTATATAGTGTAATATGTACATACTGGCGTGGGTGTTCCATAACCTTTATCTTATGTTTTATAGTACGTTTAATTGTGTAGGTCTTAGATCACTGTACGCTGAGATAATCCAGCCTGCATCCCTAAGACGAGAGTGACATATTGGAAAGACTTCCGCCCGTATCCCCCCGAGCTTTTAATATCAGGCTTTTTCTCCTTTCTGCCAAGGAGCAACCTTTCTTCACAAGAGCACATGGGGTAAGTTCACTTATTATTTTATCTGGAATCTTAGGTTGGTGTTTATGTATTTTAAGCATTGTTACATATACAAATCATTTTGTTAGTAGTGAATTATGTTGTAAGGTAGTGTTTATTCAACTTACTTGTGTACCATGCCAGAGGTATAGGCCAAGCCGTTTTTTCATAGGATATATCTATATGTATACATGTACATTTTGTCTGTGTAAACGGGTTAGAAGTTTCTTGTGTATCATATATGTATGTATATTATATCGGGATATTACATAATGTAATATGTACATACTGGCGTGGGTGTTCCATAACCTTTATCCTATTTTTTATAGTATGTTGAATTGTGTAGGTCTTAGATCACTGTACAGCTGAGATAATCCAGCCTGCATCCCTAAACGAGGTAACATTTTGAAAGACGTCCGTCCGTATCCCCCCGAGCTTGTAATGTCAGGCTATTTCTCCTTTCTGCCAACAAGCAACTTTTCTTCACAAGAGGACATGGGTAAGTTCACTTATGTATTTTAAGCATTGTTATACATATGAATCATATTTGTTAGTGTATTTTGTTGTAAGGTAGTGTTTATTCAACTTACTTGTGTACATGACAAAGGTATAGGCCGAGTGTTTTTCTCATAGGATATATTTATATATATACATATATGTAGATATGTATATGTACATTTTGTCTGTGTAAACGCTTAGAAGTTTCTTATGTGTCATATGTGTATGTATATTATTTCTGGAATTATATAATGTAATATTTACACACTGGCGTGGGTGTTCCATAACCTTTCTTCTATTTTTTTGTAGTAAGTTGAATTGTGCAGGTCTTAGATCACGGTACAGCTGAGATAATCCAGCCTGCATCCCTAAGACGACGTAACATATTGGAAAGACTTCCGCCCGTATCCCCCCGAGCTTTCAATATCAGGCTTTTTCTCCTTTCTGCCAAGGAGCAACTTTTTTTCACAAGAGCACATGGGGTAAGTTCACTCATTACTTTATCTGGAATCTTAGGTTGGTCTTTATGTATTTTAAGGATTGTTATATATACGAATCATTTTGTTACTGTATTATGTTGTAAGGTAGTGTTTATTCAACTTACTTGTGTACATGCCAGAGATATATATCGAGTGTTTTTTTCATAGGATACATATATGTATATGTACATTTTGTCTGCGTAAACGGGTTAGAAGTTTCTTATGTATCATATATGTATGTATATTATATCGGGAATTATATAGTGTAATATGTACATACTGGCGTGGGTGTTCCATAACCTTTATCTTATGTTTTATAGTACGTTTAATTGTGTAGGTCTTAGATCACTGTACAGCTGAGATAATCCAGCCTGCATCCCTAAGACGAGTGACATATTGGAAAGACTTCCGCCGTATCCCCCCGAGCTTTTAATATCAGGCTATTTCTCCTCTCTGCCAAGGAGCAACTTTTCTTCACAAGAGCACATGGGTAAGTTCACTTATTATTTTATCTGGAATCTTAGGTTGGTGTTTATGTATTTTAAGCATTGTTACATATACGAATCATTTTGTTAGTAGTGAATTATGTTGTAAGGTAGTGTTTATTCAACTTACTTGTGTACATGCCAGAGGTATAGGCAAGCGTTTTTTCATAGGATATATCTATATGTATATGTACATTTTGTCTGTGTAAACGGGTTAGAAGTTTCTTATGTATCATATATGTATGTATATTATATCGGGATATTAAAGTAATGTAATATGTACATACTGGCGTGGGTGTTCCATAACCTTTATCCTATTTTTTATAGTATGTTGAATTGTGAGGTCTTAGATCACTGTACAGCTGAGATAATCCAGCCTGCATCCCTAAAACGAGGTAACATTTTGGAAAGACGTCAGTCCGTATCCCCCCGAGCTTTTAATGTCAGGCTATTTCTCCTTCTGCCAACAAGCAACTTTTCTTCACAAGAGGACATGGGTAAGTTCACTTATGTATTTTAAGCATTGTTATACATATGAATCATTTTGTTAGTGTATTTGTTGTAAGGTAGTGTTTATTCAACTTACTTGTGTACATGACAAAGAAGGTATAGGCCGAGTGTTTTTCTCATAGGATATATTTATATATATACATATATGTAGATATGTATATGTACATTTTGTCTGTGTAAACGGGTTAGAAGTTTCTTATGTGTCATATGTGTATGTATATTATTTCTGGAATTATATAATGTAATATTTACACACTGGCGTGGGTGTTCCATAACCTTTCTTCTATTTTTTGTAGTAAGTTGAATTGTGCAGGTCTTAGATCACGGTACAGCTGAGATAATCCAGCCTGCATCCCTAAGACGACGTAACATATTGGAAAGACTTCCGCCCGTATCCCCCCGAGCTTTCAATATCAGGCTTTTTCTCCTTTCTGCCAAGGAGCAACTTTTCTTCACAAGAGCACATGGGGTAAGTTCACTTATTACTTTATCTGGAATCTTAGGTTGGTCTTTATGTATTTTAAGGATTGTTATATATACGAATCATTTTGTTACTGTATTATGTTGTAAGGTAGTGTTTATTCAACTTACTTGTGTACATGCCAGAGATATATATCGAGTGTTTTTTTCATAGGATACATATATGTATATGTACATTTTGTCTGCGTAAACGGGTTAGAAGTTTCTTATGTATCATATATGTATGTATATTATATCGGGAATTATATAGTGTAATATGTACATACTGGCGTGGGTGTTCCATAACCTTTATCTTATGTTTTATAGTACGTTTAATTGTGTAGGTCTTAGATCACTGTACAGCTGAGATAATCCAGCCTGCATCCCTAAGACGAGGTGACATATTGGAAAGACTTCCGCCCGTATCCCCCCGAGCTTTTAATATCAGGCTTTTTCTCCTTTCTGCCAAGGAGCAACTTTTCTTCACAAGAGCACATGGGGTAAGTTCACTTATTACTTTATCTGGAATCTTAGGTTGGTCTTTATGTATTTTAAGGATTGTTATATATACGAATCATTTTGTTACTGTATTATGTTGTAAGGTAGTGTTTATTCAACTTACTTGTGTACATGCCAGAGATATATATCGAGTGTTTTTTTTCATAGGATACATATATGTATATGTACATTTTGTCTGCGTAAACGGGTTAGAAGTTTCTTATGTATCATATATGTATGTATATTATATCGGGAATTATATAGTGTAATATGTACATACTGGCGTGGGTGTTCCATAACCTTTATCTTATGTTTTATAGTACGTTTAATTGTGTAGGTCTTAGATCACTGTACAGCTGAGATAATCCAGCCTGCATCCCTAAGACGAGGTGACATATTGGAAAGACTTCCGCCCGTATCCCCCCGAGCTTTTAATATCAGGCTTTTTCTCCTTTCTGCCAAGGAGCAACCTTTCTTCACAAGAGCACATGGGGTAAGTTCACTTATTATTTTATCTGGAATCTTAGGTTGGTGTTTATGTATTTTAAGCATTGTTACATATACAAATCATTTTGTTAGTAGTGAATTATGTTGTAAGGTAGTGTTTATTCAACTTACTTGTGTACATGCCAGAGGTATAGGCCAAGCGTTTTTTCATAGGATATATCTATATGTATATGTACATTTTGTCTGTGTAAACGGGTTAGAAGTTTCTTGTGTATCATATATGTATGTATATTATATCGGGATATTACATAATGTAATATGTACATACTGGCGTGGGTGTTCCATAACCTTTATCCTATTTTTTATAGTATGTTGAATTGTGTAGGTCTTAGATCACTGTACAGCTGAGATAATCCAGCCTGCATCCCTAAAACGAGGTAACATTTTGGAAAGACGTCCGTCCGTATCCCCCCGAGCTTTTAATGTCAGGCTATTTCTCCTTTCTGCCAACAAGCAACTTTTCTTCACAAGAGGACATGGGTAAGTTCACTTATGTATTTTAAGCATTGTTATACATATGAATCATTTTGTTAGTGTATTTTGTTGTAAGGTAGTGTTTATTCAACTTACTTGTGTACATGACAAAGGTATAGGCCGAGTGTTTTTCTCATAGGATATATTTATATATATACATATATGTAGATATGTATATGTACATTTTGTCTGTGTAAACGGCTTAGAAGTTTCTTATGTGTCATATGTGTATGTATATTATTTCTGGAATTATATAATGTAATATTTACACACTGGCGTGGGTGTTCCATAACCTTTCTTCTATTTTTTGTAGTAAGTTGAATTGTGCAGGTCTTAGATCACGGTACAGCTGAGATAATCCAGCCTGCATCCCTAAGACGACGTAACATATTGGAAAGACTTCCGCCCGTATCCCCCCGAGCTTTCAATATCAGGCTTTTTCTCCTTTCTGCCAAGGAGCAACTTTTTTTCACAAGAGCACATGGGGTAAGTTCACTCATTACTTTATCTGGAATCTTAGGTTGGTCTTTATGTATTTTAAGGATTGTTATATATACGAATCATTTTGTTACTGTATTATGTTGTAAGGTAGTGTTTATTCAACTTACTTGTGTACATGCCAGAGATATATATCGAGTGTTTTTTTCATAGGATACATATATGTATATGTACATTTTGTCTGCGTAAACGGGTTAGAAGTTTCTTATGTATCATATATGTATGTATATTATATCGGGAATTATATAGTGTAATATGTACATACTGGCGTGGGTGTTCCATAACCTTTATCTTATGTTTTATAGTACGTTTAATTGTGTAGGTCTTAGATCACTGTACAGCTGAGATAATCCAGCCTGCATCCCTAAGACGAGGTGACATATTGGAAAGACTTCCGCCCGTATCCCCCCGAGCTTTTAATATCAGGCTATTTCTCCTCTCTGCCAAGGAGCAACTTTTCTTCACAAGAGCACATGGGGTAAGTTCACTTATTATTTTATCTGGAATCTTAGGTTGGTGTTTATGTATTTTAAGCATTGTTACATATACGAATCATTTTGTTAGTAGTGAATTATGTTGTAAGGTAGTGTTTATTCAACTTACTTGTGTACATGCCAGAGGTATAGGCCAAGCGTTTTTTCATAGGATATATCTATATGTATATGTACATTTTGTCTGTGTAAACGGGTTAGAAGTTTCTTATGTATCATATATGTATGTATATTATATCGGGATATTACATAATGTAATATGTACATACTGGCGTGGGTGTTCCATAACCTTTATCCTATTTTTTATAGTATGTTGAATTGTGTAGGTCTTAGATCACTGTACAGCTGAGATAATCCAGCCTGCATCCCTAAAACGAGGTAACATTTTGGAAAGACGTCCGTCCGTATCCCCCCGAGCTTTTAATGTCAGGCTATTTCTCCTTTCTGCCAACAAGCAACTTTTCTTCACAAGAGGACATGGGTAAGTTCACTTATGTATTTTAAGCATTGTTATACATATGAATCATTTTGTTAGTGTATTTTGTTGTAAGGTAGTGTTTATTCAACTTACTTGTGTACATGACAAAGGTATAGGCCGAGTGTTTTTCTCATAGGATATATTTATATATATACATATATGTAGATATGTATATGTACATTTTGTCTGTGTAAACGGGTTAGAAGTTTCTTATGTGTCATATGTGTATGTATATTATTTCTGGAATTATATAATGTAATATTTACACACTGGCGTGGGTGTTCCATAACCTTTCTTCTATTTTTTGTAGTAAGTTGAATTGTGCAGGTCTTAGATCACGGTACAGCTGAGATAATCCAGCCTGCATCCCTAAGACGACGTAACATATTGGAAAGACTTCCGCCCGTATCCCCCCGAGCTTTCAATATCAGGCTTTTTCTCCTTTCTGCCAAGGAGCAACTTTTCTTCACAAGAGCACATGGGGTAAGTTCACTTATTACTTTATCTGGAATCTTAGGTTGGTCTTTATGTATTTTAAGGATTGTTATATATACGAATCATTTTGTTACTGTATTATGTTGTAAGGTAGTGTTTATTCAACTTACTTGTGTACATGCCAGAGATATATATCGAGTGTTTTTTTCATAGGATACATATATGTATATGTACATTTTGTCTGCGTAAACGGGTTAGAAGTTTCTTATGTATCATATATGTATGTATATTATATCGGGAATTATATAGTGTAATATGTACATACTGGCGTGGGTGTTCCATAACCTTTATCTTATGTTTTATAGTACGTTTAATTGTGTAGGTCTTAGATCACTGTACAGCTGAGATAATCCAGCCTGCATCCCTAAGACGAGGTGACATATTGGAAAGACTTCCGCCCGTATCCCCCCGAGCTTTTAATATCAGGCTTTTTCTCCTTTCTGCCAAGGAGCAACCTTTCTTCACAAGAGCACATGGGGTAAGTTCACTTATTATTTTATCTGGAATCTTAGGTTGGTGTTTATGTATTTTAAGCATTGTTACATATACAAATCATTTTGTTAGTAGTGAATTATGTTGTAAGGTAGTGTTTATTCAACTTACTTGTGTACATGCCAGAGGTATAGGCCAAGCGTTTTTTCATAGGATATATCTATATGTATATGTACATTTTGTCTGTGTAAACGGGTTAGAAGTTTCTTGTGTATCATATATGTATGTATATTATATCGGGATATTACATAATGTAATATGTACATACTGGCGTGGGTGTTCCATAACCTTTATCCTATTTTTTATAGTATGTTGAATTGTGTAGGTCTTAGATCACTGTACAGCTGAGATAATCCAGCCTGCATCCCTAAAACGAGGTAACATTTTGGAAAGACGTCCGTCCGTATCCCCCCGAGCTTTTAATGTCAGGCTATTTCTCCTTTCTGCCAACAAGCAACTTTTCTTCACAAGAGGACATGGGTAAGTTCACTTATGTATTTTAAGCATTGTTATACATATGAATCATTTTGTTAGTGTATTTTGTTGTAAGGTAGTGTTTATTCAACTTACTTGTGTACATGACAAAGGTATAGGCCGAGTGTTTTTCTCATAGGATATATTTATATATATACATATATGTAGATATGTATATGTACATTTTGTCTGTGTAAACGGCTTAGAAGTTTCTTATGTGTCATATGTGTATGTATATTATTTCTGGAATTATATAATGTAATATTTACACACTGGCGTGGGTGTTCCATAACCTTTCTTCTATTTTTTGTAGTAAGTTGAATTGTGCAGGTCTTAGATCACGGTACAGCTGAGATAATCCAGCCTGCATCCCTAAGACGACGTAACATATTGGAAAGACTTCCGCCCGTATCCCCCCGAGCTTTCAATATCAGGCTTTTTCTCCTTTCTGCCAAGGAGCAACTTTTTTTCACAAGAGCACATGGGGTAAGTTCACTCATTACTTTATCTGGAATCGTAGGTTGGTCTTTATGTATTTTAAGGATTGTTATATATACGAATCATTTTGTTACTGTATTATGTTGTAAGGTAGTGTTTATTCAACTTACTTGTGTACATGCCAGAGATATATATCGAGTGTTTTTTTCATAGGATACATATATGTATATGTACATTTTGTCTGCGTAAACGGGTTAGAAGTTTCTTATGTATCATATATGTATGTATATTATATCGGGAATTATATAGTGTAATATGTACATACTGGCGTGGGTGTTCCATAACCTTTATCTTATGTTTTATAGTACGTTTAATTGTGTAGGTCTTAGATCACTGTACAGCTGAGATAATCCAGCCTGCATCCCTAAGACGAGGTGACATATTGGAAAGACTTCCGCCCGTATCCCCCCGAGCTTTTAATATCAGGCTATTTCTCCTTTCTGCCAAGGAGCAACTTTTCTTCACAAGAGCACATGGGGTAAGTTCACTTATTATTTTATCTGGAATCTTAGGTTGGTGTTTATGTATTTTAAGCATTGTTACATATACGAATCATTTTGTTATTAGTGAATTATGTTGTAAGGTAGTGTTTATTCAACTTACTTGTGTACATGCCAGAGGTATAGGCCAAGCGTTTTTTCATAGGATATATCTATATGTATATGTACATTTTGTCTGTGTAAACGGGTGAGAAGTTTCTTATGTATCATATATGTATGTATATTATATCGGCATATTACATAATGTAATATGTACATACTGGCGTGGGTGTTCCATAACCTTTATCCTATTTTTTATAGTATGTTGAATTGTGCAGGTCTTAGATCACTGTACAGCTGAGATAATCCAGCCTGCATCCCTAAAACGAGGTAACATTTTGGAAAGACTTCCGTCCGTATCTCCCCGAGCTTTTAATGTCAGGCTATTTCTCCTTTCTGCCAAGGAGCAACTTTTCTTCACAAGAGGACATGGGTAAGTTCACTTATGTATTTTAAGCATTGTTATACGTATGAATCATTTTGTTACTGTATTATGTTGTAAGGTAGTGTTTATTCAACTTACTTGTGTACATGCCAGAGACATGTTTCGAGTGTTTTTTTCATAGGATACATATATGTATATGTACATTTTGTCTGTGTGAACGGGTGAGAAGTTTCTTATGTATCATATATGTATGTATATTATATCGGGAATTATATAGTGTAATATGTACATACAGGCGTGGGTGTTCCATAACCTTTATCCTATGTTTTATAGTATGTTTGATTGTGTAGGTCTTAGATCACTGTACAATTGAGATAAGCTAGCCTGCATCCCTAAGACGAGGTGACATATTGGAAAGACTTCCGCCCGTATACCCCCGAGCTTTTAATATCAGGCTATTTCTCCTTTCTGCCAAGGAGCAACTTTTCTTCACAAGAGCACATGGGGAAAGTTCACTTATTACTTTATCTGGAATCTTAGGTTGGTCTTTATTTATTTTAAGCATTGTTACATATACGAATCATTTTGTTATTAGTGAATTATGTTGTAAGGTAGTGATTATTCAACTTACTTGTGTGCATGCCAGAGGTATATTTCGAGTGTTTTCTTCATAGGATATATCTACATGTATATGTACATTTTGCTGTGTAAACGGGTTAAAAGTTTCTTATGTATCATATATGTATGAATATTATTTCGGGATTTTGAATAATGTAATATGTACATACTGGTGTGGGTGTTCCATAACCTTTATCCTATTTTTTATAGTATGTTTAATTGTGTAGGTCTTAGTTCACTGTACAGCTGAGATAATCCAACCTGCATCCCTAAGACGAGGTAACATATTGGAAAGACTTCCGCCCGTATCCCCCCGAGCTTTTAATATCAGGCTATTTCTCCTTTCTGCCAAGGAGCAACTTTTCTTCACAAGAGCACATGGGGAAAGTTCACTTATTACTTTATCTGGAATCTTAGGTTGGTCTTTATTTATTTTAAGCATTGTTATATATACGAATCATTTTGTTAGTAGTGAATTATGTTGTAAGGTAGTGATTATTCAACTTACTTGTGTACATGCCAGAGGTATATTTCGAGTGTTTTTTTCATAGGATATATCTACATGTATATGTACATTTTGCTGTGTAAACGGGTTAAAAGTTTCTTATGTATCATATATGTATGAATATTATTTCGGGATATTGCATAATGTAATATGTACATACAGGCGTGGGTGTTCCATAACCTTTATCCTATTTTTTATAGTATGTTTAATTGTGTAGGTCTTAGTTCACTGTACAGCTGAGATAATCCAACCTGCATCCCTAAGACGAGGTAACATATTGGAAAGACTTCCGCCCGTATCCCCATGAGCTTTTAATATCAGGCTATTTCTCCTTTCTGCCAAGGAGCAACTTTTCTTCACAAGAGGACATGGGTAAGTTCACTTATGTATTTTAAGCATTGTTATACGTATGAATCATTTTGTTACTGTACTATGTTGTAAGGTAGTGTTTATTCAACTTACTTGTGTACATGCCAGAGACATGTTTCGAGTGTTTTTTTCATAGGATACATATATGTATATGTACATTTTGTCTGTGTAAACGGGTGAGAAGTTTCTTATGTATCATATATGTATGTATATTATATTGGGAATTATATAGTGTAATATGTACATACAGGCGTGGGTGTTCCATAACCTTTATCCTATGTTTTATAGTATGTTTGATTGTGTAGGTCTTAGATCACTGTACAGCTGAGATAAGCTAGCCTGCATCCCTAAGACGAGGTAACATATTGGAAAGACTTCCGCCCGTATCCCCCCGAGCTTTTAATATCAGGCTATTTCTCCTTTCTGCCAAGGAGCAACTTTTCTTCACAAGAGCACATGGGGAAAGTTCACTTATTACTTCATCTGGAATCTTAGGTTGGTCTTTATTTATTTTAAGCATTGTTATATATACGAATCATTTTGTTAGTAGTGAATTATGTTGTAAGGTAGTGATTATTCAACTTACTTGTGTGCATGCCAGAGGTATATTTCGAGTGTTTTCTTCATAGGATATATCTACATGTATATGTACATTTTGCTGTGTAAACGGGTTAAAAGTTTCTTATGTATCATATATGTATGAATATTATTTCGGGATTTTTAATAATGTAATATGTACATACTGGTGTGGGTGTTCCATAACCTTTATCCTATTTTTTATAGTATGTTTAATTGTGTAGGTCTTAGTTCACTGTACAGCTGAGATAATCCAACCTGCATCCCTAAGACGAGGTAACATATTGGAAAGACTTCCGCCCGTATCCCCCCGAGCTTTTAATATCAGGCTATTTCTCCTTTCTGCCAAGGAGCAACTTTTCTTCACAAGAGCACATGGGGAAAGTTCACTTATTACTTTATCTGGAATCTTAGGTTGGTCTTTATTTATTTTAAGCATTGTTATATATACGAATCATTTTGTTAGTAGTGAATTATGTTGTAAGGTAGTGATTATTCAACTTACTTGTGTACATGCCAGAGGTATATTTCGAGTGTTTTTTTCATAGGATATATCTACATGTATATGTACATTTTGCTGTGTAAACGGGTTAAAAGTTTCTTATGTATCATATATGTATGAATATTATTTCGGGATATTGCATAATGTAATATGTACATACTGGCGTGGGTGTTCCATAACCTTTATCCTATTTTTTATAGTATGTTTAATTGTGTAGGTCTTAGATCACTGTACAGCTGAGATAATCCAGCCTGCATCCCTAAGACGAGGTAACATATTGGAAAGACTTCCGCCCGTATCCCCATGAGCTTTTAATATCAGGCTATTTCTCCTTTCTGCCAAGGAGCAACTTTTCTTCACAAGAGCACATGGGGAAAGTTCACTTATTACTTTATCTGGAATCTTAGTTTGGTCTTTATTTATTTTAAGCATTGTTGTATATACGAATCATTTTGTTAGTAGTGAATTATGTTGTAAGGTAGTGATTATTCAACTTACTTGTGTGCATGCCAGATGTATATTTCGAGTGTTTTTTCATAGGATATATCTATATGTATATGTACATTTTGTCTGTGTAAACGGGTTAGAAGTTTCTTATGTATCATATGTGTATTTATATTATTTCGGGAATTATATAGTGTAATACGTACATACTGGTGTGGGTGTTCCATAACCTTTATCCTATTTTTTATAGTATGTTTAATTGTGTAGGTCTTAGATCACTGTACAGCTGAGATAATCCAACCTGCATCCCTAAGACGAGGTAACATATTGGAAAGACTTCCGCCCGTATCCCCCCGAGCTTTTAATATCAGGCTATTTCTCCTTTCTGCCAAGGAGCAACTTTTCTTCACAAGAGCACATGGGGTAAGTTCACTTATTACTTTATCTGGAATCTTAGGTTGGTCTTTATTTATTTTAAGCATTGTTATATATACGAATCATTTTGTTAGTAGTGAATTATGTTGTAAGGTAGTGATTATTCAACTTACTTGTGTACATGCCAGAGGTATATTTCGAGTGTTTTTTTCATAGGATATATCTACATGTATATGTACATTTTGCTGTGTAAACGGGTTAAACGTTTCTTATGTATCATATATGTATGAATATTATTTCGGGATATTGCATAATGTAATATGTACATACTGGCGTGGGTGTTCCATAACCTTTATCCTATTTTTTATAGTATGTTTAATTGTGTAGGTCTTAGTTCACTCTACAGCTGAGATAATCCAACCTGCATCCCTAAGACGAGGTGACATATTGGAAAGACTTCCGCCCGTATCCCCATGAGCTTTTAATATCAGGCTATTTCTCCTTTCTTCGAAGGAGCAACTTTTCTTCACAAGAGCACATGGGGTAAGTTCACTTATTACTTTATCTGGAATCTTAGGTTGGTCTTTATTTATTGTAAGCATTGTTATATATACGAATCATTTTGTTATTAGTGAATTATGTTGTAAGGTAGTGATTATTCAACTTACTTGTGTGCATGCCAGAGGTATATTTCGAGTGTTTTCTTCATAGGATATGTCTACATGTATATGTACATTTTGCTGTGTAAACGGGTTAAAAGTTTCTTATGTATCATATATGTATGAATATTATTTCGGGATTTTGAATAATGTAATATGTACATACTGGCGTGGGTGTTCCATAACCTTTATCCTATTTTTTATAGTATGTTTAATTGTGTAGGTCTTAGATCACTGTACAGCTGAGATAATCCAACCTGCATCCCTAAGACGAGGTGACATATTGGAAAGACTTCCGCCCGTATCCCCATGAGCTTTTAATATCAGGCTATTTCTCCTCTCTGCCAAGGAGCAACTTTTCTTCACAAGAGCACATGGGGTAAGTTCACTTATTACTTTATCTGGAATCTTAGGTTGGTCTTTATTTATTGTAAGCATTGTTATATATACGAATCATTTTGTTAGTAGTGAATTATGTTGTAAGGTAGTGATTATTCAACTTACTTGTGTACATGCCAGAGGTATATTTCGAGTGTTTTTTTCATAGGATATATCTACATGTATATGTACATTTTGCTGTGTAAACGGGTTAAAAGTTTCTTATGTATCATATATGTATGAATATTATTTCGGGATATTGCAAAATGTAATATGTACATACTGGCGTGGGTGTTCCATAACCTTTATCCTATTTTTTATAGTATGTTTAATTGTGTAGGTCTTAGTTCACTGTACAGCTGAGATAATCCAACCTGCATCCCTAAGACGAGGTGACATATTGGAAAGACTTCCGCCCGTATCCCCCTGAGCTTTTAATATCAGGCTATTTCTCCTTTCTGCCAAGGAGCAACTTTTCTTCACAAGAGCACATGGGGAAAGTTCACTTATTACTTTATCTGGAATGTTAGTTTGGTATTTATTTATTTTAAGCATTGTTATATATACGAATCATTTTGTTAGTAGTGAATTATGTTGTAAGGTAATGTTTATTCAACTTACTTGTGTACATGCCAGAGGTATATTTCGAGTGTTTTTTTCATAGGATATATCTACATGTATATGTACATTTTGCTGTGTAAACGGGTTAAAAGTTTCTTATGTATCATATATGTATGAATATTATTTCGGGATATTGCATAATGTAATATGTACATACTGGCGTGGGTGTTCCATAACCTTTATCCTATTTTTTATAGTATGTTTAATTGTGTAGGTCTTAGTTCACTCTACAGCTGAGATAATCCAACCTGCATCCCTAAGACGAGGTGACATATTGGAAAGACTTCCGCCCGTATCCCCATGAGCTTTTAATATCAGGCTATTTCTCCTTTCTGCCAAGGAGCAACTTTTCTTCACAAGAGCACATGGGGTAAGTTCACTTATTACTTTATCTGGAATCTTAGGTTGGTCTTTATTTATTTTAAGCATTGTTGTATATACGAATCATTTTGTTAGTAGTGAATTATGTTGTAAGGTAGTGATTATTCAACTTACTTGTGTACATGCCAGAGGTATATTTCGAGTGTTTTTTTCATAGGATATATCTACATGTATATGTACATTTTGCTGTGTAAACGGGTTAAAAGTTTCTTATGTATCATATATGTATGAATATTATTTCGGGATATTGCATAATGTAATATGTACATACTGGCGTGGGTGTTCCATAACCTTTATCCTATTTTTTATAGTATGTTTAATTGTGTAGGTCTTAGTTCACTGTACAGCTGAGATAATCCAACCTGCATCCCTAAGACGAGGTGACATATTGGAAAGACTTCCGCCCGTATCCCCCTGAGCTTTTAATATCAGGCTATTTCTCCTTTCTGCCAAGGAGCAACTTTTCTTCACAAGAGCACATGGGGAAAGTTCACTTATTACTTTATCTGGAATGTTAGTTTGGTCTTTATTTATTTTAAGCATTGTTATATATACGAATCATTTTGTTAGTAGTGAATTATGTTGTAAGGTAATGTTTATTCAACTTACTTGTGTACATGCCAGAGGTATATTTCGAGTGTTTTTTTCATAGGATATATCTATATGTATATGTACATTTTGTCTGTGTAAACGGGTTAGAAGTTTCTTATGTATCATATATGTATGAATATTATTTCGGGAATTATATAGTGTAATACGTACATACTGGTGTGGGTGTTCCATAGCATTTATCCTATTTTTTATAGTATGTTTAATTGTGTAGGTCTTAGATCACTGTACAGCTGAGATAATCCAGCCTGCATCCCTAAGACGAGGTAACATATTGGAAAGACTTCCGCCTGCATCCCCCCGAGCTTTTAATATCAGGCTATTTCTCCTTTCTGCCAAGGAGCAACTTTTATTCACAAGAGCACATCGGGAAAGTTCACTTATTACTTTATCTGGAATCTCAGGTTGGTCTTTATTTATTTTAAGCATTGTTATATATACGAATCATTTTGTTAGTAGTGAATTATGTTGTAAGGTAGTGATTATTTAACTTACTTGTGTGCATGCCAGAGGTATATTTCGAGTGTTTTCTTCATAGGATATATCTACATGTATATGTACATTTTGCTGTGTAAACGGGTTAAAAGTTTCTTATGTATCATATATGTATGAATATTATTTCGGGATATTGCATAATGTAATATGTACATACTGGCGTGGGTGTTCCATAACCTTTATCCTATTTTTTATAGTATGTTTAATTGTGTAGGTCTTAGTTCACTGTACAGCTGAGATAATCCAACCTGCATCCCTAAGACGAGGTGACATATTGGAAAGACTTCCGCCCGTATCCCCCCGAGCTTTTAATATCAGGCTATTTCTCCTTTCTGCCAAGGATCAACTTTTCTTCACAAGAGCACATGGGGTAAGTTCACTTATTACTTTATCTGGAATCTTAGGTTGGTCTTTATTTATTTTAAGCATTGTTATATATACGAATCATTTTGTTAGTAGTGAATTATGTTGTAAGGTAGTGATTATTCAACTTACTTGTGTACATGCCAGAGGTATATTTCGAGTGTTTTTTTCATAGGATATATCTACATGTATATGTACATTTTGCTGTGTAAACGGGTTAAATGTTTCATATGTATCATATATGTATGTATATTATATCGGGAATTATATAGTGTAATATGTACATACTGGCGTGGGTGTTCCATAACCTTTATCCTATTTTTTATAGTATGTTTAATTGTGTAGGTCTTAGATCACTGTACAGCTGAGATAATCCAGCCTGCATCCCTAAGACGAGGTGACATATTGGAAAGACTTCCGCCCGTATCCCCCCGAGCTTTTAATATCAGGCTATTTCTCCTTTCTGCCAAGGAGCAACTTTTCTTCACAAGAGCACATGGGGAAAGTTCACTTATTACTTTATCTGGAATGTTTGTTTGGTCTTTATTTATTGTAAGCATTGTTATATATACGAATCATTTTGTTAGTAGTGAATTATGTTGTAAGGTAATGTTTATTCAACTTACTTGTGTACATGCCAGAGGTATATTTCGAGTGTTTTTTTCATAGGATATATCTATATGTATATGTACATTTTGTCTGTGTAAACGGGTTAGAAGTTTCTTATGTATCATATATGTATGAATATTATTTCGGGAATTATATAGTGTAATACGTACATACTGGTGTGGGTGTTCCATAGCATTTATCCTATTTTTTATAGTATGTTTAATTGTGTAGGTCTTAGATCACTGTACAGCTGAGATAATCCAGCCTGCATCCCTAAGACGAGGTGACATATTGGAAAGACTTCCGCCTGTATCCCCCCGAGCTTTTAATATCAGGCTATTTCTCCTTTCTGCCAAGGAGCAACTTTTATTCACAAGAGCACATGGGGAAAGTTCACTTATTACTTTATCTGGAATCTTAGGTTGGTCTTTATTTATTTTAAGCATTGTTATATATACGAATCATTTTGTTAGTAGTGAATTATGTTGTAAGGTAGTGATTATTTAACTTACTTGTGTGCATGCCAGAGGTATAGGCCAAGTGTTTTTTTCATAGGATATATCTACATGTATATGTACATTTTGTCTGTGTAAACGGGTTAGAAGTTTCTTATGTATCATATATGTATGTATGTTATATCGGGAATTATATAGTGTAATACGTACATACTGGCGTGGGTGTTCCATAACCTTTATCCTATTTTTTATAGTATGTTTAATTGTGTAGGTCTTAGATCACTGTACAGCTGAGATAATCCAGCCTGCATCCCTAAGACGAGGTAACATATTGGAAAGACTTCCGCCCGTATCCCCCCGAGCTTTTAATATCAGGCTATTTCTCCTTTCTGCCAAGGAGCAACTTTTCTTCACAAGAGCACATGGGGTAAGTTCACTTATTACTTTATCTGGAATCTTAGGTTGGTCTTTATTTATTTTAAGCATTGTTATATATACGAATCATTTTGCTAGTAGTAAATTATGTTGTAAGGTAGTGATTATTCAACTTACTTGTGTACATGCCAGAGGTATATTTCGAGTGTTTTTTTCATAGGATATATCTACATGTATATGTACATTTTGCTGTGTAAACGGGTTAAAAGTTTCTTATGTATCATATATGTATGAATATTATTTCGGGATATTGCATAATGTAATATGTACATACTGGCGTGGGTGTTCCATAACCTTTATCCTATTTTTTATAGTATGTTTAATTGTGTAGGTCTTAGTTCACTGTACAGCTGAGATAATCCAACCTGCATCCCTAAGACGAGGTGACATATTGGAAAGACTTCCGCCCGTATCCCCATGAGCTTTTAATATCAGGCTATTTCTCCTTTCTGCCAAGGAGCAACTTTTCTTCACAAGAGCACATGGGGTAAGTTCACTTATTACTTTATCTGGAATCTTAGGTTGGTCTTTATTTATTTTAAGCATTGTTATATATACGAATCATTTTGTTAGTAGTGAATTATGTTGTAAGGTAATGTTTATTCAACTTACTTGTGTACATGCCAGAGGTATAGGCCAAGTGTTTTTTTCATAGGATATATCTATATGTATATGTACATTTTGTCTGTGTAAACGGGTTAGAAGTTTCATATGTATCATATATGTATGTACATTATTTCGGGAATTATACAGTGTAATACGTACATACTGGTGTGGGTGTTCCATAACCTTTATCCTATTTTTTATAGTATGTTTAATTGTGTAGGTCTTAGATCACTGTACAGCTGAGATAATCCAGCCTGCATCCCTAAGACGAGGTAACATATTGGAAAGACTTCCGCCCGTATCCCCCCGAGCTTTTAATATCAGGCTATTTCTCCTTTCTGCCAAGGAGCAACTTTTCTTCACAAGAGCACATGGGGAAAGTTCATTTATTACTTTATCTGGAATCTTAGGTTGGTCTTTATTTATTTTAAGCATTGTTATATATAGGAATCATTTTGTTAGTAGTGAATTATGTTGTAAGGTAGTGATTATTCAACTTACTTGTGTACATGCCAGAGGTATATTTCGAGTGTTTTTTTCATAGGATATATCTATATGTATATGTACATTTTGCTATGTAAACGGGTTAAAAGTTTCTTATGTATCATATATGTATGAATATTATTTCGGGATATTGCATAATGTAATATGTACATACTGGCGTGGGTGTTCCATAACCTTTATCCTATTTTTTATAGTATGTTTAATTGTGTAGGTCTTAGTTCACTGTACAGCTGAGATAATCCAACCTGCATCCCTAAGACGAGGTGACATATTGGAAAGACTTCCGCCCGTATCCCCATGAGCTTTTAATATCAGGCTATTTCTCCTTTCTGCCAAGGAGCAACTTTTCTTCACAAGAGCACATGGGGTAAGTTCACTTATTACTTTATCTGGAATCTTAGTTTGGTCTTTATTTATTTTAAGCATTGTTATATATACGAATCATTTTGTTAGTAGTGAATTATGTTGTAAGGTAATGTTTATTCAACTTACTTGTGTACATGCCAGAGGTATAGGGCAAGTGTTTTTTTCATAGGATATATCTATATGTATATGTACATTTTGTCTGTGTAAACGGGTTAGAAGTTTCATATGTATCATATATGTATGTACATTATTTCGGGAATTATACAGTGTAATACGTACATACTGGCGTGGGTGTTCCATAACCTTTATCCTATTTTTTATAGTATGTTTAATTGTGTAGGTCTTAGATCACTGTACAGCTGAGATAATCCAGCCTGCATCCCTAAGACGAGGTAACATATTGGAAAGACTTCCGCCCGTATCCCCCCGAGCTTTTAATATCAGGCTATTTCTCCTTTCTGCCAAGGAGCAACTTTTCTTCACAAGAGCACATGGGGAAAGTTCATTTATTACTTTATCTGGAATCTTAGGTTGGTCTTTATTTATTTTAAGCATTGTTATATATAGGAATCATTTTGTTAGTAGTGAATTATGTTGTAAGGTAGTGATTATTCAACTTACTTGTGTACATGCCAGAGGTATATTTCGAGTGTTTTTTTCATAGGATATATCTATATGTATATGTACATTTTGCTGTGTAAACGGGTTAAAAGTTTCTTATGTATCATATATGTATGAATATTATTTCGGGATATTGCATAATGTAATATGTACATACTGGCGTGGGTGTTCCATAACCTTTATCCTATTTTTTATAGTATGTTTAATTGTGTAGGTCTTAGTTCACTGTACAGCTGAGATAATCCAACCTGCATCCCTAAGACGAGGTGACATATTGGAAAGACTTCCGCCCGTATCCCCATGAGCTTTTAATATCAGGCTATTTCTCCTTTCTGCCAAGGAGCAACTTTTCTTCACAAGAGCACATGGGGTAAGTTCACTTATTACTTTATCTGGAATCTTAGTTTGGTCTTTATTTATTTTAAGCATTGTTATATATACGAATCATTTTGTTAGTAGTGAATTATGTTGTAAGGTAATGTTTATTCAACTTACTTGTGTACATGCCAGAGGTATAGGCCAAGTGTTTTTTTCATAGGATATATCTATATGTATATGTACATTTTGTCTGTGTAAACGGGTTAGAAGTTTCTTATGTATCATATATGCATGTATATTATTTCGGGAATTATATAGTGTAATACGTACATACTGGTGTGGGTGTTCCATAACCTTTATCCTATTTTTTATAGTATGTTTAATTGTGTAGGTCTTAGATCACTGTACAGCTGAGATAATCCAGCCTGCATCCCTAAGACGAGGTAACATATTGGAAAGACTTCCGCCCGTATCCCCCCGAGCTTTTAATATCAGGCTATTTCTCCTTTCTGCCAAGGAGCATCTTTTCTTCACAAGAGCACATGAGGTAAGTTCACTTATTACTTTATCTGGAATCTTAGGTTGGTCTTTATTTATTTCAAACATTGTTATATATAGGAATCATTTTGTTAGTAGTGAATTATGTTGTAAGGTAGTGTTTATTCAACATACCTGTGTACATACCAGAGGTATATTTCGAGTGTTTTTTCATAGGATGTATCTATATGTATATGTACATTTTGGTGTGTAAACGGGTTAAAAGTTTCTTATGTATCATATATGTATGAATATTATTTCGGGATATTGCATAGTGTAATATGTACATACTGGCGTGGATGTTCCATAACCTTTATCCTATTTTTTATAGTATGTTTAATTGTGTAGGTCTTAGTTCTCTGTACAGCTGAGATAATCCAACCTGCATCCCTAAGACGAGGTGACATATTGGAAAGACTTCCGTCCGTATCCCCATGAGCTTTTAATATCAGGCTATTTCTCCTTTCTGCCAAGGAGCAACTTTTCTTCACAAGAGCACATGGGGTAAGTTCACTTATTACTTTATCTGGAATCTTTGGTTGGTCTTTGTTTATTTTAAGCATTGTTATATATAGGAATCATTTTGTTAGTAGTGAATTATGTTGTAAGGTAGTGATTATTCAACTTACTTGTGTGCATGCCAGAGGTATATTTCGAGTGTTTTCTTCATAGGATATATGTACATGTATATGTACATTTTGCTGTGTAAACGGGTTAGAAGTTTCTCATGTATCATATATGTATGAATATTATTTCGGGATATTGCATAATGTAATATGTACATACTGGCGTGGGTGTTCCATAACCTTTATCCTATTTTTTATAGTATGTTTAATTGTGTAGGTCTTAGTTCACTGTACAGCTGAGATAATCCAACCTGCATCCCTAAGACGAGGTGACATATTGGAAAGACTTCCGCCCGTATCCCCCCGAGCTTTTAATATCAGGCTATTTCTCCTTTCTGCCAAGGAGCAACTTTTCTTCACAAGAGCACATGGGGTAAGTTCACTTATTACTTTATCTGGAATCTTAGGTTGGTCTTTATTTATTTTAAGCATTGCTACATATACGAATCATTTTGTTAGTAGTGAATTATGTTGTAAGGTAATGTTTATTCAACTTACTTGTGTACATGCCAGAGGTATAGGCCAAGTGTTTTTTTCATAGGATATATCTATATGTATATGTACATTTTGTCTGTGTAAACGGGTTAGAAGTTTCATATGTATCATATATGTATGTACATTATTTCGGGAATTATACAGTGTAATACGTACATACTGGTGTGGGTGTTCCATAACCTTTATCCTATTTTTTATAGTATGTTTAATTGTGTAGGTCTTAGATCACTGTACAGCTGAGATAATCCAGCCTGCATCCCTAAGACGAGGTAACATATTGGAAAGACTTCCGCCCGTATCCCCCCGAGCTTTTAATATCAGGCTATTTCTCCTTTCTGCCAAGGAGCAACTTTTCTTCACAAGAGCACATGGGGAAAGTTCATTTATTACTTTATCTGGAATCTTAGGTTGGTCTTTATTTATTTTAAGCATTGTTATATATAGGAATCATTTTGTTAGTAGTGAATTATGTTGTAAGGTAGTGATTATTCAACTTACTTGTGTACATGCCAGAGGTATATTTCGAGTGTTTTTTTCATAGGATATATCTATATGTATATGTACATTTTGCTATGTAAACGGGTTAAAAGTTTCTTATGTATCATATATGTATGAATATTATTTCGGGATATTGCATAATGTAATATGTACATACTGGCGTGGGTGTTCCATAACCTTTATCCTATTTTTTATAGTATGTTTAATTGTGTAGGTCTTAGTTCACTGTACAGCTGAGATAATCCAACCTGCATCCCTAAGACGAGGTGACATATTGGAAAGACTTCCGCCCGTATCCCCATGAGCTTTTAATATCAGGCTATTTCTCCTTTCTGCCAAGGAGCAACTTTTCTTCACAAGAGCACATGGGGTAAGTTCACTTATTACTTTATCTGGAATCTTAGTTTGGTCTTTATTTATTTTAAGCATTGTTATATATACGAATCATTTTGTTAGTAGTGAATTATGTTGTAAGGTAATGTTTATTCAACTTACTTGTGTACATGCCAGAGGTATAGGGCAAGTGTTTTTTTCATAGGATATATCTATATGTATATGTACATTTTGTCTGTGTAAACGGGTTAGAAGTTTCATATGTATCATATATGTATGTACATTATTTCGGGAATTATACAGTGTAATACGTACATACTGGCGTGGGTGTTCCATAACCTTTATCCTATTTTTTATAGTATGTTTAATTGTGTAGGTCTTAGATCACTGTACAGCTGAGATAATCCAGCCTGCATCCCTAAGACGAGGTAACATATTGGAAAGACTTCCGCCCGTATCCCCCCGAGCTTTTAATATCAGGCTATTTCTCCTTTCTGCCAAGGAGCAACTTTTCTTCACAAGAGCACATGGGGAAAGTTCATTTATTACTTTATCTGGAATCTTAGGTTGGTCTTTATTTATTTTAAGCATTGTTATATATAGGAATCATTTTGTTAGTAGTGAATTATGTTGTAAGGTAGTGATTATTCAACTTACTTGTGTACATGCCAGAGGTATATTTCGAGTGTTTTTTTCATAGGATATATCTATATGTATATGTACATTTTGCTGTGTAAACGGGTTAAAAGTTTCTTATGTATCATATATGTATGAATATTATTTCGGGATATTGCATAATGTAATATGTACATACTGGCGTGGGTGTTCCATAACCTTTATCCTATTTTTTATAGTATGTTTAATTGTGTAGGTCTTAGTTCACTGTACAGCTGAGATAATCCAACCTGCATCCCTAAGACGAGGTGACATATTGGAAAGACTTCCGCCCGTATCCCCATGAGCTTTTAATATCAGGCTATTTCTCCTTTCTGCCAAGGAGCAACTTTTCTTCACAAGAGCACATGGGGTAAGTTCACTTATTACTTTATCTGGAATCTTAGTTTGGTCTTTATTTATTTTAAGCATTGTTATATATACGAATCATTTTGTTAGTAGTGAATTATGTTGTAAGGTAATGTTTATTCAACTTACTTGTGTACATGCCAGAGGTATAGGCCAAGTGTTTTTTTCATAGGATATATCTATATGTATATGTACATTTTGTCTGTGTAAACGGGTTAGAAGTTTCTTATGTATCATATATGCATGTATATTATTTCGGGAATTATATAGTGTAATACGTACATACTGGTGTGGGTGTTCCATAACCTTTATCCTATTTTTTATAGTATGTTTAATTGTGTAGGTCTTAGATCACTGTACAGCTGAGATAATCCAGCCTGCATCCCTAAGACGAGGTAACATATTGGAAAGACTTCCGCCCGTATCCCCCCGAGCTTTTAATATCAGGCTATTTCTCCTTTCTGCCAAGGAGCATCTTTTCTTCACAAGAGCACATGAGGTAAGTTCACTTATTACTTTATCTGGAATCTTAGGTTGGTCTTTATTTATTTCAAACATTGTTATATATAGGAATCATTTTGTTAGTAGTGAATTATGTTGTAAGGTAGTGTTTATTCAACATACCTGTGTACATACCAGAGGTATATTTCGAGTGTTTTTTCATAGGATGTATCTATATGTATATGTACATTTTGGTGTGTAAACGGGTTAAAAGTTTCTTATGTATCATATATGTATGAATATTATTTCGGGATATTGCATAGTGTAATATGTACATACTGGCGTGGATGTTCCATAACCTTTATCCTATTTTTTATAGTATGTTTAATTGTGTAGGTCTTAGTTCTCTGTACAGCTGAGATAATCCAACCTGCATCCCTAAGACGAGGTGACATATTGGAAAGACTTCCGTCCGTATCCCCATGAGCTTTTAATATCAGGCTATTTCTCCTTTCTGCCAAGGAGCAACTTTTCTTCACAAGAGCACATGGGGTAAGTTCACTTATTACTTTATCTGGAATCTTTGGTTGGTCTTTGTTTATTTTAAGCATTGTTATATATAGGAATCATTTTGTTAGTAGTGAATTATGTTGTAAGGTAGTGATTATTCAACTTACTTGTGTGCATGCCAGAGGTATATTTCGAGTGTTTTCTTCATAGGATATATGTACATGTATATGTACATTTTGCTGTGTAAACGGGTTAGAAGTTTCTCATGTATCATATATGTATGAATATTATTTCGGGATATTGCATAATGTAATATGTACATACTGGCGTGGGTGTTCCATAACCTTTATCCTATTTTTTATAGTATGTTTAATTGTGTAGGTCTTAGTTCACTGTACAGCTGAGATAATCCAACCTGCATCCCTAAGACGAGGTGACATATTGGAAAGACTTCCGCCCGTATCCCCCCGAGCTTTTAATATCAGGCTATTTCTCCTTTCTGCCAAGGAGCAACTTTTCTTCACAAGAGCACATGGGGTAAGTTCACTTATTACTTTATCTGGAATCTTAGGTTGGTCTTTATTTATTTTAAGCATTGCTACATATACGAATCATTTTGTTAGTAGTGAATTATGTTGTAAGGTAATGTTTATTCAACTTACTTGTGTACATGCCAGAGGTATAGGGCAAGTGTTTTTTTCATAGGATATATCTATATGTATATGTACATTTTGTCTGTGTAAACGGGTTAGAAGTTTCATATGTATCATATATGTATGTACATTATTTCGGGAATTATACAGTGTAATACGTACATACTGGCGTGGGTGTTCCATAACCTTTATCCTATTTTTTATAGTATGTTTAATTGTGTAGGTCTTAGATCACTGTACAGCTGAGATAATCCAGCCTGCATCCCTAAGACGAGGTAACATATTGGAAAGACTTCCGCCCGTATCCCCCCGAGCTTTTAATATCAGGCTATTTCTCCTTTCTGCCAAGGAGCAACTTTTCTTCACAAGAGCACATGGGGAAAGTTCATTTATTACTTTATCTGGAATCTTAGGTTGGTCTTTATTTATTTTAAGCATTGTTATATATAGGAATCATTTTGTTAGTAGTGAATTATGTTGTAAGGTAGTGATTATTCAACTTACTTGTGTACATGCCAGAGGTATATTTCGAGTGTTTTTTTCATAGGATATATCTATATGTATATGTACATTTTGCTGTGTAAACGGGTTAAAAGTTTCTTATGTATCATATATGTATGAATATTATTTCGGGATATTGCATAATGTAATATGTACATACTGGCGTGGGTGTTCCATAACCTTTATCCTATTTTTTATAGTATGTTTAATTGTGTAGGTCTTAGTTCACTGTACAGCTGAGATAATCCAACCTGCATCCCTAAGACGAGGTGACATATTGGAAAGACTTCCGCCCGTATCCCCATGAGCTTTTAATATCAGGCTATTTCTCCTTTCTGCCAAGGAGCAACTTTTCTTCACAAGAGCACATGGGGTAAGTTCACTTATTACTTTATCTGGAATCTTAGTTTGGTCTTTATTTATTTTAAGCATTGTTATATATACGAATCATTTTGTTAGTAGTGAATTATGTTGTAAGGTAATGTTTATTCAACTTACTTGTGTACATGCCAGAGGTATAGGCCAAGTGTTTTTTTCATAGGATATATCTATATGTATATGTACATTTTGTCTGTGTAAACGGGTTAGAAGTTTCTTATGTATCATATATGCATGTATATTATTTCGGGAATTATATAGTGTAATACGTACATACTGGTGTGGGTGTTCCATAACCTTTATCCTATTTTTTATAGTATGTTTAATTGTGTAGGTCTTAGATCACTGTACAGCTGAGATAATCCAGCCTGCATCCCTAAGACGAGGTGACATATTGGAAAGACTTCCGCCCGTATCCCCCCGAGCTTTTAATATCAGGCTATTTCTCCTTTCTGCCAAGGAGCATCTTTTCTTCACAAGAGCACATGAGGTAAGTTCACTTATTACTTTATCTGGAATCTTAGGTTGGTCTTTATTTATTTCAAACATTGTTATATATAGGAATCATTTTGTTAGTAGTGAATTATGCTGTAAGGTAGTGTTTATTCAACATACCTGTGTACATACCAGAGGTATATTTCGAGTGTTTTTTCATAGGATGTATCTATATGTATATGTACATTTTGGTGTGTAAACGGGTTAAAAGTTTCTTATGTATCATATATGTATGAATATTATTTCGGGATATTGCATAGTGTAATATGTACATACTGGCGTGGATGTTCCATAACCTTTATCCTATTTTTTATAGTATGTTTAATTGTGTAGGTCTTAGTTCTCTGTACAGCTGAGATAATCCAACCTGCATCCCTAAGACGAGGTGACATATTGGAAAGACTTCCGTCCGTATCCCCATGAGCTTTTAATATCAGGCTATTTCTCCTTTCTGCCAAGGAGCAACTTTTCTTCACAAGAGCACATGGGGTAAGTTCACTTATTACTTTATCTGGAATCTTTGGTTGGTCTTTGTTTATTTTAAGCATTGTTATATATAGGAATCATTTTGTTAGTAGTGAATTATGTTGTAAGGTAGTGATTATTCAACTTACTTGTGTGCATGCCAGAGGTATATTTCGAGTGTTTTCTTCATAGGATATATGTACATGTATATGTACATTTTGCTGTGTAAACGGGTTAGAAGTTTCTCATGTATCATATATGTATGAATATTATTTCGGGATATTGCATAATGTAATATGTACATACTGGCGTGGGTGTTCCATAACCTTTATCCTATTTTTTATAGTATGTTTAATTGTGTAGGTCTTAGTTCACTGTACAGCTGAGATAATCCAACCTGCATCCCTAAGACGAGGTGACATATTGGAAAGACTTCCGCCCGTATCCCCCCGAGCTTTTAATATCAGGCTATTTCTCCTTTCTGCCAAGGAGCAACTTTTCTTCACAAGAGCACATGGGGTAAGTTCACTTATTACTTTATCTGGAATCTTAGGTTGGTCTTTATTTATTTTAAGCATTGCTACATATACGAATCATTTTGTTAGTAGTGAATTATGTTGTAAGGTAATGTTTATTCAACTTACTTGTGTACATGCCAGAGGTATAGGCCAAGTGTTTTTTTCATAGGATATATCTATATGTATATGTACATTTTGTCTGTGTAAACGGGTTAGAAGTTTCTTATGTATCATATATGTATGTATGTTATATCGGGAATTATATAGTGTAATACGTACATACTGGTGTGGGTGTTCCATAACCTTTATCCTATTTTTTATAGTATGTTTAATTGTGTAGGTCTTAGATCACTGTACAGCTGAGATAATCCAGCCTGCATCCCTAAGACGAGGTAACATATTGGAAAGACTTCCGCCCGTATCCCCCCGAGCTTTTAATATCAGGCTATTTCTCCTTTCTGCCAAGGAGCAACTTTTCTTCACAAGAGCACATGGGGAAAGTTCACTTATTACTTTATCTGGAATCTTAGGTTGGTCTTTATTTATTTTAAGCATTGTTATATATACGAATCATTTTGCTAGTAGTAAATTATGTTGTAAGGTAGTGATTATTCAACTTACTTGTGTACATGCCAGAGGTATATTTCGAGTGTTTTTTTCATAGGATATATCTACATGTATATGTACATTTTGCTGTGTAAACGGGTTAGAAGTTTCATATGTATCATATATGTATGTATTTTATATCGGGAATTATATAGTGTAATATGTACATACTGGCGTGGGTGTTCCATAACCTTTATCCTATTTTTTATAGTATGTTTAATTGTGTAGGTCTTAGATCACTGTACAGCTGAGATAATCCAGCCTGCATCCCTAAGACGAGGTAACATATTGGAAAGACTTCCGCCCGTATCCCCCCGAGCTTTTAATATCAGGCTATTTCTCCTTTCTGCCAAGGAGCAACTTTTCTTCACAAGAGCACATGGGGAAAGTTCACTTATTACTTTATCTGGAATCTTAGGTTGGTCTTTATTGATTTTAAGCATTGTTATATGTACGAATCATTTTGTTAGTAGTGAATTATGTTGTAAGGTAGTGATTATTCAACTTACTTGTGTACATGCCAGAGGTATATTTCGAGTGTTTTTTTCATAGGATATATCTATATGTATATGTACATTTTGCTGTGTAAACGGGTTAAAAGTTTCTTATGTATCATATATGTATGAATATTATTTCGGGATATTGCATAATGTAATATGTACATACTGGCGTGGGTGTTCCATAACCTTTATCCTATTTTTTATAGTATGTTTAATTGTGTAGGTCTTAGTTCACTGTACAGCTGAGATAATCCAACCTGCATCCCTAAGACGAGGTGACATATTGGAAAGACTTCCGCCCGTATCCCCATGAGCTTTTAATATCAGGCTATTTCTCCTTTCTGCCAAGGAGCAACTTTTCTTCACAAGAGCACATGGGGTAAGTTCACTTATTACTTTATCTGGAATCTTAGTTTGGTCTTTATTTATTTTAAGCATTGTTATATATACGAATCATTTTGTTAGTAGTGAATTATGTTGTAAGGTAATGTTTATTCAACTTACTTGTGTACATGCCAGAGGTATAGGCCAAGTGTTTTTTTCATAGGATATATCTATATGTATATGTACATTTTGTCTGTGTAAACGGGTTAGAAGTTTCATATGTATCATATATGTATGTACATTATTTCGGGAATTACACAGTGTAATACGTACATACTGGCGTGGGTGTTCCATAACCTTTATCCTATTTTTTATAGTATGTTTAATTGTGTAGGTCTTAGATCACTGTACAGCTGAGATAATCCAGCCTGCATCCCTAAGACGAGGTAACATATTGGAAAGACTTCCGCCCGTATCCCCCCGAGCTTTTAATATCAGGCTATTTCTCCTTTCTGCCAAGGAGCAACTTTTCTTCACAAGAGCACATGGGGAAAGTTCATTTATTACTTTATCTGGAATCTTAGGTTGGTCTTTATTTATTTTAAGCATTGTTATATATACGAATCATTTTGTTAGTAGTGAATTATGTTGTAAGGTAGTGATTATTCAACTTACTTGTGTACATGCCAGAGGTATATTTCGAGTGTTTTTTTCATAGGATATATCTATATGTATATGTACATTTTGCTGTGTAAACGGGTTAAAAGTTTCTTATGTATCATATATGTATGAATATTATTTCGGGATATTGCATAATGTAATATGTACATACTGGCGTGGGTGTTCCATAACCTTTATCCTATTTTTTATAGTATGTTTAATTGTGTAGGTCTTAGTTCACTGTACAGCTGAGATAATCCAACCTGCATCCCTAAGACGAGGTGACATATTGGAAAGACTTCCGCCCGTATCCCCATGAGCTTTTAATATCAGGCTATTTCTCCTTTCTGCCAAGGAGCAACTTTTCTTCACAAGAGCACATGGGGTAAGTTCACTTATTACTTTATCTGGAATCTTAGTTTGGTCTTTATTTATTTTAAGCATTGTTATATATACGAATCATTTTGTTAGTAGTGAATTATGTTGTAAGGTAGTGTTTATTCAACTTACTTGTGTACATGCCAGAGGTATAGGCCAAGTGTTTTTTTCATAGGATATATCTATATGTATATGTACATTTTGTCTGTGTAAACGGGTTAGAAGTTTCTTATGTATCATATATGCATGTATATTATTTCGGGAATTATATAGTGTAATACGTACATACTGGTGTGGGTGTTCCATAACCTTTATCCTATTTTTTATAGTATGTTTAATTGTGTAGGTCTTAGATCACTGTACAGCTGAGATAATCCAGCCTGCATCCCTAAGACGAGGTAACATATTGGAAAGACTTCCGCCCGTATCCCCCCGAGCTTTTAATATCAGGCTATTTCTCCTTTCTGCCAAGGAGCATCTTTTCTTCACAAGAGCACATGAGGTAAGTTCACTTATTACTTTATCTGGAATCTTAGGTTGGTCTTTATTTATTTCAAACATTGTTATATATACGAATCATTTTGTTAGTAGTGAATTATGTTGTAAGGTAGTGTTTATTCAACATACCTGTGTACATGCCAGAGGTATATTTCGAGTGTTTTTTCATAGGATGTATCTATATGTATATGTACATTTTGGTGTGTAAACGGGTTAAAAGTTTCTTATGCATCATATATGTATGAATATTATTTCGGGATATTGCATAGTGTAATATGTACATACTGGCGTGGATGTTCCATAACCTTTATCCTATTTTTTATAGTATGTTTAATTGTGTAGGTCTTAGTTCACTGTACAGCTGAGATAATCCAACCTGCATCCCTAAGACGAGGTGACATATTGGAAAGACTTCCGTCCGTATCCCCATGAGCTTTTAATATCAGGCTATTTCTCCTTTCTGCCAAGGAGCAACTTTTCTTCACAAGAGCACATGGGGTAAGTTCACTTATTACTTTATCTGGAATCTTTGGTTGGTCTTTGTTTATTTTAAGCATTGTTATATATAGGAATCATTTTGTTAGTAGTGAATTATGTTGTAAGGTAGTGATTATTCAACTTACTTGTGTACATGCCAGAGGTATATTTCGAGTGTTTTTTTCATAGGATATATCTATATGTATATGTACATTTTGCTGTGTAAACGGGTTAAAAGTTTCTTATGTATCATATATGTATGAATATTATTTCGGGATATTGCATAATGTAATACGTACATACTGGCGTGGGTGTTCCATAACCTTTATCCTATTTTTTATAGTATGTTTAATTGTGTAGGTCTTAGTTCACTGTACAGCTGAGATAATCCAACCTGCATCCCTAAGACGAGGTGACATATTGGAAAGACTTCCGCCCGTATCCCCATGAGCTTTTAATATCAGGCTATTTCTCCTTTCTGCCAAGGAGCAACTTTTCTTCACAAGAGCACATGAGGTAAGTTCACTTATTACTTTATCTGGAATCTTAGTTTGGTCTTTATTTATTTTAAGCATTGTTATATATACGAATCATTTTGTTAGTAGTGAATTATGTTGTAAGGTAGTGTTTATTCAACTTACTTGTGTACATGCCAGAGGTATATTTCGAGTGTTTTTTTCATAGGATATATCTATATGTATATGTACATTTTGTCTGTGTAAACGGGTTAGAAGTTTCTTATGTATCATATATGCATGTATATTATTTCGGGAATTATATAGTGTAATACGTACATACTGGTGTGGGTGTTCCATAACCTTTATCCTATTTTTTATATTATGTTTAATTGTGTAGGTCTTAGATCACTGTACAGCTGAGATAATCCAGCCTGCATCCCTAAGACGAGGTGACATATTGGAAAGACTTCCGCCCGTATCCCCCCGAGCTTTTAATATCAGGCTATTTCTCCTTTCTGCCAAGGAGCATCTTTTCTTCACAAGAGCACATGAGGTAAGTTCACTTATTACTTTATCTGGAATCTTAGGTTGGTCTTTATTTATTTCAAACATTGTTATATATACGAATCATTTTGTTAGTAGTGAATTATGTTGTAAGGTAGTGTTTATTCAACATACCTGTGTACATGCCAGAGGTATATTTCGAGTGTTTTTTCATAGGATGTATCTATATGTATATGTACATTTTGGTGTGTAAACGGGTTAAAAGTTTCTTATGTATCATATATGTATGAATATTATTTCGGGATATTGCATAGTGTAATATGTACATACTGGCGTGGATGTTCCATAACCTTTATCCTATTTTTTATAGTATGTTTAATTGTGTAGGTCTTAGTTCACTGTACAGCTGAGATAATCCAACCTGCATCCCTAAGACGAGGTGACATATTGGAAAGACTTCCGTCCGTATCCCCATGAGCTTTTAATATCAGGCTATTTCTCCTTTCTGCCAAGGAGCAACTTTTCTTCACAAGAGCACATGGGGTAAGTTCACTTATTACTTTATCTGGAATCTTTGGTTGGTCTTTGTTTATTTTAAGCATTGTTATATATAGGAATCATTTTGTTAGTAGTGAATTATGTTGTAAGGTAGTGATTATTCAACTTACTTGTGTGCATGCCAGAGGTATATTTCGATTGTTTTCTTCATAGGATATATGTACATGTATATGTACATTTTGCTGTGTAAACGGGTTAAAAGTTTCTCATGTATCATATATGTATGAATATTATTTCGGGATGTTGCATAATGTAATATGTACATACTGGCGTGGGTGTTCCATAACCTTTATCCTATTTTTTATAGTATGTTTAATTGTGTAGGTCTTAGTTCACTGTACAGCTGAGATAATCCAACCTGCATCCCTAAGACGAGGTGACATATTGGAAAGACTTCCGCCCGTATCCCCCCGAGCTTTTAATATCAGGCTATTTCTCCTTTCTGCCAAGGAGCAACTTTTCTTCACAAGAGCACATGGGGTAAGTTCACTTATTACTTTATCTGGAATCTTAGGTTGGTCTTTATTTATTTTAAGCATTGCTATATATACGAATCATTTTGTTAGTAGTGAATTATGTTGTAAGGTAATGTTTATTCAACTTACTTGTGTACATGCCAGAGGTATAGGCCAAGTGTTTTTTTCATAGGATATATCTATATGTATATGTACATTTTGTCTGTGTAAACGGGTTAGAAGTTTCTTATGTATCATATATGTATGTATGTTATATCGGGAATTATATAGTGTAATACGTACATACTGGCGTGGGTGTTCCATAACCTTTATCCTATTTTTTATAGTATGTTTAATTGTGTAGGTCTTAGATCACTGTACAGCTGAGATAATCCAGCCTGCATCCCTAAGACGAGGTGACATATTGGAAAGACTTCCGCCCGTATCCCCCCGAGCTTTTAATATCAGGCTATTTCTCCTTTCTGCCAAGGAGCATCTTTTCTTCACAAGAGCACATGAGGTAAGTTCACTTATTACTTTATCTGGAATCTTAGGTTGGTCTTTATTTATTTCAAACATTGTAATATATACGAATCATTTTGTTAGTAGTGAATTATGTTGTAAGGTAGTGTTTATTCAACTTACTTGTATACATGCCAGAGGTATAGGCCGAGTGTTTTTTCATAGGATGTATCTATATGTATTTGTACATTTTGGTGTGTAAACGGGTTAAAAGTTTCTTATGTATCATATATGTATGAATATTATTTCGGGATATTGCATAGTGTAATATGTACATACTGGCGTGGGTGTTCCATAACCTTTATCCTATTTTTTATAGTATGTTTAATTGTGTAGGTCTTAGTTCACTGTACAGCTGAGATAATCCAACCTGCATCCCTAAGACGAGGTGACATATTGGAAAGACTTCCGCCCGTATCCCCATGAGCTTTGAATATCAGGCTATTTCTCCTTTCTGCCAAGGAGCAACTTTTCTTCACAAGAGCACATGGGGTAAGTTCACTTATTACTTTATCTGGAATGTTTGGTTGGTCTTTGTTTATTTTAAGCATTGTTATATATAGGAATCATTTTGTTAGTAGTGAATTATGTTGTAAGGTAGTGATTATTCAACTTACTTCTGTGCATGCCAGAGGTATATTTCGAGTGTTTTCTTCATAGGATATATGTACATGTATATGTACATTTTGCTGTGTAAACGGGTTAAAAGTTTCTCATGTATCATATATGTATGAATATTATTTCGGGATATTGCATAATGTAATATGTACATACTGGCGTGGGTGTTCCATAACCTTTATCCTATTTTTTATAGTATGTTTAATTGTGTAGGTCTTAGTTCACTGTACAGCTGAGATAATCCAACCTGCATCCCTAAGACGAGGTGACATATTGGAAAGACTTCCGCCCGTATCCCCCCGAGCTTTTAATATCAGGCTATTTCTCCTTTCTGCCAAGGAGCAACTTTTCTTCACAAGAGCACATGGGGTAAGTTCACTTATTACTTTATCTGGAATCTTAGGTTGGTCTTTATTTATTTTAAGCATTGCTATATATACGAATCATTTTGTTAGTAGTGAATTATGTTGTAAGGTAATGTTTATTCAACTTACTTGTGTACATGCCAGAGGTATAGGCCAAGTGTTTTTTTCATAGGATATATCTATATGTATATGTACATTTTGTCTGTGTAAACGGGTTAGAAGTTTCTTATGTATCATATATGTATGTATGTTATATCGGGAATTATATAGTGTAATACGTACATACTGGCGTGGGTGTTCCATAACCTTTATCCTATTTTTTATAGTATGTTTAATTGTGTATGTCTTAGATCACTGTACAGCTGAGATAATCCAGCCTGCATCCCTAAGACGAGGTGACATATTGGAAAGACTTCCGCCCGTATCCCCCCGAGCTTTTAATATCAGGCTATTTCTCCTTTCTGCCAAGGAGCATCTTTTCTTCACAAGAGCACATGAGGTAAGTTCACTTATTACTTTATCTGGAATCTTAGGTTGGTCTTTATTTATTTCAAACATTGTAATATATACGAATCATTTTGTTAGTAGTGAATTATGTTGTAAGGTAGTGTTTATTCAACTTACTTGTATACATGCCAGAGGTATAGGCCGAGTGTTTTTTCATAGGATGTATCTATATGTATTTGTACATTTTGGTGTGTAAACGGGTTAAAAGTTTCTTATGTATCATATATGTATGAATATTATTTCGGGATATTGCATAGTGTAATATGTACATACTGGCGTGGGTGTTCCATAACCTTTATCCTATTTTTTATAGTATGTTTAATTGTGTAGGTCTTAGTTCACTGTACAGCTGAGATAATCCAACCTGCATCCCTAAGACGAGGTGACATATTGGAAAGACTTCCGCCCGTATCCCCATGAGCTTTGAACATCAGGCTATTTCTCCTTTCTGCCAAGGAGCAACTTTTCTTCACAAGAGCACATGGGGTAAGTTCACTTATTACTTTATCTGGAATGTTTGGTTGGTCTTTGTTTATTTTAAGCATTGTTATATATAGGAATCATTTTGTTAGTAGTGAATTATGTTGTAAGGTAGTGATTATTCAACTTACTTGTGTGCATGCCAGAGGTATATTTCGAGTGTTTTCTTCATAGGATATATGTACATGTATATGTACATTTTGCTGTGTAAACGGGTTAAAAGTTTCTCATGTATCATATATGTATGTATATTATTTCGGGATATTGCATAATGTAATATGTACATACTGGCGTGGGTGTTCCATAACCTTTATCCTATTTTTTATAGTATGTTTAATTGTGTAGGTCTTAGTTCACTGTACAGCTGAGATAATCCAACCTGCATCCCTAAGACGAGGTGACATATTGGAAAGACTTCCGCCCGTATCCCCCCGAGCTTTTAATATCAGGCTATTTCTCCTTTCTGCCAAGGAGCAACTTTTCTTCACAAGAGCACATGGGGTAAGTTCACTTATTACTTTATCTGGAATCTTAGGTTGGTCTTTATTTATTTTAAGCATTGCTACATATACGAATCATTTTGTTAGTAGTGAATTATGTTGTAAGGTAATGTTTATTCAACTTACTTGTGTACATGCCAGAGGTATAGGCCAAGTGTTTTTTTCATAGGATATATCTATATGTATATGTACATTTTGTCTGTGTAAACGGGTGAGAAGTTTCTTATGTATCATATATGTATGTATGTTATATCGGGAATTATATAGTGTAAGACGTACATACTGGCGTGGGTGTTCCATAACCTTTATCCTATTTTTTATAGTATGTTTAATTGTGTAGGTCTTCGATCACTGTACAGCTGAGATAATCCAGCCTGCATCCCTAAGACGAGGTGACATATTGGAAAGACTTCCGCCCGTATCCCACCGAGCTTTGAATATCAGGCTATTTCTCCTTTCTGCCAAGGAGCAACTTTTCTTCACAAGAGCACATGAGGTAAGTTCACTTATTACTTTATCTGGAATCTTAGGTTGGTCTTTATTTATTTCAAACATTGTTATATATACGAATCATTTTGTTAGTAGTGAATTATGTTGTAAGGTAGTGTTTATTCAACTTACTTGTGTACATGCCAGAGGTATATTTCGAGTGTTTTCTTCATAAGATATATCTACATGTATATGTACATTTTGGTGTGTAAACGGGTTAAAAGTTTCTTATGTATCATATATGTATGAATATTATTTCGGGATATTGCATGATGTAATATGTACATACTGGCGTGGGTGTTCCATAACCTTTATCCTATTTTTTATAGTATGTTTAATTGTGTAGGTCTTAGTTCACTGTACAGCTGAGATAATCCAACCTGCATCCCTACGACGAGGTGACATATTGGAAAGACTTCCGCCCGTATCCCCCCGAGCTTTTAATATCAGGCTATTTCTCCTTTCTGCCAAGGAGCAACTTTTCTTCACAAGAGCACATGGGGTAAGTTCACTTATTACTTTATCTGGAATCTTAGGTTGGTCTTTATTTATTTTAAGCATTGCTACATATACGAATCATTTTGTTAGTAGTGAATTATGTTGTAAGGTAATGTTTATTCAACTTACTTGTGTACATGCCAGAGGTATAGGCCAAGTGTTTTTTTCATAGGATATATCTATATGTATATGTACATTTTGTCTGTGTAAACGGGTTAGAAGTTTCTTATGTATCATATATGTATGTATGTTATATCGGGAATTATATAGTGTAAGACGTACATACTGGCGTGGGTGTTCCATAACCTTTATCCTATTTTTTATAGTATGTTTAATTGTGTAGGTCTTCGATCACTGTACAGCTGAGATAATCCAGCCTGCATCCCTAAGACGAGGTGACATATTGGAAAGACTTCCGCCCGTATCCCCCCGAGCTTTGAATATCAGGCTATTTCTCCTTTCTGCCAAGGAGCAACTTTTCTTCACAAGAGCACATGAGGTAAGTTCACTTATTACTTTATCTGGAATCTTAGGTTGGTCTTTATTTATTTTAAGCATTGTTATATATACGAATCATTTTGTTAGTAGTGAATTATGTTGTAAGGTAATGTTTATTCAACTTACTTGTGTACATGCCAGAGGTATATTTCGAGTGTTTTCTTCATAAGATATATCTATATGTATATGTACATTTTGGTGTGTAAACGGGTTAAAAGTTTCTTATGTATCATATATGTATGAATATTATTTCGGGATATTGCATGATGTAATATGTACATACTGGCGTGGGTGTTCCATAACCTTTATCCTATTTTTTATAGTATGTTTAATTGTGTAGGTCTTAGTTCACTGTACAGCTGAGATAATCCAACCTGCATCCCTAAGACGAGGTGACATATTGGAAAGACTTCCGCCCGTATCCCCCCGAGCTTTTAATATCAGGCTATTTCTCCTTTCTGCCAAGGAGCAACTTTTCTTCACAAGAGCACATGGGGTAAGTTCACTTATTACTTTATCTGGAATCTTAGGTTGGTCTTTATTTATTTTAAGCATTGCTACATATACGAATCATTTTGTTAGTAGTGAATTATGTTGTAAGGTAATGTTTATTCAACTTACTTGTGTACATGCCAGAGGTATAGGCCAAGTGTTTTTTTCATAGGATATATCTATATGTATATGTACATTTTGTCTGTGTAAACGGGTTAGAAGTTTCTTATGTATCATATATGTATGTATGTTATATCGGGAATTATATAGTGTAATATGTACATACTGGCGTGGGTGTTCCATAACCTTTATCCTATTTTTTATAGTATGTTTAATTGTGTAGGTCTTAGATCACTGTACAACTGAGATAATCCAGCCTGCATCCCTAAGACGAGGTGACATATTGGAAAGACTTCCGCCCGTATCCCACCGAGCTTTGAATATCAGGCTATTTCTCCTTTCTGCCAAGGAGCAACTTTTCTTCACAAGAGCACATGAGGTAAGTTCACTTATTACTTTATCTGGAATCGTAGTTTGGTCTTTATTTATTTCAAACATTGTTATATATACGAATCACTTTGTTAGTAGTGAATTATGTTGTAAGGTAGTGTTTATTCAACTTACTTGTGTACATGCCAGAGGTATATTTCGGGTGTTTTCTTCATAAGATATATCTACATGTATATGTACATTTTGGTGTGTAAACGGGTTAAAAGTTTCTTATGTATCATATATGTATGAATATTATTTCGGGATATTGCATGATGTAATATGTACATACTGGCGTGGGTGTTCCATAACCTTTATCCTATTTTTTATAGTATGTTTAATTGTGTAGGTCTTAGTTCACTGTACAGCTGAGATAATCCAACCTGCATCCCTAAGACGAGGTGACATATTGGAAAGACTTCCGCCCGTATCCCCCCGAGCTTTTAATATCAGGCTATTTCTCCTTTCTGCCAAGGAGCAACTTTTCTTCACAAGAGCACATGGGGTAAGTTCACTTATTACTTTATCTGGAATCTTAGTTTGGTCTTTATTTATTTTAAGCATTGTTATATATACGAATCATTTTGTTAGTAGTGAATTATGTTGTAAGGTAATGTTTATTCAACTTACTTGTGTACATGCCAGAGGTATAGGCCAAGTGTTTTTTTCATAGGATGTATCTATATGTATATGTACATTTTGTCTGTGTAAACGGGTGAGAAGTTTCTTATGTATCATATATGTATGAATATTATTTCGGGATATTGCATGATGTAATATGTACATACTGGCGTGGGTGTTCCATAACCTTTATCCTATTTTTTATAGTATGTTTAATTGTGTAGGTCTTAGTTCACTGTACAGCTGAGATAATCCAACCTGCATCCCTACGACGAGGTGACATATTGGAAAGACTTCCGCCCGTATCCCACCGAGCTTTTAATATCAGGCTATTTCTCCTTTCTGCCAAGGAGCAACTTTTCTTCACAAGAGCACATGGGGTAAGTTCACTTATTACTTTATCTGGAATCTTAGGTTGGTCTTTATTTATTTCAAACATTGTCATATATACGAATCATTTTGTTAGTAGTGAATTATGTTGTAAGGTAATGTTTATTCAACTTACTTGTGTACATGCCAGAGGTATAGGCCAAGTGTTTTTTTCATAGGATATATCTATATGTATATGTACATTTTGTCTGTGTAAACGGGTTAGAAGTTTCTTATGTATCATATATGCATGTATGTTATATCGGGAATTATATAGTGTAATACGTACATACTGGCGTGGGTGTTCCATAACCTTTATCCTATTTTTTATATTATGTTTAATTGTGTAGGTCTTAGTTCACTGTACAGCTGAGATAATCCAACCTGCATCCCTAAGACGAGGTGACATATTGGAAAGACTTCCGCCCGTATCCCCCCGAGCTTTTAATATCAGGCTATTTCTCCTTTCTGCCAAGGAGCAACTTTTCTTCACAAGAGCACATGGGGTAAGTTCACTTATTACTTTATCTGGAATCTTAGTTTGGTCTTTATTTATTTTAAGCATTGTTATATATACGAATCATTTTGTTAGTAGTGAATTATGTTGTAAGGTAATGTTTATTCAACTTACTTGTGTACATGCCAGAGGTATAGGCCAAGTGTTTTTTTCATAGGATGTATCTATATGTATATGTACATTTTGTCTGTGTAAACGGGTGAGAAGTTTCTTATGTATCATATATGTATGTATATTATATCGGGAATTATATAGTGTAATATGTACATACTGGCGTGGGTGTTCCATAACCTTTATCCTATTTTTTATAGTATGTTTAATTGTGTAGGTCTTAGTTGACTGTACAGCTGAGATATTCCTACCTGCATCCCTAAGACGAGGTGACATATTGGAAAGACTTCCGCCCGTATCCCCATGAGCTTTTAATATCAGGCTATTTCTCCTTTCTGCCAAGGAGCAACTTTTCTTCACAAGAGCACATGGGGTAAGTTCACTTATTACTTTATCTGGAATCTTAGTTTGGTCTTTATTTATTTTAAGCATTGTTATATATACGAATCATTTTGTTAGTAGTGAATTATGTTGTAAGGTAATGTTTATTCAACTTACTTGTGTACATGCCAGAGGTATAGGCCAAGTGTTTTTTTCATAGGATGTATCTATGTGTATATGTACATTTTGTCTGTGTAAACGGGTGAGAAGTTTCTTATGTATCATATATGTATGAATATTATTTCGGGATATTGCATGATGTAATATGTACATACTGGCGTGGGTGTTCCATAACCTTTATCCTATTTTTTATAGTATGTTTAATTGTGTAGGTCTTAGTTCACTGTACAGCTGAGATAATCCAACCTGCATCCCTAAGACGAGGTGACATATTGGAAAGAGGTATAGGCCAAGTGTTTTTTTCATAGGATATATCTATATGTATATGTACATTTTGTCTGTGTAAACGGGTGAGAAGTTTCTTATGTATCATATATGTATGTATGTTATATCGGGAATTATATAGTGTAATACGTACATACTGGCGTGGGTGTTCCATAACCTTTATCCTATTTTTTATAGTATGTTTAATTGTGTAGGTCTTAGATCACTGTACAGCTGAGATAATCCAGCCTGCATCCCTAAGACGAGGTGACATATTGGAAAGACTTCCGCCCGTATCCCACCGAGCTTTGAATATCAGGCTATTTCTCCTTTCTGCCAAGGAGCAACTTTTCTTCACAAGAGCACATGGGGTAAGTTCACTTATTACTTTATCTGGAATCTTAGTTTGGTCTTTATTTATTTTAAGCATTGTTACATATACGAATCATTTTGTTATTAGTGAATTATGTTGTAAGGTAGTGTTTATTCAACTTACTTGTGTACATGCCAGAGGTATATTTCGAGTGTTTTTTTCATAGGATATATGTACATGTATGTGTACATTTTGCTGTGTAAACGGGTTAAAAGTTTCTCATGTATCATATATGTATGAATATTATTTCGGGATATTGCATAATGTAATATGTACATACTGGCGTGGGTGTTCCATAACCTTTATCCTATTTTTTATAGTATGTTTAATTGTGTAGGTCTTAGTTCACTGTACAGCTGAGATAATCCAACCTGCATCCCTAAGACGAGGTAACATATTGGAAAGACTTCCGCCCGTATCCCCCCGAGCTTTTAATATCAGGCTATTTCTCCTTTCTGCCAAGGAGCAACTTTTCTTCACAAGAGCACATGGGGTAAGTTCACTTATTACTTTATCTGGAATCTTAGGTTGGTCTTTATTTATTTTAAGCATTGTTACATATACGAATCATTTTGTTAGTAGTGAATTATGCTGTAAGGTAGTGTTTATTCAACTTACTTGTGTACATGCCAGAGGTATATTTTGAGTGTTTTTTTCAAAGGATATAACTATATGTATATGTGCATTTTGTCTGTGTAAACGGGTTAGAAGTTTCTTATGTATCATATATGTATGAATATTATTTCGGGATATTGCATAATGTAATATGTACATACTGGCGTGGGTGTTCCATAACCTTTATCCTATTTTTTATAGTATGTTTAATTGTGTAGGTCTTAGTTCACTGTACAGCTGAGATAATCCAACCTGCATCCCTAAGACGAGGTAACATATTGGAAAGACTTCCGCCCGTATCCCCCCGAGCTTTTAATATCAGGCTATTTCTCCTTTCTGCCAAGGAGCAACTTTTCTTCACAAGAGCACATGGGGTAAGTTCACTCATTACTTTATCTGGAATCTTAGGTTGGTCTTTATTTATTTTAAGCATTGTTATATATACGAATCATTTTGTTAGTAGTGAATTATGCTGTAAGTTAATGTTTATTCAACTTACTTGTGTACATGCCAGAGGTATAGGCCAAGTGTTTTTTTCATAGGATATATCTATATGTATATGTACATTTTGTCTGTGTAAACGGGTTAGAAGTTTCTTATGTATCATATATTTATGTATGTTATATCGGGAATTATATAGTGTAATACGTACATACTGGCGTGGGTGTTCCATAACCTTTATCCTATTTTTTATAGTATGTTTAATTGTGTAGGTCTTAGTTCACTGTACAGCTGAGATAATCCAGCCTGCATTCCAAGACGAGGTAACATATTGGAAAGACTTCCGCCCGTATCCCCCCGAGCTTTTAATATCAGGCTATTTCTCCTTTCTGCCAAGGAGCAACTTTTCTTCACAAGAGCACATGGGGTAAGTTCACTTATTACTTTATCTGGAATCTTAGGTTGGTCTTTATTTATTTTAAGCATTGTTATATATACGAATCATTTTGTTAGTAGTGAATTATGTTGTAAGGTAGTGTTTATTCAACTTACTTGTGTACATGCCAGAGGTATATTTCGAGTGTGTTCTTCATGGGATATATCTACATGTATATGTACATTTTGCTGTGTAAACGGGTTAAAAGTTTCTTATGTATCATATATGTATGAATATTATTTCGGGATATTGCATAATGTAATATGTACATACTGGCGTGGGTGTTCCATAACCTTTATCCTATTTTTTATAGTATGTTTAATTGTGTAGGTCTTAGTTCACTGTACAGCTGAGATAATCCAGCCTGCATCCCTAAGACGAGGTGACATATTGGAAAGACCTCCGCCCGTATCCCCCCGAGCTTTTAATATCAGGCTATTTCTCCTTTCTGCCAAGGAGCAACTTTTCTTCACAAGAGCACATGGGGTAAGTTCACTTATTACTTTATCTGGAATCTTAGGTTGGTCTGTATTTATTTTAAGCATTGTTACATATACGAATCATTTTGTTAGTAGTGAATTATGCTGTAAGGTAATGTTTATTCAACTTACTTGTGTACATGCCAGAGGTATAGGCCAAGTGTTTTTTTCATAGGATATATCTATATGTATATGTACATTTTGTCTGTGTAAACGGGTTAGAAGTTTCTTATGTATCATATATGTATGTATGTTATATCGGGAATTATATAGTGTAATACGTACATACTGGCGTGGGTGTTCCATAACCTTTATCCTATTTTTTATAGTATGTTTAATTGTGTAGGTCTTAGTTCACTGTACAGCTGAGATAATCCAGCCTGCATCCCTAAGACGAGGTGACATATTGGAAAGACTTCCGCCCGTATCCCCCCGAGCTTTTAATATCAGGCTATTTCTCCTTTCTGCCAAGGAGCAACTTTTCTTCACAAGAGCACATGAGGTAAGTTCACTTATTACTTTATCTGGAATCTTAGGTTGGTCTTTATTTATTGTAAGCATTGTTATATATACGAATCATTTTGTTAGGAGTGAATTATGTTGTAAGGTAGTGTTTATTCAACTTACTTGTGTACATGCCAGAGGTATATTTCGAGTGTGTTCTTCATGGGATATATCTACATGTATATGTACATTTTGCTGTGTAAACGGGTTAAAAGTTTCTTATGTATCATATATGTATGAATATTATTTCGGGATATTGCATGATGTAATATGTACATACTGGCGTGGGTGTTCCATAACCTTTATCCTATTTTTTATAGTATGTTTAATTGTGTAGGTCTTAGTTCACTGTACAGCTGAGATAATCCAGCCTGCATCCCTAAGACGAGGTGACATATTGGTAAGACTTCCGCCCGTATCCCCCCGAGCTTTTAATATCAGGCTATTTCTCCTTTCTGCCAAGGTGCAATTTTTCTTCACAAGAGCACATGGGGTAAGTTCACTTATTACTTTATCTGGAATCTTAGGTTGGTCTTTATTTATTTTAAGCATTGTTATATATACGAATCATTTTGTTAGTAGTGAATTATGCTGTAAGGTAATGTTTATTCAACTTACTTGTGTACATGCCAGAGGTATAGGCCAAGTGTTTTTTTCATAGGATATATCTATATGTATATGTACATTGTGTCTGTGTAAACGGGTTAGAAGTTTCTTATGTATCATATATGTTTGTATATTATATCGGGAATTATATAGTGTAATACGTACATACTGGCGTGGGTGTTCCATAACCTTTATCCTATTTCTTATAGTATGTTTAATTGTGTAGGTCTTAGATCACTGTACAGCTGAGATAATCCAGCATGCATCCCTAAGACGAGGTAACATATTGGAAAGACTTCCGCCCGTATCCCCCCGAGCTTTTAATATCAGGCTATTTCTCCTTTCTGCCAAGGAGCATCTTTTCTTCACAAGAGCACATGAGGTAAGTTCACTTATTACTTTATCTGGAATCTTAGGTTGGTCTTTATTTATTGTAAACATTGTTATATATACGAATCATTTTGTTAGTAGTGAATTATGTTGTAAGGTAGTGTTTATTCAACTTACTTGTGTACATGCCAGAGGTATATTTCGAGTGTTTTTTTCATAAGATATATCTACATGTATATGTACATTTTGCTGTGTAAACGGGTTAAAAGTTTCTTATGTGTCATATATGTATGAATATTATTTCGGGATATTGCATAATGTAATACGTACATACTGGCGTGGGTGTTCCATAACCTTTATCCTATTTTTTATAGTATGTTTAATTGTGTAGGTCTTAGTTCACTGTACAGCTGAGATAATCCCGCCTGCATCCCAAGACGAGGTGACATATTGGAAAGACTTCCGACCGTATCCCCCCGAGCTTTTAATATCAGGCTATTTCTCCTTTCTGCCAAGGAGCAACTTTTCTTCACAAGAGCACATGAGGTAAGTTCACTTATTACTTTATCTGGAATCTTAGGTTGGTCTTTATTTATTTTAAGCATTGTTATATATACGAATCATTTTGTTAGTAGTGAATTATGTTGTAAGGTAGTGTTTATTCAACTTACTTGTGTACATGCCAGAGGTATATTTCGAGTGTGTTCTTCATGGGATATATCTACATGTATATGTACATTTTGCTGTGTAAACGGGTTAAAAGTTTCTTATGTATCATATATGTATGAATATTATTTCGGGATATTGCATGATGTAATATGTACATACTGGCGTGGGTGTTCCATAACCTTTATCCTATTTTTTATAGTATGTTTAATTGTGTAGGTCTTAGTTCACTGTACAGCTGAGATAATCCAGCCTGCATCCCTAAGACGAGGTGACATATTGGAAAGACTTCCGCCCGTATCCCCCCGAGCTTTTAATATCAGGCTATTTCTCCTTTCTGCCAAGGTGCAATTTTTCTTCACAAGAGCACATGGGGTAAGTTCACTTATTACTTTATCTGGAATCTTAGGTTGGTCTTTATTTATTTTAAGCATTGTTATATATACGAATCATTTTGTTAGTAGTGAATTATGCTGTAAGGTAATGTTTATTCAACTTACTTGTGTACATGCCAGAGGTATAGGCCAAGTGTTTTTTTCATAAGATATATCTATATGTATATGTACATTGTGTCTGTGTAAACGGGTTAGAAGTTTCTTATGTATCATGTATGTTTGTATATTATATCGGGAATTATATAGTGTAATACGTACATACTGGCGTGGGTGTTCCATAACCTTTATCCTATTTCTTATAGTATGTTTAATTGTGTAGGTCTTAGATCACTGTACAGCTGAGATAATCCAGCCTGCATCCCTAAGACGAGGTGACATATTGGAAAGACTTCCGCCCGTATCCCCCCGAGCTTTTAATATCAGGCTATTTCTCCTTTCTGCCAAGGAGCAACTTTTCTTCACAAGAGCACATGGGGTAAGTTCACTTATTACTTTATCTGGAATCTTGGGTTGGTCTTTATTTATTTTAAGCATTGTTATATATACGAATCATTTTGTTAGTAGTGAATTATGTTGTAAGGTAGTGTTTATTCAACTTACTTGTGTACATGCCAGAGGTATATTTCGAGTGTGTTCTTCATGGGATATATCTACATGTATATGTACATTTTGCTGTGTAAACGGGTTAAAAGTTTCTTATGTATCATATATGTATGAATATTATTTCGGGATATTGCATGATGTAATATGTACATACTGGCGTGGGTGTTCCATAACCTTTATCCTATTTTTTATAGTATGTTTAATTGTGTAGGTCTTAGTTCACTGTACAGCTGAGATAATCCAGCCTGCATCCCTAAGACGAGGTGACATATTGGAAAGACTTCCGCCCGTATCCCCCCGAGCTTTTAATATCAGGCTATTTCTCCTTTCTGCCAAGGTGCAATTTTTCTTCACAAGAGCACATGGGGTAAGTTCACTTATTACTTTATCTGGAATCTTAGGTTGGTCTTTATTTATTTTAAGCATTGTTATATATACGAATCATTTTGTTAGTAGTGAATTATGCTGTAAGGTAATGTTTATTCAACTTACTTGTGTACATGCCAGAGGTATAGGCCAAGTGTTTTTTTCATAAGATATATCTATATGTATATGTACACTGTGTCTGTGTAAACGGGTTAGAAGTTTCTTATGTATCATGTATGTTTGTATATTATATCGGGAATTATATAGTGTAATACGTACATACTGGCGTGGGTGTTCCATAACCTTTATCCTATTTCTTATAGTATGTTTAATTGTGTAGGTCTTAGATCACTGTACAGCTGAGATAATCCAGCCTGCATCCCTAAGACGAGGTGACATATTGGAAAGACTTCCGCCCGTATCCCCCCGAGCTTTTAATATCAGGCTATTTCTCCTTTCTGCCAAGGAGCAACTTTTCTTCACAAGAGCACATGGGGTAATTTCACTTATTACTTTATCTGGAATCTTAGGTTGGTCTTTATTTATTTTAAGCATTGTTATATATACGAATCATTTTGTTAGTAGTGAATTATGTTGTAAGGTAGTGATTATTCAACTTACTTGTGTACATGCCAGAGGTATATTTCGAGTGTTTTTTTCATAGGATATATCTACATGTATATGCACATTTTGCTCTGTAAACGGGTTAGAAGTTTCTTATGTATCATATATGTATGAATATTATTTCGGGATATTGCATAATGTAATATGTACATACTGGCGTGGGTGTTCCATAACCTTTATCCTATTTTTTATAGTATGTTTAATTGTGTAGGTCTTAGTTCACTGTACAGCTGAGATAATCCAACCTGCATCCCTAAGACGAGGTAACATATTGGAAAGACTTCCGCCCGTATCCCCCCGAGCTTTTAATATCAGGCTATTTCTCCTTTCTGCCAAGGAGCATCTTTTCTTCACAAGAGTACATGGGGTAAGTTCACTTATTACTTTATCTGGAATCTTAGGTTGGTCTTTATTTATTTTAAGCATTGTTATATATACGAATCATTTTGTTAGTAGTGAATTATGTTGTAAGGTAGTGATTATTCAACTTACTTGTGTACATGCCAGAGGTATATTTCGAGTGTTTTTTTCATAGGATATATCTATATGTATATGTACATTTTGTCTGTGTAAACGGGTTAGAAGTTTCTTATGTATCATATATGTATGTATATAATATCGGGAATTATATAGTGTAATACGTACATACTGGCGTGGGTGTTCCATAACCTTTATCCTATTTTTTATAGTATGTTTAATTGTGTAGGTCTTAGATCACTGTACAGCTGAGATAATCCAACCTGCATCCCTAAGACGAGGTAACATATTGGAAAGACTTCCGCCCGTATCCCCCCGAGCTTTTAATATCAGGCTATTTCTCCTTTCTGTCCAGGAGCATCTTTTCTTCACAAGAGCACATGAGGTAAGCTCACTTATTACTTTATCTGGAATCTTAGGTTGGTCTTTATTTATTTTAAACATTGTTATATATACGAATCATTTTGTTAGTAGTGAATTATGTTGTAAGGTAGTGTTTATTCAACTTACTTGTGTACATGCCAGAGGTATATTTCGAGTGTTTTCTTCATAGGATATATCTACATGTATATGTACATTTTGCTGTGTAAACGGGTTAAAAGTTTCTTATGTATCATATATGTATGAATATTATTTAGGGATATTGCATGATGTAATATGTACATACTGGCGTGGGTGTTCCATGACCTTTATCCTATTTTTTATAGTATGTTTAATTGTGTAGGTCTTAGTTCACTGTACAGCTGAGATAATCCAACCTGCATCCCTAAGACGAGGTAACATATTGGAAAGACTTCCGCCCGTACCCCCCCCGAGCTTTTAATATCAGGCTATTTCTCCTTTCTGCCAAGGAGCAACTTTTCTTCACAAGAGCACATGGGGTAAGTTCACTTATTACTTTATCTGGAATCTTAGGTTGGTCTTTATTTATTTTAAGCATTGTTATATATACGAATCATTTTGTTAGTAGTGAATTATGTTGTAAGGTAATGTTTATTCAACTTACTTGTGTACATGCCAGAGGTATAGGCCAAGTGTTTTTTTCATAGGATATATCTATATGTATATGTACATTTTGTCTGTGTAAACGGGTTGGAAGCTTCTTATGTATCATATATGTATGTATATTATATTGGGAATTATATAGTGTAATATGTACATACTGGCGTGGGTGTTCCATAACCTTTATCCTATTTTTTATAGTATGTTTAATTGTGTAGGTCTTAGTTCACTGTACAGCTGAGATAATCCAGCCTGCATCCCTAAGACGAGGTAACATATTGGAAAGACTTCCGCCCGTATCCCCCCGAGCTTTTAATATCAGGCTATTTCTCCTTTCTGCCAAGGAGCATCTTTTCTTCACAAGAGCACATGAGGTAAGTTCACTTATTACTTTATCTGGAATCTTAGGTTGGTCTTTATTTATTGAAAACATTGTTATATATACGAATCATTTTGTTATTAGTGAATTATGTTGTAAGGTAGTGATTATTCAACTTACTTGTGTACATGCCAGAGGTATATTTCGAGTGTTTTTTTCATAGGATATATCTACATGTATATGTACATTTTGCTGTGTAAACGGGTTAAAAGTTTCTTATGTATCATATATGTATGAATATTATTTCGGGATATTGCATAATGTAATATGTACATACTGGCGTGGGTGTTCCATAACCTTTATCCTATTTTTTATAGTATGTTTAATTGTGTAGGTCTTAGTTCACTGTACAGCTGAGATAATCCAACCTGCATCCCTAAGACGAGGTAACATATTGGAAAGACTTCCGCCCGTATCCCCATGAGCTTTTAATATCAGGCTATTTCTCCTTTCTGCCAAGGAGCAACTTTTCTTCACAAGAGCACATGGGGTAAGTTCACTTATTACTTTATCTGGAATCTTAGGTTGGTCTTTATTTATTTTAAGCATTGTTATATATACGAATCATTTTGTTAGTAGTGAATTATGTTGTAAGGTAGTGTTTATTCAACTTACTTGTGTACATGCCAGAGGTATAGGCCAAGTGTTTTTTTCATAGGATATATCTATATGTATATGTACATTTTGTCTGTGTAAACGGGTTAGAAATTTCTTATGTATCATATATGTATGTATGTTATATCGGGAATTATACAGTGTAATACGTACATACTGGCGTGGGTGTTCCATAACCTTTATCCTATTTTTTATAGTATGTTTAATTGTGTAGGTCTTAGATCACTGTACAGCTGAGATAATCCAGCCTGCATCCCTAAGACGAGGTAACATATTGGAAAGACTTCCGCCCGTATCCCCCCGAGCTTTTAATATCAGGCTATTTCTCCTTTCTGCGAAGGAGTATCTTTTCTTCACAAGAGCACATGAGGTAAGTTCACTTATTACTTTATCTGGAATCTTAGGTTGGTCTTTATTTATTTTAAACATTGTTATATACACGAATCATTTTGTTAGTAGTGAATTATGTTGTAAGGTAGTGTTTATTCAACTTACTTGTGTACATGCCAGAGGTATATTTCGAGTGTTTTCTTCATAGGATATATCTACATGTATATGTACATTTTGCTGTGTAAACGGGTTAAAAGTTTCTTATGTATCATATATGTATGAATATTATTTCGGGATATTGCATGATGTAATATGTACATACTGGCGTGGGTGTTCCATAACCTTTATCCTATTTTTTATAGTATGTTTAATTGTGTAGGTCTTAGTTCACTGTACAGCTGAGATAATCCAACCTGCATCCCTAAGACGAGGTGACATATTTGAAAGACTTCCGCCAGTATCCCTCCGAGCTTTTAATATCAGGCTATTTCTCCTTTCTGCCAAGGAGCAACTTTTCTTCACAAGAGCACATGGGGTAAGTTCACTTATTACTTTATCTGGAATCTTAGGTTGGTCTTTATTTATTTTAAGCATTGTTATATATACGAATCATTTTGTTAGTAGTGAATTATGCTGTAAGGTAATGTTTATTCAACTTACTTGTGTACATGCCAGAGGTATAGGCCAAGTGTTTTTTTCATAGGATATATCTATATGTATATGTACATTTTGTCTGTGTAAACGGGTTGGAAGCTTCTTATGTATCATATATGTATGTATATTATATTGGGAATTATATAGTGTAATATGTACATACTGGCGTGGGTGTTCCATAACCTTTATCCTATTTTTTATAGTATGTTTAATTGTGTAGGTCTTAGTTCACTGTACAGCTGAGATAATCCAGCCTGCATCCCTAAGACGAGGTAACATATTGGAAAGACTTCCGCCCGTATCCCCCCGAGCTTTTAATATCAGGCTATTTCTCCTTTCTGCCAAGGAGCATCTTTTCTTCACAAGAGCACATGAGGTAAGTTCACTTATTACTTTATCTGGAATCTTAGGTTGGTCTTTATTTATTGAAAACATTGTTATATATACGAATCATTTTGTTATTAGTGAATTATGTTGTAAGGTAGTGATTATTCAACTTACTTGTGTACATGCCAGAGGTATATTTCGAGTGTTTTTTTCATAGGATATATCTACATGTATATGTACATTTTGCTGTGTAAACGGGTTAAAAGTTTCTTATGTATCATATATGTATGAATATTATTTCGGGATATTGCATAATGTAATATGTACATACTGGCGTGGGTGTTCCATAACCTTTATCCTATTTTTTATAGTATGTTTAATTGTGTAGGTCTTAGTTCACTGTACAGCTGAGATAATCCAACCTGCATCCCTAAGACGAGGTAACATATTGGAAAGACTTCCGCCCGTATCCCCATGAGCTTTTAATATCAGGCTATTTCTCCTTTCTGCCAAGGAGCAACTTTTCTTCACAAGAGCACATGGGGTAAGTTCACTTATTACTTTATCTGGAATCTTAGGTTGGTCTTTATTTATTTTAAGCATTGTTATATATACGAATCATTTTGTTAGTAGTGAATTATGTTGTAAGGTAGTGTTTATTCAACTTACTTGTGTACATGCCAGAGGTATAGGCCAAGTGTTTTTTTCATAGGATATATCTATATGTATATGTACATTTTGTCTGTGTAAACGGGTTAGAAATTTCTTATGTATCATATATGTATGTATGTTATATCGGGAATTATACAGTGTAATACGTACATACTGGCGTGGGTGTTCCATAACCTTTATCCTATTTTTTATAGTATGTTTAATTGTGTAGGTCTTAGATCACTGTACAGCTGAGATAATCCAGCCTGCATCCCTAAGACGAGGTAACATATTGGAAAGACTTCCGCCCGTATCCCCCCGAGCTTTTAATATCAGGCTATTTCTCCTTTCTGCGAAGGAGTATCTTTTCTTCACAAGAGCACATGAGGTAAGTTCACTTATTACTTTATCTGGAATCTTAGGTTGGTCTTTATTTATTTTAAACATTGTTATATACACGAATCATTTTGTTAGTAGTGAATTATGTTGTAAGGTAGTGTTTATTCAACTTACTTGTGTACATGCCAGAGGTATATTTCGAGTGTTTTCTTCATAGGATATATCTACATGTATATGTACATTTTGCTGTGTAAACGGGTTAAAAGTTTCTTATGTATCATATATGTATGAATATTATTTCGGGATATTGCATGATGTAATATGTACATACTGGCGTGGGTGTTCCATAACCTTTATCCTATTTTTTATAGTATGTTTAATTGTGTAGGTCTTAGTTCACTGTACAGCTGAGATAATCCAACCTGCATCCCTAAGACGAGGTGACATATTTGAAAGACTTCCGCCAGTATCCCTCCGAGCTTTTAATATCAGGCTATTTCTCCTTTCTGCCAAGGAGCAACTTTTCTTCACAAGAGCACATGGGGTAAGTTCACTTATTACTTTATCTGGAATCTTAGGTTGGTCTTTATTTATTTTAAGCATTGTTATATATACGAATCATTTTGTTAGTAGTGAATTATGTTGTAAGGTAGTGTTTATTCAACTTACTTGTGTACATGCCAGAGGTATATTTCGAGTGTTTTTTTCATAGGATATATCTACATGTATATGTACATTTTGCTGTGTAAACGGGTTAAAAGTTTCTTATGTATCATATATGTATGAATATTATTTCGGGATATTGCATAATGTAATATGTACATACTGGCGTGGGTGTTCCATGACCTTTATCCTATTTTTTATAGTATGTTTAATTGTGTAGGTCTTAGTTCACTGTACAGCTGAGATAATCCAACCTGCATCCCTAAGACGAGGTGACATATTGGAAAGACTTCCGCCCGTACCCCCCCGAGCTTTTAATATCAGGCTATTTCTCCTTTCTGCCAAGGAGCAACTTTTCTTCACAAGAGCACATGGGGTAAGTTCACTTATTACTTTATCTGGAATCTTAGGTTGGTCTTTATTTATTTTAAGCATTGTTATATATACGAATCATTTTGTTAGTAGTGAATTATGCTGTAAGGTAATGTTTATTCAACTTACTTGTGTACATGCCAGAGGTATAGGCCAAGTGTTTTTTTCATAGGATATATCTATATGTATATGTACATTTTGTCTGTGTAAACGGGTTGGAAGCTTCTTATGTATCATATATGTATGTATATTATATCGGGAATTATATAGTGTAATATGTACATACTGGCGTGGGTGTTCCATAACCTTTATCCTATTTTTTATAGTATGTTTAATTGTGTAGGTCTTAGTTCACTGTACAGCTGAGATAATCCAGCCTGCATCCCTAAGACGAGGTAACATATTGGAAAGACTTCCGCCCGTATCCCCCCGAGCTTTTAATATCAGGCTATTTCTCATTTCTGCCAAGGAGCATCTTTTCTTCACAAGAGCACATGAGGTAAGTTCACTTATTACTTTATCTGGAATCTTAGGTTGGTCTTTATTTATTGAAAACATTGTTATATATACGAATCATTTTGTTAGTAGTGAATTATGTTGTAAGGTAGTGTTTATTCAACTTACTTGTGTACATGCCAGAGGTATATTTCGAGTGTTTTTTTCATAGGATATATCTACATGTATATGTACATTTTGCTGTGTAAACGGGTTAAAAGTTTCTTATGTATCATATATGTATGAATATTATTTCGGGATATTGCATAATGTAATATGTACATACTGGCGTGGGTGTTCCATAACCTTTTTCCTATTTTTTATAGTATGTTTAATTGTGTAGGTCTTAGATCACTGTACAGCTGAGATAATCCAACCTGCATCCCTAAGACGAGGTAACATATTGGAAAGACTTCCGCCCGTATCCCCATGAGCTTTTAATATCAGGCTATTTCTCCTTTCTGCCAAGGAGCAACTTTTCTTCACAAGAGCACATGGGGTAAGTTCACTTATTATTTTATCTGGAATCTTAGGTTGGTCTTTATTTATTTTAAGCATTGTTATATATACGAATCATTTTGTTAGTAGTGAATTATGTTGTAAGGTAGTGTTTATTCAACTTACTTGTGTACATGCCAGAGGTATAGGCCAAGTGTTTTTTTCATAGGATATATCTATATGTATATGTACATTTTGTCTGTGTAAACGGGTTAGAAATTTCTTATGTATCATATATGTATGTATGTTATATCGGGAATTATACAGTGTAATACGTACATACTGGCGTGGGTGTTCCATAACCTTTATCCTATTTTTTATAGTATGTTTAATTGTGTAGGTCTTAGATCACTGTACAGCTGAGATAATCCAGCCTGCATCCCTAAGACGAGGTAACATATTGGAAAGACTTCCGCCCGTATCCCCCCGAGCTTTTAATATCAGGCTATTTCTCCTTTCTGCGAAGGAGTATCTTTTCTTCACAAGAGCACATGAGGTAAGTTCACTTATTACTTTATCTGGAATCTTAGGTTGGTCTTTATTTATTTTAAACATTGTTATATACACGAATCATTTTGTTAGTAGTGAATTATGTTGTAAGGTAGTGTTTATTCAACTTACTTGTGTACATGCCAGAGGTATATTTCGAGTGTTTTCTTCATAGGATATATCTACATGTATATGTACATTTTGCTGTGTAAACGGGTTAAAAGTTTCTTATGTATCATATATGTATGAATATTATTTCGGGATATTGCATGATGTAATATGTACATACTGGCGTGGGTGTTCCATAACCTTTATCCTATTTTTTATAGTATGTTTAATTGTGTAGGTCTTAGTTCACTGTACAGCTGAGATAATCCAACCTGCATCCCTAAGACGAGGTGACATATTTGAAAGACTTCCGCCAGTATCCCTCCGAGCTTTTAATATCAGGCTATTTCTCCTTTCTGCCAAGGAGCAACTTTTCTTCACAAGAGCACATGGGGTAAGTTCACTTATTACTTTATCTGGAATCTTAGGTTGGTCTTTATTTATTTTAAGCATTGTTATATATACGAATCATTTTGTTAGTAGTGAATTATGTTGTAAGGTAGTGTTTATTCAACTTACTTGTGTACATGCCAGAGGTATATTTCGAGTGTTTTTTTCATGTGATATATCTATATGTATATGTACATTTTGCTGTGTAAACGGGTTAAAAGTTTCTTATGTATCATATATGTATGAATATTATTTCGGGATATTGCATAATGTAATATGTACATACTGGCGTGGGTGTTCCATAACCTTTATCCTATTTTTTATAGTATGTTTAATTGTGTAGGTCTTAGATCACTGTACAGCTGAGATAATCCAACCTGCATCCCTAAGACGAGGTAACATATTGGAAAGACTTCCGCCCGTATCCCCATGAGCTTTTAATATCAGGCTATTTCTCCTTTCTGCCAAGGAGCAACTTTTCTTCACAAGAGCACATGGGGTAAGTTCACTTATTACTTTATCTGGAATCTTAGGTTGGTCTTTATTTATTTTAAGCATTGTTATATATACGAATCATTTTGTTAGTAGTGAATTATGTTGTAAGGTAATGTTTATTCAACTTACTTGTGTACATGCCAGAGGTATAGGCCAAGTGTTTTTTTCATAGGATATATCTATATGTATATGTACATTTTGTCTGTGTAAACGGGTTAGAAATTTCTTATGTATCATATATATATGTATGTTATATCGGGAATTATACAGTGTAATACGTACATACTGGCGTGGGTGTTCCATAACCTTTATCCTATTTTTTATAGTATGTTTAATTGTGTAGGTCTTAGATCACTGTACAGCTGAGATAATCCAGCCTGCATCCCTAAGACGAGGTAACATATTGGAAAGACTTCCGCCCGTATCCCCCCGAGCTTTTAATATCAGGCTGTTTCTCCTTTCTGCCAAGGAGCAACTTTTCTTCACAAGAGCACATGAGGTAAGTTCACTTATTACTTTATCTGGAATCTTAGGTTGGTCTTTATTTATTTTAAGCATTGTTACATATACGAATCATTTTGTTATTAGTGAATTATGTTGTAAGGTAGTGTTTATTCAACTTACTTGTGTACATGCCAGAGGTATATTTCGAGTGTTTTTTTCATAGGATATATCTATATGTATATGTACATTTTGCTGTGTAAACGGGTTAAAAGTTTCTTATGTATCATATATGTATGAATATTATTTCGGGATCTTGCATGATGTGATATGTACATACTGGCGTGGGTGTTCCATAAACTTTATCCTATTTTTTATAGTATGTTTAATTGTGTAGGTCTTAGATCACTGTACAGCTGAGATAATCCAACCTGCATCCCTAAGACGAGGTAACATATTGGAAAGACTTCCGCCCGTATCCCCATGAGCTTTTAATATCAGGCTATTTCTCCTTTCTGCCAAGGAGCATCTTTTCTTCACAAGAGCACATGAGGTAAGTTCACTTATTACTTTATCTGGAATCTTAGGTTGGTCTTTATTTATTGAAAACATTGTTATATATACGAATCATTTTGTTATTAGTGAATTATGTTGTAAGGGAGTGATTATTCAACTTACTTGTGTACATGCCAGAGGTATATTTCGAGTGTTTTTTTCATAGGATATATCTACATGTATATGTACATTTTGCTGTGTAAACGGGTTAAAAGTTTCTTATGTATCATATATGTATGAATATTATTTCGGGATATTGCATAATGTAATATGTACATACTGGCGTGGGTGTTCCATAACCTTTATCCTATTTTTTATAGTATGTTTAATTGTGTAGGTCTTAGTTCACTGTACAGCTGAGATAATCCAACCTGCATCCCTAAGACGAGGTAACATATTGGAAAGACTTCCGCCCGTATCCCCATGAGCTTTTAATATCAGGCTATTTCTCCTTTCTGCCAAGGAGCAACTTTTCTTCACAAGAGCACATGGGGTAAGTTCACTTATTACTTTATCTGGAATCTTAGGTTGGTCTTTATTTATTTTAAGCATTGTTATATATACGAATCATTTTGTTAGTAGTGAATTATGTTGTAAGGTAGTGTTTATTCAACTTACTTGTGTACATGCCAGAGGTATAGGCCAAGTGTTTTTTTCATAGGATATATCTATATGTATATGTACATTTTGTCTGTGTAAACGGGTTAGAAATTTCTTATGTATCATATATGTATGTATGTTATATCGGGAATTATACAGTGTAATACGTACATACTGGCGTGGGTGTTCCATAACCTTTATCCTATTTTTTATAGTATGTTTAATTGTGTAGGTCTTAGATCACTGTACAGCTGAGATAATCCAGCCTGCATCCCTAAGACGAGGTAACATATTGGAAAGACTTCCGCCCGTATCCCCCCGAGCTTTTAATATCAGGCTATTTCTCCTTTCTGCGAAGGAGTATCTTTTCTTCACAAGAGCACATGAGGTAAGTTCACTTATTACTTTATCTGGAATCTTAGGTTGGTCTTTATTTATTTTAAACATTGTTATATACACGAATCATTTTGTTAGTAGTGAATTATGTTGTAAGGTAGTGTTTATTCAACTTACTTGTGTACATGCCAGAGGTATATTTCGAGTGTTTTCTTCATAGGATATATCTACATGTATATGTACATTTTGCTGTGTAAACGGGTTAAAAGTTTCTTATGTATCATATATGTATGAATATTATTTCGGGATATTGCATGATGTAATATGTACATACTGGCGTGGGTGTTCCATAACCTTTATCCTATTTTTTATAGTATGTTTAATTGTGTAGGTCTTAGTTCACTGTACAGCTGAGATAATCCAACCTGCATCCCTAAGACGAGGTGACATATTTGAAAGACTTCCGCCAGTATCCCTCCGAGCTTTTAATATCAGGCTATTTCTCCTTTCTGCCAAGGAGCAACTTTTCTTCACAAGAGCACATGGGGTAAGTTCACTTATTACTTTATCTGGAATCTTAGGTTGGTCTTTATTTATTTTAAGCATTGTTATATATACGAATCATTTTGTTAGTAGTGAATTATGTTGTAAGGTAGTGTTTATTCAACTTACTTGTGTACATGCCAGAGGTATATTTCGAGTGTTTTTTTCATAGGATATATCTACATGTATATGTACATTTTGCTGTGTAAACGGGTTAAAAGTTTCTTATGTATCATATATGTATGAATATTATTTCGGGATATTGCATAATGTAATATGTACATACTGGCGTGGGTGTTCCATGACCTTTATCCTATTTTTTATAGTATGTTTAATTGTGTAGGTCTTAGTTCACTGTACAACTGAGATAATCCAACCTGCATCCCTAAGACGAGGTGACATATTGGAAAGACTTCCGCCCGTACCCCCCCGAGCTTTTAATATCAGGCTATTTCTCCTTTCTGCCAAGGAGCAACTTTTCTTCACAAGAGCACATGGGGTAAGTTCACTTATTACTTTATCTGGAATCTTAGGTTGGTCTTTATTTATTTTAAGCATTGTTATATATACGAATCATTTTGTTAGTAGTGAATTATGCTGTAAGGTAATGTTTATTCAACTTACTTGTGTACATGCCAGAGGTATAGGCCAAGTGTTTTTTTCATAGGATATATCTATATGTATATGTACATTTTGTCTGTGTAAACGGGTTGGAAGCTTCTTATGTATCATATATGTATGTATATTATATCGGGAATTATATAGTGTAATATGTACATACTGGCGTGGGTGTTCCATAACCTTTATCCTATTTTTTATAGTATGTTTAATTGTGTAGGTCTTAGTTCACTGTACAGCTGAGATAATCCAGCCTGCATCCCTAAGACGAGGTAACATATTGGAAAGACTTCCGCCCGTATCCCCCCGAGCTTTTAATATCAGGCTATTTCTCATTTCTGCCAAGGAGCATCTTTTCTTCACAAGAGCACATGAGGTAAGTTCACTTATTACTTTATCTGGAATCTTAGGTTGGTCTTTATTTATTGAAAACATTGTTATATATACGAATCATTTTGTTAGTAGTGAATTATGTTGTAAGGTAGTGTTTATTCAACTTACTTGTGTACATGCCAGAGGTATATTTCGAGTGTTTTTTTCATAGGATATATCTACATGTATATGTACATTTTGCTGTGTAAACGGGTTAAAAGTTTCTTATGTATCATATATGTATGAATATTATTTCGGGATATTGCATAATGTAATATGTACATACTGGCGTGGGTGTTCCATAACCTTTTTCCTATTTTGTATAGTATGTTTAATTGTGTAGGTCTTAGATCACTGTACAGCTGAGATAATCCAACCTGCATCCCTAAGACGAGGTAACATATTGGAAAGACTTCCGCCCGTATACCCATGAGCTTTTAATATCAGGCTATTTCTCCTTTCTGCCAAGGAGCAACTTTTCTTCACAAGAGCACATGGGGTAAGTTCACTTATTATTTTATCTGGAATCTTAGGTTGGTCTTTATTTATTTTAAGCATTGTTATATATACGAATCATTTTGTTAGTAGTGAATTATGTTGTAAGGTAGTGTTTATTCAACTTACTTGTGTACATGCCAGAGGTATAGGCCAAGTGTTTTTTTCATAGGATATATCTATATGTATATGTACATTTTGTCTGTGTAAACGGGTTAGAAATTTCTTATGTATCATATATGTATGTATGTTATATCGGGAATTATACAGTGTAATACGTACATACTGGCGTGGGTGTTCCATAACCTTTATCCTATTTTTTATAGTATGTTTAATTGTGTAGGTCTTAGATCACTGTACAGCTGAGATAATCCAGCCTGCATCCCTAAGACGAGGTAACATATTGGAAAGACTTCCGCCCGTATCCCCCCGAGCTTTTAATATCAGGCTATTTCTCCTTTCTGCGAAGGAGTATCTTTTCTTCACAAGAGCACATGAGGTAAGTTCACTTATTACTTTATCTGGAATCTTAGGTTGGTCTTTATTTATTTTAAACATTGTTATATACACGAATCATTTTGTTAGTAGTGAATTATGTTGTAAGGTAGTGTTTATTCAACTTACTTGTGTACATGCCAGAGGTATATTTCGAGTGTTTTCTTCATAGGATATATCTACATGTATATGTACATTTTGCTGTGTAAACGGGTTAAAAGTTTCTTATGTATCATATATGTATGAATATTATTTCGGGATATTGCATGATGTAATATGTACATACTGGCGTGGGTGTTCCATAACCTTTATCCTATTTTTTATAGTATGTTTAATTGTGTAGGTCTTAGTTCACTGTACAGCTGAGATAATCCAACCTGCATCCCTAAGACGAGGTGACATATTTGAAAGACTTCCGCCAGTATCCCTCCGAGCTTTTAATATCAGGCTATTTCTCCTTTCTGCCAAGGAGCAACTTTTCTTCACAAGAGCACATGGGGTAAGTTCACTTATTACTTTATCTGGAATCTTAGGTTGGTCTTTATTTATTTTAAGCATTGTTATATATACGAATCATTTTGTTAGTAGTGAATTATGTTGTAAGGTAGTGTTTATTCAACTTACTTGTGTACATGCCAGAGGTATATTTCGAGTGTTTTTTTCATGGGATATATCTATATGTATATGTACATTTTGCTGTGTAAACGGGTTAAAAGTTTCTTATGTATCATATATGTATGAATATTATTTCGGGATATTGCATAATGTAATATGTACATACTGGCGTGGGTGTTCCATAACCTTTATCCTATTTTTTATAGTATGTTTAATTGTGTAGGTCTTAGATCACTGTACAGCTGAGATAATCCAACCTGCATCCCTAAGACGAGGTAACATATTGGAAAGACTTCCGCCCGTATCCCCATGAGCTTTTAATATCAGGCTATTTCTCCTTTCTGCCAAGGAGCAACTTTTCTTCACAAGAGCACATGGGGTAAGTTCACTTATTACTTTATCTGGAATCTTAGGTTGGTCTTTATTTATTTTAAGCATTGTTATATATACGAATCATTTTGTTAGTAGTGAATTATGTTGTAAGGTAATGTTTATTCAACTTACTTGTGTACATGCCAGAGGTATAGGCCAAGTGTTTTTTTCATAGGATATATCTATATGTATATGTACATTTTGTCTGTGTAAACGGGTTAGAAATTTCTTATGTATCATATATATATGTATGTTATATCGGGAATTATACAGTGTAATACGTACATACTGGCGTGGGTGTTCCATAACCTTTATCCTATTTTTTATAGTATGTTTAATTGTGTAGGTCTTAGATCACTGTACAGCTGAGATAATCCAGCCTGCATCCCTAAGACGAGGTAACATATTGGAAAGACTTCCGCCCGTATCCCCCCGAGCTTTTAATATCAGGCTGTTTCTCCTTTCTGCCAAGGAGCAACTTTTCTTCACAAGAGCACATGAGGTAAGTTCACTTATTACTTTATCTGGAATCTTAGGTTGGTCTTTATTTATTTTAAGCATTGTTACATATACGAATCATTTTGTTATTAGTGAATTATGTTGTAAGGTAGTGTTTATTCAACTTACTTGTGTACATGCCAGAGGTATATTTCGAGTGTTTTTTTCATAGGATATATCTATATGTATATGTACATTTTGCTGTGTAAACGGGTTAAAAGTTTCTTATGTATCATATATGTATGAATATTATTTCGGGATCTTGCATGATGTGATATGTACATACTGGCGTGGGTGTTCCATAAACTTTATCCTATTTTTTATAGTATGTTTAATTGTGTAGGTCTTAGATCACTGTACAGCTGAGATAATCCAACCTGCATCCCTAAGACGAGGTAACATATTGGAAAGACTTCCGCCCGTATCCCCATGAGCTTTTAATATCAGGCTATTTCTCCTTTCTGCCAAGGAGCAACTTTTCTTCACAAGAGCACATGGGGTAAGTTCACTTATTACTTTATCTGGAATCTTTGGTTGGTCTTTATTTATTTTAAGCATTGTTATATATACGAATCATTTTGTTAGTAGTGAATTATGTTGTAAGGTAATGTTTATTCAACTTACTTGTGTACATGCCAGAGGTATAGGCCAAGTGTTTTTTTCATAGGATATATCTATATGTATATGTACATTTTGTCTGTGTAAACGGGTTAGAAATTTCTTTTGTATCATATATGTATGTATGTTATATCGGGAATTATACAGTGTAATACGTACATACTGGCGTGGGTGTTCCATAACCTTTATCCTATTTTTTATAGTATGTTTAATTGTGTAGGTCTTAGATCACTGTACAGCTGAGATAATCCAGCCTGCATCCCTAAGACGAGGTAACATATTGGAAAGACTTCCGCCCGTATCCCCCCGAGCTTTTAATATCAGGCTGTTTCTCCTTTCTGCCAAGGAGCAACTTTTCTTCACAAGAGCACATGAGGTAAGTTCACTTATTACTTTATCTGGAATCTTAGGTTGGTCTTTATTTATTTTAAGCATTGTTACATATACGAATCATTTTGTTATTAGTGAATTATGTTGTAAGGTAGTGTTTATTCAACTTACTTGTGTACATGCCAGAGGTATATTTCGAGTGTTTTTTTCATAGGATATATCTATATGTATATGTACATTTTGCTGTGTAAACGGGTTAAAAGTTTCTTATGTATCATATATGTATGAATATTATTTCGGGATCTTGCATGATGTGATATGTACATACTGGCGTGGGTGTTCCATAAACTTTATCCTATTTTTTATAGTATGTTTAATTGTGTAGGTCTTAGATCACTGTACAGCTGAGATAATCCAACCTGCATCCCTAAGACGAGGTAACATATTGGAAAGACTTCCGCCCGTATCCCCATGAGCTTTTAATATCAGGCTATTTCTCCTTTCTGCCAAGGAGCAACTTTTCTTCACAAGAGCACATGGGGTAAGTTCACTTATTACTTTATCTGGAATCTTTGGTTGGTCTTTATTTATTTTAAGCATTGTTATATATACGAATCATTTTGTTAGTAGTGAATTATGTTGTAAGGTAATGTTTATTCAACTTACTTGTGTACATGCCAGAGGTATAGGCCAAGTGTTTTTTTCATAGGATATATCTATATGTATATGTACATTTTGTCTGTGTAAACGGGTTAGAAATTTCTTTTGTATCATATATGTATGTATGTTATATCGGGAATTATACAGTGTAATACGTACATACTGGCGTGGGTGTTCCATAACCTTTATCCTATTTTTTATAGTATGTTTAATTGTGTAGGTCTTAGATCACTGTACAGCTGAGATAATCCAGCCTGCATCCCTAAGACGAGGTAACATATTGGAAAGACTTCCGCCCGTATCCCCCCGAGCTTTTAATATCAGGCTGTTTCTCCTTTCTGCCAAGGAGCAACTTTTCTTCACAAGAGCACATGAGGTAAGTTCACTTATTACTTTATCTGGAATCTTAGGTTGGTCTTTATTTATTTTAAGCATTGTTACATATACGAATCATTTTGTTATTAGTGAATTATGTTGTAAGGTAGTGTTTATTCAACTTACTTGTGTACATGCCAGAGGTATATTTCGAGTGTTTTCTTCATAGGATATATCTACATGTATATGTACATTTTGCTGTGTAAACGGGTTAAAAGTTTCTTATGTATCATATATGTATGAATATTATTTCGGGATATTGCATGATGTAATATGTACATACTGGCGTGGGTGTTCCATAACCTTTATCCTATTTTTTATAGTATGTTTAATTGTGTAGGTCTTAGTTCACTGTACAGCTGAGATAATCCAACCTGCATCCCTAAGACGAGGTGACATATTTGAAAGACTTCCGCCAGTATCCCTCCGAGCTTTTAATATCAGGCTATTTCTCCTTTCTGCCAAGGAGCAACTTTTCTTCACAAGAGCACATGGGGTAAGTTCACTTATTACTTTATCTGGAATCTTAGGTTGGTCTTTATTTATTTTAAGCATTGTTATATATACGAATCATTTTGTTAGTAGTGAATTATGTTGTAAGGTAGTGTTTATTCAACTTACTTGTGTACATGCCAGAGGTATATTTCGAGTGTTTTTTTCATAGGATATATCTACATGTATATGTACATTTTGCTGTGTAAACGGGTTAAAAGTTTCTTATGTATCATATATGTATGAATATTATTTCGGGATATTGCATAATGTAATATGTACATACTGGCGTGGGTGTTCCATAACCTTTTTCCTATTTTTTATAGTATGTTTAATTGTGTAGGTCTTAGATCACTGTACAGCTGAGATAATCCAACCTGCATCCCTAAGACGAGGTAACATATTGGAAAGACTTCCGCCCGTATCCCCATGAGCTTTTAATATCAGGCTATTTCTCCTTTCTGCCAAGGAGCAACTTTTCTTCACAAGAGCACATGGGGTAAGTTCACTTATTACTTTATCTGGAATCTTAGGTTGGTCTTTATTTATTTTAAGCATTGTTATATATACGAATCATTTTGTTAGTAGTGAATTATGTTGTAAGGTAATGTTTATTCAACTTACTTGTGTACATGCCAGAGGTATAGGCCAAGTGTTTTTTTCATAGGATATATGTATATGTATATGTACATTTTGTCTGTGTAAACGGGTTAGAAATTTCTTATGTATCATATATGTATGTATGTTATATCGGGAATTATACAGTGTAATACGTACATACTGGCGTGGGTGTTCCATAACCTTTATCCTATTTTTTATAGTATGTTTAATTGTGTAGGTCTTAGATCACTGTACAGCTGAGATAATCCAGCCTGCATCCCTAAGACGAGGTAACATATTGGAAAGACTTCCGCCCGTATCCCCTCGAGCTTTTAATATCAGGCTGTTTCTCCTTTCTGCCAAGGAGCAACTTTTCTTCACAAGAGCACATGAGGTAAGTTCACTTATTACTTTATCTGGAATCTTAGGTTGGTCTTTATTTATTTTAAGCATTGTTATATATACGAATCATTTTGTTATTAGTGAATTATGTTGTAAGGTAGTGTTTATTCAACTTACTTGTGTACATGCCAGAGGTATATTTCGAGTGTTTTTTTCATAGGATATATCTATATGTATATGTACATTTTGCTGTGTAAACGGGTTAAAAGTTTCTTATGTATCATATATGTATGAATATTATTTCGGGATATTGCATGATGTAATATGTACATACTGGCGTGGGTGTTCCATAACCTTTATCCTATTTTTTATAGTATGTTTAATTGTGTAGGTCTTAGATCACTGTACAGCTGAGATAATCCAACCTGCATCCCTAAGACGAGGTAACATATTGGAAAGACTTCCGCCCGTATCCCCTCGAGCTTTTAATATCAGGCTGTTTCTCCTTTCTGCCAAGGAGCAACTTTTCTTCACAAGAGCACATGAGGTAAGTTCACTTATTACTTTATCTGGAATCTTAGGTTGGTCTTTATTTATTTTAAGCATTGTTATATATACGAATCATTTTGTTATTAGTGAATTATGTTGCAAGGTAGTGTTTATTCAACTTACTTGTGTACATGCCAGAGGTATATTTCGAGTGTTTTTTTCATAGGATATATCTATATGTATATGTACATTTTGCTGTGTAAACGGGTTAAAAGTTTCTTATGTATCATATATGTATGAATATTATTTCGGGATATTGCATAATGTAATATGTACATACTGGCGTGGGTGTTCCATAACCTTTATCCTATTTTTTATAGTATGTTTAATTGTGTAGGTCTTAGATCACTGTACAGCTGAGATAATCCAACCTGCATCCCTAAGACGAGGTAACATATTGGAAAGACTTCCGCCCGTATCCCCATGAGCTTTTAATATCAGGCTATTTCTCCTTTCTGCCAAGGAGCAACTTTTCTTCACAAGAGCACATGGGGTAAGTTCACTTATTACTTTATCTGGAATCTTAGGTTGGTCTTTATTTATTTTAAGCATTGTTATATATACGAATCATTTTGTTAGTAGTGAATTATGTTGTAAGGTAATGTTTATTCAACTTACTTGTGTACATGCCAGAGGTATAGGCCAAGTGTTTTTTTCATAGGATATATCTATATGTATATGTACATTTTGTCTGTGTAAACGGGTTAGAAATTTCTTATGTATCATATATGTATGTATGTTATATCGGGAATTATACAGTGTAATACGTACATACTGGCGTGGGTGTTCCATAACCTTTATCCTATTTTTTATAGTATGTTTAATTGTGTAGGTCTTAGATCACTGTACAGCTGAGATAATCCAGCCTGCATCCCTAAGACGAGGTAACATATTGGAAAGACTTCCGCCCGTATCCCCCCGAGCTTTTAATATCAGGCTGTTTCTCCTTTCTGCCAAGGAGCAACTTTTCTTCACAAGAGCTCATGAGGTAAGTTCACTTATTACTTTATCTGGAATCTTAGGTTGGTCTTTATTTATTTTAAGCATTGTTACATATACGAATCATTTTGTTAGTAGTGAATTATGTTGTAAGGTAGTGTTTATTCAACTTACTTGTGTACATGCCAGAGGTATATTTCGAGTGTTTTCTTCATAGGATATATCTACATGTATATGTACATTTTGCTGTGTAAACGGGTTAAAAGTTTCTTATGTATCATATATGTATGAATATTATTTCGGGATATTGCATGATGTAATATGTACATACTGGCGTGGGTGTTCCATAACCTTTATCCTATTTTTTATAGTATGTTTAATTGTGTAGGTCTTAGATCACTGTACAGCTGAGATAATCCAGCCTGCATCCCTAAGACGAGGTAACATATTGGAAAGACTTCCGCCCGTATCCCCCCGAGCTTTTAATATCAGGCTGTTTCTCCTTTCTGCCAAGGAGCAACTTTTCTTCACAAGAGCACATGAGGTAAGTTCACTTATTACTTTATCTGGAATCTTAGGTTGGTCTTTATTTATTTTAAGCATTGTTACATATACGAATCATTTTGTTATTAGTGAATTATGTTGTAAGGTAGTGTTTATTCAACTTACTTGTGTACATGCCAGAGGTATAGGCCAAGTGTTTTTTTCATAGGATATATCTATATGTATATGTACATTTTGTCTGTGTAAACGGGTTAGAAATTTCTTATGTATCATATATGTATGTATGTTATATCGGGAATTATACAGTGTAATACGTACATACTGGCGTGGGTGTTCCATAACCTTTATCCTATTTTTTATAGTATGTTTAATTGTGTAGGTCTTAGATCACTGTACAGCTGAGATAATCCAGCCTGCATCCCTAAGACGAGGTAACATATTGGAAAGACTTCCGCCCGTATCCCCCCGAGCTTTTAATATCAGGCTGTTTCTCCTTTCTGCCAAGGAGCAACTTTTCTTCACAAGAGCTCATGAGGTAAGTTCACTTATTACTTTATCTGGAATCTTAGGTTGGTCTTTATTTATTTTAAGCATTGTTACATATACGAATCATTTTGTTAGTAGTGAATTATGTTGTAAGGTAGTGTTTATTCAACTTACTTGTGTACATGCCAGAGGTATATTTCGAGTGTTTTCTTCATAGGATATATCTACATGTATATGTACATTTTGCTGTGTAAACGGGTTAAAAGTTTCTTATGTATCATATATGTATGAATATTATTTCGGGATATTGCATGATGTAATATGTACATACTGGCGTGGGTGTTCCATAACCTTTATCCTATTTTTTATAGTATGTTTAATTGTGTAGGTCTTAGATCACTGTACAGCTGAGATAATCCAGCCTGCATCCCTAAGACGAGGTAACATATTGGAAAGACTTCCGCCCGTATCCCCCCGAGCTTTTAATATCAGGCTGTTTCTCCTTTCTGCCAAGGAGCAACTTTTCTTCACAAGAGCACATGAGGTAAGTTCACTTATTACTTTATCTGGAATCTTAGGTTGGTCTTTATTTATTTTAAGCATTGTTACATATACGAATCATTTTGTTATTAGTGAATTATGTTGTAAGGTAGTGTTTATTCAACTTACTTGTGTACATGCCAGAGGTATATTTCGAGTGTTTTTTTCATAGGATATATCTACATGTATATGTACATTTTGCTGTGTAAACGGGTTAAAAGTTTCTTATGTATCATATATGTATGAATATTATTTCGGGATCTTGCATGATGTGATATGTACATACTGGCGTGGGTGTTCCATAAACTTTATCCTATTTTTTATAGTATGTTTAATTGTGTAGGTCTTAGATCACTGTACAGCTGAGATAATCCAACCTGCATCCCTAAGACGAGGTAACATATTGGAAAGACTTCCGCCCGTATCCCCATGAGCTTTTAATATCAGGCTATTTCTCCTTTCTGCCAAGGAGCAACTTTTCTTCACAAGAGCACATGGGGTAAGTTCACTTATTACTTTATCTGGAATCTTAGGTTGGTCTTTATTTATTTTAAGCATTGTTATATATACGAATCATTTTGTTAGTAGTGAATTATGTTGTAAGGTAATGTTTATTCAACTTACTTGTGTACATGCCAGAGGTATAGGCCAAGTGTTTTTTTCATAGGATATATCTATATGTATATGTACATTTTGTCTGTGTAAACGGGTTAGAAATTTCTTATGTATCATATATGTATGTATGTTATATCGGGAATTATACAGTGTAATACGTACATACTGGCGTGGGTGTTCCATAACCTTTATCCTATTTTTTATAGTATGTTTAATTGTGTAGGTCTTAGATCACTGTACAGCTGAGATAATCCAGCCTGCATCCCTAAGACGAGGTAACATATTGGAAAGACTTCCGCCCGTATCCCCCCGAGCTTTTAATATCAGGCTGTTTCTCCTTTCTGCCAAGGAGCAACTTTTCTTCACAAGAGCACATGAGGTAAGTTCACTTATTACTTTATCTGGAATCTTAGGTTGGTCTTTATTTATTTTAAGCATTGTTACATATACGAATCATTTTGTTATTAGTGAATTATGTTGTAAGGTAGTGTTTATTCAACTTACTTGTGTACATGCCAGAGGTATATTTCGAGTGTTTTTTTCATAGGATATATCTATATGTATATGTACATTTTGCTGTGTAAACGGGTTAAAAGTTTCTTATGTATCATATATGTATGAGTGTTGTTTCGGGATCTTGCATGATGTGATATGTACATACTGGCGTGGGTGTTCCATAAACTTTATCCTATTTTTTATAGTATGTTTAATTGTGTAGGTCTTAGTTCACTGTACAGCTGAGATAATCCAACCTGCATCCCTAAGACGAGGTAACATATTGGAAAGACTTCCGCCCGTATCCCCCCGAGCTTTTAATATCAGGCTATTTCTCCTTTCTGCCAAGGAGCAACTTTTCTTCACAAGAGCACATGGGGTAAGTTCACTTATTACTTTATCTGGAATCTTAGGTTGGTCTTTATTTATTTTAAGCATTGTTATATATACGAATCATTTTGTTAGTAGTGAATTATGTTGTAAGGTAGTGTTTATTCAACTTACTTGTGTACATACCAGAGGTATATTTCGAGTGTTTTCTTCATAGGATATATCTACATGTATATGTACATTTTGCTGTGTAAACGGGTTAAAAGTTTCTTATGTATCATATATGTATGAATATTATTTCGGGATATTGCATAATGTAATATGTACATACTGGCGTGGGTGTTCCATAACCTTTATCCTATTTTTTATAGTATGTTTAATTGTGTAGGTCTTAGTTCACTGTACAGCTGAGATAATCCAACCTGCATCCCTAAGACGAGGTAACATATTGGAAAGACTTCCGCCCGTATCCCCATGAGCTTTTAATATCAGGCTATTTCTCCTCTCTGCCAAGGAGCAACTTTTCTTCACAAGAGCACATGGGGTAAGTTCACTTATTACTTTATCTGGAATCTTAGGTTGGTCTTTATTTATTTTAAGCATTGTTACATATACGAATCATTTTGTTAGTAGTGAATTATGTTGTAAGGTAATCTTTATTCAACTACTTGTGTACATGCCAGAGGTATAGGCCAAGTGCTTTTTTCATATGATATATCTATATGTATATGTACATTTTGTCTGTGTAAACGGGTTAAAAGTTTCTTATGTATCATATATGTATGAAAGTTATTTCGGGATATTGCATAATGTAATATGTACATACTGGCGTGGGTGTTCCATAACCTTTATCCTATTTTTTATAGTATGTTTAATTGTGTAGGTCTTAGTTCACTGTACAGCTGAGATAATCCAACCTGCATCCCTAAGACGAGGTAACATATTGGAAAGACTTCCGCCCGTATCCTCCCGAGCTTTTAATATCAGGCTATTTCTCCTTTCTGCCAAGGAGCAACTTTTCTTCACAAGAGCACATGGGGTAAGTTCACTTATTACTTTATCTGGAATCTTAGGTTGGTCTTTATTTATTTTAAGCATTGTTATATATACGAATCATTTTGTTAGTAGTGAATTATGTTGTAATGTAGTGATTATTCAACTTACTTGTGTACATGCCAGAGGTATATTTCGAGTGTTTTTTTCATAGGATATATCTATATGTATATGTACATTTTGTCTGTGTAAACGGGTTAGAAGTTTCTTATGTATCATATATGTATGTATGTTATATCGGGAATTATATAGTGTAATACGTACATACTGGCGTGGGTGTTCCATAACCTTTATCCTATTTTTTATAGTATGTTTAATTGTGTAGGTCTTAGTTCACTGTACAGCTGAGATAATCCAACCTGCATCCCTAAGACGAGGTAACATATTGGAAAGACTTCCGCCCGTATCCCCATGAGCTTTTAATATCAGGCTATTTCTCCTCTCTGCCAAGGAGCAACTTTTCTTCACAAGAGCACATGGGGTAAGTTCACTTATTACTTTATCTGGAATCTTAGGTTGGTCTTTATTTATTTTAAGCATTGTTATATATACGAATCATTTTGTTAGTAGTGAATTATGTTGTAAGGTAGTGTTTATTCAACTTACTTGTGTACATGCCAGAGGTATATGCCGAGTGTTTTTTTCATAGGATAAATCTGTATGTATATGTACATTTTGTCTGTGTAAACGGGTTAGAAGTTTCTTATGTATCATATATGTATGTATGTTATATCGGGAATTATATAGTGTAATACGTAAATACTGGCGTGGGTGTTCCATAACCTTTATCCTATTTTTTATAGTATGTTTAATTGTGTAGGTCTTAGATCACTGTACAGCTGAGATAATCCAGCCTGCATCCCTAAGACGAGGTAACATATTGGAAAGACTTTCGCCCGTATCCCCCCGAGCTTTTAATATCAGGCTATTTCTCCTTTCTGCCAAGGAGCAACTTTAATTCACAACAGCACATGGGGTAAGTTCACTTATTACTTTATCTGGAATCTTAGGTTGGTCTTTATTTATTTTAAGCATTGTTATATATACGAATCATTTTGTTAGTAGTGAATTATGTTGTAAGGTAGTGTTTATTCAACTTACTTGTGTACATGCCAGAGGTATATTTCGAGTGTTTTTTTCATAGGATATATCTACATGTATATGTACATTTTGCTGTGTAAACGGGTTAAAAGTTTCTTATGTATCATATATGTATGAATATTATTTCGGGATATTGCATAATGTAATATGTACATACTGGCGTGGGTGTTCCATAACCTTTATCCTATGTTTTATAGTATGTTTAATTGTGTAGGTCTTAGTTCACTGTACAGCTGAGATAATCCAACCTGCATCCCTAAGACGAGGTGACATATTGGAAAGACTTCCGCCCGTATCCCCAAGAGCTTTTGATATCAGGCTATTTCTCCTTTCTGCCAAGGAGCAACTTTTCTTCACAAGAGCACATGAGGTAAGTTCACTTATTACTTTATCTGGAATCTTAGGTTGGTCTTTATTTATTTTAAGCATTGTTACATATACGAATCATTTTGTTATTAGTGAATTATGTTGTAAGGTAATGTTTATTCAACTACTTGTGTACATGCCAGAGGTATAGGCCAAGTGTTTTTTTCATAGGATATATCTATATGTATATGTACATTTTGTCTGTGTAAACGGGTTAGAAGTTTCTTATGTATCATATATGTATGTATATTACATCGGGAATTATATAGTGTAATACGTACATACTGGCGTGGGTGTTCCATAACCTTTGTCCTATTTTTTATAGTATGTTTAATTGTGTAGGTCTTGGATCACTGTACAGCTGAGATAATCCAGCCTGCATCCCTAAGACGAGGTAACATATTGGAAAGACTTTCGCCCGTATCCCCCCGAGCTTTTAATATCAGGCTATTTCTCCTTTCTGCCAAGGAGCAACTTTTCTTCACAAGAGCACATGAGGTAAGTTCACTTATTACTTTATCTGGAATCTTAGGTTGGTCTTTATTTATTTTAAGCATTGTTATATATACGAATCATTTTGTTAGTAGTGAATTATGTTGTAATGTAGTGATTATTCAACTTACTTGTGTACATGCCAGAGGTATATTTCGAGTGTTTTTTTCATAGGATATATCTATATGTATATGTACATTTTGTCTGTGTAAACGGGTTAGAAGTTTCTTATGTATCATATATGTATGTATGTTATATCGGGAATTATATAGTGTAATACGTACATACTGGCGTGGGTGTTCCATAACCTTTATCCTATTTTTTATAGTATGTTTAATTGTGTAGGTCTTAGTTCACTGTACAGCTGAGATAATCCAACCTGCATCCCTAAGACGAGGTAACATATTGGAAAGACTTCCGCCCGTATCCCCATGAGCTTTTAATATCAGGCTCTTTCTCCTCTCTGCCAAGGAGCAACTTTTCTTCACAAGAGCACATGGGGTAAGTTCACTTATTACTTTATCTGGAATCTTAGGTTGGTCTTTATTTATTTTAAGCATTGTTATATATACGAATCATTTTGTTAGTAGTGAATTATGTTGTAAGGTAGTGTTTATTCAACTTACTTGTGTACATGCCAGAGGTATATGCCGAGTGTTTTTTTCATAGGATAAATCTGTATGTATATGTACATTTTGTCTGTGTAAACGGGTTAGAAGTTTCTTATGTATCATATATGTATGTATGTTATATCGGGAATTATATAGTGTAATACGTAAATACTGGCGTGGGTGTTCCATAACCTTTATCCTATTTTTTATAGTATGTTTAATTGTGTAGGTCTTAGATCACTGTACAGCTGAGATAATCCAGCCTGCATCCCTAAGACGAGGTAACATATTGGAAAGACTTTCGCCCGTATCCCCCCGAGCTTTTAATATCAGGCTATTTCTCCTTTCTGCCAAGGAGCAACTTTTCTTCACAAGAGCACATGGGGTAAGTTCACTTATTACTTTATCTGGAATCTTAGGTTGGTCTTTATTTATTTTAAGCATTGTTATATATACGAATCATTTTGTTAGTAGTGAATTATGTTGTAAGGTAGTGTTTATTCAACTTACTTGTGTACATGCCAGAGGTATATTTCGAGTGTTTTTCATAGGATATATCTACATGTATATGTACATTTTGCTGTGTAAACGGGTTAAAAGTTTCTTATGTATCATATATGTATGAATATTATTTCTGGATATTGCATAATGTAATATGTACATACTGGCGTGGGTGTTCCATAACCTTTATCCTATGTTTTATAGTATGTTTAATTGTGTAGGTCTTAGTTCACTGTACAGCTGAGATAATCCAACCTGCATCCCTAAGACGAGGTAACATATTGGAAAGACTTCCGCCCGTATCCCCAAGAGCTTTTGATATCAGGCTATTTCTCCTTTCTGCCAAGGAGCAACTTTTCTTCACAAGAGCACATGGGGTAAGTTCACTTATTACTTTATCTGGAATCTTAGGTTCGTCTTTATTTATTTTAAGCATTGTTACATATACGAATCATTTTGTTAGTAGTGAATTATGTTGTAAGGTAATCTTTATTCAACTACTTGTGTACATGCCAGAGGTATAGGCCAAGTGCTTTTTTCATATGATATATCTATATGTATATGTACATTTTGTCTGTGTAAACGGTTTGGAAGTTTCTTATGTATCATATATGTATGTATGTTATATCGGGAATTATATAGTGTAATACGTACATACTGGCGTGGGTGTTCCATAACCTTTATCCTATTTTTTATAGTATGTTTAATTGTGTAGGTCTTAGTTCACTGTACAGCTGAGATAATCCAACCTGCATCCCTAAGACGAGGTAACATATTGGAAAGACTTCCGCCCGTATCCCCATGAGCTTTTAATATCAGGCTATTTCTCCTCTCTGCCAAGGAGCAACTTTTCTTCACAAGAGCACATGGGGTAAGTTCACTTATTACTTTATCTGGAATCTTAGGTTGGTCTTTATTTATTTTAAGCATTGTTATATATACGAATCATTTTGTTAGTAGTGAATTATGTTGTAAGGTAGTGTTTATTCAACTTACTTGTGTACATGCCAGAGGTATATGCCGAGTGTTTTTTTCATAGGATAAATCTGTATGTATATGTACATTTTGTCTGTGTAAACGGGTTAAAAGTTTCTTATGTATCATATATGTATGTATGTTATATCGGGAATTATATAGTGTAATACGTAAATACTGGCGTGGGTGTTCCATAACCTTTATCCTATTTTTTATAGTATGTTTAATTGTGTAGGTCTTAGATCACTGTACAGCTGAGATAATCCAGCCTGCATCCCTAAGACGAGGTAACATATTGGAAAGACTTTCGCCCGTATCCCCCCGAGCTTTTAATATCAGGCTATTTCTCCTTTCTGCCAAGGAGCAACTTTAATTCACAACAGCACATGGGGTAAGTTCACTTATTACTTTATCTGGAATCTTAGGTTGGTCTTTATTTATTTTAAGCATTGTTATATATACGAATCATTTTGTTAGTAGTGAATTATGTTGTAAGGTAGTGTTTATTCAACTTACTTGTGTACATGCCAGAGGTATATTTCGAGTGTTTTTTTCATAGGATATATCTACATGTATATGTACATTTTGCTGTGTAAACGGGTTAAAAGTTTCTTATGTATCATATATGTATGAATATTATTTCGGGATATTGCATAATGTAATATGTACATACTGGCGTGGGTGTTCCATAACCTTTATCCTATGTTTTATAGTATGTTTAATTGTGTAGGTCTTAGTTCACTGTACAGCTGAGATAATCCAACCTGCATCCCTAAGACGAGGTAACATATTGGAAAGACTTCCGCCCGTATCCCCAAGAGCTTTTGATATCAGGCTATTTCTCCTTTCTGCCAAGGAGCAACTTTTCTTCACAAGAGCACATGAGGTAAGTTCACTTATTACTTTATCTGGAATCTTAGGTTGGTCTTTATTTATTTTAAGCATTGTTACATATACGAATCATTTTGTTATTAGTGAATTATGTTGTAAGGTAATGTTTATTCAACTACTTGTGTACATGCCAGAGGTATAGGCCAAGTGTTTTTTTCATAGGATATATCTATATGTATATGTACATTTTGTCTGTGTAAACGGGTTAGAAGTTTCTTATGTATCATATATGTATGTATATTACATCGGGAATTATATAGTGTAATACGTACATACTGGCGTGGGTGTTCCATAACCTTTGTCCTATTTTTTATAGTATGTTTAATTGTGTAGGTCTTGGATCACTGTACAGCTGAGATAATCCAGCCTGCATCCCTAAGACGAGGTAACATATTGGAAAGACTTTCGCCCGTATCCCCCCGAGCTTTTAATATCAGGCTATTTCTCCTTTCTGCCAAGGAGCAACTTTTCTTCACAAGAGCACATGAGGTAAGTTCACTTATTACTTTATCTGGAATCTTAGGTTGGTCTTTATTTATTTTAAGCATTGTTATATATACGAATCATTTTGTTAGTAGTGAATTATGTTGTAATGTAGTGATTATTCAACTTACTTGTGTACATGCCAGAGGTATATTTCGAGTGTTTTTTTCATAGGATATATCTATATGTATATGTACATTTTGTCTGTGTAAACGGGTTAGAAGTTTCTTATGTATCATATATGTATGTATGTTATATCGGGAATTATATAGTGTAATACGTACATACTGGCGTGGGTGTTCCATAACCTTTATCCTATTTTTTATAGTATGTTTAATTGTGTAGGTCTTAGTTCACTGTACAGCTGAGATAATCCAACCTGCATCCCTAAGACGAGGTAACATATTGGAAAGACTTCCGCCCGTATCCCCAAGAGCTTTTGATATCAGGCTATTTCTCCTTTCTGCCAAGGAGCAACTTTTCTTCACAAGAGCACATGAGGTAAGTTCACTTATTACTTTATCTGGAATCTTAGGTTGGTCTTTATTTATTTTAAGCATTGTTATATATACGAATCATTTTGTTAGTAGTGAATTATGTTGTAATGTAGTGATTATTCAACTTACTTGTGTACATGCCAGAGGTATATTTCGAGTGTTTTTTTCATAGGATATATCTATATGTATATGTACATTTTGTCTGTGTAAACGGGTTAGAAGTTTCTTATGTATCATATATGTATGTATGTTATATCGGGAATTATATAGTGTAATACGTAAATACTGGCGTGGGTGTTCCATAACCTTTATCCTATTTTTTATAGTATGTTTAATTGTGTAGGTCTTTGATCACTGTACAGCTGAGATAATCCAGCCTGCATCCCTAAGACAAGGTAACATATTGGAAAGACTTTCGCCCGTATCCCCCCGAGCTTTTAATATCAGGCTATTTCTCCTTTCTGCCAAGGAGCAACTTTAATTCACAACAGCACATGGGGTAAGTTCACTTATTTTTTTATCTGGAATCTTAGGTTGGTCTTTATTTATTTTAAGCATTGTTATATATACGAATCATTTTGTTAGTAGTGAATTATGTTGTAAGGTAGTGTTTATTCAACTTACTTGTGTACATGCCAGAGGTATATTTCGAGTTTTTTTTTTCATAGGATATATCTACATGTATATGTACATTTTGCTGTGTAAACGGGTTAAAAGTTTCTTATGTATCATATATGTATGAATATTATTTCGGGATATTGCATAATGTAATATGTACATACTGGCGTGGGTGTTCCATAACCTTTATCCTATGTTTTATAGTATGTTTAATTGTGTAGGTCTTAGTTCACTGTACAGCTGAGATAATCCAACCTGCATCCCTAAGACGAGGTAACATATTGGAAAGACTTCCGCCCGTATCCCCAAGAGCTTTTGATATCAGGCTATTTCTCCTTTCTGCCAAGGAGCAACTTTTCTTCACAAGAGCACATAAGGTAAGTTCACTTATTACTTTATCTGGAATCTTAGGTTGGTCTTTATTTATTTTAAGCATTGTTACATATACGAATCATTTTGTTATTAGTGAATTATGTTGTAAGGTAATGTTTATTCAACTACTTGTGTACATGCCAGAGGTATAGGCCAAGTGTTTTTTTCATAGGATATATCTATATGTATATGTACATTTTGTCTGTGTAAACGGGTTAGAAGTTTCTTATGTATCATATATGTATGTATATTACATCGGGAATTATATAGTGTAATACGTACATACTGGCGTGGGTGTTCCATAACCTTTGTCCTATTTTTTATAGTATGTTTAATTGTGTAGGTCTTGGATCACTGTACAGCTGAGATAATCCAGCCTGCATCCCTAAGACGAGGTAACAAATTGGAAAGACTTTCGCCCGTATCCCCCCGAGCTTTTAATATCAGGCTATTTCTCCTTTCTGCCAAGGAGCAACTTTTCTTCACAAGAGCACATGAGGTAAGTTCACTTATTACTTTATCTGGAATCTTAGGTTGGTCTTTATTTATTTTAAGCATTGTTATATATACGAATCATTTTGTTAGTAGTGAATTATGTTGTAATGTAGTGATTATTCAACTTACTTGTGTACATGCCAGAGGTATATTTCGAGTGTTTTTTTCATAGGATATATCTATATGTATATGTACATTTTGTCTGTGTAAACGGGTTAGAAGTTTCTTATGTATCATATATGTATGTATGTTATATCGGGAATTATATAGTGTAATACGTACATACTGGCGTGGGTGTTCCATAACCTTTATCCTATTTTTTATAGTATGTTTAATTGTGTAGGTCTTAGTTCACTGTACAGCTGAGATAATCCAACCTGCATCCCTAAGACGAGGTAACATATTGGAAAGACTTCCGCCCGTATCCCCATGAGCTTTTAATATCAGGCTATTTCTCCTCTCTGCCAAGGAGCAACTTTTCTTCACAAGAGCACATGGGGTAAGTTCACTTATTACTTTATCTGGAATCTTCGGTTGGTCTTTATTTATTTTAAGCATTGTTATATATACGAATCATTTTGTTAGTAGTGAATTATGTTGTAAGGTAGTGTTTATTCAACTTACTTGTGTACATGCCAGAGGTATATGCCGAGTGTTTTTTTCATAGGATAAATCTGTATGTATATGTACATTTTGTCTGTGTAAACGGGTTAAAAGTTTCTTATGTATCATATATGTATGTATGTTATATCGGGAATTATATAGTGTAATACGTAAATACTGGCGTGGGTGTTCCATAACCTTTATCCTATTTTTTATAGTATGTTTAATTGTGTAGGTCTTAGATCACTGTACAGCTGAGATAATCCAGCCTGCATCCCTAGGACGAGGTAACATATTGGAAAGACTTTCGCCCGTATCCCCCCGAGCTTTTAATATCAGGCTATTTCTCCTTTCTGCCAAGGAGCAACTTTAATTCACAACAGCACATGGGGTAAGTTCACTTATTACTTTATCTGGAATCTTCGGTTGGTCTTTATTTATTTTAAGCATTGTTATATATACGAATCATTTTGTTAGTAGTGAATTATGTTGTAAGGTAGTGTTTATTCAACTTACTTGTGTACATGCCAGAGGTATATTTCGAGTGTTTTTTTTCATAGGATATATCTACATGTATATGTACATTTTGCTGTGTAAACGGGTTAAAAGTTTCTTATGTATCATATATGTATGAATATTATTTCGGGATATTGCATAATGTAATATGTACATACTGGCGTGGGTGTTCCATAACCTTTATCCTATGTTTTATAGTATGTTTAATTGTGTAGGTCTTAGTTCACTGTACAGCTGAGGCACCCGTGGCGAGCCACCTCCTCGTGGTGGGTGCTGGGTAACGCCAAGAGCTCGCTGACATCCCCGTAGTGGACCCGGGAGGATATTTGGTCCACCAACCCGTTTGCCGTGGGTTGCAGCCCTGTGTCGGCGGAGGAGGGGATCCTGGTGGTTGAGAGCAATAGGAGCTTGCAACCGTGTTCCTGTTGCTCAATACACCACTTCGGCCCTGACTTCGCCTAGACGGGTGGTCGAATAGGCCCGGTTCGACCAATCGGCTGGTCATGCCAAGCCCTGTGCATGGGGCATTATTATATTTATCAATGCACATATATCATTTGGAATCGTTGTAAATTTGGACTTGACTATATAATCTAAAACATTTTGAATTTGAAGTATGTTGTTCTGTAATTTGCCTAGAGTCCTATGCCAGAAGGCGGTGGCTCATGGGCCAATCTGGTAGAATTATTAATCTCTTAATTCTTCTGCTGGAGTATATCATCCGGGTATCCTTGGTGCTGCAAGCTGGAGGCCCGCTTGCTTTAGCATTGTCCTTGTGATACTCCATGGTGGGTGGGGAGCTCGGATGATGAATCATATGACACCAATCATGGCTTATGAAATACCCCTCAAAAAAACTAAACGTCCACTTGAAATTGATCCCGTTGATACTTCTCATAGACCGTCTCTATCGATTGAGTATTGGCCACGTTTCCTCGTTATTGAGACTCCGGACAAGACACCATTGAAGTTGAACCCTTTCGCAGTATCTAAGGGCATTCAAGGTATTGCTGGGGATGTCAAGAACATTAGACGCTTGCGTTCGGGTGCATTACTAATAGAGTGTGGCAAGAAACAGCAGACAACCAATCTGATGAACATTGAATCTTTTGTGGGCATTCCGGTCACGGTCTCTGCTCACAAGACCTTGAACACAAGTAAAGGTATCGTCAGAGATCGTGATCGGTTGTTTGCTGACATGTCCGAGCTTGATATAGCATGCGAAATGAAGGATCAAGGTGTGCTGTATGTGAAGCGCTTTTCCACCCGAAAAAACAATGAAACAATCCAAACAAATACCTGTTTTCTTTTTCATTGCCAAATGCTCCCAAATCAGTAAAGGCGGGTTACTGCAATATCCAAGTTGAAACCTACATCCCCAACCCGCTCAGGTGTTTTAAATGTCAGAAATATGGACACGGTGTATCTACCTGCACATTGTCTGTTGTGTGTGCTCACTGTGGTGAGAAGACACACACAACAGAAGATTGTGACAGTGACTTTAAAAAATGCACTAACTGCTCTGGCGACCATTCATCTTCGTCAAAACAGTGTCCAATATGGAAAGAGCAAATGGCGATTAACAAAATAAAGTTCACCCAAAATATCTCTTTTTCTGAGGCAAAGAAACTGGTGAAGAGATCTGACCTTCTAGAAAGTTATGCTACAGTAGCAAAATCATCATCTGAATCCAACTCTAAAATAACAAAATCATCCACAGGATGCCAAACTACCTTGACTTGGGTCAGTTCCGACTCCCCACAGGTTTTATACCCTGCTATATCATCCCAGACTGAGGAATCACTTCCTACTACATCAAAGTCCTCTGATCATAAGTCATCTTCACAGTCACGCTCTGAGTCTCATTCAACAGCTGATAGACAACAAATTGTTAAAACTAAACCCAAACCTAAGTCTGATGCTTCAAAGCAACAAAGTGGCAGAGCTCCTAAGGGGTCACAAAATAAAATTCAATTGTTTAATAAATATGGGTCTCTTGAAGATATGGACGTTTCTGAAAACGTCCATTCTAGGGCACATAGCTTGTCGCCCTCCAAAAGAGTGCGGGGTAGATCCCCAAAAAATCCCCCCAAAAGATAGTTTATTCCAACAATATTGTACAATGGAACTGCAGAGGTTTGAGGACTAATTTACATGAATTACAGCTATTAGTCCAAGATTTCACACCTTCAGCGTTATGTCTCCAAGAGACATATTTAAAACAAACAGATGCATTTGACCTTCGCCATTTTAATGCATATCATTCTTTTTCACCTCCGGGTGATAGAGCCACTGGCGGGTCATCCGTTCTAGTCAGACAAAACGTTATTCAAAGCCCTGTATCACTTAATACTAATATGCAGGCTGTTGCTGTGAGAATTACTTTACATGTAGCGTTTACGCTATGCTCGCTGTATATTTCGCCGTCTTCGACGTTTGCCAAAACTGATCTGCAAGCTCTCTATGACCAACTCCCGAAGCCCTGTATTATAATGGGAGATTTAAATGGGCACAACCCTCTCTGGGGTAGTGTAAATATAAACGCTAAAGGTAAGTTGTTGGAGGACTTCTGTTCTGACAACGATTTATGTATTTATAATGATGGCTCCAATACGTATTTACACCCTGGGACAGGGACCTATTCTGCTCTTGACCTGTCACTCACAAATTCAGAACTACTTAATGAATTCGAATGGTCAGTCCATGATGACCTCTGTGGAAGTGACCATTTTCCTACTATATTAAAAGCTGTAACTCCATCCGATGTTCCTCCATCATCAAGACGGAATTTTAAAGAGGCTAACTGGACTTTATATGAAACACTGTGTGCTGAAAAGCTTAAACCTGAACGTTTTACTGACGTTCCTGATGCTATTAAATGTTTTTCTGATGAATTGAACTCCATAGCTGATGAGTGTATACCAAAGTCCTCTGCAGTTCCACACATAAGAAAACCATGGTTCAACGATGAATGCAAACAAGCTAGGAAGGCAAGGAAAAAAGCAGAACATTATTTCCGTTGCCATCCTATGGTGCATAATTTGAATAAATTTAAAATTTTAAATGCTAAAGCACGGCGTACTTTTAAACAGAACAAACGCCAATCTTGGCAAAATTATGTATCTAAAATAAATTCTCGGACACCCATGTCCAAGGTATGGAATATGGTCCAGAAAATTAAAGGTAAAGGTACTAAATCTACTGTCAATCATCTTAAACATGGAGATCAAGTACTTACCGATAAATCAGATATCGCAAATAAACTGGGTGAAACCCTTGCTAAACACTCTTCCTCTTCTAATTATTTACCTAAATTCCAGCAGTATCAAAAACAACAAGAAAAGAAAACTATTAATTTCAACTCAGATAATGGGGAAGATTATAATGAAACTTTTTCTATTCATGAGCTCCATACTGCTCTTGATCAAGCTCATGATACTGCTACAGGAGCTGATAACATACATTATCAACTCCTGAAGCACTTACCAGAATCCTGCCTAGAAACTCTCCTAAATATTTTTGATGATATTTGGACATCGGATAACTTTCCTTCATCATGGCGTGACGCCATAGTAGTACCCATACCTAAACCTGGACGTGATCATACCGATCCATCCAATTATCGTCCGATTTCGTTAACTAGCTGTGTTTGCAAGACCATGGAACGCATGATAAATAATCGACTTGTTTGGTACTTGGAAACAAATAACCTTATAACTGATATACAGTGTGGTTTCCGTAAAAACAGAAGTACTGTCGATCACTTAGTGCGACTGGAATCATTTGTTAAAAATGCACTGATTAATAATCAACATGCTGTGTCTATCTTTTTTGATCTTGAGAAGGCATATGACACAACCTGGAAATATGGTATTTTAAGAGATTTACATGACTTCGGCTTGCGAGGTCGTTTGCCTCAATTTATTGCCAACTTTTTAAATAACAGACAGTTTCAAGTTCGAGTGGGTTCTACCCTGTCTGATCATTACAATCAGGATCAGGGTGTTCCACAAGGCAGTATTCTGTCTGTCACACTTTTTAGCATCAAGATAAATAGTTTATCAAAAGTTTTAAACGATTCAATTGATGGATCGTTATTTGTGGATGATTTTAATATTTCTTGTCGTGGGAAAAATATGCATACCATTGAACGGCAACTGCAGCTTTGTTTAAACAAAATAAATAAATGGTGTCTTGAAAACGGCTTCAAATTTTCTAAATCGAAAACTAACTGCATACATTTTTGTCGTAGATATAAACCCCATAAAGATCCTGAACTGTCTCTAGATGGGACGCCCATTAAAGTTGTGAAGGAAGCCAAGTTCTTGGGTCTAATCTTTGATTCACATTTAACTTTTTTACCACATATTAAATCACTTAAAACTAAATGCCTGAAAGCACTTGACTTGTTGAAAGTTGTTTCAAATTCAAAATGGGGAGGGGATCAAGCTACCCTTCTCCATCTCTATCGATCACTAGTTCGTTCTAAACTTGATTATGGCTCAATCGTTTACGGGGGAGCCTGCAAAAGCAATCTTAAACTTCTTGATCCTGTCCATCATCAAGGTCTGAGACTTTGTCTTGGATCTTTTAGAACTTCACCTATTGACAGTCTCTATGTTGAAGCTGATGAACCTTCTCTTGAGCAGCGCCGTATAAAGTTAGCTTTACAATACATTACTAAATTATACTCTAATCATTCTAACCCTGCATATAACTGTGTTTTCAATCCCCTTTATGAGGATTTATACAACAAAAAGTCTTCTCTTGTCCCGCCTCTGGGACATAGAATTACACTTTTTCTTTCTGCTGCTGGGATTCAGCTGGAAAACATAGCTCCCTCCCGTCTTCTTTCTTCTACTCCCTGGCAGTTGGTCAGGCCTCAAGTAGACCTAACATTGACCACATTTAAAAAATCAGAGACTAATGAATTACAATATAAGCAAAAATATAATCAATTAAAACATAAATATAGCAATTATAAATCCTTATTTACAGATGGGTCCAAGGATGGTGGCGCTGTGGCTTGTGCCACTGTCATTGGATCCAGAACAATATCTTCTAGATTACCAGTTAGTAGTTCTATTTTTACAGCTGAAGCTAACGCCATATTAACAGCTCTCAAATATATTCAAAGACACCCTAAACGTAAACAATATATAATCTATTCAGACTCTCTTTCTTGTCTCCAGGCGATTAAAAATTTATCATGTAAACATCCACTTTTAATTGACATTATTGAATTGTATAATAATCTTGCTACTGGCCAATACGACATCGTCTTCTGTTGGTTACCCAGCCATGTAGGCATTTCAGGGAACACAATGGCCGATCTTGCTGCCAAGGCAGCACTCAACAAATCTGTGACACCGCTTCTTATTCCCTACAGTGATTACAAAGCCACCATTAGATCTTACATCCGTGATCTGATGCAAAAGAAGTGGGACACCCAAGTGGGTATAAATAAATTACATGAGATAAAACCTTACATTGGTTATACCCACTTGGGTTGTCAATCCAGATTTGAAGAGGTCATACTACGACGATGTCGTGTTGGCCACACTAGATATACTCATGCATACCTGTTGAAAGGTGAGGATCCTCGATTTTGCATCCCTTGTGATGAGAGAGTCACGGTCAAGCATATTCTGCTTGACTGTGTTGAATTCTCCATCACAAGGGATAAATATTTTACAGTTAAAACAATGAAGGATCTTTTTACCAACGTTAATTCTCATTTTATTATAGGTTTTTTAAAAGAAATTGATTTTTTGGGTGAATTTTGAATAGTATGTTTCTGTAAATAGATGTATTTTAATGATTGGTAGTTTGAATTAGTAACTTGAATTGTTGGTGGCTGTACCCTCAAAGGGGGTTGAAGTATTGTAAAATTATTGTCCTCCTGAGAGGGTACGTAAGTCCACAAACATTCACAGTAAATTTAAGTCTGCCAGGTTTTTAATCGTAGTATTCATGTTGTTTTAATTTTGGCTAACCTTTCGTACAATCGCCAGCAGCTGAGGGGATGATGTAAATCCAACTAGGGTCCATGCAGGTAGCAAAGGTACTGTAAGTCCCCATGGTCCCTAGTGTGGTGATCTACCTTCAGTTGTTGGCGATCTATAGTCTGTTTTTATTATGTATTGTCTAAATAGTGCTATTAGTTTTAACTTTCCATACTAGTTTTACTTAAAACTGTGATATGCTAGTTGTTTTACTGTCCTCCGTTGACAGATTTTTCCATATGCATATATTTAATTTAAATGTTCTCGTCACGATATGGCTGAGATATTGCCGATGTGACGTTAAACATTAACTCACTCACTCACTGTACAGCTGAGATAATCCAACCTGCATCCCTAAGACGAGGTAACATATTGGAAAGACTTCCGCCCGTATCCCCAAGAGCTTTTGATATCAGGCTATTTCTCCTTTCTGCCAAGGAGCAACTTTTCTTCACAAGAGCACATGAGGTAAGTTCACTTATTACTTTATCTGGAATCTTAGGTTGGTCTTTATTTATTTTAAGCATTGTTACATATACGAATCATTTTGTTATTAGTGAATTATGTTGCAAGGTAGTGTTTATTCAACTACTTGTGTACATGCCAGAGGTATAGGCCAAGTGTTTTTTTCATAGGATATATCTATATGTATATGTACATTTTGTCTGTGTAAACGGGTTAGAAGTTTCTTATGTATCATATATGTATGTATATTACATCGGGAATTATATAGTGTAATACGTACATACTGGCGTGGGTGTTCCATAACCTTTGTCCTATTTTTTATAGTATGTTTAATTGTGTAGGTCTTGGATCACTGTACAGCTGAGATAATCCAGCCTGCATCCCTAAGACGAGGTAACATATTGGAAAGACTTTCGCCCGTATCCCCCCGAGCTTTTAATATCAGGCTATTTCTCCTTTCTGCCAAGGAGCAACTTTTCTTCACAAGAGCACATGAGGTAAGTTCACTTATTACTTTATCTGGAATCTTAGGTTGGTCTTTATTTATTTTAAACATTGTTATATATACGAATCATTTTGTTAGTAGTGAATTATGTTGCAAGGTAGTGTTTATTCAACTTACTTGTGTACATGCCAGAGGTATATTTCGAGTGTTTTTTTCATAGGATATATCTACATGTATATGTACATTTTGCTGTGTAAACGGGTTAAAAGTTTCTTATGTATCATATATGTATGAATATTATTTCGGGATATTGCATAATGTAATATGTACATACTGGCGTGGGTGTTCCATAACCTTTATCCTATGTTTTATAGTATGTTTAATTGTGTAGGTCTTAGTTCACTGTACAGCTGAGATAATCCAACCTGCATCCCTAAGACGAGGTAACATATTGGAAAGACTTCCGCCCGTATCCCCAAGAGCTTTTGATATCAGGCTATTTCTCCTTTCTGCCAAGGAGCAACTTTTCTTCACAACAGCACATGAGGTAAGTTCACTTATTACTTTATCTGGAATCTTAGGTTGGTCTTTATTTATTTTAAGCATTGTTACATATACGAATCATTTTGTTATTAGTGAATTATGTTGTAAGGTAATGTTTATTCAACTACTTGTGTACATGCCAGAGGTATAGGCCAAGTGTTTTTTTCATAGGATATATCTATATGTATATGTACATTTTGTCTGTGTAAACGGGTTAGAAGTTTCTTATGTATCATATATGTATGTATATTACATCGGGAATTATATAGTGTAATACGTACATACTGGCGTGGGTGTTCCATAACCTTTGTCCTATTTTTTATAGTATGTTTAATTGTGTAGGTCTTGGATCACTGTACAGCTGAGATAATCCAGCCTGCATCCCTAAGACGAGGTAACATATTGGAAAGACTTTCGCCCGTATCCCCCCGAGCTTTTAATATCAGGCTATTTCTCCTTTCTGCCAAGGAGCAACTTTTCTTCACAAGAGCACATGAGGTAAGTTCACTTATTACTTTATCTGGAATCTTAGGTTGGTCTTTATTTATTTTAAACATTGTTATATATACGAATCATTTTGTTAGTAGTGAATTATGTTGCAAGGTAGTGTTTATTCAACTTACTTGTGTACATGCCAGAGGTATATTTCGAGTGTTTTTTTCATAGGATATATCTACATGTATATGTACATTTTGCTGTGTAAACGGGTTAAAAGTTTCTTATGTATCATATATGTATGTATGTTATTTCGGGATATTGCATAATGTAATATGTACATACTGGCGTGGGTGTTCCATAACCTTTATCCTTTTTTTTTATGGTATGTTTAATTGTGTAGGTCTTAGATCACTGTACAGCTGAGATAATCCAACCTGCATCCCTAAGACGAGGTAACATACTGGAAAGACTTCCGCCCGTATCCCCCCGAGCTTTTAATATCAGGCTATTTCTCCTTTCTGCCAAGGAGCAACTTTTCTTCACAAGAGCACATGGGGTAAGTTCACTTATTACTTTATCTGGAATCTTAGGTTGGTCTTTATTTATTTTAAGCATTGTTGTATATACGAATCATCTTGTTAGTAGTGAATTATGTTGTAAAGTAGTGTTTATTCAACTTACTTGTGTACATGCCAGAGGTATATTTCGAGTGTCTCTTTCATAGGATATATCTATATGTATATGTACATTTTGCTGTGTAAACGGGTTAAAAGTTTCTTATGTATCATATATGTATGAATATTATTTCGGGATATTGCATAATGTAATATGTACATACTGGCGTGGGTGTTCCATAACCTTTATCCTATGTTTTATAGTATGTTTAATTGTGTAGGTCTTAGTTCACTGTACAGCTGAGATAATCCAACCTGCATCCCTAAGACGAGGTAACATATTGGAAAGACTTCCGCCCGTATCCCCAAGAGCTTTTGATATCAGGCTATTTCTCCTTTCTGCCAAGGAGCAACTTTTCTTCACAACAGCACATGAGGTAAGTTCACTTATTACTTTATCTGGAATCTTAGGTTGGTCTTTATTTATTTTAAGCATTGTTACATATACGAATCATTTTGTTATTAGTGAATTATGTTGTAAGGTAATGTTTATTCAACTACTTGTGTACATGCCAGAGGTATAGGCCAAGTGTTTTTTTCATAGGATATATCTATATGTATATGTACATTTTGTCTGTGTAAACGGGTTAGAAGTTTCTTATGTATCATATATGTATGTATATTACATCGGGAATTATATAGTGTAATACGTACATACTGGCGTGGGTGTTCCATAACCTTTGTCCTATTTTTTATAGTATGTTTAATTGTGTAGGTCTTGGATCACTGTACAGCTGAGATAATCCAGCCTGCATCCCTAAGACGAGGTAACATATTGGAAAGACTTTCGCCCGTATCCCCCCGAGCTTTTAATATCAGGCTATTTCTCCTTTCTGCCAAGGAGCAACTTTTCTTCACAAGAGCACATGAGGTAAGTTCACTTATTACTTTATCTGGAATCTTAGGTTGGTCTTTATTTATTTTAAGCATTGTTATATATACGAATCATTTTGTTAGTAGTGAATTATGTTGCAAGGTAGTGTTTATTCAACTTACTTGTGTACATGCCAGAGGTATATTTCGAGTGTTTTTTTCATAGGATATATCTACATGTATATGTACATTTTGCTGTGTAAACGGGTTAAAAGTTTCTTATGTATCATATATGTATGTATGTTATTTCGGGATATTGCATAATGTAATATGTACATACTGGCGTGGGTGTTCCATAACCTTTATCCTTTTTTTTATGGTATGTTTAATTGTGTAGGTCTTAGATCACTGTACAGCTGAGATAATCCAACCTGCATCCCTAAGACGAGGTAACATACTGGAAACACTTCCGCCCGTATCCCCCCGAGCTTTTAATATCAGGCTATTTCTCCTTTCTGCCAAGGAGCAACTTTTCTTCACAAGAGCACATGGGGTAAGTTCACTTATTACTTTATCTGGAATCTTAGGTTGGTCTTTATTTATTTTAAGCATTGTTGTATATACGAATCATCTTGTTAGTAGTGAATTATGTTGTAAAGTAGTGTTTATTCAACTTACTTGTGTACATGCCAGAGGTATATTTCGAGTGTCTCTTTCATAGGATATATCTATATGTATATGTACATTTTGTCTGTGTAAACGGGTTAGAAGTTTCTTATGTATCATATATGTATGAATGTTATTTCGGGATATTGCATAATGTAATATGTACATACTGGCGTTGGTGTTCCATAACCTTTATCCTATTTTTTATAGTATGTTTAATTGTGTAGGTCCTAGATCACTGTACAGCTGAGATAATCCAGCCTGCATCCCTAAGACGAGGTAACATTTTGGAAAGACTTCCGCCCGTATCCCCCCGAGCTTTTAATATCAGGCTGTTTCTCCTTTCTGCCAAGGAGCAACTTTTCTTCACAAGAGCACATGAGGTAAGTTCACTTATTACTTTATCTGGAATCTTAGGTTGGTCTTTATTTATTTTAAGCATTGTTATATATACGAATCATTTTGTTATTAGTGAATTATGTTGTAAGGTAGTGTTTATTCAACTTACTTGTGTACATGCCAGAGGTGTATTTCGAGTGTTTTTTTCATAGGATATATCTACATGTATATGTATATTTTGTCTGTGTAAACGGGTTAGAAGTTTCTTATGTATCATATATGTATGTATATTATATCGGGAATTATATAGTGTAATACGTACATACTGGCGTGGGTGTTCCATAACCTTTATCCTATGTTTTATAGTATGTTTAATTGTGTAGGTCTTAGATCACTGTACAGCTGAGATAATCCAGCCTGCATCCCTAAGACGAGGTAACATATTGGAAAGACTTCCGCCCGTATCCCCCCGAGCTTTTAATATCAGGCTATTTCTCCTTTCTGCCAAGGAGCAACTTTTCTTCACAAGAGCACATGGGGTAAGTTCACTTATTACTTTATCTGGAATCTTAGGTTGGTCTTTATTTATTTTAAGCATTGTTATATATACGAATCATTTTGTTAGTAGTGAATTATGTTGTAAAGTAGTGTTTATTCAACTTACTTGTGTACATGCCAGAGGTATATTTCGAGTGTTTCTTTCATAGGATATATCTATATGTATATGTACATTTTGTCTGTGTAAACGGGTTAGAAGTTTCTTATGTATCATATATGTATGAATATTATTTCGGGATATTGCATGATGTGATATGTACATACTGGCGTGGGTGTTCCATAAACTTTATCCTATGTTTCATAGTATGTTTAATTGTGTAGGTCTTAGATCACTGTACAGCTGAGATAATCCAGCCTGCATCCCTAAGACGAGGTAACATATTGGAAAGACTTCCGCCCGTATCCCCCCGAGCTTTTAATATCAGGCTATTTCTCCTTTCTGCCAAGGAGCAACTTTTCTTCACAACAGCACATGGGGTAAGTTCACTTATTACTTTATCTGGAATCTTAGGTTGGTCTTTATTTATTTTAAGCATTGTTACATATAGGAATCATTTTGTTAGTAGTGAATTATGTTGTAAGGTAGTGTTTATTCAACTTACTTGTGTACATGCCAGAGGTATATTTCGAGTGTTTTTTTCATAGGATATATCTACATGTATATGTACATTTTGCTGTGTAAACGGGTTAAAAGTTTCTTATGTATCATATATGTATGAATATTATTTCGGGATATTGCATGATGTGATATGTACATACTGGCGTGGGTGTTCCATAAACTTTATCCTATGTTTTATAGTATGTTTAATTGTGTAGGTCTTAGTTCACTGTACAGCTGAGATAATCCAGCCTGCATCCCTAAGACGAGGTAACATATTGGAAAGACTTCCGCCCGTATCCCCCCGAGCTTTTAATATCAGGCTATTTCTCCTTTCTGCCAAGGAGCAACTTTTCTTCACAAGAGCACATGGGGTAAGTTCACTTATTACTTTATCTGGAATCTTAGGTTGGTCTTTATTTATTTTAAGCATTGTTACATATACGAATCATTTTGTTAGTAGTGAATTATGTCGGAAATTAGTGTTTATTCAACTTACTTGTGTACATGCCAGAGGTATATTTCGAGTGTTTTTTTCATAGGATATATCTACATGTATATGTACATTTTGCTGTGTAAACGGGTTAGAAGTTTCTTATGTATCATATATGTATGAATATTATTTCGGGATATTGCATGATGTGATATGTACATACTGGCGTGGGTGTTCCATAAACTTTATCCTATGTTTTATAGTATGTTTAATTGTGTAGGTCTTAGTTCACTGTACAGCTGAGATAATCCAACCTGCATCCCTAAGACGAGGTAACATATTGGAAAGACTTCCGCCCGTATCCCCCCGAGCTTTTAATATCAGGCTATTTCTCCTTTCTGCCAAGGAGCAACTTTTCTTCACAAGAGCACATGAGGTAAGTTCACTTATTACTTTATCTGGAATCTTTGTTTGGTCTTTATTTATTTTAAACATTGTTATGTATACGAATCATTTTGTTAGTAGTGAATTACGTTGCAAGGTAGTGTTTATTCAACTTACTTGTGTACATGCCAGAGGTATATTTCGAGTGTTTTTTTCATAGGATATATCTACATGTATATGTACATTTTGCTGTGTAAACGGGTTAAAAGTTTCTTATGTATCATATATGTATGTATATTATTTCGGGATATTGCATAATGTAATATGTACATACTGGCGTGGGTGTTCCATAACCTTTATCCTATTTTTTATAGTATGTTTAATTGTGTAGGTCTTAGATCACTGTACAGCTGAGATAATCCAACCTGCATCCCTAAGACGAGGTAACATATTGGAAAGACTTCCGCCCGTATCCCCCCGAGCTTTTAATATCAGGCTATTTCTCCTTTCTGCCAAGGAGCAACTTTTCTTCACAAGAGCACATGGGGTAAGTTCACTTATTACTTTATCTGGAATCTTAGGTTGGTCTTTATTTATTTTAAGCATTGTTGTATATACGAATCATCTTGTTAGTAGTGAATTATGTTGTAAAGTAGTGTTTATTCAACTTACTTGTGTACATGCCAGAGGTATATTTCGAGTGTCTCTTTCATAGGATATATCTATATGTATATGTACATTTTGTCTGTGTAAACGGGTTAGAAGTTTCTTATGTATCATATATGTATGAATGTTATTTCGGGATATTGCATAATGTAATATGTACATACTGGCGTGGGTGTTCCATAACCTTTATCCTATGTTTTATAGTATGTTTAATTGTGTAGGTCCTAGATCACTGTACAGCTGAGATAATCCAGCCTGCATCCCTAAGACGAGGTAACATTTTGGAAAGACTTCCGCCCGTATCCCCCCGAGCTTTTAATATCAGGCTGTTTCTCCTTTCTGCCAAGGAGCAACTTTTCTTCACAAGAGCACATGAGGTAAGTTCACTTATTACTTTATCTGGAATCTTAGGTTGGTCTTTATTTATTTTAAGCATTGTTATATATACGAATCATTTTGTTATTAGTGAATTATGTTGTAAGGTAGTGTTTATTCAACTTACTTGTGTACATGCCAGAGGTGTATTTCGAGTGTTTTTTTCATAGGATATATCTACATGTATATGTATATTTTGTCTGTGTAAACGGGTTAGAAGTTTCTTATGTATCATATATGTATGTATATTATATCGGGAATTATATAGTGTAATACGTACATACTGGCGTGGGTGTTCCATAACCTTTATCCTATGTTTTATAGTATGTTTAATTGTGTAGGTCCTAGATCACTGTACAGCTGAGATAATCCAGCCTGCATCCCTAAGACGAGGTAACATTTTGGAAAGACTTCCGCCCGTATCCCCCCGAGCTTTTAATATCAGGCTGTTTCTCCTTTCTGCCAAGGAGCAACTTTTCTTCACAAGAGCACATGAGGTAAGTTCACTTATTACTTTATCTGGAATCTTAGGTTGGTCTTTATTTATTTTAAGCATTGTTATATATACGAATCATTTTGTTAGTAGTGAATTATGTTGTAAAGTAGTGTTTATTCAACTTACTTGTGTACATGCCAGAGGTATATTTCGAGTGTTTCTTTCATAGGATATATCTATATGTATATGTACATTTTGTCTGTGTAAACGGGTTAGAAGTTTCTTATGTATCATATATGTATGAATATTATTTCGGGATATTGCATGATGTGATATGTACATACTGGCGTGGGTGTTCCATAAACTTTATCCTATGTTTCATAGTATGTTTAATTGTGTAGGTCTTAGATCACTGTACAGCTGAGATAATCCAGCCTGCATCCCTAAGACGAGGTAACATATTGGAAAGACTTCCGCCCGTATCCCCCCGAGCTTTTAATATCAGGCTATTTCTCCTTTCTGCCAAGGAGCAACTTTTCTTCACAACAGCACATGGGGTAAGTTCACTTATTACTTTATCTGGAATCTTTGGTTGGTCTTTATTTATTTTAAGCATTGTTACATATAGGAATCATTTTGTTAGTAGTGAATTATGTTGTAAGGTAGTGTTTATTCAACTTACTTGTGTACATGCCAGAGGTATATTTCGAGTGTTTTTTTCATAGGATATATCTACATGTATATGTACATTTTGCTGTGTAAACGGGTTAAAAGTTTCTTATGTATCATATATGTATGAATATTATTTCGGGATATTGCATGATGTGATATGTACATACTGGCGTGGGTGTTCCATAAACTTTATCCTATGTTTTATAGTATGTTTAATTGTGTAGGTCTTAGTTCACTGTACAGCTGAGATAATCCAGCCTGCATCCCTAAGACGAGGTAACATATTGGAAAGACTTCCGCCCGTATCCCCCCGAGCTTTTAATATCAGGCTATTTCTCCTTTCTGCCAAGGAGCAACTTTTCTTCACAAGAGCACATGGGGTAAGTTCACTTATTACTTTATCTGGAATCTTAGGTTGGTCTTTATTTATTTTAAGCATTGTTACATATACGAATCATTTTGTTAGTAGTGAATTATGTCGGAAATTAGTGTTTATTCAACTTACTTGTGTACATGCCAGAGGTATATTTCGAGTGTTTTTTTCATAGGATATATCTACATGTATATGTACATTTTGCTGTGTAAACGGGTTAGAAGTTTCTTATGTATCATATATGTATGAATATTATTTCGGGATATTGCATGATGTGATATGTACATACTGGCGTGGGTGTTCCATAAACTTTATCCTATGTTTTATAGTATGTTTAATTGTGTAGGTCTTAGTTCACTGTACAGCTGAGATAATCCAACCTGCATCCCTAAGACGAGGTAACATATTGGAAAGACTTCCGCCCGTATCCCCCCGAGCTTTTAATATCAGGCTATTTCTCCTTTCTGCCAAGGAGCAACTTTTCTTCACAAGAGCACATGAGGTAAGTTCACTTATTACTTTATCTGGAATCTTTGTTTGGTCTTTATTTATTTTAAACATTGTTATGTATACGAATCATTTTGTTAGTAGTGAATTACGTTGCAAGGTAGTGTTTATTCAACTTACTTGTGTACATGCCAGAGGTATATTTCGAGTGTTTTTTTCATAGGATATATCTACATGTATATGTACATTTTGCTGTGTAAACGGGTTAAAAGTTTCTTATGTATCATATATGTATGTATATTATTTCGGGATATTGCATAATGTAATATGTACATACTGGCGTGGGTGTTCCATAACCTTTATCCTATTTTTTATAGTATGTTTAATTGTGTAGGTCTTAGATCACTGTACAGCTGAGATAATCCAACCTGCATCCCTAAGACGAGGTAACATATTGGAAAGACTTCCGCCCGTATCCCCCCGAGCTTTTAATATCAGGCTATTTCTCCTTTCTGCCAAGGAGCAACTTTTCTTCACAAGAGCACATGGGGTAAGTTCACTTATTACTTTATCTGGAATCTTAGGTTGGTCTTTATTTATTTTAAGCATTGTTATATATACGAATCATTTTGTTAGTAGTGAATTATGTTGTAAAGTAGTGTTTATTCAACTTACTTGTGTACATGCCAGAGGTATATTTCGAGTGTTTCTTTCATAGGATATATCTATATGTATATGTACATTTTGTCTGTGTAAACGGGTTAGAAGTTTCTTATGTATCATATATGTATGAATATTATTTCGGGATATTGCATAATGTAATATGTACATACTGGCGTGGGTGTTCCATAACCTTTATCCTATTTTTTATAGTATGTTTAATTGTGTAGGTCTTAGATCACTGTACAGCTGAGATAATCCAGCCTGCATCCCTAAGACGAGGTAACATATTGGAAAGACTTCCGCCCGTATCCCCCCGAGCTTTTAATATCAGGCTATTTCTCCTTTCTGCCAAGGAGCAACTTTTCTTCACAAGAGCACATGGGGTAAGTTCACTTATTACTTTATCTGGAATCTTAGGTTGGTCTTTATTTATTTTAAGCATTGTTACATATAGGAATCATTTTGTTAGTAGTGAATTATGTTGTAAGGTAGTGTTTATTCAACTTACTTGTGTACATGCCAGAGGTATATTTCGAGTGTTTTTTTCATAGGATATATCTACATGTATATGTACATTTTGCTGTGTAAACGGGTTAAAAGTTTCTTATGTATCATATATGTATGAATATTATTTCGGGATATTGCATGATGTGATATGTACATACTGGCGTGGGTGTTCCATAAACTTTATCCTATGTTTTATAGTATGTTTAATTGTGTAGGTCTTAGTTCACTGTACAGCTGAGATAATCCAGCCTGCATCCCTAAGACGAGGTAACATATTGGAAAGACTTCCGCCCGTATCCCCCCGAGCTTTTAATATCAGGCTATTTCTCCTTTCTGCCAAGGAGCAACTTTTCTTCACAAGAGCACATGGGGTAAGTTCACTTATTACTTTATCTGGAATCTTAGGTTGGTCTTTATTTATTTTAAGCATTGTTACATATACGAATCATTTTGTTAGTAGTGAATTATGTTGTAAGGTAGTGTTTATTCAACTTACTTGTGTACATGCCAGAGGTATATTTCGAGTGTTTTTTTCATAGGATATATCTACATGTATATGTACATTTTGCTGTGTAAACGGGTTAGAAGTTTCTTATGTATCATATATGTATGAATATTATTTCGGGATATTGCATGATGTGATATGTACATACTGGCGTGGGTGTTCCATAAACTTTATCCTATGTTTTATAGTATGTTTAATTGTGTAGGTCTTAGTTCACTGTACAGCTGAGATAATCCAACCTGCATCCCTAAGACGAGGTAACATATTGGAAAGACTTCCGCCCGTATCCCCCCGAGCTTTTAATATCAGGCTATTTCTCCTTTCTGCCAAGGAGCAACTTTTCTTCACAAGAGCACATGAGGTAAGTTCACTTATTACTTTATCTGGAATCTTTGTTTGGTCTTTATTTATTTTAAACATTGTTATGTATACGAATCATTTTGTTAGTAGTGAATTACGTTGCAAGGTAGTGTTTATTCAACTTACTTGTGTACATGCCAGAGGTATATTTCGAGTGTTTTTTTCATAGGATATATCTACATGTATATGTACATTTTGCTGTGTAAACGGGTTAAAAGTTTCTTATGTATCATATATGTATGTATATTATTTCGGGATATTGCATAATGTAATATGTACATACTGGCGTGGGTGTTCCATAACCTTTATCCTATTTTTTATAGTATGTTTAATTGTGTAGGTCTTAGATCACTGTACAGCTGAGATAATCCAACCTGCATCCCTAAGACGAGGTAACATATTGGAAAGACTTCCGCCCGTATCCCCCCGAGCTTTTAATATCAGGCTATTTCTCCTTTCTGCCAAGGAGCAACTTTTCTTCACAAGAGCACATGGGGTAAGTTCACTTATTACTTTATCTGGAATCTTAGGTTGGTCTTTATTTATTTTAAGCATTGTTATATATACGAATCATTTTGTTAGTAGTGAATTATGTTGTAAAGTAGTGTTTATTCAACTTACTTGTGTACATGCCAGAGGTATATTTCGAGTGTTTCTTTCATAGGATATATCTATATGTATATGTACATTTTGTCTGTGTAAACGGGTTAGAAGTTTCTTATGTATCATATATGTATGAATATTATTTCGGGATATTGCATAATGTAATATGTACATACTGGCGTGGGTGTTCCATAACCTTTATCCTATTTTTTATAGTATGTTTAATTGTGTAGGTCTTAGATCACTGTACAGCTGAGATAATCCAGCCTGCATCCCTAAGACGAGGTAACATATTGGAAAGACTTCCGCCCGTATCCCCCCGAGCTTTTAATATCAGGCTATTTCTCCTTTCTGCCAAGGAGCAACTTTTCTTCACAAGAGCACATGGGGTAAGTTCACTTATTACTTTATCTGGAATCTTAGGTTGGTCTTTATTTATTTTAAGCATTGTTACATATAGGAATCATTTTGTTAGTAGTGAATTATGTTGCAAGGTAGTGTTTATTCAACTTACTTGTGTACATGCCAGAGGTATATTTCGAGTGTTTTTTTCATAGGATATATCTACATGTATATGTACATTTTGCTGTGTAAACGGGTTAAAAGTTTCTTATGTATCATATATGTATGAATATTATTTCGGGATATTGCATGATGTGATATGTACATACTGGCGTGGGTGTTCCATAAACTTTATCCTGTGTTTCATAGTATGTTTAATTGTGTAGGTCTTAGATCACTGTACAGCTGAGATAATCCAGCCTGCATCCCTAAGACGAGGTAACATTTTGGAAAGACTTCCGCCCGTATCCCCCCGAGCTTTTAATATCAGGCTATTTCTCCTTTCTGCCAAGGAGCAACTTTTCTTCACAAGAGCACATGGGGTAAGTTCACTTATTACTTTATCTGGAATCTTAGGTTGGTCTTTATTTATTTTAAGCATTGTTACATATAGGAATCATTTTGTTAGTAGTGAATTATGTTGCAAGGTAGTGTTTATTCAACTTACTTGTGTACATGCCAGAGGTATATTTCGAGTGTTTTTTTCATAGGATATATCTACATGTATATGTACATTTTGCTGTGTAAACGGGTTAAAAGTTTCTTATGTATCATATATGTATGAATATTATTTCGGGATATTGCATGATGTGATATGTACATACTGGCGTGGGTGTTCCATAAACTTTATCCTATGTTTTATAGTATGTTTAATTGTGTAGGTCTTAGTTCACTGTACAGCTGAGATAATCCAACCTGCATCCCTAAGACGAGGTAACATATTGGAAAGACTTCCGCCCGTATCCCCCCGAGCTTTTAATATCAGGCTATTTCTCCTTTCTGCCAAGGAGCAACTTTTCTTCACAAGAGCACATGAGGTAAGTTCACTTATTACTTTATCTGGAATCTTAGGTTGGTCTTTATTTATTTTAAACATTGTTATATATACGAATCATTTTGTTAGTAGTGAATTATGTTGCAAGGTAGTGTTTATTCAACTTACTTGTGTACATGCCAGAGGTATATTTCGAGTGTTTTTTTCATAGGATATATCTACATGTATATGTACATTTTGCTGTGTAAACGGGTTAAAAGTTTCTTATGTATCATATATGTATGAATATTATTTCGGGATATTGCATAATGTAATATGTACATACTGGCGTGGGTGTTCCATAACCTTTATCCTATATTTTATAGTATGTTTAATTGTGTAGGTCTTAGATCACTGTACAGCTGAGATAATCCAGCCTGCATCCCTAAGACGAGGTAACATTTTGGAAAGACTTCCGCCCGTATCCCCCCGAGCTTTTAATATCAGGCTATTTCTCCTTTCTGCCAAGGAGCAACTTTTCTTCACAAGAGCACCTGGGGTAAGTTCACTTATTACTTTATCTGGAATCTTAGGTTGGTCTTTATTTATTTTAAGCATTGTTACATATACGAATCATTTTGTTATTAGTGAATTATGTTGTAAGGTAGTGTTTATTCAACTTACTTGTGTACATGCCAGAGGTATATTTCGAGTGTTTTTTTCATAGGATATATCTACATGTATATGTACATTTTGTCTGTGTAAACGGGTTAAAAGTTTCTTATGTATCATATATGTATGTATTTTATATCGGGAATTATATAGTGTAATACGTACATACTGGCGTGGGTGTTCCATAACCTTTATCCTATTTTTTATAGTATGTTTAATTGTGTAGGTCTTAGATCACTGTACAGCTGAGATAATCCAGCCTGCATCCCTAAGACGAGGTAACATATTGGAAAGACTTCCGCCCGTATCCCCCCGAGCTTTTAATATCAGGCTATTTCTCCTTTCTGCCAAGGAGCATCTTTTCTTCACAAGGGCACATGGGGTAAGTTCACTTATTACTTTATCTGGAATCTTAGGTTGGTTTTTATTTATTTTAAGCATTGTTATATATACGAATCATTTTGTTAGTAGTGAATTATGTTGTAAGGTAATCTTTATTCAACTACTTGTGTACATGCCAGAGGTATAGGCCAAGTGTTTTTTTCATAGGATATATCTCTATGTATATGTACATTTTGTCTGTGTAAACGGGTTGAAAGTTTCTTATGTATCATATATGTGTGTATATTATATCGGGAATTATATAGTGCAACACGTACATACTGGCGTGGATGTTCCATAACCTTTATCCTATGTTTTATAGTATGTTTAATTGTGTAGGTCTTTGTTTACTGTACAGCTGAGATAATCCAGCCTGCATCCCTAAGACGAGGTAACATTTTGGAAAGACTTCCGCCCGTACCCCACCGAGCTTTTAATATCAGGCTATTTCTCCTTTCTGCCAAGGAGCAACTTTTCTTCACAAGAGCACATGAGGTAAGTTCACTTATTACTTTATCTGGAATCTTAGGTTGGTCTTTATTTATTTTAAACATTGCTATGTATACGAATCATTTTGTTAGTAGTGAATTATGTTGTAAGGTAATGTTTATTCAACTTACTTGTGTACATGCCAGAGGTGTATTTCGAGTGTTTTTTTCATAGGATATATCTACATGTATATGTACATTTTGTCTGTGTAAACGGGTTAAAAGTTTCTTATGTATCATATATGTATGAATATTATTTCGGGATGTTGCATGATGTGATATGTACATACTGGCGTGGGTGTTCCATAAACTTTATCCTATGTTTTATAGTATGTTTAATTGTGTAGGTCTTAGATCACTGTACAGCTGAGATAATCCAGCCTGCATCCCTAAGACGAGGTAACATATTGGAAAGACTTCCGCCCGTATCCCCCCGAGCTTTTAATATCAGGCTATTTCTCCTTTCTGCCAAGGAGCAACTTTTCTTCACAAGAGCACCTGGGGTAACTTCACTTATTACTTTATCTGGAATCTTAGGTTGGTCTTTATTTATTTTAAGCATTGTTATATATACGAATCGTTTTGTTAGTAGTGAATTATGTTGTAAGGTAGTGTTTATTCAACTTACTTGTGTACATGCCAGAGGTATATTTCGAGTGTTTTTTTCATAGGATATATCTACATGTATATGTACAATTTGCTGTGTAAACGGTTTAAAAGTTTCTTATGTATTATATTTGTATGTATGTTATTTCGGGATATTGCATGATGTAATATGTACATACTGGCGTGGGTGTTCCATAACCTTTATCCTATGTTTTATAGTATGTTTAATTGTGTAGGTCTTAGATCACTGTACAGCTGAGATAATCCAGCCTGCATCCCATAGACGAGGTAACATATTGGAAAGATTTCCGCCCGTATGCCCCCGAGCTTTTAATATCAGGCTATTTCTCCTTTCTGCCAAGGAGCAACTTTTCTTCACAAGAGCACCTGGGGTAAGTTCACTTATTACTTTATCTGGAATCTTAGGTTGGTCTTTATGTATTTTAAGCATTGGTACATATACGAATCATTTTGTTATTAGTGAATTATGTTCAAAGGTAGTGTTTATTCAACTTACTTGTGTACATGCCAGAGGTATATTTCGAGTGTTTTTTTCATAGGATATATATATATATATATGTATATGTACATTTTGTCTGTGTAAACGGGTTGAAAGTTTCTTATGTATCATATATGTATGTATATTATTTCGGGATATTGCATAATGTAATATGTACATACTGGCGTGGGTGTTCCATAACCTTTATCCTATTTTTTAAAGTATGTTTAATTGTGTAGGTCTTAGATCACTGTACAGCTGAGATAATCCAGCCTGCATCCCTAAGACGAGGTAACATATTGGAAAGACTTCCGCCCGTATCCCCCCGAGCTTTTAATATCAGGCTATTTCTCCTTTCTGCCAAGAAGCAACTTTTCTTCACAAGAGCAGATTGGGTAAGTTCACTTATTACTTTATCTGGAATCTTTGGTTGGTCTTTATGTATTTTAAGCATTGTTGCATACACGAATCATTTTGTTAGTAGTGAATTATGTTCAAAGGTAGTGTTTTTTCAACTTACTTGTGTACATGCCAGAGGTATATTTCGAGTGTTTTTTTCATAGGATATATATATATGTATATGTACATTTTGTCTGTGTAAACGGCTTAAAAGTTTCTTATGTATCATATATGTATGTATATTATTTCGGGATATTGCATAATGTAATATGTACATACTGGCGTGGGTGTTCCATAACCTTTATCCTATGTTTTATAGTATGTTTAATTGTGTAGGTCTTAGATCACTGTACAGCTGAGATAATCCAGCCTGCATCCCTAAGACGAGGTAACATATTGGAAAGACTTCCGCCCGTATCCCCCCGAGCTTTTAATATCAGGCTATTTCTCCTTTCTGCCAAGGAGCAACTTTTCTTCACAAGAGCACCTGGGGTAAGTTCACTGATTACTTTATCTGGAATCTTAGGTTGGTCTTTATGTATTTTAAGCATTGTTACATATACGAATCATTTTGTTATTAGTGAATTATGTTGTAAGGTAGTGTTTATTCAACTTACTTGTGTACATGCCAGAGGTATAGGCCGAGTGTTTTTTTCATAGGATATATCTCTATGTATATGTACATTTTGTCTGTGTAAACGGGTTGAAAGTTTCTTATGTATCATATATGTATGTATATTATTTCGGGATATTGCATAATGTAATATGTACATACTGGCGTGGGTGTTCCATAACCTTTATCCTATGTTTTATAGTATGTTTAATTGTGTAGGTCTTAGATCACTGTACAGCTGAGATAATCCAGCCTGCATCCCTAAGACGAGGTAACATATTGGAAAGACTTCCGCCCGTATCCCCCCGAGCTTTTAATATCAGGCTATTTCTCCTTTCTGCCAAGAAGCAACTTTTCTTCACAAGAGCAGATTGGGTAAGTTCACTTATTACTTTATCTGGAATCTTTGGTTGGTCTTTATGTATTTTAGGCATTGTTGCATATACGAATCATTTTGTTATTAGTGAATTATGTTCAAAGGTAGTGTTTATTCAACTTACTTGTGTACATGCCAGAGGTATATTTCGAGTGTTTTTTTCATAGGATATATATATATGTATATGTACATTTTGTCTGTGTAAACGGGTTAAAAGTTTCTTATGTATCATATATGTATGTATATTATTTCGGGATATTGCATAATGTAATATGTACATACTGGCGTGGGTGTTCCATAACCTTTATCCTATGTTTTATAGTATGTTTAATTGTGTAGGTCTTAGATCACTGTACAGCTGAGATAATCCAGCCTGCATCCCTAAGACGAGGTAACATATTGGAAAGACTTCCGCCCGTATCCCCCCGAGCTTTTAATATCAGGCTATTTCTCCTTTCTGCCAAGGAGCAACTTTTCTTCACAAGAGCACCTGGGGTAAGTTCACTGATTACTTTATCTGGAATCTTAGGTTGGTCTTTATGTATTTTAAGCATTGTTACATATACGAATCATTTTGTTATTAGTGAATTATGTTGTAAGGTAGTGTTTATTCAACTTACTTGTGTACATGCCAGAGGTATAGGCCGAGTGTTTTTTTCATAGGATATATCTCTATGTATATGTACATTTTGTCTGTGTAAACGGGTTGAAAGTTTCTTATGTATCATATATGTATGTATATTATTTCGGGATATTGCATAATGTAATATGTACATACTGGCGTGGGTGTTCCATAACCTTTATCCTATGTTTTATAGTATGTTTAATTGTGTAGGTCTTAGATCACTGTACAGCTGAGATAATCCAGCCTGCATCCCTAAGACGAGGTAACATATTGGAAAGACTTCCGCCCGTATCCCCCCGAGCTTTTAATATCAGGCTATTTCTCCTTTCTGCCAAGAAGCAACTTTTCTTCACAAGAGCAGATTGGGTAAGTTCACTTATTACTTTATCTGGAATCTTTGGTTGGTTTTTATGTATTTTAGGCATTGTTGCATATACGAATCATTTTGTTATTAGTGAATTATGTTCAAAGGTAGTGTTTATTCAACTTACTTGTGTACATGCCAGAGGTATATGCCGAGTGTTTTTTTCATAGGATATATATATATGTATATGTACATTTTGTCTGTGTAAACGGGTTAAAAGTTTCTTATGTATCATATATGTATGTATATTATTTCGGGATATTGCATAATGTAATATGTACATACTGGCGTGGGTGTTCCATAACCTTTATCCTATGTTTTATAGTATGTTTAATTGTGTAGGTCTTAGATCACTGTACAGCTGAGATAATCCAGCCTGCATCCCTAAGACGAGGTAACATATTGGAAAGACTTCCGCCCGTATCCCCCCGAGCTTTTAATATCAGGCTATTTCTCCTTTCTGCCAAGGAGCAACTTTTCTTCACAAGAGCACCTGGGGTAAGTTCACTTATTACTTTATCTGGAATCTTAGGTTGGTCTTTATGTATTTTAAGCATTGTTACATATACGAATCATTTTGTTATTAGTGAATTATGTTGTAAGGTAGTGTTTATTCAACTTACTTGTGTACATGCCAGAGGTATATGCCGAGTGTTTTTTTCATAGGATATATATATATGTATATGTACATTTTGTCTGTGTAAACGGGTTAAAAGTTTCTTATGTATCATATATGTATGTATATTATTTCGGGATATTGCATAATGTAATATGTACATACTGGCGTGGGTGTTCCATAACCTTTATCCTATTTTTTAAAGTATGTTTAATTGTGTAGGTCTTAGATCACTGTACAGCTGAGATAATCCAGCCTGCATCCCTAAGACGAGGTAACATATTGGAAAGACTTCCGCCCGTATCCCCCCGAGCTTTTAATATCAGGCTATTTCTCCTTTCTGCCAAGAAGCAACTTTTCTTCACAAGAGCAGATTGGATAAGTTCACTTATTACTTTATCTGGAATCTTTGGTTGGTCTTTATGTATTTTAGGCATTGTTGCATATACGAATCATTTTGTTATTAGTGAATTATGTTCAAAGGTAGTGTTTATTCAACTTACTTGTGTACATGCCAGAGGTATATTTCGAGTGTTTTTTTCATAGGATATATATATATATATATGTATATGTACATTTTGTCTGTGTAAACGGGTTAGAAGTTTCTTATGTATCATATATGTATGTATATTATTTCGGGATATTGCATAATGTAATATGTACATACTGGCGTGGGTGTTCCATAACCTTTATCCTATTTTTTAAAGTATGTTTAATTGTGTAGGTCTTAGATCACTGTACAGCTGAGATAATCCAGCCTGCATCCCTAAGACGAGGTAACATATTGGAAAGACTTCCGCCCGTATCCCCCCGAGCTTTTAATATCAGGCTATTTCTCATTTCTGCCAAGGAGCATCTTTTCTTCACAAGAGCACATGAGGTAAGTTCACTTATTACTTTATCTGGAATCTTTGGTTGGTCTTTATGTATTTTAAGCATTGTTGCATATACGAATCATTTTGTTATTAGTGAATTATGTTGTAAGGTAGTGTTTATTCAACTTACTTGTGTACATGCCAGAGGTATATGCCGAGTGTTTTTTCATAGGATATATATATATATGTATGTATATGTACATTTTGTCTGTGTAAACGGGTTAAAAGTTTCTTATGTATCATATATGTATGTATATTATTTCGGGATATTGCATAATGTAATATGTACATACTGGCGTGGGTGTTCCATAACCTTTATCCTATGTTTTATAGTATGTTTAATTGTGTAGGTCTTAGATCACTGTACAGCTGAGATAATCCAGCCTGCATCCCTAAGACGAGGTAACATATTGGAAAGACTTCCGCCCGTATCCCCCCGAGCTTTTAATATCAGGCTATTTCTCCTTTCTGCCAAGGAGCAACTTTTCTTCACAAGAGCACATGGGGTAAGTTCACTTATTACTTTATCTGGAATCTTAGGTTGGTCTTTATGTATTTTAAGCATTGTTACATATACGAATCATTTTGTTATTAGTGAATTATGTTGTAAGGTAGTGTTTATTCAACTTACTTGTGTACATGCCAGAGGTATAGGCCGAGTGTTTTTTTCATAGGATATATATATATGTATATGTACATTTTGTCTGTGTAAACGGGTTAAAAGTTTCTTATGTATCATATATGTATGTATATTATTTCGGGATATTGCATAATGTAATATGTACATACTGGCGTGGGTGTTCCATAACCTTTATCCTATTTTTTAAAGTATGTTTAATTGTGTAGGTCTTAGATCACTGTACAGCTGAGATAATCCAGCCTGCATCCCTAAGACGAGGTAACATATTGGAAAGACTTCCGCCCGTATCCCCCCGAGCTTTTAATATCAGGCTATTTCTCCTTTCTGCCAAGAAGCAACTTTTCTTCACAAGAGCAGATTGGGTAAGTTCACTTATTACTTTATCTGGAATCTTTGGTTGGTCTTTATGTATTTTAGGCATTGTTGCATATACGAATCATTTTGTTATTAGTGAATTATGTTCAAAGGTAGTGTTTATTCAACTTACTTGTGTACATGCCAGAGGTATATTTCGAGTGTTTTTTTCATAGGATATATATATATATATATATATATATATGTATATGTACATTTTGTCTGTGTAAACGGGTTAGAAGTTTCTTATGTATCATATATGTATGTATATTATTTCGGGATATTGCATAATGTAATATGTACATACTGGCGTGGGTGTTCCATAACCTTTATCCTATTTTTTAAAGTATGTTTAATTGTGTAGGTCTTAGATCACTGTACAGCTGAGATAATCCAGCCTGCATCCCTAAGACGAGGTAACATATTGGAAAGACTTCCGCCCGTATCCCCCCGAGCTTTTAATATCAGGCTATTTCTCATTTCTGCCAAGAAGCAACTTTTCTTCACAAGAGCAGATTGGGTAAGTTCACTTATTACTTTATCTGGAATCTTTGGTTGGTCTTTATGTATTTTAGGCATTGTTGCATATACGAATCATTTTGTTATTAGTGAATTATGTTGTAAGGTAGTGTTTATTCAACTTACTTGTGTACATGCCAGAGGTATATGCCGAGTGTTTTCTTCATAGGATATATATATATGTATATGTACATTTTGTCTGTGTAAACGGGTTAAAAGTTTCTTATGTATCATATATGTATGTATATTATTCCGGGATATTGCATAATGTAATATGTACATACTGACGTGGGTGTTCCATAACCTTTATCCTATTTTTTAAAGTATGTTTAATTGTCTAGGACTTAGATCACTGTACAGCTGAGATAATCCAGCCTGCATCCCTAAGACGAGGTAACATATTGGAAAGACTTCCGCCCGTATCCCCCCGAGCTTTTAATATCAGGCTATTTCTCCTTTCTGCCAAGAAGCAACTTTTCTTCACAAGAGCAGATTGGGTAAGTTCACTTATTACTTTATCTGGAATCTTTGGTTGGTCTTTATGTATTTTAGGCATTGTTGCATATACGAATCATTTTGTTATTAGTGAACTATGTTCAAAGGTAGTGTTTATTCAACTTACTTGTGTACATGCCAGAGGTATGTTTCGAGTGTTTTTTTCATAGGATATATATATATATATATGTATATGTACATTTTGTCTGTGTAAACGGGTTAGAAGTTTCTTATGTATCATATATGTATGTATATTATTTCGGGATATTGCATAATGTAATATGTACATACTGGCGTGGGTGTTCCATAACCTTTATCCTATTTTTTAAAGTATGTTTAATTGTGTAGGTCTTAGATCACTGTACAGCTGAGATAATCCAGCCTGCATCCCTAAGACGAGGTAACATATTGGAAAGACTTCCGCCCGTATCCCCCCGAGCTTTTAATATCAGGCTATTTCTCCTTTCTGCCAAGGAGCAACTTTTCTTCACAAGAGCACATGGGGTAAGTTCACTTACTACTTTATCTGGAATCTTAGGTTGGTCTTTATGTATTTTAAGCATTGTTACATATACGAATCATTTTGTTATTAGTGAATTATGTTGTAAGGTAGTGTTTATTCAACTTACTTGTGTACATGCCAGAGGTATAGGCCGAGTGTTTTTTTCATAGGATATATATATATGTATATGTACATTTTGTCTGTGTAAACGGGTTAAAAGTTTCTTATGTATCATATATGTATGTATATTATTTCGGGATGTTGCATAATGTAATATGTACATACTGGCGTGGGTGTTCCATAACCTTTATCCTATTTTTTAAAGTATGTTTAATTGTGTAGGTCTTAGATCACTGTACAGCTGAGATAATCCAGCCTGCATCCCTAAGACGAGGTAACATATTGGAAAGACTTCCGCCCGTATCCCCCCGAGCTTTTAATATCAGGCTATTTCTCCTTTCTGCCAAGAAGCAACTTTTCTTCACAAGAGCAGATTGGGTAAGTTCACTTATTACTTTATCTGGAATCTTTGGTTGGTCTTTATGTATTTTAGGCATTGTTACATATACGAATCATTTTGTTATTAGTGAATTATGTTCAAAGGTAGTGTTTATTCAACTTACTTGTGTACATGCCAGAGGTATATTTCGAGTGTTTTTTTCATAGGATATATATATATATATATATGTATATGTACATTTTGTCTGTGTAAACGGGTTAGAAGTTTCTTATGTATCATATATGTATGTATATTATTTCGGGATATTGCATAATGTAATATGTACATACTGGCGTGGGTGTTCCATAACCTTTATCCTATTTTTTAAAGTATGTTTAATTGTGTAGGTCTTAGATCACTGTACAGCTGAGATAATCCAGCCTGCATCCCTAAGACGAGGTAACATATTGGAAAGACTTCCGCCCGTATCCCCCCGAGCTTTTAATATCAGGCTATTTCTCCTTTCTGCCAAGAAGCAACTTTTCTTCACAAGAGCAGATTGGGTAAGTTCACTTATTACTTTATCTGGAATCTTTGGTTGGTCTTTATGTATTTTAGGCATTGTTGCATATACGAATCATTTTGTTATTAGTGAATTATGTTGTAAGGTAGTGTTTATTCAACTTACTTGTGTACATGCCAGAGGTATAGGCCGAGTGTTTTTTTCATAGGATATATATATATGTATATGTACATTTTGTCTGTGTAAACGGGTTAAAAGTTTCTTATGTATCATATATGTATGTATATTATTTCGGGATATTGCATAATGTAATATGTACATACTGGCGTGGGTGTTCCATAACCTTTATCCTATGTTTTATAGTATGTTTAATTGTGTAGGTCTTAGATCACTGTACAGCTGAGATAATCCAGCCTGCATCCCTAAGACGAGGTAACATACTGGAAAGACTTCCGCCCGTATCCCCCCGAGCTTTTAATATCAGGCTATTTCTCCTTTCTGCCAAGGAGCAACTTTTCTTCACAAGAGCACATGGGGTAAGTTCACTTATTACTTTATCTGGAATCTTAGGTTGGTCTTTATGTATTTTAAGCATTGTTACATATACGAATCATTTTGTTATTAGTGAATTATGTTGTAAGGTAGTGTTTATTCAACTTACTTGTGTACATGCCAGAGGTATAGGCCGAGTGTTTTTTTCATAGGATATATATATATATGTATATGTACATTTTGTCTGTGTAAACGGGTTAGAAGTTTCTTATGTATCATATATGTATGTATATTATTTCGGGATATTGCATAATGTAATATGTACATACTGGCGTGGGTGTTCCATAACCTTTATCCTATGTTTCATAGTATGTTTAATTGTGTAGGTCTTAGATCACTGTACAGCTGAGATTATCCAGCCTGCATCCCTAAGACGAGGTAACATTTTGGAAAGACTTCCGCCCGTATCCCCCCGAGCTTTTAATATCAGGCTATTTCTCCTTTCTGCCAAGGAGCAACTTTTCTTCACAAGAGCACATGGCTAAGGTCACTTATTGCTTTATCTGGAATCTTAGGTTGGTCTTTATGTATTTTAAGCATTGTTGCATATACGAATCATTTTGTTATTAGTGAATTTTGTTGTAAGGTAGTGTTTATTCAACTTACTTGTGTACATGCCAGAGGTATAGGCCGAGTGTTTTTTTCATAGGATATATATATATGTATATGTACATTTTGTCTGTGTAAACGGGTTAAAAGTTTCTTATGTATCATATATGTATGTATATTATTTCGGGATATTGCATAATGTAATATGTACATACTGGCGTGGGTGTTCCATAACCTTCATCCTATGTTTTATAGTATGTTTAATTGTGTAGGTCTTAGATCACTGTACAGCTGAGATAATCCAGCCTGCATCCCTAAGACGAGGTAACATATTGGAAAGACTTCCGTCCGTATCCCCCCGAGCTTTTAATATCAGACTACTTCTCCTTTCTGCCAAGGAGCAACTTTTCTTCACAAGAGCACATGGCTAAGGTCACTTATTACTTTATCTGGAATCTTAGGTTGGTCTTTATGTATTTTAAGCATTGTTACATATACGAATCATTTTGTTATTAGTGAATTTTGTTGTAAGGTAGTGTTTATTCAACTTACTTGTGTACATGCCAGAGGTATAGGCCGAGTGTTTTTTTCATAGGATATATGTATATGTATATGTACATTTTGTCTGTGTAAACGGGTTAGAAGTTTCTTATGTATCATATATGTATGTATATTATTTCGGGATATTGCATAATGTAATATGTACATACTGGCGTGGGTGTTCCATAACCTTTATCCTATTTTTTAAAGTATGTTTAATTGTGTAGGTCTTAGATCACTGTACAGCTGAGATAATCGAGCCTGCATCCCTAAGACGAGGTAACATATTGGAAAGACTTCCGCCCGTATCCCCCCGAGCTTTTAATATCAGGCTATTTCTCCTTTCTGCCAAGAAGCAACTTTTCTTCACAAGAGCAGATTGGGTAAGTTCACTTATTACTTCATCTGGAATCTTTGGTTGGTCTTTATGTATTTTAGGCATTGTTGCATATACGAATCATTTTGTTATTAGTGAATTATGTTGTAAGGTAGTGTTTATTCAACTTACTTGTGTACATGCCAGAGGTATCTTCCGAGTGTTTTATTTATAGGATATATATATATATCTATATGTACATTTTGTCTGTGTAAACGGGTTAAAAGTTTCTTATGTATCATATATGTATGCATATTATTTCGGGATATTGCATAATGTAATGTGTACATACTGGCGTGGGTGTTCCATAACCTTTATCCTATGTTTTATAGTATGTTTAATTGTGTAGGTCTTAGATCACTGTACAGCTGAGATAATCCAGCCTGCATCCCTAAGACGAGGTAACATATTGGAAAGACTTCCGTCCGTATCCCCCCGAGCTTTTAATATCAGGCTATTTCTCCTTTCTGCCAAGGAGCAACTTTTCTTCACAAGAGCAGATTGGGTAAGTTCACTTATTACTTTATCTGGAATCTTTGGTTGGTCTTTATGTATTTTAAGCATTGTTGCATATACGAATCATTTTGTTATTAGTGAATTATGTTGTAAGGTAGTGTTTATTCAACTTACTTGTGTACATGACAGAGGTATATTTCGTGTGTTTTTTTCATAGGATATATATATATGTATATGTACATTTTGTCTGTGTAAACGGGTTAGAATTTTGTTATGTATCATATATGTATGTATATTATTTCGGGATATTGCATAATGTAATATGTACATACTGGCGTGGGTGTTCCATAACCTTCATCCTATGTTTCATAGTATGTTTAATTGTGTAGGTCTTAGATCACTGTACAGCTGAGATTATCCAGCCTGCATCCCTAAGACGAGGTAACATATTGGAAAGACTTCCGTCCGTATCCCCCCGAGCTTTTAATATCAGGCTATTTCTCCTTTCTGCCAAGGAGCAACTTTTCTTCACAAGAGCAGATTGGGTAAGTTCACTTATTACTTTATCTGGAATCTTTGGTTGGTCTTTATGTATTTTAGGCATTGTTACATATACGAATCATTTTGTTATTAGTGAATTATGTTCAAAGGTAGTGTTTATTCAACTTACTTGTGTACATGCCAGAGGTATATTTCGAGTGTTTTTTTCATAGGATATATATATATATATATATGTATATGTACATTTTGTCTGTGTAAACGGGTTAGAAGTTTCTTATGTATCATATATGTATGTATATTATTTCGGGATATTGCATAATGTAATATGTACATACTGGCGTGGGTGTTCCATAACCTTTATCCTATTTTTTAAAGTATGTTTAATTGTGTAGGTCTTAGATCACTGTACAGCTGAGATAATCCAGCCTGCATCCCTAAGACGAGGTAACATATTGGAAAGACTTCCGCCCGTATCCCCCCGAGCTTTTAATATCAGGCTATTTCTCCTTTCTGCCAAGAAGCAACTTTTCTTCACAAGAGCAGATTGGGTAAGTTCACTTATTACTTTATCTGGAATCTTTGGTTGGTCTTTATGTATTTTAGGCATTGTTGCATATACGAATCATTTTGTTATTAGTGAATTATGTTGTAAGGTAGTGTTTATTCAACTTACTTGTGTACATGCCAGAGGTATAGGCCGAGTGTTTTTTTCATAGGATATATATATATGTATATGTACATTTTGTCTGTGTAAACGGGTTAAAAGTTTCTTATGTATCATATATGTATGTATATTATTTCGGGATATTGCATAATGTAATATGTACATACTGGCGTGGGTGTTCCATAACCTTTATCCTATGTTTTATAGTATGTTTAATTGTGTAGGTCTTAGATCACTGTACAGCTGAGATAATCCAGCCTGCATCCCTAAGACGAGGTAACATACTGGAAAGACTTCCGCCCGTATCCCCCCGAGCTTTTAATATCAGGCTATTTCTCCTTTCTGCCAAGGAGCAACTTTTCTTCACAAGAGCACATGGGGTAAGTTCACTTATTACTTTATCTGGAATCTTAGGTTGGTCTTTATGTATTTTAAGCATTGTTACATATACGAATCATTTTGTTATTAGTGAATTATGTTGTAAGGTAGTGTTTATTCAACTTACTTGTGTACATGCCAGAGGTATAGGCCGAGTGTTTTTTTCATAGGATATATATATATATGTATATGTACATTTTGTCTGTGTAAACGGGTTAGAAGTTTCTTATGTATCATATATTTATGTATATTATTTCGGGATATTGCATAATGTAATATGTACATACTGGCGTGGGTGTTCCATAACCTTTATCCTATGTTTCATAGTATGTTTAATTGTGTAGGTCTTAGATCACTGTACAGCTGAGATTATCCAGCCTGCATCCCTAAGACGAGGTAACATTTTGGAAAGACTTCCACCCGTATCCCCCCGAGCTTTTAATATCAGGCTATTTCTCCTTTCTGCCAAGGAGCAACTTTTCTTCACAAGAGCACATGGCTAAGGTCACTTATTGCTTTATCTGGAATCTTAGGTTGGTCTTTATGTATTTTAAGCATTGTTGCATATACGAATCATTTTGTTATTAGTGAATTTTGTTGTAAGGTAGTGTTTATTCAACTTACTTGTGTACATGCCAGAGGTATAGGCCGAGTGTTTTTTTCATAGGATATATATATATGTATATGTACATTTTGTCTGTGTAAACGGGTTAAAAGTTTCTTATGTATCATATATGTATGTATATTATTTCGGGATATTGCATAATGTAATATGTACATACTGGCGTGGGTGTTCCATAACCTTCATCCTATGTTTTATAGTATGTTTAATTGTGTAGGTCTTAGATCACTGTACAGCTGAGATAATCCAGCCTGCATCCCTAAGACGAGGTAACATATTGGAAAGACTTCCGTCCGTATCCCCCCGAGCTTTTAATATCAGACTACTTCTCCTTTCTGCCAAGGAGCAACTTTTCTTCACAAGAGCACATGGCTAAGGTCACTTATTACTTTATCTGGAATCTTAGGTTGGTCTTTATGTATTTTAAGCATTGTTACATATACGAATCATTTTGTTATTAGTGAATTTTGTTGTAAGGTAGTGTTTATTCAACTTACTTGTGTACATGCCAGAGGTATAGGCCGAGTGTTTTTTTCATAGGATATATGTATATGTATATGTACATTTTGTCTGTGTAAACGGGTTAGAAGTTTCTTATGTATCATATATGTATGTATATTATTTCGGGATATTGCATAATGTAATATGTACATACTGGCGTGGGTGTTCCATAACCTTTATCCTATTTTTTAAAGTATGTTTAATTGTGTAGGTCTTAGATCACTGTACAGCTGAGATAATCCAGCCTGCATCCCTAAGACGAGGTAACATATTGGAAAGACTTCCGCCCGTATCCCCCCGAGCTTTTAATATCAGGCTATTTCTCCTTTCTGCCAAGAAGCAACTTTTCTTCACAAGAGCAGATTGGGTAAGTTCACTTATTACTTCATCTGGAATCTTTGGTTGGTCTTTATGTATTTTAGGCATTGTTGCATATACGAATCATTTTGTTATTAGTGAATTATGTTGTAAGGTAGTGTTTATTCAACTTACTTGTGTACATGCCAGAGGTATCTTCCGAGTGTTTTATTTATAGGATATATATATATATCTATATGTACATTTTGTCTGTGTAAACGGGTTAAAAGTTTCTTATGTATCATATATGTATGCATATTATTTCGGGATATTGCATAATGTAATGTGTACATACTGGCGTGGGTGTTCCATAACCTTTATCCTATGTTTTATAGTATGTTTAATTGTGTAGGTCTTAGATCACTGTACAGCTGAGATAATCCAGCCTGCATCCCTAAGACGAGGTAACATATTGGAAAGACTTCCGTCCGTATCCCCCCGAGCTTTTAATATCAGGCTATTTCTCCTTTCTGCCAAGGAGCAACTTTTCTTCACAAGAGCAGATTGGGTAAGTTCACTTATTACTTTATCTGGAATCTTTGGTTGGTCTTTATGTATTTTAAGCATTGTTGCATATACGAATCATTTTGTTATTAGTGAATTATGTTGTAAGGTAGTGTTTATTCAACTTACTTGTGTACATGACAGAGGTATATTTCGTGTGTTTTTTTCATAGGATATATATATATGTATATGTACATTTTGTCTGTGTAAACGGGTTAGAATTTTGTTATGTATCATATGTGTATGTATATTATTTCGGGATATTGCATAATGTAATATGTACATACTGGCGTGGGTGTTCCATAACCTTCATCCTATGTTTCATAGTATGTTTAATTGTGTAGGTCTTAGATCACTGTACAGCTGAGATTATCCAGCCTGCATCCCTAAGACGAGGTAACATATTGGAAAGACTTCCGTCCGTATCCCCCCGAGCTTTTAATATCAGGCTATTTCTCCTTTCTGCCAAGGAGCAACTTTTCTTCACAAGAGCACATGGCTAAGGTCACTTATTGCTTTATCTGGAATCTTAGGTTGGTCTTTATGTATTTCAAGCATTGTTACATATACGAATCATTTTGTAATTAGTGAATTTTGTTGTAAGGTAGTGTTTATTCAACTTACTTGTGTACATGCCAGAGGTATAGGCCGAGTGTTTTTTTCATAGGATATATATATATGTATATGTACATTTTGTCTGTGTAAACGGGTTAGAAGTTTCTTATGTATCATATATGTATGCATATTGTTTCGGGATATTGCATAATGTAATATGTACATACTGGCGTGGGTGTTCCATAACCTTTATCCTATGTTTTATAGTATGTTTAATTGTGTAGGTCTTAGATCACTGTACAGCTGAGATAATCCAGCCTGCATCCCTAAGACGAGGTAACATATTGGAAAGACTTCCGCCCGTATCCCCCCGAGCTTTTAATATCAGGCTATTTCTCCTTTCTGCCAAGGAGCAACTTTTCTTCACAAGAGCACATGGGGTAAGTTCACTTATTACTTTATGTGGAATCTTAGGTTGGTCTTTATGTATTTTAAGCATTGTTACATATACGAATCATTTTGTTATTAGTGAATTATGTTGCAAGGTAGTGTTTATTCAACTTACTTGTGTACATGCCAGAGGTATATTTCGAGTGTTTTTTTCATAGGATATATATATATGTATATGTACATTTTGTCTGTGTAAACGGGTTAGAAGTTTCTTATGTATCATATATGTATGTATATTATTTCGGGATATTGCATAGTGTAATATGTACATACTGGCGTGGGTGTTCCATAACCTTTATCCTATTTTTTAAAGTATGTTTAGTTGTGTAGGTCTTAGATCACTGTACAGCTGAGATAATCCAGCCTGCATCCCTAAGACGAGGTAACATATTGGAAAGATTTCCGCCCGTAACCCCCCGAGCTTTTAATATCAGGCTATTTCTCCTTTCTGCCAAGGAGCAACTTTTCTTCACAAGAGCAGATTGGGTAAGTTCACTTATTACTTTATCTGGAATCTTTGGTTGGTCTTTATGTATTTTAGGCATTGTTGCATATACGAATCATTTTGTTATTAGTGAATTATGTTGTAAGGTAGTGTTTATTCAACTTACTTGTGTACATGCCAGAGGTATAGGCCGAGTGTTTTTTTCATAGGATATATATATATGTATATGTACATTTTGTCTGTGTAAACGGGTTAGAAGTTTCTTATGTATCATATATGTATGTATATTATTTCGGGATATTGCATAGTGTAATATGTACATACTGGCGTGGGTGTTCCATAACCTTTATCCTATTTTTTAAAGTATGTTTATTTGTGTAGGTCTTAGATCACTCTACAGCTGAGATAATCCAGCCTGCATCCCTAAGACGAGGTAACATATTGGAAAGACTTCCGCCCGTAACCCCCCGAGCTTTTAATATCAGGCTATTTCTCCTTTCTGCCAAGGAGCAACTTTTCTTCACAAGAGCAGATTGGGTAAGTTCACTTATTACTTTATCTGGAATCTTTGGTTGGTCTTTATGTATTTTAGGCATTGTTGCATATACGAATCATTTTGTTATTAGTGAATTATGTTGTAAGGTAGTGTTTATTCAACTTACTTGTGTACATGCCAGAGGTATATTTCGAGTGTTTTTTTCATAGGATATATATATATGTATATGTACATTTTGTCTGTGTAAACGGGTTAGAAGTTTCTTATGTATCATATATGTATGTATATTATTTCGGGATATTGCATAATGTAATATGTACATACTGGCGTGGGTGTTCCATAACCTTTATCCTATGTTTTATAGTATGTTTAATTGTGTAGGTCTTAGATCACTGTACAGCTGAGATAATCCAGCCTGCATCCCTAAGACGAGGTAACATATTGGAAAGACTTCCGCCCGTATCCCACCGAGCTTTTAATATCAGGCTATTTCTCCTTTCTGCCAAGGAGCAACTTTTCTTCACAAGAGCACATGGGGTTAGTTCACTTATTACTTTATCTGGAATCTTAGGTTGGTCTTTATGTATTTTAAGCATTGTTACATATACGAATCATTTTGTTATTAGTGAATTATGTTGTAAGGTAGTGTTTATTCAACTTACTTGTGTACATGCCAGAGGTATAGGCCGAGTGTTTTTTTCATAGGATATATATATATATGTATATGTACATTTTGTCTGTGTAAACGGGTTAGAAGTTTCTTATGTATCATATATGTATGTATATTATTTCGGGATATTGCATAATGTAATATGTACATACTGGCGTGGGTGTTCCATAACCTTTATCCTATGTTTTATAGTATGTTTAATTGTGTAGGTCTTAGATCACTGTACAGCTGAGATAATCCAGCCTGCATCCCTAAGACGAGGTAACATATTGGAAAGACTTCCGCCCGTATCCCCCCGAGCTTTTAATATCAGGCTATTTCTCCTTTCTGCCAAGGAGCAACTTTTCTTCACAAGAGCAGATTGGGTAAGTTCACTTATTACTTTATCTGGAATCTTTGGTTGGTCTTTATGTATTTTAGGCATTGTTGCATATACGAATCATTTTGTTATTAGTGAATTATGTTGTAAGGTAGTGTTTATTCAACTTACTTGTGTACATGCCAGAGGTATATTTCGAGTGTTTTTTTCATAGGATATATATATATGTATATGTACATTTTGTCTGTGTAAACGGGTTAGAAGTTTCTTATGTATCATATATGTATGTATATTATTTCGGGATATTGCATAATGTAATATGTACATACTGGCGTGGGTGTTCCATAACCTTTATCCTATGTTTTATAGTATGTTTAATTGTGTAGGTCTTAGATCACTGTACAGCTGAGATAATCCAGCCTGCATCCCTAAGACGAGGTAACATATTGGAAAGACTTCCGCCCGTATCCCCCCGAGCTTTTAATATCAGGCTATTTCTCCTTTCTGCCAAGGAGCAACTTTTCTTCACAAGAGCACATGGGGTAAGTTCACTTATTACTTTATCTGGAATCTTTGGTTGGTCTTTATGTATTTTAGGCATTGTTGCATATACGAATCATTTTGTTATTAGTGAATTATGTTGTAAGGTAGTGTTTATTCAACTTACTTGTGTACATGCCAGAGGTATAGGCCGAGTGTTTTTTTCATAGGATATATATATATATGTATATGTACATTTTGTCTGTGTAAACGGGTTAGAAGTTTCTTATGTATCATATATGTATGTATATTATTTCGGGATATTGCATAATGTAATATGTACATACTGGCGTGGGTGTTCCATAACCTTTATCCTATGTTTTATAGTATGTTTAATTGTGTAGGTCTTAGATCACTGTACAGCTGAGATAATCCAGCCTGCATCCCTAAGACGAGGTAACATATTGGAAAGACTTCCGCCCGTATCCCCCCGAGCTTTTAATATCAGGCTATTTCTCCTTTCTGCCAAGGAGCAACTTTTCTTCACAAGAGCAGATTGGGTAAGTTCACTTATTACTTTATCTGGAATCTTTGGTTGGTCTTTATGTATTTTAAGCATTGTTACATATACGAATCATTTTGTTATTAGTGAATTATGTTGTAAGGTAGTGTTTATTCAACTTACTTGTGTACATGCCAGAGGTATCTTCCGAGTGTTTTTGTCATAGGATATATATATATATATGTATATGTACATTTTGTCTGTGTAAACGGGTTAAAAGTTTCTTATGTATCATATATGTATGCATATTATTTCGGGATATTGCATAATGTAATGTGTACATGCTGGCGTGGGTGTTCCAGAACCTTTATCCTATGTTTTATAGTATGTTTAATTGTGTAGGTCTTAGATCACTGTACAGCTGAGATAATCCAGCCTGCATCCCTAAGACGAGGTAACATATTGGAAAGACTTCCGCCCGTAACCCCCCGAGCTTTTAATATCAGGCTATTTCTCCTTTCTGCCAAGGAGCAACTTTTCTTCACAAGAGCAGATTGGGTAAGTTCACTTATTACTTTATCTGGAATCTTTGGTTGGTCTTTATGTATTTTAGGCATTGTTGCATATACGAATCATTTTGTTATTAGTGAATTATGTTGTAAGGTAGTGTTTATTCAACTTACTTGTGTACATGCCAGAGGTATATTTCGAGTGTTTTTTTCATAGGATATATATATATGTATATGTACATTTTGTCTGTGTAAACGGGTTAGAATTTTGTTATGTATCATATATGTATGTATATTATTTCGGGATATTGCATAATGTAATATGTACATACTGGCGTGGGTGTTCCAAAACCTTCATCCTATGTTTCATAGTATGTTTAATTGTGTAGGTCTTAGATCACTGTACAGCTGAGATTATCCAGCCTGCATCCCTAAGACGAGGTAACATATTGGAAAGACTTCCGCCCGTAACCCCCCGAGCTTTTAATATCAGGCTATTTCTCCTTTCTGCCAAGGAGCAACTTTTCTTCACAAGAGCAGATTGGGTAAGTTCACTTATTACTTTATCTGGAATCTTTGGTTGGTCTTTATGTATTTTAGGCATTGTTGCATATACGAATCATTTTGTTAGTAGTGAATTATGTTGTAAGGTAGTGTTTATTCAACTTACTTGTGTACATGCCAGAGGTATGTTTCGAGTGTTTTTTTCATAGGATATATATATATGTATATGTACATTTTGTCTGTGTAAACGGCTTAAAAGTTTCTTATGTATCATATATGTATGTATATTATTTCGGGATATTGCATAATGTAATATGTACATACTGGCGTGGGTGTTCCATAACCTTTATCCTATTTTTTAAAGTATGTTTAATTGTGTAGGTCTTAGATCACTGTACAGCTGAGATAATCCAGCCTGCATCCCTAAGACGAGGTAACATATTGGAAAGACTTCCGCCCGTATCCCCCCGAGCTTTTAATATCAGGCTATTTCTCCTTTCTGCCAAGGAGCAACTTTTCTTCACAAGAGCACATGAGGTAAGTTCACTTATTACTTTATCTGGAATCTTTGGTTGGTCTTTATGTATTTTAAACATTGTTGCATATACGAATCATTTTGTTAGTAGTGAATTATGTTGTAAGGTAGTGTTTATTCAACTTACTTGTGTACATGCCAGAGGTATAGGCCGAGTGTTTTTTTCATAGGATATATATATATATGTATATGTACATTTTGTCTGTGTAAACGGGTTAGAAGTTTCTTATGTATCATATATGTATGTATATTATTTCGGGATATTGCATAATGTAATATGTACATACTGGCGTGGGTGTTCCATAACCTTTATCCTATGTTTTATAGTATGTTTAATTGTGTAGGTCTTAGATCACTGTACAGCTGAGATAATCCAGCCTGCATCCCTAAGACGAGGTAACATATTGGAAAGACTTCCGCCCGTATCCCCCCGAGCTTTTAATATCAGGCTATTTCTCCTTTCTGCCAAGGAGCAACTTTTCTTCACAAGAGCAGATTGGGTAAGTTCACTTATTACTTTATCTGGAATCTTAGGTTGGTCTTTATGTATTTTAAGCATTGTTGCATATACGAATCATTTTGTTATTAGTGAATTATGTTGTAAGGTAGTGTTTATTCAACTTACTTGTGTACATGCCAGAGGTATAGGCCGAGTGTTTTTTTCATATGATATATATATATATGTATATGTACATTTTGTCTGTGTAAACGGGTTAGAAGTTTCTTATGTATCATATATTTATGTATATTATTTCGGGATATTGCATAATGTAATATGTACATACTGGCGTGGGTGTTCCATAACCTTTATCCTATTTTTTAAAGTATGTTTAATTGTGTAGGTCTTAGATCACTGTACAGCTGAGATAATCCAGCCTGCATCCCTAAGACGAGGTAACATATTGGAAAGACTTCCGCCCGTATCCCCCCGAGCTTTTAATATCAGGCTATTTCTCCTTTCTGCCAAGGAGCAACTTTTCTTCACAAGAGCACATGAGGTAAGTTCACTTATTACTTTATCTGGAATCTTTGGTTGGTCTTTATGTATTTTAAGCATTGTTGCATATACGAATCATTTTGTTAGTAGTGAATTATGTTGTAAGGTAGTGTTTATTCAACTTACTTGTGTACATGCCAGAGGTATAGGCCGAGTGTTTTTTTCATAGGATATATATATATATGTATATGTACATTTTGTCTGTGTAAACGGGTTAAAAGTTTCTTATGTATCATATATGTATGTATATTATTTCGGGATATTGCATAATGTAATATGTACATACTGGCGTGGGTGTTCCATAACCTTTATCCTATGTTTTATAGTATGTTTAATTGTGTAGGTCTTAGATCACTGTACAGCTGAGATAATCCAGCCTGCATCCCTAAGACGAGGTAACATATTGGAAAGACTTCCGCCCGTATCCCCCCGAGCTTTTAATATCAGGCTATTTCTCCTTTCTGCCAAGGAGCAACTTTTCTTCACAAGAGCAGATTGGGTAAGTTCACTTATTACTTTATCTGGAATCTTAGGTTGGTCTTTATGTATTTTAAGCATTGTTACATATACGAATCATTTTGTTGTTAGTGAATTATGTTGTAAGGTAGTGTTTATTCAACTTACTTGTGTACATGCCAGAGGTATAGGCCGAGTGTTTTTTTCATAGGATATATATATATATGTATATGTACATTTTGTCTGTGTAAACGGGTTAGAAGTTTCTTATGTATCATATATTTATGTATATTATTTCGGGATATTGCATAATGTAATATGTACACACTGGCGTGGGTGTTCCATAACCTTTATCCTATGTTTTATCGTATGTTTAATTGTGTAGGTCTTAGATCACTGTACAGCTGAGATAATCCAGCCTGCATCCCTAAGACGAGGTAACATATTGGAAAGACTTCCGCCCGTATCCCCCCGAGCTTTTAATATCAGGCTATTTCTCCTTTCTACCAAGGAGCAACTTTTCTTCACAAGAGCACATGGGGTAAGTTCACTTATTACTTTATCTGGAATCTTAGGTTGGTCTTTATGTATTTTAAGCATTGTTACATATACGAATCATTTTGTTATTAGTGAATTTTGTTGTAAGGTAGTGTTTATTCAACTTACTTGTGTACATGCCAGAGGTATATGCCGAGTGTTTTTTTCATAGGATATATATATATGTATATGTACATTTTGTCTGTGTAAACGGGTTAAAAGTTTCTTATGTATCATATATGTATGTATATTATTTCGGGATATTGCATAATGTAATATGTACATACTGGCGTGGGTGTTCCATAACCTTTATCCTATGTTTTATAGTATGTTTAATTGTGTAGGTCTTAGATCACTGTACAGCTGAGATAATCCAGCCTGCATCCCTAAGACGAGGTAACATATTGGAAAGACTTCCGCCCGTATCCCCCCGAGCTTTTAATATCAGGCGATTTCTCCTTTCTGCCAAGGAGCAACTTTTCTTCACAAGAGCACATGGGGTAAGTTCACTTATTACTTTATCTGGAATCTTAGGTTGGTCTTTATGTATTTTAGGCATTGTTGCATATACGAATCATTTTGTTATTAGTGAATTATGTTGTAAGGTAGTGTTTATTCAACTTACTTGTGTACATGCCAGTGGTATAGGCCGAGTGTTTTTTTCATATGATATATATATATATGTATATGTACATTTTGTCTGTGTAAACGGGTTAAAAGTTTCTTATGTATCATATATGTATGTATATTATTTCGGGATATTGCATAATGTAATATGTACATACTGGCGTGGGTGTTCCATAACCTTTATCCTATGTTTTATAGTATGTTTAATTGTGTAGGTCTTAGATCACTGTACAGCTGAGATAATCCAGCCTGCATCCCTAAGACGAGGTAACATATTGGAAAGACTTCCGCCCGTATCCCCCCGAGCTTTTAATATCAGGCTATTTCTCCTTTCTGCCAAGGAGCAACTTTTCTTCACAAGAGCACATGGGGTAAGTTCACTTATTACTTTATCTGGAATCTTAGGTTGGTCTTTATGTATTTTAAGCATTGTTACATGTACGAATCATTTTGTTATTAGTGATTTATGTTGTAAGGTAGTGTTAATTCAACTTACTTGTGTACATGCCAGAGGTATAGGCCGAGTGTTTTTTTCATAGGATATATATATATATGTATATGTACATTTTGTCTGTGTAAACGGGTTAGAAGTTTCTTATGTATCATATATGTATGTATATTATTTCGGGATATTGCATAATGTAATATGTACATACTGGCGTGGGTGTTCCATAACCTTTATCCTATGTTTTATAGTATGTTTAATTGTGTAGGTCTTAGATCACTGTACAGCTGAGATAATCCAGCCTGCATCCCTAAGACGAGGTAACATATTGGAAAGACTTCCGCCCGTATCCCCCCGAGCTTTTAATATCAGGCTATTACTCCTTTCTGCCAAGGAGCAACTTTTCTTCACAAGAGCACATGGGGTAAGTTCACTCATTACTTTATCTGGAATCTTTGGTTGGTCTTTATGTATTTTAAGCATTGTTACATATACGAATCATTTTGTTTGTAGTGAATTATGTTGTAAGGTAGTGTTTATTCAACTTACTTGTGTACATGCCAGAGGTATAGGCCGAGTGTTTTTTTCATAGGATATATATATATATGTATATGTACATTTTGTCTGTGTAAACGGGTTAGAAGTTTCTTATGTATCATATATGTACGTATATTATTTCGGGATATTGCATAATGTAATATGTACATACTGGCGTGGGTGTTCCATAACCTTTATCCTATGTTTTATAGTATGTTTAATTGTGTAGGTCTTAGATCACTGTACAGCTGAGATAATCCAGCCTGCATCCCTAAGACGAGGTAACATATTGGAAAGACTTCCGCCCGTATCCCCCCGAGCTTTTAATATCAGGCTATTTCTCCTTTCTGCCAAGGAGCAACTTTTCTTCACAAGAGCACATGGGGTAAGTTCACTTATTACTTTATCTGGAATCTTAGGTTGGTCTTTATGTATTTTAAGCATTGTTGCATATACGAATCATTTTGTTAGTAGTGAATTATGTTGTAAGGTAGTGTTTATTCAACTTACTTGTGTACATGCCAGAGGTATAGGCCGAGTGTTTTTTTCATAGGATATATATATATATGTATATGTACATTTTGTCTGTGTAAACTGGTTAGAAGTTTCTTATGTATCATATATGTATGTATATTATTTCGGGATATTGCATAATGTAATATGTACATACTGGCGTGGGTGTTCCATAACCTTTATCCTATGTTTTATAGTATGTTTAATTGTGTAGGTCTTAGATCACTGTACAGCTGAGATAATCCAGCCTGCATCCCTAAGACGAGGTAACATATTGGAAAGACTTCCGCCCGTATCCCCCCGAGCTTTTAATATCAGGCTATTTCTCCTTTCTGCTAAGTAGCAACTTTTCTTCACAAGAGCACATGGGGTAAGTTCACTTATTACTTTATCTGGAATCTTAGGTTGGTCTTTATGTATTTTAAGCATTGTTACATATACGAATCATTTTGTTTGTAGTGAATTATGTTGTAAGGTAGTGTTTATTCAACTTACTTGTGTACATGCCAGAGGTATCTTCCTAATGTTTTTTTCATAGGATATATCTATATGTATATGTACATTTTGTCTGTGTAAACGGGTTAAAAGTTTCTTATGTATCATATATGTATGTATATTATTTCGGGATATTGCATAATGTAATACGTACATACTGGCGTGGGTGTTCCATAACCTTTATCCTATGTTTTATAGTATGTTTAATTGTGTAGGTCTTAGATCACTGTACAGCTGAGATAATCCAGCCTGCATCCCTAAGACGAGGTGACATATTGGAAAGACTTCCGTCCGTATCCCCCCGAGCTTTTAATATCAGGCTATTTCTCCTTTCTGCCAAGGAGCAACTTTTCTTCACAAGAGCACATGGGGTAAGTTCACTTATTACTTTTTCTGGAATCTTAGGTTGGTCTTTATGTATTTTAAGCATTGTTACATATACGAATCATTTTGTTAGTAGTGAATTATGTTGTAAGGTAGTGTTTATTCAACTTACTTGTGTACATGCCAGAGGTATAGGTCGAGTGTTTTTTTCATAGGAAATATCTATATGTATATGTACATTTTGTCTGTGTAAACGGGTTAGAAGTTTCTTATGTATCATATATGTATGTATGTTCTATCGGGAATTATATAATGTAATATGTACATACTGGCGTGGGCGTTCCATAACCTTTATCCTATTTTTTATAGTATGTTTAATTGTGTAGGTCTTAGATCACTGTACAGCTGAGATAATCCAGCCTGCATCCCTAAGACGAGGTAACATATTGGAAAGACTTCCGCCCGTATCCCCCCGAGCTTTTAATATCAGGCTATTTCTCCTTTCTGCCAAGGAGCAACTTTTCTTCACAAGAGCACATGGGGTAAGTTCACTTATTACTTTTTCTGGAATCTTAGGTTGGTCTTTATGTATTTTAAGCATTGCTACATATACGAATCATTTTGTTATTAGTGAATTATGTTGTAAGGTAGTGTTTATTCTGTTTGAGAGGTATTCTAGAAGTTGCTGAGATAAAGATGACAAGAATTTTTTTGTGGATGATCAACTTCTTTATTGCAGGGTAGCGACGTTTCGGTATAGATTCTTATACCGTTTTCAAGCGTGTGGGGAATGGCAGGGGGAGTACAATATATATACAGCAGAGATGAGCATGTGATGACAATACAACAATAACAGGATTAACAATAACTATTTGAGGTAACAATACATTAGAGAAATGTTGAGGTAAGCTGATAAAGGACTGAAGCCAGCGGGTGAGTTGACAGAAGCCAGAGTGAGATGAGTGGATTAATTGGTGGAAGCCAGGGTGAGTTGAGTGGACAAATTGAGACTGGGGGCCAGAGTGGGTTGATTAATTAGTGTTAATGATGCAGTTGAATGCCGGAGAGACAAAGACGCCTTGATCCCTGTTGATTGTTGGGTTGTGTCTGCGGATTTGTACTGCTTCAGCAAGTTTGCGTTGTTTGAAGTCATGTTTGTTGCTAGCAAGTGTTGTGACAGTGTCCCAGTTGATGTTGTGGTCAGGAAATTTGGTGATGTGTTCCGAAATGGCTGATTTTGTGTCACCTTTGTTTGTGGAGGTTTTGTGTTCTTTGATGCGTATGTTGAGTGGTCTGGATGTTTCCCCAATGTAGTTGCTGCCGCAGCTGCAGCTGATGTTGTAGATGACGCCTTTAGGGTGTTGTTGTTGTGTACTGTGTTTCCTACCGTTGGCCTTAATGATCCCGCTCCCATACGCATCTCACTACCATACACCGGCAAAACATCACACCACATCAGTCGCCTACTCAAGCAACAAGCAGGCATTGACACCTACTTTACAACAGGAACACCCCTCAAAACAATCATTAAGGCCAACGGTAGGAAACACAGTACACAACAACAACACCCTAAAGGCGTCATCTACAACATCAGCTGCAGCTGCGGCAGCAACTACATTGGGGAAACATCCAGACCACTCAACATACGCATCAAAGAACACAAAACCTCCACAAACAAAGGTGACACAAAATCAGCCATTTCGGAACACATCACCAAATTTCCTGACCATTTCGGTTTATTCAACTTACTTGTGTACATGCCAGAGGTATCTTCCTAATGTTTTTTTCATAGGATATATATATATGTATATGTACATTTTGTCTGTGTAAACGGGTTAAAAGTTTCTTATGTATCATATATGTATGTATATTATTTCGGGATATTGCATAATGTAATACGTACATACTGGCGTGGGTGTTCCATAACCTTTATCCTATTTTTTATAGTATGTTTAATTGTGTAGGTCTTAGATCACTGTACAGCTGAGATAATCCAGCCTGCATCCCTAAGACGAGGTAACATATTGGAAAGACTTCCGTCCGTATCCCCCCGAGCTTTTAATATCAGGCTATTTCTCCTTTCTGCCAAGGAGCAACTTTTCTTCACAAGAGCACATGGGGTAAGTTCACTTATTACTTTTTCTGGAATCTTAGGTTGGTCTTTATGTATTTTAAGCATTGTTACATATACGAATCATTTTGTTAGTAGTGAATTATGTTGTAAGGTAGTGTTTATTCAACTTACTTGTGTACATGCCAGAGGTATCTTCCTAATGTTTTTTTCATAGGATATATCTATATGTATATGTACATTTTGTCTGTGTAAACGGGTTAAAAGTTTCTTATGTATCATATATGTATGTATATTATTTCGGGATATTGCATAATGTAATACGTACATACTGGCGTGGGTGTTCCATAACCTTTATCCTATGTTTTATAGTATGTTTAATTGTGTAGGTCTTAGATCACTGTACAGCTGAGATAATCCAGCCTGCATCCCTAAGACGAGGTAACATATTGGAAAGACTTCCGTCCGTATCCCCCCGAGCTTTTAATATCAGGCTATTTCTCCTTTCTGCCAAGGAGCAACTTTTCTTCACAAGAGCACATGGGGTAAGTTCACTTATTACTTTTTCTGGAATCTTAGGTTGGTCTTTATGTATTTTAAGCATTGCTACATATACGAATCATTTTGTTATTAGTGAATTATGTTGTAAGGTAGTGTTTATTCTGTTTGAGAGGCATTCTAGAAGTTGCTGAGATAAAGATGACAAGAATTTTTTTATGGATGATCAACTTCTTTATTGCAGGGTAGCGACGTTTCGGTATAGATTCTTATACCGTTTTCAAGCGTGTGGGGAATGGCAGGGGGAGTACAATATATATACAGCAGAGATGAGCATGTGATGACAATACAACAATAACAGGATTAACAATAACTATTTGAGGTAACAATACATTAGAGAAATGTTGAGGTAAGCTGATAAAGGACTGAAGCCAGCGGGTGAGTTGACAGAAGCCAGAGTGAGATGAGTGGATTAATTGGTGGAAGCCAGGGTGAGTTGAGTGGACAAATTGAGACTGGGGGCCAGAGTGGGTTGATTAATTAGTGTTAATGATGCAGTTGAATGCCGGAGAGACAAAGACGCCTTGATCCCTGTTGATTGTTGGGTTGTGTCTGCGGATTTGTACTGCTTCAGCAAGTTTGCGTTGTTTGAAGTCATGTTTGTTGCTAGCAAGTGTTGTGACAGTGTCCCAGTTGATGTTGTGGTCAGGAAATTTGGTGATGTGTTCCGAAATGACTGATTTTGTGTCACCTTTGTTTGTGGAGGTTTTGTGTTCTTTGATGCGTATGTTGAGTGGTCTGGATGTTTCCCCAATGTAGTTGCTGCCGCAGCTGCAGCTGATGTTGTAGATGACGCCTTTAGGGTGTTGTTGTTGTGTACTGTGTTTCCTACCGTTGGCCTTAATGATCCCGCTCCCATACGCATCTCACTACCATACACCGGCAAAACATCACACCACATCAGTCGCCTACTCAAGCAACAAGCAGGCATTGACACCTACTTTACAACAGGAACACCCCTCAAAACAATCATTAAGGCCAACGGTAGGAAACACAGTACACAACAACAACACCCTAAAGGCGTCATCTACAACATCAGCTGCAGCTGCGGCAGCAACTACATTGGGGAAACATCCAGACCACTCAACATACGCATCAAAGAACACAAAACCTCCACAAACAAAGGTGACACAAAATCAGCCATTTCGGAACACATCACCAAATTTCCTGACCATTTCGGTTTATTCAACTTACTTGTGTACATGCCAGAGGTATCTTCCTAATGTTTTTTTCATAGGATATATATATATGTATATGTACATTTTGTCTGTGTAAACGGGTTAAAAGTTTCTTATGTATCATATATGTATGTATATTATTTCGGGATATTGCATAATGTAATACGTACATACTGGCGTGGGTGTTCCATAACCTTTATCCTATTTTTTAAAGTATGTTTAATTGTGTAGGTCTTAGATCACTGTACAGCTGAGATAATCCAGCCTGCATCCCTAAGACGAGGTAACATATTGGAAAGACTTCCGTCCGTATCCCCCCGAGCTTTTAATATCAGGCTATTTCTCCTTTCTGCCAAGGAGCAACTTTTCTTCACAAGAGCACATGGGGTAAGTTCACTTATTACTTTTTCTGGAATCTTAGGTTGGTCTTTATGTATTTTAAGCATTGTTACATATACGAATCATTTTGTTAGTAGTGAATTATGTTGTAAGGTAGTGTTTATTCAACTTACTTGTGTACATGCCAGAGGTATCTTCCTAATGTTTTTTTCATAGGATATATCTATATGTATATGTACATTTTGTCTGTGTAAACGGGTTAAAAGTTTCTTATGTATCATATATCTATGTATATTATTTCGGGATATTGCATAATGTAATACGTACATACTGGCGTGGGTGTTCCATAACCTTTATCCTATGTTTTATAGTATGTTTAATTGTGTAGGTCTTAGATCACTGTACAGCTGAGATAATCCAGCCTGCATCCCTAAGACGAGGTAACATATTGGAAAGACTTCCGCCCGTATCCCCCCGAGCTTTTAATATCAGGCTATTTCTCCTTTCTGCCAAGGAGCAACTTTTCTTCACAAGAGCACATGGGGTAAGTTCACTTATTACTTTTTCTGGAATCTTAGGTTGGTCTTTATGTATTTTAAGCATTGTTGCATATACGAATCATTTTGTTAGTAGTGAATTATGTTGTAAGGTAGTGTTTATTCAACTTACTTGTGTACATGCCAGAGGTATCTTCCTAATGTTTTTTTCATAGGATATATCTATATGTATATGTACATTTTGTCTGTGTAAACGGGTTAAAAGTTTCTTATGTATCATATATGTATGTATATTATTTCAGGATATTGCATAATGTAATACGTACATACTGGCGTGGGTGTTCCATAACCTTTATCCTATTTTTTATAGTATGTTTAATTGTGTAGGTCTTAGATCACTGTACAGCTGAGATAATCCAGCCTGCATCCCTAAGACGAGGTAACATATTGGAAAGACTTCCGTCCGTATCCCCCGAGCTTTTAATATCAGGCTATTTCTCCTTTCTGCCAAGGAGCAACTTTTCTTCACAAGAGCACATGGGGTAAGTTCACTTATTACTTTTTCTGGAATCTTAGGTTGGTCTTTATGTATTTTAATCATTGTTACATATACGAATCATTTTGTTAGTAGTGAATTATGTTGTAAGGTAGTGTTTATTCAACTTACTTGTGTACATGCCAGAGGTATCTTCCGAGTGTTTTTTTCATAGGATATATATTTACATATATGTATATGTCCATTTTGTCTGTGTAAACGGGTTAAAAGTTTCTTATGTGTCATATATGTATGTATATTATTTCGGGATATTGCATAATGTAATACGTACATACTGGCGTGGGTGTTCCATAACCTTTATCCTATGTTTTATAGTATGTTTAATTGTGTAGGTCTTAGATCACTGTACAGCTGAGATAATCCAGCCTGCATCCCTAAGACGAGGTAACATATTGGAAAGACTTCCGCCCGTATCCCCCCGAGCTCTGAATATCAGGCTATTTCTCCTTTCTGCTAAGTAGCAACTTTTCTTCACAAGAGCACATGGGGTAAGTTCACTTATTACTTTATCTGGAATCTTAGGTTGGTCTTTATGTATTTTAAGCATTGTTACATATACGAATCATTTTGTTAGTAGTGAATTATGTTGTAAGGTAGTGTTTATTCAACTTACTTGTGTACATGCCAGAGGTATCTTCCTAATGTGTTTTTCATAGGATATATCTATATGTATATGTACATTTTGTCTGTGTAAACGGGTTAAAAGTTTCTTATGTATCATATATGTATGTATATTATTTCGGGATATTGCATAATGTAATACGTACATACTGGCGTGGGTGTTCCATAACCTTTATCCTATGTTTTATAGTATGTTTAGTTCTGTAGGTCTTAGATCACTGTGCAGCTGAGATAATCCAGCCTGCATCCCTAAGACGAGGTAACATATTGGAAAGACTTCCGTCCGTATCCCCCCGAGCTTTTAATATCAGGCTATTTCTCCTTTCTGCCAAGGAGCAACTTTTCTTCACAAGAGCACATGGGGTAAGTTCACTTATTACTTTTTCTGGAATCTTAGGTTGGTTTTTATGTATTTTAAGCATTGCTACATATACGAATCATTTTGTTATTAGTGAATTATGTTGTTAGGTAGTGTTTATTCAACTTACTTGTGTACATGCCAGAGGTATCTTCCGAGTGTTTTTTTCATAGGATATATATATACATATATGTATATGTCCATTTTGTCTGTGTAAACGGGTTAAAAGTTTCTTATGTGTCATATATGTATGTATATTATTTCGGGATATTGCATAATGTAATATGTACATACTGGCGTGGGTGTTCCATAACCTTTATCCTATGTTTTATAGTATGTTTAATTGTGTAGGTCTTAGATCACTGTACAGCTGAGATAATCCAGCCTGCATCCCTAAGACGAGGTAACATATTGGAAAGACTTCCGCCCGTATCCCCCCGAGCTCTTAATATCAGGCTATTTCTCCTTTCTGCTAAGGAGCAACTTTTCTTCACAAGAGCACATGGGGTAAGTTCACTTATTACTTTATCTGGAATCTTAGGTTGGTCTTTATGTATTTTAAGCATTGTTACATATACGAATCATTTTGTTAGTAGTGAATTATGTTGTAAGGTAGTGTTTATTCAACTTACTTGTGTACATGCCAGAGGTATAGGTCGAGTGTTTTTTTCATAGGATATATCTATATGTATATGTACATTTTGTCTGTGTAAACGGGTTAGAAGTTTCTTATGTATCATATATGAATGTATGTTTTATTGGGAATTATACAGTGTAATACGTACATACTGGCGTGGGTGTTCCATAACCTTTATCCTATTTTTTATAGTATGTTTAATTGTGTAGGTCTTAGATCACTGTACAGCTGAGATAATCCAGCCTGCATCCCTAAGACGAGGTAACATATTGGAAAGACTTCCGCCGGTATCCCCCCGAGCTCTAAATATCAGGCTATTTCTCCTTTCTGCCAAGGAGCAACTTTTCTTCACAAGAGCACATGGGGTAAGTTCACTCATTACTTTTTCTGGAATCTTAGGTTGGTCTTTATGTATTTTAAGCATTGTTATATATACGAATCATTTTGTTGGTAGTGAATTTTGTTGTAAATTAGTGTTTATTCAACTTACTTGTGTACATGCCAGAGGTATATTTCGAGTGTTTTTTTCATAGGACATATATATATGTATATGTACATTTTGTCTGTGTAAACGGGTTAGAAGTTTCTTATGCATCATATATGAATGTATATTATATTGGGAATTATACAGTGTAATACGTACATACTGGCGTGGGTGTTCCATAATCTTTATCCTATTTTTTATAGTGTGTTTAATTGTGTAGGTCTTAGATCACTGTACAGCTGAGATAATCCAGCCTGCATCCCTAAGACGAGGTAACATATTGGAAAGACTTCCGCCCGTATCCCCCCGAGCTTTTAATATCAGGCTATTTCTCCTTTCTGCTAAGGAGCAACTTTTCTTCACAAGAGCACATGGGGTAAGTTCACTTATTACTTTATCTGGAATCTTAGGTTGGTCTTTATGTATTTTAAGCATTGTTACATATACGAATCATTTTGTTAGTAGTGAATTATGTTGTAAGGTAGTGTTTATTCAACTTACTTGTGTACATGCCAGAGGTATCTTCCTAATGTTTTTTCCATAGGATATATATATATGTATATGTACATTTTGTCTGTGTAAACGTGTTAAAAGTTTCTTATGTATCATATATGTATGTATGTTCTATCGGGAATTATATAATGTAATATGTACATACTGGCGTGGGTGTTCCATAACCTTCATCCTATTTTTTATAGTATGTTTAATTGTGTAGGTCGTAGATCACTGTACAGCTGAGATAATCCAGCCTGCATCCCTAAGACGAGGTAACATATTGGAAAGACTTCCGCAAGTATCCCCCCGTGCTTTTAATATCAGGCTATTTCTCCTTTCTGCCAAGGAGCAACTTTTCTTCACAAGAGCACATGGGGTAAGTTCACTTATTACTTTATCTGGAATCTTAGGTTGGTCTTTATGCATTTTAAGCATTGTTACATATACGAATCATTTTGTTGGTAGTGAATTATGTTGTAAGGTAGTGTTTATTCAACTTACTTGTGTACATGCCAGAGGTATATTTCGAGTGTGTTTTTCATAGGATATATATATATGTATATGTACATTTTGTCTGTGTATACGGGTTAGAATTTTCTTATGTATCATATATGTATGTATATTATTTCGGAATTTTGCATAATGTAATATGTACATACTGGCGTGGGTGTTCCATAACCTTTATCCTGTTTTTTATAGTATGTTTAATTGTGTAGGTCTTAGATCACTGTACAGCTGAGATAATCCAGCCTGCATCCCTAAGACGAGGTAACATATTGGAAAGACTTCCGCCCGTGTCCCCCCGAGCTCTTAATATCAGGCTATTTCTCCTTTCTGTCAAGGAGCAACTTTTCTTCACAAGAGCACATGGGGTAAGTTCACTTATTACTTTATCTGGAATCTTAGGTTGGTCTTTATGTATTTTAAGCATTGTTACATATACGAATCATTTTGTTGGTAGTGAATTATGTTGTAAGGTAGTGTTTATTCAACTTACTTGTGTACATGCCAGAGGTATAGGTCGAGTGTTTTTTTCATAGGATGTATCTATATGTATATGTACATTTTGTCTGTGTAAACGGGTTAGAAGTTTCCTATGTATCATATATGAATGTGTATTATATTGGGAATTATACAGCGTAATACGTACATACTGGCGTGGGTGTTTCATAACCTTTATCCTATTTTTTATAGTATGTTCAATTGTGTAGGTCTTAGATCACTGTACAGCTGAGATAATCCAGCCTGCATCCCTAAGACGAGGTAACATATTGGAAAGACTTCCGCCCGTATCCCCCCGAGCTCTTAATATCAGGCTATTTCTCCTTTCTGCCAAGGAGCAACTTTTCTTCACAAGAGCACATGGGGTAAGTTCACTCATTACTTTTTCTGGAATCTTAGGTTGGTCTTTATGTATTTTAAGCATTGTTATATATACGAATCATTTTGTTATTAGTGAATTTTGTTGTAAATTAGTGTTTATTCAACTTACTTGTGTACATGCCAGAGGTATAGGTCGAGTGTTTTTTCATAGGATATATCTATATGTATATGTACATTTTGTCTGTGTAAACGGGTTAGAAGTTTCTTATGCATCATATATGAATGTATGTTATATTGGTAATTATACAGTGTAATACGTACATACTGGCGTGGGTGCTCCATAAAATTTATCCTATTTTTTATAGTATGTTTAATTGTGTAGGTCTTAGATCACTCTACAGCTGAGATAATCCAGCCTGCATCCCTAAGACGAGGTAACATATTGGAAAGACTTCCGCCCGTATCCCCCCGAGCTCTTAATATCAGGCTATTTCTCCTTTCTGCCAAGGAGCAACTTTTCTTCACAAGAGCACATGGGGTAAGTTCACTCATTACTTTTTCTGGAATCTTAGGTTGGTCTTTATGTATTTTAAGCATTGTTACATATACGAATCATTTTGTTTTTAGTGAATTTTGTTGTAAATTAGTGTTTATTCAACTTACTTGTGTACATGCCAGAGGTATAGGTCGAGTGTTTTTTCATAGGATATATCTATATGTATATGTACATTTTGTCTGTGTAAACGGGTTAGAAGTTTCTTATGTATCATATATGTATGTATATAATTTCGGGATATTGCATAATGTAATATGTACATACTGGCGTAGGTGTTCCATAACCTTTATCCTATGTTTTATAGTATGTTTAATTGTGTAGGTCGTAGATCACTGTACAGCTGAGATAATCCAGCCTGCATCCCTAAGACGAGGTAACATATTGGAAAGACTTCCGCCCGTATCTCCCCGTGCTTTTAATATCAGGCTATTTCTCCTTTCTGCTAAGGAGCAACTTTTCTTCACAAGAGGACATGGGGTAAGTTCACTTATTACTTTATCTGGAATCTTAGGTTGGTCTTTATGTATTTTAAGCATTGTTACATATACGAATCATTTTGTTAGTAGTAAATTATGTTGTAAGGTAGTGTTTATTCAACTTACTTGTGTACATGCCAGAGGTATATTTCGAGTGTTTTTTTCATAGGATATATATATATGCATATGTACATTTTGTCTGTGTAAACGGGTTAGAAGTTTCTTATGCATCATGTATGTATGTATATTATTTCGGGACATTGCATAATGTAATATGTACATACTGGCGTGGGTGTTCCATAACCTTTATCCTATTTTTTATAGTATGTTTAATTGTGTAGGTCTTAGATCACTGTACAGCTGAGATAATCCAGCCTGCATCCCTAAGACGAGGTGACATATTGGAAAGACTTCCGCCCGTGTCCCCCCGAGCTCTTAATATCAGGCTATTTCTCCTTTCTGCCAAGGAGCAACTTTTCTTCACAAGAGCACATGGGGTAAGTTCACTTATTACTTTATCTGGAATCTTAGGTTGGTCTTTATGTATTTTAAGCATTGTTACATATACGAATCATTTTGTTGGTAGTGAATTATGTTGTAAGGTAGTGTTTATTCAACTTACTTGTGTACATGCCAGAGGTATAGGTCGAGTGTTTTTTCATAGGATATATCTATATGTATATGTACATTTTGTCTGTGTAAACGGGTTAGAAGTTTCTTATGTATCATATATGAATGTATGTTGTATTGTGAATTATACAGTGTAATACGTACATACTGGCGTGGGTGCTCCATAACCTTTATCCTATTTTTTATAGTATGTTTAATTGTGTAGGTCTTAGATCACTGTACAGCTGAGATAATCCAGCCTGCATCCCTAAGACGAGGTAACATATTGGAAAGACTTCCGCCCGTATCCCCCCGAGCTCTTAATATCAGGCTATTTCTCCTTTCTGCCAAGGAGCAACTTTTCTTTACAAGAGCACATGGGGTAAGTTCACTTATTACTTTTTCTGGAATCTTAGGTTGGTCTTTATGTATTTTAAGCATTGTTATATATACGAATCATTTTGTTAGTAGTGAATTATGTTGTAAGGTAGTGTTTATTCAACTTGCTTGTGTACATGCCAGAGGTATATTTCCAGTGTTTTTTTCATAGGATATATATATATGTATATGTACATTTTGTCTTTGTAAACGGGTTAGAAGTTTCTTATGCATCATATATGAATGTATATTATATTGGGAATTATACAGTGTAATACGTACATACTGGCGTGGGTGCTCCATAACCTTTATCCTATTTTTTATAGTATGTTTAATTGTGTAGGTCTTAGATCACTGTACAGCTGAGATAATCCAGCCTGCATCCCTAAGACGAGGTGACATATTGGAAAGACTTCCGCCCGTGTCCCCCCGAGCTCTTAATATCAGGCTATTTCTCCTTTCTGCCAAGGAGCAACTTTTCTTCACAAGAGCACATGGGGTAAGTTCACTTATTACTTCATCTGGAATCTTAGGTTGGTCTTTATGTATTTTAAGCATTGTTATATATACGAATCATTTTGTTGGTAGTGAATTATGTTGTAAGGTAGTGTTTATTCAACTTACTTGTGTACATGCCAGAGGTATATTTCGAGTGTTTTTTTCATAGGATATATCTATATGTATATGTACATTTTGTCTGTGTAAACGGGTTAGAAGTTTCTTATGTATCATATATGAATGTATATTATATTGGGAATTATACAGTGTAATACGTACATACTGGCGTGGGTGCTCCATAACCTTTATCCTATTTTTTATAGTATGTTTAATTGTGTAGGTCTTAGATCACTGTACAGCTGAGATAATCCAGCCTGCATCCCTAAGACGAGGTAACATATTGGAAAGACTTCCGCCCGTATCCCCCCGAGCTCTTAATATCAGGCTATTTCTCCTTTCTGCCAAGGAGCAACTTTTCTTCACAAGAGCACATGGGGTAAGTTCACTTATTACTTCATCTGGAATCTTAGGTTGGTCTTTATGTATTTTAAGCATTGTTATATATACGAATCATTTTGTTATTAGTGACTTTTGTTGTAAATTAGTGTTTATTCAACTTACTTGTGTACATGCCAGAGGTATATTTCGAGTGCTTTTTTCATAGGATATATATATATATCTATATGTACATTTTGTCTGTGTAAACGGGTTAGAAGTTTCTTATGCATCATATATGAATGTATATTATATTGGGAATTATACAGTGTAATACGTACATACTGGCGTGGGTGCTCCATAACCTTTATCCTATTTTTTATAGTATGTTTAATTGTGTAGGTCTTAGATCACTGTACAGCTGAGATAATCCAGCCTGCATCCCTAAGACGAGGTAACATATTGGAAAGACTTCCGCCCGTATCCCCCCGAGCTTTTAATATCAGGCTATTTCTCCTTTCTGCCAAGGAGCAACTTTTCTTTACAAGAGCACATGGGGTAAGTTCACTTATTACTTTATCTGGAATCTTAGGTTGGTCTTTATGTATTTTAAGCATTGTTATATATACGAATCATTTTGGTAGTAGTGAATTATGTCGGAAATTAGTGTTTATTCAACTTACTTGTGTACATGCCAGAGGTATATTTCGAGTGTTTTTTAAAGGATATATATATATGTATATGTACATTTTGTCTGTGTAAACAGGTTCGAAGTTTCTTATGTATCATATATGTATGTATGTTTTATCGGGAGTTATATAGTGTAATACTTACTTAATGGCGTGGGTGCTCCATAACCTTTATCCTATTTTTTATAGTATGTTTAATTGTGTAGGTCTTAGATCACTGTACAGCTGAGATAATCCAGCCTGCATCCCTAAGACGAGGTAACATATTGGAAAGACTTCCGTCCGTATCCCCCCCAGATTTTAATATCATGCTATTTCTCCTTTCTGCCAAGGAGCAACTTTTCTTCACAAGAGGACATGGGGTAAGTTCACTCATTACTTTATCTGGAATCTTAGGTTGGTCTTTATGTATTTTAAGCATTGTTACATATACGAATCATTTTGTTTTTAGTGAATTTTGTTGTAAATTAGTGTTCATTCAACTTACTTCTGTACATGCCAGAGGTATAGGTCGAGTGTTTTTTCATAGGATATATATATATGTATATGTACATTTTGTCTGTGTAAACGGGTTAGAAGTTTCTTATGTATCATGCTTGTGTGTGTATTATTTCGGGATATTGCATAATGTAATATGCACATACTGGCATGGGTGTTCCATAACCTTTATCCTATTTTTTATAGTATGTTTAATTGTGTAGGTCTTAGATCACTGTACAGCTGAGATAATCCAGCCTGCATCCCTAAGACGAGGTAACATATTGGAAAGACTTCCGCCTGTATCCCCCCGAGCTTTTAATATCAGGCTATTTCTCCTTTCTGCCAAGGAGCAACTTTTCTTCACAAGAGCACATGGGGTAAGTTCACTTATTACTTTATCTGGAATCTTAGGTTGGTCTTTATGTATTTTAAGCATTGTTACATATACGAATCATTTTGTTGGTAGTGAATTATGTTGTAAGGTAGTGTTTATTCAACTTACTTGTGTACATGCCAGAGGTATATTTCGAGTGTTTTTTCATAGGAAATATATATATGTATATGTACGTTTTGTCTGTGTAAACAGGTTCGAAGTTTCTTATGTATCATATATGTATGTATATTATATCGGGAGTTATATAGTGTAATACTTACTTAATGGCGTGGGTGCTCCATAACCTTTATCCTATTTTTTATGGTATGTTTAATTGTGTAGGTCTTAGATCACTGTACAGCTGAGATAATCCAGCCTGCATCCCTAAGACGAGGTAACATATTGGAAAGACTTCCGTCCGTATCCCCCCGAGCTTTTAATATCAGGCTATTTCTCCTTTCTGCCAAGGAGCAACTTTTCTTCACAAGAGCACATGGGGTAAGTTCACTTATTACTTTATCTGGAATCTTAGGTTGGTCTTTATGTATTTTAAGCATTGTTACATATACGAATCATTTTGTTGGTAGTGAATTATGTTGTAAGGTAGTGTTTATTCAACTTGCTTGTGTACATGCCAGAGGTATCTTCCTAATGTTTTTTTCATAGGATATATATATATGTATATGTACATTTTGTCTGTGTAAACGGGTTAGAAGTTTCTTATGTATCATATATGTATGTATATTAGTTCGGGACATTGCATAATGTAATATGTACATACTGGCGTGGGTGTTCCATAACCCTTATCCTATTTTTTATAGTATGTTTAATTGTGTAGGTCTTAGATCACTGTACAGCTGAGATAATCCAGCCTGCATCCCTAAGACGAGGTAACATATTGGAGAGACTTCCGCCCGTGTCCCCCCGAGCTCTTAATATCAGGCTATTTCTCCTTTCTGCCAAGGAGCAACTTTTCTTCACAAGAGCACATGGGGTAAGTTCACTTATTACTTTATCTGGAATCTTAGGTTGGTCTTTATGTATTTTAAGCATTGTTATATATACGAATCATTTTGTTGGTAGTGAATTATGTTGTAAGGTAGTGTTTATTCAACTTACTTGTGTACATGCCAGAGGTATAGGTCGAGTGTTTTTTTCATAGGATATATCTATATGTATATGTACATTTTGTCTGTGTAAACGGGTTAGAAGTTTCTTATGTATCATATATGAATGTATATTATATTGGGAATTATACAGTGTAATACGTACATACTGGCGTGGGTGCTCCATAACCTTTATCCTATTTTTTATAGTATGTTTAATTGTGTAGGTCTTAGATCACTGTACAGCTGAGATAATCCAGCCTGCATCCCTAAGACGAGGTAACATATTGGAAAGACTTCCGCCCGTATCCCCCCGAGCTCTTAATATCAGGCTATTTTTCCTTTCTGCCAAGGAGCAACTTTTCTTCACAAGAGCACATGGGGTAAGTTCACTCATTACTTCATCTGGAATCTTAGGTTGGTCTTTATGTATTTTAAGCATTGTTATATATACGAATCATTTTGTTATTAGTGACTTTTGTTGTAAATTAGTGTTTATTCAACTTACTTGTGTACATGCCAGAGGTATATTTCGAGTGCTTTTTTCATAGGATATATATATATATCTATATGTACATTTTGTCTGTGTAAACGGGTTAGAAGTTTCTTATGCATCATATATGAATGTATATTATATTGGGAATTATACAGTGTAATACGTACATACTGGCGTGGGTGCTCCATAACCTTTTTCCTATTTTTTATAGTATGTTTAATTGTGTAGGTCTTAGATCACTGTACAGCTGAGATAATCCAGCCTGCATCCCTAAGACGAGGTAACATATTGGAATGACTTCCGTCCGTATCCCTCCGAGCTTTTAATATCAGGCTATTTCTCCTTTCTGCCAAGGAGCAACTTTTCTTCACAAGAGGACATGGGGTAAGTTCACTCACTACTTTATCTGGAATCTTAGGTTGGTCTTTATGTATTTTATGCATTGTTATATATACGAATCATTTTGTTTTTAGTGAATTTTGTTGTAAATTAGTGTTTATTCAACTTACTTGTGTACATGCCAGAGGTATAGGTCGAGTGTTTTTTCATAGGATATATGTATATGTATATGTACATTTTGTCTGTGTAAACGGGTTAAACGTTTCTTGTGTATCATATATGTATGTATATTATTTCGGGATATTGCATAATGTAATATGTAGATACTGGCGTGGGTGTTCCATAAACTTTATCCTATTTTTTATAGTATGTTTAATTGTGTAGGTCTTAGATCACTGTACAGCTGAGATAATCCAGCCTGCATCCCTAAGACGAGGTAACATATTGGAAAGACTTCCGTCCGTATCCCCCCGAGCTTTTAATATCAGGCTATTTCTCCTTTCTGCCAAGGAGCAACTTTTCTTCACAAGAGCACATGGGATAAGTTCACTTATTACTTTATCTGGAATCTTAGGTTGGTCTTTATGTATTTTAAGCATTGTTATATATACGAATCATTTTGTTGGTAGTGAATTATGTCGGAAATTAGTGTTTATTCAACTTACTTGTGTTCATGCCAGAGGTATATTTGAGTGTTTTTTAAAGGATATATATATATGCATATGTACATTTTGTCTGTGTAAACAGGTTCGAAGTTTCTTATGTATCATATATGTATGTATATTATTTCGGGATATTGCATAATGTAATATGTACATACTGGCGTGGGTGTTCCATAACCTTTTTCCTATTTTTTATAGTATGTTTAATTGTGTAGGTCTTAGATCACTGTACAGCTGAGATAATCCAGCCTGCATCCCTAAGACGAGGTAACAAATTGGAAAGACTTCCGCCCGTATCCCCCCGAGCTTTTAATATCAGGCTATTTCTCCTTTCTGCCAAGGAGCAACTTTTCTTCACAAGAGCAGATTGGGTAAGTTCACTTATCACTTCATCTGGAATCGTAGGTTGGTCTTTATTTATTTTTAGCATTGTTATATATACGAATCATTTTGTTGGTAGTGAAATATGTTTTAAGTTAGTGTTTATTCAACTTACTTGTGTACATGCCAGAGGTATAGGTCGAGTGTTTTTTCATAGGATATATATATATGTATATGTACATTTTGTCTGTGTAAACGGGTTAGAAGTTTCTTATGTATCATGCATGTGTGTATATTATTTCGGGATATTGCATAATGTAATATGTACATACTGGCGTGGGCGTTCCATAACCTTTATCCTATTTTTTATAGTATGTTTAATTGTGTAGGTCTTAGATCACTGTACAGCTGAGATAATCCAGCCTGCATCCCTAAGACGAGGTAACATATTGGAAAGACTAGTACTTCCGTCCGTATCCCCCCGAGCTTTTAATATCAGGCTATTTCTCCTTTCTGCCCAGGAGCAACTTTTCTTCACAAGAGCACATGGGATAAGTTCACTTATTACTTTATCTGGAATCTTAGGTTGGTCTTTATGTATTTTAAGCATTGTTATATATACGAATCATTTTGTTAGTAGTGAATTATGTCGGAAATTAGTGTTTATTCAACTTACTTGTGTACATGCCAGAGGTATATTTCGAGTGTTTTTTAAAGGATACATATATATGCATATGTACATTTTGTCTGTGTAAACAGGTTCGAAGTTTCTTATACATGCCAGAGGTATAGGTCGAGTGTTTTTTCATGTATGTATATTATATCGGGAGTTATATAGTGTAATACTTACTTTATGGCGTGGGTGCTCCATAACCTTTATCCTATTTTTTATAGTATGTTTAAATGTATAGGTCTTAGATCACTCTACAGCTGAGATAATCCAGCCTGCATCCCTAAGACGAGGTAACATATTTTAAAGACTTCCGCCCGTATCCCCCCGAGCTTTTAATATCAGGCTATTTCTCCTTTCTGCCAAGGAGCAACTTTTCTTCACAAGAGCACATGGGGTAAGTTCACTTATTACTTTATCTGGAATCTTAGGTTGGTCTTTATGTATTTTAAGCATTGTTATATATACGAATCATTTTGTTAGTAGTGAATTATGTCGGAAATTAGTGTTTATTCAACTTACTTGTGTACATGCCAGAGGTATATTTCGAGTGTTTTTTAAAGGATACATATATATGCATATGTACATTTTGTCTGTGTAAACAGGTTCGAAGTTTCTTATGTATCATATATGTATGTATATTATATCGGGAGTTATATAGTGTAATACTTACTTTATGGCGTGGGTGCTCCATAACCTTTATCCTATTTTTTATAGTATGTTTAAATGTGTAGGTCTTAGATCACTCTACAGCTGAGATAATCCAGCCTGCATCCCTAAGACGAGGTAACATATTGGAAAGACTTCCGCCCGTATCCCCCCGAGCTTTTAATATCAGGCTATTTCTCCTTTCTGCCAAGGAGCAACTTTTCTTCACAAGAGCACATGGGGTAAGTTCACTTATTACTTTATCTGGAATCTTAGGTTGGTCTTTATGTATTTTAAGCATTGTTATATATACGAATCATTTTGTTAGTAGTGAATTATGTCGGAAATTAGTGTTTATTCAACTTACTTGTGTACATGCCAGAGGTATATTTCGAGTGTTTTTTAAAGGATATATATATATGCATATGTACATTTTGTCTGTGTAAACAGGTTCGAAGTTTCTTATGTATCATATATGTATGTATATTATTTCGGGATATTGCATAATGTAATATGTACATACTGGCGTGGGTGTTCCATAACCTTTTTCCTATTTTTTATAGTATGTTTAATTGTGTAGGTCTTAGATCACTGTACAGCTGAGATAATCCAGCCTGCATCCCTAAGACGAGGTAACATATTGGAAAGACTTCCGCCCGTATCCCCCCGAGCTTTTAATATCAGGCTATTTCTCCTTTCTGCCAAGGAGCAACTTTTCTTCACAAGAGCACATGGGATAAGTTCACTTATTACTTTATCTGGAATCTTAGGTTGGTCTTTATTTATTTTAAGCATTGTTATATATACGAATCATTTTGTTGCTAGTGAATTATGTTGTAAGTTAGTGTTTATTCAACTTACTTGTGTACATGCCAGAGGTATAGGTCGAGTGTTTTTTCATAGGATATATATATATGTATATGTACATTTTGTCTGTGTAAACGGGTTAGAAGTTTCTTATGTATCATGCATGTGTGTATATTATTTCGGGATATTGCATAATGTAATATGTACATACTGGCGTGGGTGCTCCATAACCTTTATCCTATTTTTTATAGTATGTTTAAATGTATAGGTCTTAGATCACTCTACAGCTGAGATAATCCAGCCTGCATCCCTAAGACGAGGTAACATATTTTAAAGACTTCCGCCCGTATCCCCCCGAGCTTTTAATATCAGGCTATTTCTCCTTTCTGCCAAGGAGCAACTTTTCTTCACAAGAGCACATGGGGTAAGTTCACTTATTACTTTATCTGGAATCTTAGGTTGGTCTTTATGTATTTTAAGCATTGTTATATATACGAATCATTTTGTTAGTAGTGAATTATGTCGGAAATTAGTGTTTATTCAACTTACTTGTGTACATGCCAGAGGTATATTTCGAGTGTTTTTTAAAGGATACATATATATGCATATGTACATTTTGTCTGTGTAAACAGGTTCGAAGTTTCTTATGTATCATATATGTATGTATATTATATCGGGAGTTATATAGTGTAATACTTACTTTATGGCGTGGGTGCTCCATAACCTTTTTCCTATTTTTTATAGTATGTTTAAATGTGTAGGTCTTAGATCACTCTACAGCTGAGATAATCCAGCCTGCATCCCTAAGACGAGGTAACATATTGGAAAGACTTCCGCCCGTATCCCCCCGAGCTTTTAACATCAGGCTATTTCTCCTTTCTGCCAAGGAGCAACTTTTCTTCACAAGAGCACATGGGGTAAGTTCACTTATTACTTTATCTGGAATCTTAGGTTGGTCTTTATGTATTTTAAGCATTGTTATATATACGAATCATTTTGTTAGTAGTGAATTATGTCGGAAATTAGTGTTTATTCAACTTACTTGTGTACATGCCAGAGGTATATTTCGAGTGTTTTTTAAAGGATATATATATATGCATATGTACATTTTGTCTGTGTAAACAGGTTCGAAGTTTCTTATGTATCATATATGTATGTATATTATTTCGGGATATTGCATAATGTAATATGTACATACTGGCGTGGGTGTTCCATAACCTTTTTCCTATTTTTTATAGTATGTTTAATTGTGTAGGTCTTAGATCACTGTACAGCTGAGATAATCCAGCCTGCATCCCTAAGACGAGGTAACATATTGGAAAGACTTCCGCCCGTATCCCCCCGAGCTTTTAATATCAGGCTATTTCTCCTTTCTGCCAAGGAGCAACTTTTCTTCACAAGAGCACATGGGATAAGTTCACTTATTACTTTATCTGGAATCTTAGGTTGGTCTTTATTTATTTTAAGCATTGTTATATATACGAATCATTTTGTTGGTAGTGAATTATGTTGTAAGTTAGTGTTTATTCAACTTACTTGTGTACATGCCAGAGGTATAGGTCGAGTGTTTTTTCATAGGATATATATATATGTATATGTACATTTTGTCTGTGTAAACGGGTTAGAAGTTTCTTATGTATCATGCATGTGTGTATATTATTTCGGGATATTGCATAATGTAATATGTACATACTGGCATGGGTGTTCCATAACCTTTATCCTATTTTTTATAGTATGTTTAATTGTGTAGGTCTTAGATCACTGTACAGCTGAGATAATCCAGCCTGCATCCCTAAGACGAGGTAACATATTGGAAAGACTTCCGTCCGTATCCCCCCGAGCTTTTAATATCAGGCTATTTCTCCTTTCTGCCAAGGAGCAACTTTTCTTCACAAGAGCACATGGGGTAAGTTCACTTATTACTTTATCTGGAATCTTAGGTTGGTCTTTATTTATTTTAAGCATTGTTATATATACGAATCATTTTGTTGGTAGTGAATTATGTCGGAAATTAGTGTTTATTCAACTTACTTGCGTACATGCCAGAGGTATATTTCGAGTGTTTTTTTCATAGGATATATATATATATATATATATATATATATATATATATGTATATGTACATTTTGTCTGTGTAAACGGGTTAGAAGTTTCTTATGTATCATGCATGTGTGTATATTATTTCGGGATATTGCATAATGTAATATGTACATACTGGCATGGGTGTTCCATAACCTTTATCCTATTTTTTATAGTATGTTTAATTGTGTAGGTCTTAGATCACTGTACAGCTGAGATAATCCAGCCTGCATCCCTAAGACGAGGTAACATATTGGAAAGACTTCCGTCCGTATCCCCCCGAGCTTTTCATGTCAGGCTATTTCTCCTTTCTGCCCAGGAGCAACTTTTCTTCACAAGAGCACATGGGATAAGTTCACTTATTACTTTATCTGGAATCTTAGGTTGGTCTTTATGTATTTTAAGCATTGTTATATATACGAATCATTTTGTTAGTAGTGAATTATGTCGGAAATTAGTGTTTATTCAACTTACTTGTGTACATGCCAGAGGTATGTTTCGAGTGTTTTTTAAAGGATGTATATATGTATATGTACATTTTGTCTGTGTAAACAGGTTCGAAGTTTCTTATGTATCATATATGTATGTATATTATATCGGGAGTTATATAGTGTAATACTTACTTAATGGCGTGGGTGCTCCATAACCTTTATCCTATTTTTTATAGTATGTTTAATTGTATAGGTCTTAGATCACTGTACAGCTGAGATAATCCAGCCTGCATCCCGAAGACGAGGTAACATATTGGAAAGACTTCCGTCCGTATCCCCCCGAGCGTTTAATGTCAGGCTATTTCTCCTTTCTGCCCAGGAGCAACTTTTCTTCACAAGAGCACATGGGATAAGTTCACTTATTACTTTATCTGGAATCTTAGGTTGGTCTTTATGTATTTTAAGCATTGTTGTATATATACGAATCATTTTGTTAGTAGTGAATTATGTCGGAAATTAGTGTTTATTCAACTTACTTGTGTACATGCCAGAGGTATATTTCGAGTGTTTTTTAAAGGATATATATATGTATATGTACATTTTGTCTGTGTAAACAGGTTCGAAGTTTCTTATGTATCATATATGTATGTATATTATATCGGGAGTTATATAGTGTAATACTTACTTAATGGCGTGGGTGCTCCATAACCTTTATCCTATTTTTTATAGTATGTTTAATTGTATAGGTCTTAGATCACTCTACAGCTGAGATAATCCAGCCTGCATCCCTAAGACGAGGTAACATATTGGAAAGACTTCCGCCCGTATCCCCCCGAGCTTTTAATATCAGGCTATTTCTCCTTTCTGCCAAGGAGCAACTTTTCTTCACAAGAGCACATGGGGTAAGTTCACTTATTACTTTATCTGGAATCTTCGGTTGGTCTTTATTTATTTTAAGCATTGTTATATATACGAATCATTTTGTTATTAGTGACTTGTGTTGTAAGGTAGTGTTTATTCAACTTACTTGTGTACATGCCAGAGGTATAGGCCAAGTGTTTTTTTCATAGGATATATCTATATGTATATTTCCATTTTGTCTGTGTAAACGGGTTAGAAGTTTCTTATGTATCACATATTTATGTATATTATTTCGGGATATTGCATAATGTAATATGTACATACTGGCGTGGGTGTTCCATAACCTTTATCCTATTTTTTATAGTATGTTTAATTGTGTAGGTCTTAGATCACTGTACAGCTGAGATAATCCAGCCTGCATCCCTAAGACGAGGTGACATATTGGAAAGACTTCCGTCCGTATCCCCCCGAGCTTTTAATATCAGGCTATTTCTCCTTTCTGCCAAGGAGCGACTTTTCTTCACAAGAGCACATGGGGTAAGTTCACTTATTACTTTATCTGGAATCTTAGGTTGGTCTTTATTTATTTTAAGCATTGTTATATATACGAATCATTTTGTTATTAGTGACTTATGTTGTAAGGTAGTGTTTATTCAACTTACTTGTGTACATGCCAGAGGTATATTTCGAATGTTTTTTCACAGGATATATATGTATATGTATATGTACATTTTGTCTGTGTAAACGGGTTTGAAGTTTCTTATGTATCATACATGTATGCATATTATTTCGGGATATTGCATAATGTAATATGTACATACTGGCGTGGGTGTTCCATAACCTTTATCCTATTTTTTATAGTATGTTTAATTGTGTAGGTCTTAGATCACTGTACAGCTGAGATAATCCAGCCTGCATCCCTAAGACGAGGTAACATATTGGAAAGACTTCCGCCCGTATCCCCCCGAGCTTTTGATATCAGGCTATTTCTCCTTTCTGCCAAGGAGCAACTTTTCTTCACAAGAGCACATGGGGTAAGTTCACTTATTACTTTATCTGGAATCTTAGGTTGGTCTTTATGTATTTTAAGCATTGTTGCATATACGAATCATTTTGTTGGTAGTGAATTATGTTGTAAGGTAGTGTTTATTCAACTTACTTGTGTACATGCCAGAGGTATATTTCGAGTGTTTTTTCATAGGATATATATATATGTATGTGTACATTTTGTCTTTGTAAACAGGTTAGAAGTTTCTTATGTATCATATATGTATCTATATTATATCGGGAGTTACATAGTGTAACACGTACTTAATGACATGGGTGTTCCATAACCTTTATCCTATTTTTTATAGTATGTTTAATTGTGTAGGTCCTAGATCACTGTACAGCTGAGATAATCCAGCCTGCATCCCTAAGACGAAGTAACATATTGGAAAGACTTCCGCCCGTATCCCCCCGAGCTTTTAATATCAGGCTATTTCTCCTTTCTGCCAAGGAGCAACTTTTCTTCACAAGAGCACATGGGGTAAGTTTACTTATTACTTTATCTGGAATCTTCGGTTTGTCTTTATCTATTTTAAGCATTGTTATATATACGAATCATTTTGTTAGTAGTGAATTATGTTGTAAGTTAGTGTTTATTCAACTTACTTGTGTACATGCCAGAGGTATATTTCGAGTGTTTTTTCATAGGATACATATATATGTATATGTACATTTCGTCTGTGTAAACGGGTTAGAAGTTTCTTCTGTATCATGCATGTGTGTATATTATTTCGGGATATTGCATAATGTAATATGTACATACTGGCATGGGTGTTCCATAACCTTTATCCTATTTTTTATAGTATGTTTAATTGTGTAGGTCTTAGATCACTGTACAGCTGAGATATTCCAGCCTGCATCCCTAAGACGAGGTAACATATTGGAAAGACTTCCGCCCGTATCCCCCCGAGCTTTTAATATCAGGCTATTTCTCCTTTCTGCCAAGGAGCAACTTTTCCTCACAAGAGCACATGGGGTAAGTTCACTTATTACTTTATCTGGAATCTTCGGTTGGTCTTTATGTATTTTAAGCATTGTTGCATATACGAATCATTTTGTTGGTAGTGAATTATGTTGTAAGGTAGTGTTTATTCAACTTACTTGTGTACATGCCAGAGGTATATTTCGAGTGTTTTTTCATAGGATATATATATATGTATGTGTACATTTTGTCTTTGTAAACAGGTTAGAAGTTTCTTATGTATCATATATGTATGTATATTATATCGGGAGTTACATAGTGTAATACGTACTTAATGACATGGGTGTTCCATAACCTTTATCCTATGTTTTATAGTATGTTTAATTGTGTAGGTCTTAGATCACTGTACAGCTGAGATATTCCAGCCTGCATCCCTCAGACGAGGTAACATATTGGAAAGACTTCCGTCCGTATCCCCCCGAGCTTTTAATATCAGGTTATTTCTCCTTTCTGCCGAGGAGCAACTTTTCTTCACAAGAGCACATGGGGTAAGTTTACTTATTACTTTATCTGGAATCTTCGGTTGGTCTTTATTTATTTTAAGCATTGTTACATATACGAATCATTTTGTTAGTAGTGAATTATGTTGTAAGTTAGTGTTTATTCAACTTACTTGTGTACATGCCAGAGGTATATTTCGAGTGTTTTTTCATAGGATATATATATATGTATATGTACATTTTGCCTGTGTAAACGGGTTAGAAGTTTCATATGTGTCATCCATGTGTGTATATTATTTCGGGATATTGCATAATGTAATATGTACATACTGGCATGGGTGTTCCATAACCTTTATCCTATTTTTTATAGTATGTTTAATTGTGTAGGTCTTAGATCACTGTACAGCTGAGATAATCCAGCCTGCATCCCTAAGACGAGGTAACATATTGGAAAGACTTCCGCCCGTATCCCCCCGAGCTTTTGATATCAGGCTATTTCTCCTTTCTGCCAAGGAGCAACTTTTCTTCACAAGAGCACATGGGGTAAGTTCACTTATTACTTTATCTGGAATCTTAGGTTGGTCTTTATGTATTTTAAGCATTGTTGCATATACGAATCATTTTGTTGGTAGTGAATTATGTTGTAAGGTAGTGTTTATTCAACTTACTTGTGTACATGCCAGAGGTATATTTCGAGTGTTTTTTTCATAGGACATATATATATATATGTATATGTACATTTTGTCTGTGTAAACGGGTTAGAAGTTTCTTATGTATCATGCATGTGTGTATATTATTTCGGGATATTGCATAATGTAATATGTACATACTGGCATGGGTGTTCCATAACCTTTATCCTATTTTTTATAGTATGTTTAATTGTGTAGGTCTTAGATCACTGTACAGCTGAGATAATCCAGCCTGCATCCCTAAGACGAGGTAACATATTGGAAAGACTTCCGCCCGTATCCCCCCGAGCTTTTAATATCAGGCTATTTCTCCTTTCTGCCAAGGAGCAACTTTTCTTCACAAGAGCACATGGGGTAAGTTTACTTATTACTTTATCTGGAATCTTAGGTTGGTCTTTATTTATTTTAAGCATTGTTATATATACGAATCATTTTGTTAGTAGTGAATTATGTTGTAAGTTAGTGTTTATTCAACTTACTTGTGTACATGCCAGAGGTACATTTCGAGTGTTTTTTCATAGGATACATATATATGTATATGTACATTTCGTCTGTGTAAACGGGTTAGAAGTTTCTTCTGTATCATGCATGTGTGTATATTTTTTCGGGATATTGCATAATGTAATATGTACATACTGGCATGGGTGTTCCATAACCTTTATCCTATTTTTTATAGTATGTTTAATTGTGTAGGTCTTAGATCACTGTACAGCTGAGATAATCCAGCCTGCATCCCTAAGACGAGGTAACATTTTGGAAAGACTTCCGCCCGTATCCCCCCGAGCTTTTAATATCAGGCTATTTCTCCTTTCTGCCAAGGAGCAACTTTTCTTCACAAGAGCACATGGGGTAAGTTCACTTATTACTTTTTCTGGAATCTTCGGTTGGTCTTTATGTATTTTAAGCATTGTTATATATACGAATCATTTTGTTAGTAGTGAATTATGTTGTAAGGTAGTGTTTATTCAACTTACTTGTGTACATGCCAGAGGTATAGGTCGAGTGTTTTTTCATAGGATATATATATATGTATATGTACATTTTGTCTGTGTAAACGGGTTAGAAGTTTCTTATGTATCATGCATGTGTGTATATTATTTCGGGATATTGCATAATGTAATATGTACATACTGGCATGGGTGTTCCATAACCTTTATCCTATTTTTTATAGTATGTTTAATTGTGTAGGTCTTAGATCACTGTACAGCTGAGATAATCCAGCCTGCATCCCTAAGACGAGGTAACATATTGGAAAGACTTCCGCCCGTATCCCCCCGAGCTTTTAATATCAGGCTATTTCTCCTTTCTGCCAAGGAGCAACTTTTCTTCACAAGAGCACATGGGGTAAGTTCACTTATTACTTTATCTGGAATCTTCGGTTGGTCTTTATGTATTTTAAGCATTGTTATATATACGAATGATTTTGTTAGTAGTGAATTATGTTGTAAATTAGTGTTTATTCAACTTACTTGTGTACATGCCAGAGGTATATTTCGAGTGTTTTGTTCATATTAAATATATATATGTATATGTACATTTTGTCTGTGTAAACGGGTTTGAAGTTTCTTATGTATCATATATGTATGAATATTATTTCGGGATATTGCATGATGTAATATGTACATACTGGCGTGGGTGTTCCATAACCTTTGTCCTATTTTTTATAGTATGTTTAATTGTGTAGGTCTTAGATCACTGTACAGCTGAGATAATCCAGCCTGCATCCCTAAGACGAGGTAACACATTGCAAAGACTTTTTTGTAATCACTCTGATATAGTGGTAGAAGTAGGGCCACACATGGTGGAATGGTAGACATGCATTAATGTTTTATGTAATAACTGTGGTAAAATCGTAGAAGCCTCACACATGGTATAGTAGTAGACATGTATTAGAGTTTTACGTAGTCACTGTGATGTAGTGGTAGAAGTAGGGCCACACATGGCTTAATGGTAGACATGCATTAGATGTGTACGTAATTACTGTCTAAAAGTTGTAGAAAAAGAGTCACACATCTAAGAACAGTAGACATCCATCAAAGTGTTATTTCATAACAGCAGCATAGTGGTAGAGATAGGGACAAAGTTGGGAGAATGGTAGACATGCATTAGAGTTTTATGTAATAACTGTTGTAAAATCGTAGAAGGATCACACGTGGTACAATGGTAGACATGCATTAGAGTTTTATGTAATCACTCTGGTATAGTTGTAGAATTTGGGCCACACATGACAGAATGGTAGACATGTATTAAAGTTTTATCTACTATCTGTGGTAAAATGGTGGAAGTAGCACCACACATGGTAGAATGGTAGACATGCATTACAGTTTTATGTAAAAACTATACAGCAGTGGTAGAAATAGAGCCACATTCAGCAGAATGGTTTACATGCATCATTGTTTTATGTAATAATTGTGGTTTAGTGGTAGAAGTAGGGCCACACATAGAAAAATAGTAGACATGCATTAAAGTTTTATATAATAAGTGGTAAAATGGTGGAAGTAGCACCACACATGTTAGAATGGTAGACATGCATCATACTTTTATGTAATAACTACAGAGTAGTGGTAGAAATAGAGCCACACATGGCAGAATGGTAGATATGCATTAGACTTTTATGTAATAAGTGTGGTGAACTGATAGAAGTATGGCCACATATGGCAGAATGGTAGACATGCATTAAAGTGTTATGTAATAACTGTGGTAAATTCGTACAAGACGGGTCCCACATCGTACAATTCTAGACATGCATTAGACTTTTATGTAATAACTACAACATAGTGGTAGAAATAGAGCCACACATTTCAAGATGTTACACATGAATTAGACTTTTATGTAAAAAACTGTAGAATAGTGGTAGAAATAGAACCACACTTAGCTGAATGGTAGACATGAATTTGAGTTTTATGTAATAACTGTGGTATAGTATTAGAAGTACGGCCACATATGGCAGAATGGTAGACATATATTAGAGTTTTATGTAATAGCTGTGGAAAGGTCGTAGAAGTTTCTTCACACAGGTACAATGGTACACATGCATTAGAGTTTTATGTAATAACTGCAGAGTAGTGGTAGAAATAGATCAACACTTAGCAGAATGGTAGACATGTTTTAAAGTTTTATGTAGTAACTGGATAGTAGTGGTAGATATAGAGCCAAACTTAGCAGAATGGTAGACATGCATTGGAGTTTTATGTAATAACTTTTCTAAAATAATAGAAGAAGGGTCACATGTGGTACAATGGTAGACATGTATAAGAGCTTTATCTCATAACTGCGGTAAAGTGGTAGAAATAGAGCCACACATAGCAGAATGGTAGATCTGCATTAGAGTTTTACGAAATAACTGTTTAAACGTCTTGAAAGAATTGCCACAGGGTAGAATGGCAGAATAGCATTAGAGTTTTATCTAGTAACTGCAGAATAGTGGTAGAAATAGAGCCACACTTAGCAGAATGGTAGACATGCATTAGAGTTTCATGTAATCACTCTGCTATAGTGGTAGAAGTAGGGCCACACATGGGAGAATGGTTGACATGTATTAGAGTTTTATTTAATAACTACACAGTAGTGGTACAAATAGAGCCACATTCAGCAGAATAGTTTACATCCATCATTGTTTTATGTAATAACTGTGGTGAACTGGAAGAAGTAGGGCCACATATGGTAGAATGGTAGACATGCATTTGAGGTTTATGTAATAACTGTGGTATAGCGTTATAAGTTTTGGCCACACATGGCAAAATGGTAGACATACATTGGAGTTTTATGTAAAAACTGTGGAAAAGTCGTAGAAGAAGGGTCACACTTGCTAGAATGGCAGACATGCATTACCGTTTTATGTAATAGTGTTAGAAGTAGGTCCACACATGGCAGAATGGTAGACATACATTGGAGTTTTATTTAATAACTACAAAACAGAGGTAGAAATAGGGCAACACATGGCAGAATGGTAGACATCCATTAGAGTCTTATGTAATAACTGTGGTATAATAGTAGAAATACGGCCACACATGTCAGAATGGTAGACATGCATTAGAGTTTTAGGTAACAACTGCAGTATAGTTTTAGAAGTAGGGCCCCACATGGCAGAATGGTAGACATGCATTAGAGTTTTATGTGATGTCTGTGGTAAAGTGGTACAAGTAGGGCCACACATGGCAAAATGGTAGACATAAATTAATTTTTATATAATAACTGTGGTAAAATCGTAGAAGAAAGGTCACACATGGTAGAGTGGTGGACATGCATTATACTTTTATATAAAAACTACGGTATACTGGTAAAAGTAGGGCCACACATGGCAGAATGGTAGACATGTATTAGAGTTTTATCTACTAACTGTGGTAAAATGGTGGAAGTAGAACCACACATGGTAGAATGGTAGACATGCATAGGAGTTTTATGAAATAACTGTGGTAAAATCGTAAAACAAGGGTCACACATGGTAGAATGGTAGACATTCATTAAAGTTTCATGTTATCACTGTGATATAGTTTTTGAAGTAGGGCCACACATGGCGGAATAGTAGAGATGCATTAGAGTTGTACGTAATAACTGTGTAAAAGTTGTAGAAGAAGGGTCACACATCTAAGAATGATTGAAATCCATCAGAGTTTTATATAATAACTACACAATAGTGGAAGAAATAGGGACAAAGTTAGGAGAATGGTAGGCATGCACTAGACTTTTATGTAATCACTCTGCTATAGTAGTAGAAGTAGGGCCACACATGGCAAAATGGTAGACATGTATTAGAGTTTTATCTAGTAACTGTGGTAAAATGGTGGAAGTAGCACCACACATGGTAGAATGGTAGACATGCATTACAGTTTTATGCAATAACTACAGATTAGTTGTAGAAATAGAGCCATACTTAGCAGAACGGTAGACATGCATTCCAGTTTTATGTAATAATTGTGCTGTAGTGGTAGAAGTAGGGCCACACATGGTAGAAAGGTAGACATACGTTAGAGTTTTATGTAACAACTGCGGTATAGTTTTAGAAGTAGGGCCCCACATGGCAGAATGGTAGACATGCATTAAAGTTTTATGTGATGACTGTGGTATAGTGATAGAAGTAGGGCCACACATGGCAGAATGGTAGACAAGCATTGGAGTTTTATGTGATGACTGTGGTAAAGTGGTACAAGTAATGCCACACATGGCAAAATGGTAGACATAAATTAATTTTTATATAATAACTGTGGTAAAATCGTAGAAGAAAGGTCACTCATGGTAGAGTGGTAGACATGCATAGGAGTTTTATGTAATAACTACACAGTGGTGGTAGTAATAGAGCCACATTCAGCAGAATGGTTTACATGCATCATTGTTTTATGTAATAATTGTGGTTTAGTGGTAGAAGTAGGGCCACATATAGCAGAAGAGTACACATGCTTTAAAGTTTTATATAATAACTGTGGTAAATTCGTACAAGAACGGTCACACATAGTAGCATTGTAGACATCCATTACAGTTTTAGGTAATAACTACACAATAGTGGTAGAAATAAAGCCACACATGTCAGAATGGTACACAGACGTTTAAGGAATAGCTGCAGAATAGTACTGGAAATAGAACCAAACTTAGTTGAATGGTAGACATGCATTAGTGTTTTATGTAATAACTCTGGTAAGGTCGTAGGACTTTTTTCACACAGGGTAGAATGGTCGACATGCATGAGAGTTCTATGTAATAAGTGCACAATACTTTTAGAACTAGAGCCACACTTAGAAGAATGGTAGACATGCATTACAGTTTTATGTAATAATTGTGCTGTAGTGGTAGAAGTACACACATGGCAGAATGGTAGACATGCATTAGAGTTTTATATGATGACTGTGGTATAGTGGTAGAAGTAGGGCCACACATGGCAGAATGGGAGACTAGCATTGGAGTTTTATGTAATAAGTGTGGTGAACTGATAGAAGTATGGCCACATATGGCAGAATGGTAGACATGCATTAAAGTGTTATGTAATAACTGTGGTAAATTCGTACAAGACGGGTCCCACATCGTACAATTCTAGACATGCATTAGACTTTTATGTAATAACTACAACATAGTGGTAGAAATAGAGCCACACATTTCAAGATGTTACACATGAATTAGACTTTTATGTAAAAAACTGTAGAATAGTGGTAGAAATAGAACCACACTTAGCTGAATGGTAGACATGAATTTGAGTTTTATGTAATAACTGTGGTATAGTATTAGAAGTACGGCCACATATGGCAGAATGGTAGACATATATTAGAGTTTTATGTAATAGCTGTGGAAAGGTCGTAGACGTTTTTTCACACAGGTACAATGGTACACATGCATTAGAGTTTTATGTAATAACTGCAGAGTAGTGGTAGAAATAGATCAACACTTAGCAGAATGGTAGACATGTTTTAAAGTTTTATGTAGTAACTGGAGAGTAGTGGTAGATATAGAGCCAAACTTAGCAGAATGGTAGACATGCATTGGAGTTTTATGTAATAACTTTTCTAAAATAATAGAAGGAGGGTCACATGTGGTACAATGGTAGACATGTATAAGAGCTTTATCTCATAACTGCGGTAAAGTGGTAGAAATAGAGCCACACATAGCAGAATGGTAGATCTGCATTAGAGTTTTACGAAATAACTGTTTAAACGTCTTGAAAGAATTGCCACAGGGTAGAATGGCAGAATAGCATTAGAGTTTTATCTAGTAACTGCAGAATAGTGGTAGAAATAGAGCCACACTTAGCAGAATGGTAGACATGCATTAGAGTTTCATGTAATCACTCTGCTATAGTGGTAGAAGTAGGGCCACACATGGGAGAATGGTTGACATGTATTAGAGTTTTATTTAATAACTACACAGTAGTGGTACAAATAGAGCCACATTCAGCAGAATAGTTTACATCCATCATGGTTTTATGTAATAACTGTGGTGAACTGGAAGAAGTAGGGCCACATATGGTAGAATGGTAGACATGCATTTGAGGTTTATGTAATAACTGTGGTATAGCGTTATAAGTTTTGGCCACACATGGCAAAATGGTAGACATACATTGGAGTTTTATGTAAAAACTGTGGAAAAGTCGTAGAAGAAGGGTCACACTTGCTAGAATGGCAGACATGCATTACCGTTTTATGTAATAGTGTTAGAAGTAGGTCCACACATGGCAGAATGGTAGACATACATTGGAGTTTTATTTAATAACTACAAAACAGAGGTAGAAATAGGGCAACACATGGCAGAATGGTAGACATCCATTAGAGTCTTATGTAATAACTGTGGTATAATAGTAGAAATACGGCCACACATGTCAGAATGGTAGACATGCATTACAGTTTTATGTAACAACTGCAGTATAGTTTTAGAAGTAGGGCCCCACATGGCAGAATGGTAGACATGCATTAGAGTTTTATGTGATGACTGTGGTATAGTGATAGAAGTAGGGCCACACATGGCAGAATGGTAGACAAGCATTGGAGTTTTATGTGATGACTGTGGTAAAGTGGTACAAGTAGGGCCACACATGGCAAAATGATAGACATAAATTAATTTTTATATAATAACTGTGGTAAAATCGTAGAAGAAAGGTCACACATGGTAGAGTGGTGGACATGCATTATACTTTTATATAAAAACTACGGTATACTGGTAAAAGTAGGGCCACACATGGCAGAATGGTAGACATGTATTAGAGTTTTATCTACTAACTGTGGTAAAATGGTGGAAGTAGAACCACACATGGTAGAATGGTAGACATGCATAGGAGTTTTATGAAATAACTGTGGTAAAATCGTAAAACAAGGGTCACACATGGTAGAATGGTAGACATTCATTAAAGTTTCATGTTATCACTGTGATATAGTTTTTGAAGTAGGGCCACACATGGCGGAATAGTAGAGATGCATTAGAGTTGTACGTAATAACTGTGTAAAAGTTGTAGAAGAAGGGTCACACATCTAAGAATGATTGAAATCCATCAGAGTTTTATATAATAACTACACAATAGTGGAAGAAATAGGGACAAAGTTAGGAGAATGGTAGGCATGCACTAGACTTTTATGTAATCACTCTGCTATAGTAGTAGAAGTAGGGCCACACATGGCAAAATGGTAGACATGTATTAGAGTTTTATCTAGTAACTGTGGTAAAATGGTGGAAGTAGCACCACACATGGTAGAATGGTAGACATGCATTACAGTTTTATGCAATAACTACAGATTAGTTGTAGAAATAGAGCCATACTTAGCAGAACGGTAGACATGCATTCCAGTTTTATGTAATAATTGTGCTGTAGTGGTAGAAGTAGGGCCACACATGGTAGAAAGGTAGACATACGTTAGAGTTTTATGTAACAACTGCGGTATAGTTTTAGAAGTAGGGCCCCACATGGCAGAATGGTAGACATGCATTAAAGTTTTATGTGATGACTGTGGTATAGTGATAGAAGTAGGGCCACAGATGGCAAAATGGTAGACATAAATTAATTTTTATATAATAACTGTGGTAAAATCGTAGAAGAAAGGTCACTCATGGTAGAGTGGTAGACATGCATAGGAGTTTTATGTAATAACTACACAGTGGTGGTAGTAATAGAGCCACATTCAGCAGAATGGTTTACATGCATCATTGTTTTATGTAATAATTGTGGTTTAGTGGTAGAAGTAGGGCCACATATAGCAGAAGAGTACACATGCTTTAAAGTTTTATATAATAACTGTGGTAAATTCGTACAAGAACGGTCACACATAGTAGCATTGTAGACATCCATTACAGTTTTAGGTAATAACTACACAATAGTGGTAGAAATAAAGCCACACATGTCAGAATGGTACACAGACGTTTAAGGAATAGCTGCAGAATAGTACTGGAAATAGAACCAAACTTAGTTGAATGGTAGACATGCATTAGTGTTTTATGTAATAACACTGGTAAGGTCGTAGGACTTTTTTCACACAGGGTAGAATGGTCGACATGCATGAGAGTTCTATGTAATAAGTGCACAATACTTTTAGAACTAGAGCCACACTTAGAAGAATGGTAGACATGCATTACAGTTTTATGTAATAATTGTGCTGTAGTGGTAGAAGTACACACATGGCAGAATGGTAGACATGCATTAGAGTTTTATATGATGACTGTGGTATAGTGGTAGAAGTAGGGCCACACATGGCAGAATGGGAGACTAGCATTGGAGTTTTATGTAATAAGTGTGGTGAACTGATAGAAGTATGGCCACATATGGCAGAATGGTAGACATGCATTAAAGTGTTATGTAATAACTGTGGTAAATTCGTACAAGACGGGTCCCACATCGTACAATTCTAGACATGCATTAGACTTTTATGTAATAACTACAACATAGTGGTAGAAATAGAGCCACACATTTCAAGATGTTACACATGAATTAGACTTTTATGTAAAAAACTGTAGAATAGTGGTAGAAATAGAACCACACTTAGCTGAATGGTAGACATGAATTTGAGTTTTATGTAATAACTGTGGTATAGTATTAGAAGTACGGCCACATATGGCAGAATGGTAGACATATATTAGAGTTTTATGTAATAGCTGTGGAAAGGTCGTAGAAGTTTTTTCACACAGGTACAATGGTACACATGCATTAGAGTTTTATGTAATAACTGCAGAGTAATGGTAGAAATAGATCAACACTTAGCAGAATGGTAGACATGTTTTAAAGTTTTATGTAGTAACTGGAGAGTAGTGGTAGATATAGAGCCAAACTTAGCAGAATGGTAGACATGCATTGGAGTTTTATGTAATAACTTTTCTAAAAAAATAGAAGAAGGGTCACATGTGGTACAATGGTAGACATGTATAAGAGCTTTATCTCATAACTGCGGTAAAGTGGTAGAAATAGAGCCACACATAGCAGAATGGTAGATCTGCATTAGAGTTTTACGAAATAACTGTTTAAACGTCTTGAAAGAATTGCCACAGGGTAGAATGGCAGAATAGCATTAGAGTTTTATCTAGTAACTGCAGAATAGTGGTAGAAATAGAGCCACACTTAGCAGAATGGTAGACATGCATTAGAGTTTCATGTAATCACTCTGCTATAGTGGTAGAAGTAGGGCCACACATGGGAGAATGGTTGACATGTATTAGAGTTTTATTTAATAACTACACAGTAGTGGTACAAATAGAGCCACATTCAGCAGAATAGTTTACATCCATCATTGTTTTATGTAATAACTGTGGTGAACTGGAAGAAGTAGGGCCACATATGGTAGAATGGTAGACATGCATTTGAGGTTTATGTAATAACTGTGGTATAGCGTTATAAGTTTTGGCCACACATGGCAAAATGGTAGACATACATTGGAGTTTTATGTAAAAACTGTGGAAAAGTCGTAGAAGAAGGGTCACACTTGCTAGAATGGCAGACATGCATTACCGTTTTATGTAATAGTGTTAGAAGTAGGTCCACACATGGCAGAATGGTAGACATACATTGGAGTTTTATTTAATAACTACAAAACAGAGGTAGAAATAGGGCAACACATGGCAGAATGGTAGACATCCATTAGAGTCTTATGTAATAACTGTGGTATAATAGTAGAAATACGGCCACACATGTCAGAATGGTAGACATGCATTACAGTTTTATGTAACAACTGCAGTATAGTTTTAGAAGTAGGGCCCCACATGGCAGAATGGTAGACATGCATTAGAGTTTTATGTGATGACTGTGGTATAGTGATAGAAGTAGGGCCACACATGGCAGAATGGTAGACAAGCATTGGAGTTTTATGTGATGACTGTGGTAAAGTGGTACAAGTAGGGCCACACATGGCAAAATGATAGACATAAATTAATTTTTATATAATAACTGTGGTAAAATCGTAGAAGAAAGGTCACACATGGTAGAGTGGTGGACATGCATTATACTTTTATATAAAAACTACGGTATACTGGTAAAAGTAGGGCCACACATGGCAGAATGGTAGACATGTATTAGAGTTTTATCTACTAACTGTGGTAAAATGGTGGAAGTAGAACCACACATGGTAGAATGGTAGACATGCATAGGAGTTTTATGAAATAACTGTGGTAAAATCGTAAAACAAGGGTCACACATGGTAGAATGGTAGACATTCATTAAAGTTTCATGTTATCACTGTGATATAGTTTTTGAAGTAGGGCCACACATGGCGGAATAGTAGAGATGCATTAGAGTTGTACGTAATAACTGTGTAAAAGTTGTAGAAGAAGGGTCACACATCTAAGAATGATTGAAATCCATCAGAGTTTTATATAATAACTACACAATAGTGGAAGAAATAGGGACAAAGTTAGGAGAATGGTAGGCATGCACTAGACTTTTATGTAATCACTCTGCTATAGTAGTAGAAGTAGGGCCACACATGGCAAAATGGTAGACATGTATTAGAGTTTTATCTAGTAACTGTGGTAAAATGGTGGAAGTAGCACCACACATGGTAGAATGGTAGACATGCATTACAGTTTTATGCAATAACTACAGATTAGTTGTAGAAATAGAGCCATACTTAGCAGAACGGTAGACATGCATTCCAGTTTTATGTAATAATTGTGCTGTAGTGGTAGAAGTAGGGCCACACATGGTAGAAAGGTAGACATACGTTAGAGTTTTATGTAACAACTGCGGTATAGTTTTAGAAGTAGGGCCCCACATGGCAGAATGGTAGACATGCATTAAAGTTTTATGTGATGACTGTGGTATAGTGATAGAAGTAGGGCCACACATGGCAGAATGGTAGACAAGCATTGGAGTTTTATGTGATGACTGTGGTAAAGTGGTACAAGTAGGGCCACAGATGGCAAAATGGTAGACATAAATTAATTTTTATATAATAACTGTGGTAAAATCGTAGAAGAAAGGTCACTCATGGTAGAGTGGTAGACATGCATAGGAGTTTTATGTAATAACTACACAGTGGTGGTAGTAATAGAGCCACATTCAGCAGAATGGTTTACATGCATCATTGTTTTATGTAATAATTGTGGTTTAGTGGTAGAAGTAGGGCCACATATAGCAGAAGAGTACACATGCTTTAAAGTTTTATATAATAACTGTGGTAAATTCGTACAAGAACGGTCACACATAGTAGCATTGTAGACATCCATTACAGTTTTAGGTAATAACTACACAATAGTGGTAGAAATAAAGCCACACATGTCAGAATGGTACACAGACGTTTAAGGAATAGCTGCAGAATAGTACTGGAAATAGAACCAAACTTAGTTGAATGGTAGACATGCATTAGTGTTTTATGTAATAACTCTGGTAAGGTCGTAGGACTTTTTTCACACAGGGTAGAATGGTCGACATGCATGAGAGTTCTATGTAATAAGTGCACAATACTTTTAGAACTAGAGCCACACTTAGAAGAATGGTAGACATGCATTACAGTTTTATGTAATAATTGTGCTGTAGTGGTAGAAGTACACACATGGCAGAATGGTAGACATGCATTAGAGTTTTATATGATGACTGTGGTATAGTGGTAGAAGTAGGGCCACACATGGCAGAATGGGAGACTAGCATTGGAGTTATATGTAATAAGTGTGGGGAACTGATAGAAGTATGGCCACATATGGCAGAATGGTAGACATGCATTAAAGTGTTATGTAATAACTGTGGTAAATTCGTACAAGACGGGTCCCACATCGTACAATTCTAGACATGCATTAGACTTTTATGTAATAACTACAACATAGTGGTAGAAATAGAGCCACACATTTCAAGATGTTACACATGAATTAGACTTTTATGTAAAAAACTGTAGAATAGTGGTAGAAATAGAACCACACTTAGCTGAATGGTAGACATGAATTTGAGTTTTATGTAATAACTGTGGTATAGTATTAGAAGTACGGCCACATATGGCAGAATGGTAGACATATATTAGAGTTTTATGTAATAGCTGTGGAAAGGTCGTAGAAGTTTTTTCACACAGGTACAATGGTACACATGCATTAGAGTTTTATGTAATAACTGCAGAGTAATGGTAGAAATAGATCAACACTTAGCAGAATGGTAGACATGTTTTAAAGTTTTATGTAGTAACTGGAGAGTAGTGGTAGATATAGAGCCAAACTTAGCAGAATGGTAGACATGCATTGGAGTTTTATGTAATAACTTTTCTAAAATAATAGAAGAAGGGTCACATGTGGTACAATGGTAGACATGTATAAGAGCTTTATCTCATAACTGCGGTAAAGTGGTAGAAATAGAGCCACACATAGCAGAATGGTAGATCTGCATTAGAGTTTTACGAAATAACTGTTTAAACGTCTTGAAAGAATTGCCACAGGGTAGAATGGCAGAATAGCATTAGAGTTATATCTAGTAACTGCAGAATAGTGGTAGAAATAGAGCCACACTTAGCAGAATGGTAGACATGCATTAGAGTTTCATGTAATCACTCTGCTATAGTGGTAGAAGTAGGGCCACACATGGGAGAATGGTTGACATGTATTAGAGTTTTATTTAATAACTACACAGTAGTGGTACAAATAGAGCCACATTCAGCAGAATAGTTTACATCCATCATTGTTTTATGTAATAACTGTGGTGAACTGGAAGAAGTAGGGCCACATATGGTAGAATGGTAGACATGCATTTGAGGTTTATGTAATAACTGTGGTATAGCGTTATAAGTTTTGGCCACACATGGCAAAATGGTAGACATACATTGGAGTTTTATGTAAAAACTGTGGAAAAGTCGTAGAAGAAGGGTCACACTTGCTAGAATGGCAGACATGCATTACCGTTTTATGTAATAGTGTTAGAAGTAGGTCCACACATAGCAGAATGGTAGACATACATTGGAGTTTTATTTAATAACTACAAAACAGAGGTAGAAATAGGGCAACACATGGTAGAATGGTAGACATCCATTAGAGTCTTATGTAATAACTGTGGTATAATAGTAGAAATACGGCCACACATGTCAGAATGGTAGACATGCATTACAGTTTTATGTAACAACTGCAGTATAGTTTTAGAAGTAGGGCCCCACATGGCAGAATGGTAGACATGCATTAGAGTTTTATGTGATGACTGTGGTATAGTGATAGAAGTAGGGCCACACATGGCAGAATGGTAGACAAGCATTGGAGTTTTATGTGATGACTGTGGTAAAGTGGTACAAGTAGGGCCACACATGGCAAAATGATAGACATAAATTAATTTTTATATAATAACTGTGGTAAAATCGTAGAAGAAAGGTCACACATGGTAGAGTGGTGGACATGCATTATACTTTTATATAAAAACTACGGTATACTGGTAAAAGTAGGGCCACACATGGCAGAATGGTAGACATGTATTAGAGTTTTATCTACTAACTGTGGTAAAAAGGTGGAAGTAGAACCACACATGGTAGAATGGTAGACATGCATAGGAGTTTTATGAAATAACTGTGGTAAAATCGTAAAACAAGGGTCACACATGGTAGAATGGTAGACATTCATTAAAGTTTCATGTTATCACTGTGATATAGTTTTTGAAGTAGGGCCACACATGGCGGAATAGTAGAGATGCATTAGAGTTGTACGTAATAACTGTGTAAAAGTTGTAGAAGAAGGGTCACACATCTAAGAATGATTGAAATCCATCAGAGTTTTATATAATAACTACACAATAGTGGAAGAAATAGGGACAAAGTTAGGAGAATGGTAGGCATGCACTAGACTTTTATGTAATCACTCTGCTATAGTAGTAGAAGTAGGGCCACACATGGCAAAATGGTAGACATGTATTAGAGTTTTATCTACTAACTGTGGTAAAATGGTGGAAGTAGCACCACACATGGTAGAATGGTAGACATGCATTACAGTTTTATGCAATAACTACAGATTAGTTGTAGAAATAGAGCCATACTTAGCAGAACGGTAGACATGCATTCCAGTTTTATGTAATAATTGTGCTGTAGTGGTAGAAGTAGGGCCACACATGGTAGAAAGGTAGACATGCATTAAAGTTTTATGTGATGACTGTGGTATAGTGATAGAAGTAGGGCCACACATGGCAGAATGGTAGACAAGCATTGGAGTTTTATGTGATGACTGTGGTAAAGTGGTACAAGTAGGGTCACAGATGGCAAAATGGTAGACATAAATTAATTTTTATATAATAACTGTGGTAAAATCGTAGAAGAAAGGTCACTCATGGTAGAGTGGTAGACATGCATAGGAGGTTTATGTAATAACTACACAGTGGTGGTAGTAATAGAGCCACATTCAGCAGAATGGTTTACATGCATCATTGTTTTATGTAATAATTGTGGTTTAGTGGTAGAAGTAGGGCCACATATAGCAGAAGAGTACACATGCTTTAAAGTTTTATATAATAACTGTGGTAAATTCGTACAAGAACGGTCACACATAGTAGCATTGTAGACATCCATTACAGTTTTAGGTAATAACTACACAATAGTGGTAGAAATAAAGCCACACATGTCAGAATGGTACACAGACGTTTAAGTAATAGCTGCAGAATAGTACTGGAAATAGAACCAAACTTAGTTGAATGGTAGACATGCATTAGTGTTTTATGTAATAACTCTGGTAAGGTCGTAGGACTTTTTTCACACAGGGTAGAATGGTAGACATGCATGAGAGTTCTATGTAATATGTGCACAATACTTTTAGAACTAGAGCCACACTTAGAAGAATCGTAGACATGCATTACAGTTTTATGTAATAATTGTGCTGTAGTGGTAGAAGTACACACATGGCAGAATGGTAGACATGCATTAGAGTTTTATATGATGACTGTGGTATAGTGGTAGAAGTAGGGCCACACATGGCAGAATGGGAGACTAGCATTGGAGTTTTATGTAATAAGTGTGGTGAACTGATAGAAGTATGGCCACATATGACAGAATGGTAGACATGCATTAAAGTGTTATGTAATAACTGTGGTAAATTCGTACAAGACGGGTCCCACATCGTACAATTCTAGACATGCATTAGACTTTTATGTAATAACTACAACATAGTGGTAGAAATAGAGCCACACATTTCAAGATGTTACACATGAATTAGACTTTTATGTAAAAAACTGTAGAATAGTGGTAGAAATAGAACCACACTTAGCTGAATGGTAGACATGAATTTGAGTTTTATGTAATAACTGTGGTATAGTATTTGAAGTACGGCCACATATGGCAGAATGGTAGACATATATTAGAGTTTTATGTAATAGCTGTGGAAAGGTCGTAGAAGTTTTTTCACACAGGTACAATGGTACACATGCATTAGAGTTTTATGTAATAACTGCAGAGTAATGGTAGAAATAGATCAACACTTAGCAGAATGGTAGACATGTTTTAAAGTTTTATGTAGTAACTGGAGAGTAGTGGTAGATATAGAGCCAAACTTAGCAGAATGGTAGACATGCATTGGAGTTTTATGTAATAACTTTTCTAAAATAATAGAAGAAGGGTCACATGTGGTACAATGGTAGACATGTATAAGAGCTTTATCTCATAACTGCGGTAAAGTGGTAGAAATAGAGCCACACATAGCAGAATGGTAGATCTGCATTAGAGTTTTACGAAATAACTGTTTAAACGTCTTGAAAGAATTGCCACAGGGTAGAATGGCAGAATAGCATTAGAGTTATATCTAGTAACTGCAGAATAGTGGTAGAAATAGAGCCACACTTAGCAGAATGGTAGACATGCATTAGAGTTTCATGTAATCACTCTGCTATAGTGGTAGAAGTAGGGCCACACATGGGAGAATGGTTGACATGTATTAGAGTTTTATTTAATAACTACACAGTAGTGGTACAAATAGAGCCACATTCAGCAGAATAGTTTACATCCATCATTGTTTTATGTAATAACTGTGGTGAACTGGAAGAAGTAGGGCCACATATGGTAGAATGGTAGACATGCATTTGAGGTTTATGTAATAACTGTGGTATAGCGTTATAAGTTTTGGCCACACATGGCAAAATGGTAGACATACATTGGAGTTTTATGTAAAAACTGTGGAAAAGTCGTAGAAGAAGGGTCACACTTGCTAGAATGGCAGACATGCATTACCGTTTTATGTAATAGTGTTAGAAGTAGGTCCACACATGGCAGAATGGTAGACATACATTGGAGTTTTATTTAATAACTACAAAACAGAGGTAGAAATAGGGCAACACATGGCAGAATGGTAGACATCCATTAGAGTCTTATGTAATAACTGTGGTATAATAGTAGAAATACGGCCACACATGTCAGAATGGTAGACATGCATTAGAGTTTTAGGTAACAACTGCAGTATAGTTTTAGAAGTAGGGCCCCACATGGCAGAATGGTAGACATGCATTAGAGTTTTATGTGATGACTGTGGTATAGTGATAGAAGTAGGGCCACACATGGCAAAATGGTAGACATAAATTAATTTTTATATAATAACTGTGGTAAAATCGTAGAAGAAAGGTCACACATGGTAGAGTGGTAGACATGCATTATACTTTTATATAAAAACTACGGTATACTGGTAAAAGTAGGGCCACACATGGCAGAATGGTAGACATGTATTAGAGTTTTATCTACTAACTGTGGTAAAATGGTGGAAGTAGAACCACACATGGTAGAATGGTAGACATGCATAGGAGTTTTATGAAATAACTGTGGTAAAATCGTAAAACAAGGGTCACACATGGTAGAATGGTAGACATTCATTAAAGTTTCATGTTATCACTGTGATATAGTTTTTGAAGTAGGGCCACACATGGCGGAATAGTAGAGATGCATTAGAGTTGTACGTAATAACTGTGTAAAAGTTGTAGAAGAAGGGTCACACATCTAAGAATGATTGAAATCCATCAGAGTTTTATATAATAACTACACAATAGTGGAAGAAATAGGGACAAAGTTAGGAGAATGGTAGGCATGCACTAGACTTTTATGTAATCACTCTGCTATAGTAGTAGAAGTAGGGCCACACATGGCAAAATGGTAGACATGTATTAGAGTTTTATCTACTAACTGTGGTAAAATGGTGGAAGTAGCACCACACATGGCAGAATGGTAGACATGCAATACAGTTTTATGCAATAACTACAGATTAGTTGTAGAAATAGAGCCATACTTAGCAGAACGGTAGACATGCATTCCAGTTTTATGTAATAATTGTGCTGTAGTGGTAGAAGTAGGGCCACACATGGTAGAAAGGTAGACATACGTTAGAGTTTTATGTAACAACTGCGGTATAGTTTTAGAAGTAGGGCCCCACATGGCAGAATGGTAGACATGCATTAAAGTTTTATGTGATGACTGTGGTATAGTGATAGAAGTAGGGCCACACATGGCAGAATGGTAGACAAGCATTGGAGTTTTATGTGATGACTGTGGTAAAGTGGTACAAGTAGGGCCACAGATGGCAAAATGGTAGACATAAATTAATTTTTATATAATAACTGTGGTAAAATCGTAGAAGAAAGGTCACTCATGGTAGAGTGGTAGACATGCATAGGAGGTTTATGTAATAACTACACAGTGGTGGTAGTAATAGAGCCACATTCAGCAGAATGGTTTACATGCATCATTGTTTTATGTAATAATTGTGGTTTAGTGGTAGAAGTAGGGCCACATATAGCAGAAGAGTACACATGCTTTAAAGTTTTATATAATAACTGTGGTAAATTCGTACAAGAACGGTCACACATAGTAGCATTGTAGACATCCATTACAGTTTTAGGTAATAACTACACAATAGTGGTAGAAATAAAGCCACACATGTGAGAATGGTACACAGACGTTTAAGTAATAGCTGCAGAATAGTACTGGAAATAGAACCAAACTTAGTTGAATGGTAGACATGCATGAGAGTTCTATGTAATAAGTGCACAATTCTTTTAGAACTAGAGCCACACTTAGAAGAATGGTAGACATGCATTACAGTTTTATGTAATAATTGTGCTGTAGTGGTAGAAGTACACACATGGCAGAATGGTAGACATGCATTAGAGTTTTATATGATGACTGTGGTATAGTGGTAGAAGTAGGGCCACACATGGCAGAATGGGAGACTAGCATTGGAGTTTTATGGAATAACTCTGGTAAAGTGGTACAAGTAGGGCCACACATGGCAGAATGGTAGACATAAATTAAATTTTATATAATAACTGTGGTAAAATCATAGAGGAAGGGTCACACGCGGTAGAGTGGTAGACATGCATCACAGTTTTATGTAATAACTACAGAGTAGTGGTAGAAATAGAGCCATCCATGGCAAAATTTTAGAGATGCATTAGAGTTTTATCTAAAAACTGTTGTGAAGTGGTAGAAATAGGACCATATTCAGGAGAATGGTAGACATGTTTTGGGGTTTATCTGATAATTATGGTATAGTGGTAAAACTAGGGCCGAACTTAGCAGAATGGTAGACATGCATTAAAGTTTTATGTAATAACTTTGGTAAAGTCCTACAAGAAGGGTTACACATAGTAGAAATGTAGACATACATAAGAGTTTTATATAATAACTACAAAATAGTCTTAGAAATAGATCCACACTTGTAAGAATGGTACACATGCATTAGATTTTTATGTAATAACTGCAGAATAGTGGTAGAAATAGAACTACACTTAGGAAAATGGTACCCATGCATACAAAAACGTTTTATCTAGTAACTGTCGTATGGTCTTAGAAGTAGGGCCACACATAGCAGAATGGTAGACATGCATTATTTTCTTATGTGATAACTGTGGTATAGTGGTAGAAGTATGGCCACACATGGTAGAATGATAGACATGCATTACAGTTTTCTGTAATAACTACAGAGAAGTGGTAGAAATAGAGCCACACATGGCAGAATGGTAAACATGCATTAGTGTTTTACCTAAAAACTGTGGTGAACTGGTACAAGAATGTTCATACATACTAGAATTGTAGACATGGAGTAGAGTTTTATGTAATACCTACAAAATAGTGGTAGAAATAGTGCCACACATGTCAGAATCGTACACATGAATTAAAGTTTTATGTAATAACTGCAAAATAGTGGTAGAAATAGAGCCGCACTTAGCAGAATGATAGACATGCATTAGACTTTTATCTAATAAGTGTAGTAAAGTGGTAAATGTATTGGTACACATGGCAGAACTGTAGACATACATTTTAGTTTTACATAAGAACTCAGTTCGACACAGGGCAGAATGGTAGACATGTATAAGAGTTTTATCTAGTAACTGTTGTAAAATGGTGGAAGTAGCACCACACATAGCAGAATGGTAGAGATGCATTAGAGTTTTATCTAATAACTGTTGTGAACTGGCAGAATGGTAGACATGCATTAGAGTTTCATGTAATAACTGCAGAATAGTGGTAGAAATAGAGCCACATTCAGCAGAATGGTAAACATGCAGTAGGGTTTGATGTAAAAATTGTGGTATAGTGGTAGAAGTAGGGCCACACTTAGCAAAATGGTAGACATGTAATTACTGTTTTAAAGTCGTACAAGAAGGGTTACACATAGTAGAAATGTAGACATGCATTAAAGTTTTATGTAATAACTTCAGAATACTGCACTACAAAAATGACTTGGTTTCCAGAATCCTGGAAACCATCCGTAATGTGGGTAATTGCGGAATCCAGTTGGTTTCCATTCCCTGAAACTCACTAACTGAGTTTCCAACTAGATTCCATTTTGGAAATGTGATTTTGGTATTTCTGTAAATGGAAACCAAAATGAAACTAAGTTCAGGGGTTTCATTTTGGTTTCCATACCTGGAATTTGCAACTCTCAGATCTCACTAAATGGAAACCAACATAAAAGTAGAAAATGTAGTTTCATGTTGGTTTCCATTGCGCTGTTGTGAACTAAGTAACATAAAATGTGTAATTGTTTACCATCCTGACATCCTGTTGGTATGCATTCAGTAAAACTGGGTGACCTAGTTTCCAAATAGAATCCATAATGGATACTCTAAGCTCCGGTGATGGAAACTGACACGAAGCTATGGTCATGTGTTGGTTTCCATTCCTGACTGAAACTTAGCTTTCACGAGGTATTATAATTCAATCTGAATGTGCCTGGGGAAGGAATAGTAGATTCGTATCATTGCTTAGATGACAAGACAACAAAAGTAAATTGTTGACGCATCATTCTGTGGATATCACAATGTTAAAGGGGCACTGATGCGGAGCAATTTCCGTGGACTGGTGTAAACTTTTGTTATTGTTTTTCTCCCGTGAGTACCCGGATGATATCCCAGAATTCGTGACTGTTTCGTGACCTCTGCTGCGCAGTCCGTAAGCGCAATTGATAGTTTAATTATAGACAGATCAACTGAGGTGAAGTCATTTGTACTTCATTACAAATGTATTATGAAAACCAATGAAACACTTTGAAGGTTAATCATCTGCCAGTGGTAGAAATGGTAAAAAACTATTAGGACGGAAAATAACGAAGCCAATGTACCTCTCTATATTTTGTCTCATAACCATAATTAGTTTATTGTCATATTTGTATGATTCTGAAAATTAATAAACGAACACACGATTTGCTTATACTCATAGTAAATTTCTAACATAACGGCAACATTTATACATTGTATAGATTGCCAATGTGGATCCTATTTCACACACATACGCGATCTAGTGTGTGTTTTCTGTCATACAGATTCTGCTGAATGCTACAACAAATAAATTAAAACAAACTGCAAATAATGAATGTAAAACAGACTAATTTTATAGCAACAATGTCAGGCTACTACCTTGTTCAGGAATGTATCCATCAATATCCACGTAAAAGAAATCGTATTCCATTCATCTGCAGCTGGTAAATAATCCTGCTCTGTGTCGCGTGTCTTACAACTGTCTCATTTTCGAAAAAGTAACACATCGTTTCACGTCTTTCGTTGGTGAAAACTAGATAAACCTCTCATTGATCTCCCAAGATAGCACACCTGGCAACTAATTGTATGATGTCCACTATTCCAAGTAATTTAGTTAACCAATATTGAGCAATCAATCAATCAACGCAAGGGTGGTTAATTCTTTGAAGGGAGGATGTTGTTTTTGCACTCACACTTTACGACAGGGTGTAGTCATCTACACTCACTGCCTTTTGACAAATCCGCTAGAAGATAAAAGTAATTAATCAATCAGTGTTTTTATCGGTTAATCCTTTGATCGATGTTTGTTTTTGTAACTCAGCTGATAAACCCTCTTGCATCACTTACATGCACATATTACATAACATACAATGCATTTGCCATTACAGACCTTAATTTATAATGTTGAGTATTTACTCCAGACAGGAGAAATGCCAAATGGGAACCTCTGTTGAGTAACCGAAGTGGTGCTACTAATTATACCTGTTATAAATTCATGAATTGACCATCAAGAGAATGATGACAAATAACACGTGTAGGTTTACACCATCAAACGCGAGTTACAGCAAGGAAGATGCAGCCTGAAAACACTTATGGGCCGAAACTGTTTTGAGGATACCAACTGAATTTCGTTACATAAGGAATACACACATGCATTTGCTGTGTACTTTGGTAAATAGGTGAAATAAGGTTTTTTTTACGTAAGACAATTTTCAGATTTCTCTACCAAAGGCAAAGTCATCGTTTTTTTGTTTACGAATTCAAATAAATCAACTGTGTGTTATATTATCATAAATAATAAACCATTGTAGCTGCCATAGCTACCAAATTTACGTATGCTATTTGCTATCACAGCTCAACCAACACTCAAAACTACCTAAATATAAAGCTTTGCAATCTTCGGTACTGAAACAAATGGCTTGCTACGTGCCTGTAGATATCATATTTTCATGTAACATGATTAAATATCGAGGTTAAAAACACAGAAATAGGATCAAATTGGATCAGTAGGTATACCATCCAAGCATCCGAAAAGAACTACACTGCTGGGATATATGGTTACGATCAGACAAGGAATACCATGGATATTTTTAAACAAATGGCATGTGATGGGCATCAACATGTTTCGTTCATAGTTATGCATCATGCACATGTCTCCTTTCAGAAGCTTTTTGATGGGTTTGGATGAACAAGATGGATCACTTAAGAAGGTGTGGGGAAAGCAGAGGCCCACGGCTTGTACGCAAAGAACGGCAAAAAATTCAGAGTAAGTAAACGTATTCTAGTCATTTTACATCTTGCAGAGATTAAAAATTTTAAGGAAACCTTTCAAATATCAAGTTAATTTAGATTCTTTCTATGTACATTCAAGGAATTTCAAAATGAACACTGTATAAAAAGTGCAATTTATCCTTTGAAAAATACAGCTTAAAAAGTTTTAAATATTATGCAGCACATTATGCTGCAGCGTATGCTTGTGACCCCATATTCATAGCTTGTCTCCTTAATGACTCAACATCATTGGTTAAGAAAATATGTCTTTTCACAATAACAGATAAATCGTGGTTCTATACTCATAATGTGCATTGTAAGTAACACTCAGAAAATAAATTATGGCTTTCAAAGGCGAATTTCTTCATGTCTCTGCACTCTATCATATATCAATAAACTGTTCTGCGATTGAAACTTTTGATGTCATATGCTCAGTTTATACTTTTTGATCTCTTCGCTTATGGGACATGGGGTTCAGTGTATTTCACCTCAAGCAATGTTTGACCGTTTTCTTTTCTCCAGCCATGGATGTCGTAGACGAATGCTTGTTTGTACTGATGGTTTGTTTTCTAAATTTCAGAAGCTGGAAAGCAGGAAGGCTGTGAAACGATTGACTGGCCGGAGGAGAAGAAGCACACAGTTCTTCCTCTCTTGGGGAAAGAGTTAACATTTTTCAAACTAGGAAGCCAAGTGATATGGGCTGGTCTACAGTGTGTACTCACTGCTAATTATTCCCTTGCTTTTGTTTCATTTACTAACTTGAATATTCCGAATATTGTTTGTTTACAAACATATTGTTGAATATAAATAAACTTTTAATGAATTTGTGTATTATTCTGTTGTTTGTCATCCTGAAGCCTTTTACCATTATGCAATTGTATAAAATACCTGATTTGCTACATGTGAGACATGAAACAACATCTTTTCCGGAGGACCGGGTAAAGGGCCCACACGAGCAAGTTTCAGTTCATGGAAACTAGGTATTAAACTAGGTTGGAAACTACAACATGGAAACCGCATTGAAACCTACAGTAAACTCACACATGGAAACCAGGTTGAAAAATACAGTAAACTCATACATGGAAACCAGGTTGAAACCTACAATAACCTCGTACATGGAAACCAACTGGATCTCGCTTGGAGGAGTGGGTAATGAAACGAACTGGAAACCATCCTGAAATGGTGCAGTTTCAGTTGCATGGAAACCACAATGAAACTATAGGAAACTCCCTGGAAACCAACTGGAAAAGTTGGTTTCCATGACGTTTCTTCTCGGTTTCAGTGTTCCGAAAACCAGCTAATTTTTGCCGTGCTGGTAGAAAAAGAACCACACTTAGCAGAATGGTAGACATGCATTAGTGTTTTATATAATAAGTGTGGTATAGTGTTCGAAGTAGGGCCACACATGGTAGAATGATAGACATGCATTACAGTTTTATGTAATAACTACAGAGTAGTGGTAGAAATAGAGCCACACATGGCAGAATGGTAGACATGCATCAGTGTTTTACCTAAAAACTGTGGTGAACTGGTACAAGAATGTTCACACATACTAGAATTGAAGACATGCAGTAGGGTCTGATGTAATACCTACAAAACAGTGGTAGAAATAGAGCCACACATGTCAGAATGGTACACATGAATTAAAGTTTTATGTAATATCTGCAGAATAGTGGTAGAAATAGAGCCACACTTAGCAGAATGATAGACATGCATTAGACTTTTATCTAATAAGTGTAGTAAAGTGGTAAATGTATTGGCACACATGGCAGAACGGTAGACATACATTTTAGTTTTATATAAGAACTCACAGTTCGACACAGGGCAGAATGGTAGACATGTATTAGAGTTTTATTTAGTAACTGTGGTAAAATGGTGGAAGTAGCACCACACATGGTAGAATGGTAGACATGCATTACACTTTTATGTAATAAGTACAGAGTAGTGGTATAAATAGAGCCACACATGGCAGAATGGTAGAGATGCATTAGTGTTTTATCTAATAACTGTTGTGAACTGGCAGAATGGTAGACATGCATTAGAGTTTTACGTAATAACTTCAGAATACTGGTAGAAATAGAACCACACTTAGCAGAATGGTAGGCATGCATTAGTATTTTATATAAGAAGTGTGGTATAGTGTTCGAAGTAGGGCCACACATGGTAGAATGGTAGACATGCATTACACTTTTATGCAATAAGTACAGAGTAGTGGTATAAATAGAGCCACACATGGCAGAATGGTAGAGATGCATTAGTGTTTTATCTAATAACTGTTGTGAACTGGCAGAATGGTAGACATGCATTAGAGTTTTATGTAATAACTACAGAATAGTGGTAGAAATAGAGCCACATTCAGCAGAATGGTAAACATGCAGTAGGGTTTGATGTAAAAATTGTGGTATAGTGGTAGAAGTAGGGCCACACTTAGCAAAATGGTAGACATGTAATTACTGTTTTAAAGTCGTACAAGAAGGGTTACACATATTGTAGAAATGTAGACATGCATTACAGTTTTATGTAATAACTTCAGAATACTGGTAGAAATAGAACCACACATGGCAGAATGGTAGACATGCATTAGTGTTTTACCTAAAAACTGTGGTGAACTGGTACAAAAATGTTTACACATACTAGAATTGTAGACATGCAGTAGAGTTTTATGTAATACCTACAAAATAGTGGTAGAAATAGAGCCACACATGTCAGAATGGTACACATGAATTAAAGTTTTATATAATAACTGCAGAATAGTGGTAGAAATAGAGCCACACTTAGCAGAATGATAGACATGCATTAGACTTTTATCTAATAACTGTAGTAAAGTGGTAAATGTATTGGCACACATGGCAGAACTGTAGACATACATTTTAGTTTTATATAAGAACTCAGTTCCACACAGGGCAGAATGGTAGACATGTATCAGAGTTTTATTTAGTAACTGTGGTAAAATGGTGGAAGTAGCACCACACATGGTAGAATGGTAGACATGCATTACACTTTTATGTAATAAGTACAGAGTAGTGGTATAAATAGAGCCACACATGCCAGAATGGTAGAGATGCATTAGTGTTTTATCTAATAACTGCGGTGAACTGGCAGAATGGTAGACATGCATTAGAGTTTTATGTAATAACTACAGAATAGTGGTAGAAATAGAGCCACATTCAGCAGAATGGTAAACATGCAGTAGGGTTTGATGTAAAAATAGTGGTATAGTGGTAGAAGTAGGGCCAAACATACCAAAATGGTAGACATGTAATTACTGTTTTAAAGTCGTACAAGAAGGGTTACACATATTGTAGAAATGTAGACATGCATTAAAGTTTTATGTAATAACTTCAGAATACTGGTAGAAATAGAACCACACTTAGCAGAATGGTAGACATGCATTAGTGTTTTATATAAGAAGTGTGTTATAGTGTTCGAAGTAGGGCCACACATGGTAGAATGATAGACATGCATTAAAGGTTTATGTAATAACTACAGAGTAGTGGTAGAAATAGAGCCACACATGGCAGAATGGTAGACATGCATTAGTGTTTTATCTAATAACTGTGGTGAACTGGTACAAAAATATTCACACATACTAGAATTGTAGACATGCAGTAGAGTTTTATGTAATACCTACAAAATAGTTGTAGAAATACAGCCACACTTAGCAGAATGATAGACATGCATTAGACTTTTATCTAATAACTGTAGTAAAGTGGTAAATGTATTGGCACACATGGCAGAACGGTAGACATACATTTTAGTTTTATATAAGAACTCAGTTCGACACAGGGCAGAATGGTAGTGATGTATTCGACTTTTATCTAGAAACTGTGGTAAAATGGTGGAAGTAGCACCACACATGGTAGAATGGTAGACATGCATTACACTTTTATGTAATAAGTACAGAGTAGTGGTATAAATAGAGCCACACATGGCAGAATGGTAGAGATGCATTAGTGTTTTATCTAATAACTGTTGTGAACTGTCAGAATGGTAGACATGCATTAGAGTTTTATGTAATAACTACTGAATAGTGGTAGAAATAGAGCCACATTCAGCAGAATGGTAAACATGCAGTAGGGTTTGATGTAAAAATTGTGGTATAGTGGTAGAAGAAGGGCCACACTTAGCAAAATGGTAGACATGTAATTACTGTTTTAAAGTCGTACAAGAAGGGTTACACATATTGTAGAAATGTAGACATGCATTAAAGTTTTATGTAATAACTTCAGAATACTGGTAGAAATAGAACCACACATGGCAGAATGGTAGACATGCATTAGTGTTTTACCTAAAAACTGTGGTGAACTGGTACAAAAATGTTTACACATACTAGAATTGTAGACATGCAGTAGAGTTTTATGTAATACCTACAAAATAGTGGTAGAAATAGAGCCACACATGTCAGAATGGTACACATGAATTAAAGTTTTATGTAATAACTGCAGAATAGTGGTAGAAATAGAGCCACACTTAGCAGAATGATAGACATGCATTAGACTTTTATCTAATAACTGTAGTAAAGTGGTAAATGTATTGGCACACATGGCAGAACTGCAGATATACATTTTAGTTTTATATAAGAACTCAGTTCCACACAGGGCAGAATGGTAGACATGTATCAGAGTTTTATTTAGTAACTGTGGTAAAATGGTGGAAGTAGCACCACACATGGTAGAATGGTAGACATGCATTACACTTTTATGTAATAAGTACAGAGTAGTGGTATAAATAGAGCCACACATGGCAGAATGGTAGAGATGCATTAGTGTTTTATCTAATAACTGTTGTGAACTGGCAGAATGGTAGACATGCATTAGAGTTTTATGTAATAACTACAGAATAGTGGTAGAAATAGAGCCACATTCAGCAGAATGGTAAACATGCAGTAGGGTTTGATGTAAAAATAGTGGTATAGTGGTAGAAGTAGGGCCAAACATACCAAAATGGTAGACATGTAATTACTGTTTTAAAGTCGTACAAGAAGGGTTACACATATTGTAGAAATGTAGACATGCATTAAAGTTTTATGTAATAACTTCAGAATACTGGTAGAAATAGAACCACACTTAGCAGAATGGTAGACATGCATTAGTGTTTTATATAAGAAGTGTGTTATAGTGTTCGAAGTAGGGCCACACATGGTAGAATGATAGACATGCATTAAAGGTTTATGTAATAACTACAGAGTAGTGGTAGAAATAGAGCCACACATGGCAGAATGGTAGACATGCATTAGTGTTTTATCTAATAACTGTTGTGAACTGGCAGAATGGTAGACATGCATTAGAGCTTTATGTAATAACTACTGAATAGTGGTAGAAATAGAGCCACATTCAGCAGAATGGTAAACATGCAGTAGGGTTTGATGTAAAAATTGTGGTATAGTGGTAGAAGAAGGGCCACACTTAGCAAAATGGTAGACATGTAATTACTGTTTTAAAGTCGTACAAGAAGGGTTACACATATTGTAGAAATGTAGACATGCATTAAAGTTTTATGTAATAACTTCAGAATACTGGTAGAAATAGAACCACACATGGCAGAATGGTAGACATGCATTAGTGTTTTACCTAAAAACTGTGGTGAACTGGTACAAAAATGTTTACACATACTAGAATTGTAGACATGCAGTAGAGTTTTATGTAATACCTACAAAATAGTGGTAGAAATAGAGCCACACATGTCAGAATGGTACACATGAATTAAAGTTTTATGTAATAACTGCAGAATAGTGGTAGAAATAGAGCCACACTTAGCAGAATGATAGACATGCATTAGACTTTTATCTAATAACTGTAGTAAAGTGGTAAATGTATTGGCACACATGGCAGAACTGCAGACATACATTTTAGTTTTATATAAGAACTCAGTTCGACACAGGGCAGAATGGTAGACATGTATTAGAGTTTTATTTAGTAACTGTGGTAAAATGGTGGAAGTAGCACCACACATGGTAGAATGGTAGACATACATTACACTTTTATGTAATAAGTACAGAGTAGTGGTACAAATAGAGCCACACATGGCAGAATGGTAGAGATGCATTAGTGTTTTATCTAATAACTGTTGTGAACTGGCAGAATGGTAGACATGCATTAGAGTTTTATGTAATAACTGCTGAATAGTGGTAGAAATAGAGCCACATTCAGCAGAATGGTAAAGATGCAGTAGGGTTTGATGTGAAAATAGTGGTATAGTGGTAGAAGTAGGGCCACACTTAGCAAAATGGTAGACATGTAATTACTGTTTTAAAGTCGTACAAGAAGGGTTACACATAGTAGAAATGTAGACATGCATTAAAGTTTTATGTAATAACTTCAGAATACTGGTAGAAATAGAACCACACATGGCAGAATGGTAGACATGCATTAGTGTTTTACCTAAAAACTGTGGTGAACTGGTACAAAAATGTTTACACATACTAGAATTGTAGACATGCAGTAGAGTGTTATGTAATACCTACAAAATAGTGGTAGAAATATAGCCACACATGTCAGAATGGTACACATGAATTAAAGTTTTATGTAATAACTGCAGAATTGTGGTAGAAATAGAGCCACACTTAGCAGAATGATAGACATGCATTAGACTTTTATCTAATAACTGTAGTAAAGTGGTAAATGTATTGGCACACATGGCAGAACTGTAGACATACATTTTAGTTTTATATAAGAACTCAGTTCCACACAGGGCAGAATGGTAGACATGTATCAGAGTTTTATTTAGTAACTGTGGTAAAATGGTGGAAGTAGCACCACACATGGTAGAATGGTAGACATGCATTACACTTTTATGTAATAAGTACAGAGTAGTGGTATAAATAGAGCCACACATGGCAGAATGGTAGAGATGCATTAGTGTTTTATCTAATAACTGTTGTGAACTGGCAGAATGGTAGACATGCATTAGAGTTTTATGTAATAACTGCAGAATAGTGGTAGAAATAGAGCCACATTCAGCAGAATGGTAAACATGCAGTAGGGTTTGATGTAAAAATAGTGGTATAGTGGTAGAAGTAGGGCCAAACATACCAAAATGGTAGACATGTAATTACTGTTTTAAAGTCGTACAAGAAGGGTTACACATATTGTAGAAATGTAGACATGCATTAAAGTTTTATGTAATAACTTCAGAATACTGGTAGAAATAGAACCACACTTAGCAGAATGGTAGACATGCATTAGTGTTTTATATAAGAAGTGTGTTATAGTGTTCGAAGTAGGGCCACACATGGTAGAATGATAGACATGCATTAAAGGTTTATGTAATAACTACAGAGTAGTGGTAGAAATAGAGCCACATTCAGCAGAATGGTAAACATGCAGTAGGGTTTGATGTAAAAATTGTGGTATAGTGGTTGAAGAAGGGCCACACTTAGCAAAATGGTAGACATGTAATTACTGTTTTAAAGTCGTACAAGAAGGGTTACACATATTGTAGAAATGTAGACATGCATTAAAGTTTTATGTAATAACTTCAGAATACTGGTAGAAATACAACCACACTTGGCAGAATGGTAGACATGCATTAGTGTTTTACCTAAAAACTGTGGTGAACTGGTACAAAAATGTTTACACATACTAGAATTGTAGACATGCAGTAGAGTCTTATGTAATACCTACAAAATAGTGGTAGAAATAGAGCCACACATGTCAGAATGGTACACATGAATTAAAGTTTTATGTAATAACTGCAGAATAGTGGTAGAAATAGAGCCACACTTAGCAGAATGATAGACATGCATTAGACTTTTATCTAATAACTGTAGTAAAGTGGTAAATGTATTGGCACACATGGCAGAACTGTAGACATACATTTTAGTTTTATATAAGAACTCAGTTCCACACAGGGCAGAATGGTAGACATGTATCAGAGTTTTATTTAGTAACTGTGGTAAAATGGTGGAAGTAGCACCACACATGGTAGAATGGTAGACATGCATTACACTTTTATGTAATAAGTACAGAGTAGTGGTAGAAATAGAGCCACACATGGCAGAATGGTAGAGATGCATTATCGTTTTATCTAATAACTGTTGTGAACTGGCAGAATGGTAGACATGCATTAGAGTTTTATATAATAACTACAGAATAGTGGTAGAAATAGAGCCACATTCAGCAGAATGGTAAACATGCAGTAGGGTTTGATGTAAAAATAGTGGTATAGTGGTAGAAGTAGGGCCAAACATACCAAAATGGTAGACATGTAATTACTGTTTTAAAGTCGTACAAGAAGGGTTACACATATTGTAGAAATGTAGACATGCATTAAAGTTTTATGTAATAACTTCAGAATACTGGTAGAAATAGAACCACACTTAGCAGAATGGTAGACATGCATTAGTGTTTTATATAAGAAGTGTGTTGTAGTGTTCGAAGTAGGGCCACACATGGTAGAATGATGGACATGCATTAAAGGTTTATGTAATAACTACAGAGTAGTGGTAGAAATAGAGCCACACATGGCAGAATGGTAGACATGCATTAGTGTTTTACCTAATAACTGTGGTGAACTGGTACAAAAATATTCACACATACTAGAATTGTAGACATGCAGTAGAGTTTTATGTAATACCTACAAAATAGTTTTAGAAATACAGCCACACTTAGCAGAATTATAGACATGCATTAGACTTTTATCTAATAACTGTAGTAAAGTGGTAAATGTATTGGCACACATGGCAGAACGGTAGACATACATTTTAGTTTTATATAAGAACTCAGTTCCACACAGAGCAGAATGGTAGTGATGTATTCGACTTTTATCTAGAAACTGTGGTAAAATGGTGGAAGTAGCACCACACATGGTAGAATGGTAGACATGCATTACACTTTTATGTAATAAGTACAGAGTAGTGGTATAAATAGAGCCACACATGGCAGAATGGTAGAGATGCATTAGTGTTTTATCTAATAACTGTTGTGAACTGGCAGAATGGTAGACATGCATTAGAGTTTTATGTAATAACTACTGAATAGTGGTAGAAATAGAGCCACATTCAGCAGAATGGTAAACATGCAGTAGGGTTTGATGTAAAAATTGTGGTATAGTGGTAGAAGAAGGGCCACACTTAGCAAAATGGTAGACATGTAATTACTGTTTTAAAGTCGTACAAGAAGGGTTACACATATTGTAGAAATGTAGACATGCATTAAAGTTTTATGTAATAACTTCAGAATACTGGTAGAAATAGAACCACACATGGCAGAATGGTAGACATGCATTAGTGTTTTACCTAAAAACTGTGGTGAACTGGTACAAAAATGTTTACACATACTAGAATTGTAGACATGCAGTAGAGTTTTATGTAATACCTACAAAATAGTGGTAGAAATAGAGCCACACATGTCAGAATGGTACACATGAATTAAAGTTTTATGTAATAACTGCAGAATAGTGGTAGAAATAGAGCCACACTTAGCAGAATGATAGACATGCATTAGACTTTTATCTAATAACTGTAGTAAAGTGGTAAATGTATTGGCACACATGGCAGAACTGTAGACATACATTTTAGTTTTATATAAGAACTCAGTTCGACACAGGGCAGAATGGTAGACATGTATTAGAGTTTTATTTAGTAACTGTGGTAAAATGGTGGAAGTAGCACCACACATGGTAGAATGGTAGACATGCATTACACTTTTATGTAATAAGTACAGAGTAGTGGTAGAAATAGAGCCACACATGGCAGAATGGTAGAGATGCATTAGTGTTTTATCTAATAACTGTTGTGAACTGTCAGAATGGTAGACATGCATTAGAGTTTTATGTAATAACTACAGAATAGTGGTAGAAATAGAGCCACATTCAGCAGAATGGTAAACATTCAGTAGGAATTGATGTAAAAATTGTGGTATAGTGGTAGAAGTAGGGCCAAACATACCAAAATGGTAGACATGTAATTACTGTTTTAAAGTCGTACAAGAAGGGTTACACATAGTAGAAATGTAGACATGCATTAAAGTTTTATGTAATAACTTCAGAATACTGGTAGAAATAGAACCACACATGGCAGAATGGTAGACATGCATTAGTGTTTTACCTAAAAACTGTGGTGAACTGGTACAAAAATGTTTACACATACTAGAATTGTAGACATGCAGTAGAGTTTTATGTAATACCTACAAAACAGTGGTAGAAATAGAGCCACACATGTCAGAATGGTACACATAAATTAAAGTTTTATGTAATAACTGCAGAATAGTGGTAGAAATAGAGCCACACTTAGCAGAATGATAGACATGCATTAGACTTTTATCTAATAACTGTAGTAAAGTGGTAAATGTATTGGCACACATGGCAGAACTGTAGACATACATTTTAGTTTTATATAAGAACTCAGTTCGACACAGGGCAGAATGGTAGACATGTATTCGACTTTTATCTAGTAACTGTGGTAAAATGGTGGAAGTAGCACCACACATGGTAGAATGGTAGACATGCATTACACTTTTATGTAATAAGTACAGAGTAGTGGTATAAATAGAGCCACACATGGCAGAATGGTAGAGATGCATTAGTGTTTTATCTAATAACTGTTGTGAACTGGCAGAATGGTAGACATGCATTAGAGTTTTATGTAATAACTACTGAATAGTGGTAGAAATAGAGCCACATCCAGCAGAATGGTAAACATGCAGTAGGGTTTGATGTAAAAATTGTGGTATAGTGGTAGAAGTAGGGCCACACTTAGCAAAATGGTAGACATGTAATTACTGTTTTAAAGTCGTACAAGAAGGGTTACACATATTGTAGAAATGTAGACATGCATTAAAGTTTTATGTAATAACTTCAGAATACTGGTAGAAATAGAACCACACATGGCAGAATGGTAGACATGCATTAGTGTTTTACCTAAAAACTGTGGTGAACTGGTACAAAAATGTTTACACATACTAGAATTGTAGACATGCAGTAGAGTTTTATGTAATACCTACAAAATAGTGGTAGAAATACAGCCACACATGTCAGAATGGTACACATGAGTTAAAGTTTTATGTAATAACTGCAGAATAGTGGTAGAAATAGAGCCACACTTAGCAGAATGATAGACATGCATTAGACTTTTATCTAATAACTGTAGTAAAGTGGTAAATGTATTGGCACACATGGCAGAACGGTAGACTTACATTTTAGTTTTATATAAGAACTCAGTTCGACACAGGGCAGAATGGTGGACATGTAGTAGAGTTTTATTTAGTAACTGTGGTAAAATGGTGGAAGTAGCACCACACATGGTAGAATGGTAGACATGCATTACACTTTTATGTAATAAGTACAGAGTAGTGGTATAAATAGAGCCACACATGGCAGAATGGTAGAGATGCATTAGTGTTTTATCTAATAACTGTTGTGAACTGTCAGAATGGTAGACATGCATTAGAGTTTTATGTAATAACTACAGAATAGTGGTAGAAATAGAGCCACATTCAGCAGAATGGTAAACATGCAGTAGGGTTTGATGTAAAAATTGTGGTATAGTGGTAGAAGTAGGGCCAAACATACCAAAATGGTAGACATGTAATTACTGTTTTAAAGTCGTACAAGAAGGGTTACACATATTGTAGAAATGTAGACATGCATTAAAGTTTTATGTAATAACTTCAGAATACTGGTAGAAATAGAACCACACATGGCAGAATGGTAGACATGCATTAGTGTTTTACCTAAAAACTGTGGTGAACTGGTACAAAAATGTTTACACATACTAGAATTGTAGACATGCAGTAGAGTGTTATGTAATACCTACAAAATAGTGGTAGAAATAGAGCCACACATGTCAGAATGGTACACATGAATTAAAGTTTTATGTAATAACTGCAGAATAGTGGTAGAAATAGAGCCACACTTAGCAGAATGATAGACATGCATTAGACTTTTATCTAATAACTGTAGTAAAGTGGTAAATGTATTGGCACACATGGCAGAACGGTAGACATACATTTTAGTTTTATATAAGAACTCAGTTCGACACAGGGCAGAATGGTAGACATGTATTAGAGTTTTATTTAGTAACTGTGGTAAAATGGTGGAAGTAGCACCACACATGGTAGAATGGTAGACATGCATTACACTTTTTTGTAATAAGTACAGAGTAGTGGTAGAAATAGAGCCACACATGGCAGAATGGTAGAGATGCATTAGTGTTTTATCTAATAACTGTTGTGAACTGTCAGAATGGTAGACATGCATTAGAGTTTTATGTAATAACTACTGAATAGTGGTAGAAATAGAGCCACATCCAGCAGAATGGTAAACATGCAGTAGGGTTTGATGTAAAAATTGTGGTATAGTGGCAGAAGTAGGGCCACACTTAGCAAAATGGTAGACATGTAATTACTGTTTTAAAGTCGTACAAGAAGGGTTACACATAGTAGAAATGTAGACATGCATTAAAGTTTTATGTAATAACTTCAGAATACTGGTAGAAATAGAACCACACATGGCAGAATGGTAGACATGCATTAGTGTTTTACCTAAAAACTGTGGTGAACTGGTACAAAAATGTTTACACATACTAGAATTGTAGACATGCAGTAGAGTTTTATGTAATACCTACAAAATAGTGGTAGAAATATAGCCACACATGTCAGAATGGTACACATGAATTAAAGTTTTATGTAGTAACTGCAGAATAGTGGTAGAAATAGAGCCACACTTAGCAGAATGATAGACATGCATTAGACTTTTATCTAATAACTGTAGTAAAGTGGTAAATGTATTGGCACACATGGCAGAACTGTAGACATACATTTTAGTTTTATATAAGAACTCAGTTCGACACAGGGCAGAATGGTAGACATGTATTAGAGTTTTATTTAGTAACTGTGGTAAAATGGTGGAAGTAGCACCACACATGGTAGAATGGTAGACATGCATTACACTTTTATGTAATAAGTACAGAGTAGTGGTATAAATAGAGCCACACATGGCAGAATGGTAGAGATGCATTAGTGTTTTACCTAAAAACTGTGGTGAACTGGTACAAAAATGTTTACACATACTAGAATTGTAGACATGCAGTAGAGTTTTATGTAATACCTACAAAAAAGTGGTAGAAATAGAGCCACACATGTCAGAATGGTACACATGAATTAAAGTTTTATGTAATAACTGCAGAATAGTGGTAGAAATAGAGCAACACTTAGCAGAATGATAGACATGCATTAGACTTTTATCTAATAACTGTAGTAAAGTGGTAAATGTATTGGCACACATGGCAGAACTGTAGACATACATTTTAGTTTTATATAAGAACTCAGTTCGACACAGGGCAGAATGGTAGACATGTATTAGAGTTTTTTCCAGTAACTCTGGTAAACTGGTGGAAGTAGCACCACACATGGTAGAATGGTAGACATGCATTACACTTTTATGTAATAAGTACAGAGTAGTGGTATAAATAGAGCCACACATGGCAGAATGGTAGAGATGCATTAGTGTTTTATCTAATAACTGTTGTGAACTGTCAGAATGGTAGACATGCATTAGATTTTTTTGTAATAACTACTGAATAGTGGTAGAAATAGAGCCACATTCAGCAGAATGGTAAACATGCAGTAGGGTTTGATGTAAAAATAGTGGTATAGTGGTAGAAGTAGGGCCAAACATACCAAAATGGTAGACATGTAATTACTGTTTTAAAGTCGTACAAGAAGGGTTACACATATTGTAGAAATGTAGACATGCATTAAAGTTTTATGTAATAACTTCAGAATACTGGTAGAAATACAACCACACTTGGCAGAATGGTAGACATGCATTAGTGTTTTACCTAAAAACTGTGGTGAACTGGTACAAAAATGTTTACACATACTAGAATTGTAGACATGCAGTAGAGTTTTATGTAATACCTACAAAATAGTGGTAGAAATAGAGCCACACATGTCAGAATGGTACACATGAATTAAAGTTTTATGTAATAACTGCAGAATAGTGGTAGAAATAGAGCCACACTTAGCAGAATGATAGACATGCATTAGACTTTTATCTAATAACTGTAGTAAAGTGGTAAATGTATTGGCACACATGGCAGAACTGTAGACATACATTTTAGTTTTATATAAGAACTCAGTTCGACACAGGGCAGAATGGTAGACATGTATTAGAGTTTTATTTAGTAACTGTGGTAAAATGGTGGAAGTAGCACCACACATGGTAGAATGGTAGACATGCATTACACTTTTATGTAATAAGTACAGAGTAGTGGTATACATAGAGCCACACATGGCAGAATGGTAGAGATGCATTAGTGTTTTACCTAAAAACTGTGGTGAACTGGTACAAAAATGTTTACACATACTAGAATTGTAGACATGGAGTAGAGTTTTATGTAATACCTACAAAAAGTGGTAGAAATAGAGCCACACATGTCAGAATGGTACACATGAATTAAAGTTTTATGTAATAACTGCAGAATAGTGGTAGAAATAGAGCCACACTTAGCAGAATGATAGACATGCATTAGACTTTTATCTAATAACTGTAGTAAAGTGGTAAATGTATTGGCACACATGGCAGAACGGTAGACATACATTTTAGTTTTATATAAGAACTCAGTTCGACACAGGGCAGAATGGTAGACATGTATTAGAGTTTTTTCCAGTAACTCTGGTAAACTGGTGGAAGTAGCACCACACATGGTAGAATGGTAGACATGCATTACACTTTTATGTAATAAGTACAGAGTAGTGGTATAAATAGAGCCACACATGGCAGAATGGTAGAGATGCATTAGTGTTTTATCTAATAACTGTTGTGAACTGTCAGAATGGTAGACATGCATTAGATTTTTTTGTAATAACTACTGAATAGTGGTAGAAATAGAGCCACATTCAGCAGAATGGTAAACATGCAGTAGGGTTTGATGTAAAAATAGTGGTATAGTGGTAGAAGTAGGGCCAAACATACCAAAATGGTAGACATGTAATTACTGTTTTAAAGTCGTACAAGAAGGGTTACACATATTGTAGAAATGTAGACATGCATTAAAGTTTTATGTAATAACTTCAGAATACTGGTAGAAATACAACCACACTTGGCAGAATGGTAGACATGCATTAGTGTTTTACCTAAAAACTGTGGTGAACTGGTACAAAAATGTTTACACATACTAGAATTGTAGACATGCAGTAGAGTTTTATGTAATACCTACAAAATAGTGGTAGAAATAGAGCCACACATGTCAGAATGGTACACATGAATTAAAGTTTTATGTAATAACTGCAGAATAGTGGTAGAAATAGAGCCACACTTAGCAGAATGATAGACATGCATTAGACTTTTATCTAATAACTGTAGTAAAGTGGTAAATGTATTGGCACACATGGCAGAACTGTAGACATACATTTTAGTTTTATATAAGAACTCAGTTCGACACAGGGCAGAATGGTAGACATGTATTAGAGTTTTATTTAGTAACTGTGGTAAAATGGTGGAAGTAGCACCACACATGGTAGAATGGTAGACATGCATTACACTTTTATGTAATAAGTACAGAGTAGTGGTATACATAGAGCCACACATGGCAGAATGGTAGAGATGCATTAGTGTTTTACCTAAAAACTGTGGTGAACTGGTACAAAAATGTTTACACATACTAGAATTGTAGACATGGAGTAGAGTTTTATGTAATACCTACAAAAAGTGGTAGAAATAGAGCCACACATGTCAGAATGGTACACATGAATTAAAGTTTTATGTAATAACTGCAGAATAGTGGTAGAAATAGAGCCACACTTAGCAGAATGATAGACATGCATTAGACTTTTATCTAATAACTGTAGTAAAGTGGTAAATGTATTGGCACACATGGCAGAACGGTAGACATACATTTTAGTTTTATATAAGAACTCAGTTCGACACAGGGCAGAATGGTAGACATGTATTAGAGTTTTTTCCAGTAACTCTGGTAAACTGGTGGAAGTAGCACCACACATGGTAGAATGGTAGACATGCATTACACTTTTATGTAATAAGTACAGAGTAGTGGTATAAATAGAGCCACACATGGCAGAATGGTAGAGATGCATTAGTGTTTTATCTAATAACTGTTGTGAACTGTCAGAATGGTAGACATGCATTAGATTTTTTTGTAATAACTACTGAATAGTGGTAGAAATAGAGCCACATTCAGCAGAATGGTAAACATGCAGTAGGGTTTGATGTAAAAATAGTGGTATAGTGGTAGAAGTAGGGCCAAACATACCAAAATGGTAGACATGTAATTACTGTTTTAAAGTCGTACAAGAAGGGTTACACATATTGTAGAAATGTAGACATGCATTAAAGTTTTATGTAATAACTTCAGAATACTGGTAGAAATAGAACCACACATGGCAGAATGGTAGACATGCATTAGTGTTTTACCTAGAAACTGTGGTGAACTGGTACAAAAATGTTTACACATACTAGAATTGTAGACATGCAGTAGAGTTTTATGTAATACCTACAAAATAGTGGTAGAAATAGAGCCACACATGTCAGAATGGTACACATGAATTAAAGTTTTATGTAATAACTGCAGAATAGTGGTAGAAATAGAGCCACACTTAGCAGAATGATAGACATGCATTAGACTTTTATCTAATAACTGTAGTAAAGTGGTAAATGTATTGGCACACATGGCAGAACGGTAGACATACATTTTAGTTTTATATAAGAACTCAGTTCGACACAGGGCAGAATGGTAGACATGTATTAGAGTTTTTTCCAGTAACTCTGGTAAACTGGTGGAAGTAGCACCACACATGGTAGAATGGTAGACATGCATTACACTTTTATGTAATAAGTACAGAGTAGTGGTATAAATAGAGCCACACATGGCAGAATGGTAGAGATGCATTAGTGTTTTATCTAATAACTGTTGTGAACTGTCAGAATGGTAGACATGCATTAGAGTTTTTTGTAATAACTACTGAATAGTGGTAGAAATAGAGCCACATTCAGCAGAATGGTAAACATGCAGTAGGGTTTGATGTAAAAATAGTGGTATAGTGGTAGAAGTAGGGCCAAACATACCAAAATGGTAGACATGTAATTACTGTTTTAAAGTCGTACAAGAAGGGTTACACATATTGTAGAAATGTAGACATGCATTAAAGTTTTATGTAATAACTTCAGAATACTGGTAGAAATAGAACCACACATGGCAGAATGGTAGACATGCATTAGTGTTTTACCTAGAAACTGTGGTGAACTGGTACAAAAATGTTTACACATACTAGAATTGTAGACATGCAGTAGAGTTTTATGTAATACCTACAAAATAGTGGTAGAAATAGAGCCACACATGTCAGAATGGTACACATGAATTAAAGTTTTATGTAATAACTGCAGAATAGTGGTAGAAATAGAGCCACACTTAGCAGAATGATAGACATGCATTAGACTTTTATCTAATAACTGTAGTAAAGTGGTGGATGTATTGGCACACATGGCAGAACTGTAGACATACATTTTAGTTTTATATAAGAACTCAGTTCGACACAGGGCAGAATGGTAGACATGTATTAGAGTTTTATTTAGTAACTGTGGTAAAATGGTGGAAGTAGCACCACACATGGTAGAATGGTAGACATGCATTACACTTTTATGTAATAAGTACAGAGTAGTGGTATAAATAGAGCCACACATGGCAGAATGGTAGAGATGCATTAGTGTTTTATCTAATAACTGTTGTGAACTGTCAGAATGGTAGACATGCATTAGAGTTTTATGTAATAACTACTGAATAGTGGTAGAAATAGAGCCACATCCAGCAGAATGGTAAACATGCAGTAGGGTTTGATGTAAAAATTGTGGTATAGTGGTAGAAGTAGGGCCACACTTAGCAAAATGGTAGACATGTAATTACTGTTTTAAAGTCGTACAAGAAGGGTTACACATATTGTAGAAATGTAGACATGCATTAAAGTTTTATGTAATAACTTCAGAATACTGGTAGAAATAGAACCACACATGGCAGAATGGTAGACATGCATTAGTGTTTTACCTAAAAACTGTGGTGAACTGGTACAAAAATGTTTACACAAACTAGAATTGTAGACATGCAGTAGAGTTTTATGTAATACCTACAAAATAGTGGTAGAAATACAGCCACACATGTCAGAATGGTACACATGAATTAAAGTTTTATGTAATAACTGCAGAATAGTGGTAGAAATAGAGCCACACTTAGCAGAATGATAGACATGCATTAGACTTTTATCTAATAACTGTAGTAAAGTGGTAAATGTATTGGCACACATGGCAGAACTGTAGACATACATTTTAGTTTTATATAAGAACTCAGTTCGACACAGGGCAGAATGGTAGACATGTATTAGAGTTTTATTTAGTAACTGTGGTAAAATGGTGGAAGTAGCACCACACATGGTAGAATGGTAGACATGCATTACACTTTTATGTAATAAGTACAGAGTAGTGGTATAAATAGAGCCACACATGGCAGAATGGTAGAGATGCATTAGTGTTTTACCTAAAAACTGTGGTGAACTGGTACAAAAATGTTTACACATACTAGAATTGTAGACATGCAGTAGAGTTTTATGTAATACCTACAAAAAGTGGTAGAAATAGAGCCACACATGTCAGAATGGTACACATGAATTAAAGTTTTATGTAATAACTGCAGAATAGTGGTAGAAATAGAGCCACACTTAGCAGAATGATAGACATGCATTAGACTTTTATCTAATAACTGTAGTAAAGTGGTAAATCTATTGGCACACATGGCAGAACGGTAGACATACATTTTAGTTTTATATAAGAACTCAGTTCGACACAGGGCAGAATGGTAGACATGTATTAGAGTTTTTTCCAGTAACTCTGGTAAACTGGTGGAAGTAGCACCACACATGGTAGAATGGTAGACATGCATTACACTTTTATGTAATAAGTACAGAGTAGTGGTATAAATAGAGCCACACATGGCAGAATGGTAGAGATGCATTAGTGTTTTATCTAATAACTGTTGTGAACTGTCAGAATGGTAGACATGCATTAGATTTTTTTGTAATAACTACTGAATAGTGGTAGAAATAGAGCCACATTCAGCAGAATGGTAAACATGCAGTAGGGTTTGATGTAAAAATAGTGGTATAGTGGTAGAAGTAGGGCCAAACATACCAAAATGGTAGACATGTAATTACTGTTTTAAAGTCGTACAAGAAGGGTTACACATATTGTAGAAATGTAGACATGCATTAAAGTTTTATGTAATAACTTCAGAATACTGGTAGAAATAGAACCACACATGGCAGAATGGTAGACATGCATTAGTGTTTTACCTGAAAACTGTGGTGAACTGGTACAAAAATGTTTACACATACTAGAATTGTAGACATGCAGTAGAGTTTTATGTAATACCTACAAAATAGTGGTAGAAATAGAGCCACACATGTCAGAATGGTACACATGAATTAAAGTTTTATGTAATAACTGCAGAATAGTGGTAGAAATAGAGCTACACTTAGCAGAATGATAGACATGCATTAGACTTTTATCTAATAACTGTAGTAAAGTGGTAAATGTATTGGCACACATGGCAGAACTGTAGACATACATTTTAGTTTTATATAAGAACTCAGTTCGACACAGGGCAGAATGGTAGACATGTATTAGAGTTTTATTTAGTAACTGTGGTAAAATGGTGGAAGTAGCACCACACATGGTAGAATGGTAGACATGCATTACACTTTTATGTAATAAGTACAGAGTAGTGGTATAAATAGAGCCACACATGGCAGAATGGTAGAGATGCATTAGTGTTTTATCTAATAACTGTTGTGAACTGTCAGAATGGTAGACATGCATTAGAGTTTTATGTAATAACTACTGAATAGTGGTAGAAATAGAGCCACATCCAGCAGAATGGTAAACATGCAGTAGGGTTTGATGTAAAAATTGTGGTATAGTGGTAGAAGTAGGGCCACACTTAGCAAAATGGTAGACATGTAATTACTGTTTTAAAGTCGTACAAGAAGGGTTACACATATTGTAGAAATGTAGACATGCATTAAAGTTTTATGTAATAACTTCAGAATACTGGTAGAAATAGAACCACACATGGCAGAATGGTAGACATGCATTAGTGTTTTACCTAAAAACTGTGGTGAACTGGTACAAAAATGTTTACACAAACTAGAATTGTAGACATGCAGTAGAGTTTTATGTAATACCTACAAAATAGTGGTAGAATTACAGCCACACATGTCAGAATGGTACACATGAATAAAAGTTTTATGTAATAACTGCAGAATAGTGGTAGAAATAGAGCCACACTTAGCAGAATGATAGACATGCATTAGACTTTTATCTAATAACTGTAGTAAAGTTGTAAATGTATTGGCACACATGGCAGAACGGTAGACATACATTTTAGTTTTATATAAGAACTCAGTTCGACACAGGGCAGAATGGTAGACATGTATTAGAGTTTTATTTAGTAACTGTGGTAAAATGGTGGAAGTAGCACCACACATGGTAGAATGGTAGACATGCATTACACTTTTATGTAATAAGTACAGAGTAGTGGTATAAATAGAGCCACACATGGCAGAATGGTAGAGATGCATTAGTGTTTTATCTAATAACTGTTGTGAACTGTCAGAATGGTAGACATGCATTAGAGTTTTATGTAATAACTACTGAATAGTGGTAGAAATAGAGCCACATCCAGCAGAATGGTAAACATGCAGTAGGGTTTGATGTAAAAATTGTGGTATAGTGGCAGAAGTAGGGCCACACTTAGCAAAATGGTAGACATGTAATTACTGTTTTAAAGTCGTACAAGAAGGGTTACACATAGTAGAAATGTAGACATGCATTAAAGTTTTATGTAATAACTTCAGAATACTGGTAGAAATAGAACCACACATGGCAGAATGGTAGACATGCATTAGTGTTTTACCTAAAAACTGTGGTGAACTGGTACAAAAATGTTTACACATACTAGAATTGTAGACATGCAGTAGAGTTTTATGTAATACCTACAAAATAGTGGTAGAAATAGAGCCACACATGTCAGAATGGTACACATGAATTAAAGTTTTATGTAATAACTGCAGAATAGTGGTAGAAATAGAGCCACACTTAGCAGAATGATAGACATGCATTAGACTTTTATCTAATAACTGTAGTAAAGTGGTAAATGTATTGGCACACATGGCAGAACTGTAGACATACATTTTAGTTTTATATAAGAACTCAGTTGGACACAGGGCAGAATGGTAGACATGTATTAGAGTTTTATTTAGTAACTGTGGTAAAATGGTGGAAGTAGCACCACACATGGTAGAATGGTAGACATGCATTACACTTTTATGTAATAAGTACAGAGTAGTGGTATAAATAGAGCCACACATGGCAGAATGGTAGAGATGCATTAGTGTTTTACCTAAAAACTGTGGTGAACTGGTACAAAAATGTTTACACATACTAGAATTGTAGACATGCAGTAGAGTTTTATGTAATACCTACAAAAAAGTGGTAGAAATAGAGCCACACATGTCAGAATGGTACACATGAATTAAAGTTTTATGTAATAACTGCAGAATAGTGGTAGAAATAGAGCCACACTTAGCAGAATGATAGACATGCATTAGACTTTTATCTAATAACTGTAGTAAAGTGGTAAATGTATTGGCACACATGGCAGAACGGTAGACATACATTTTAGTTTTATATAAGAACTCAGTTCGACACAGGGCAGAATGGTAGACATGTATTAGAGTTTTTTCCAGTAACTCTGGTAAACTGGTGGAAGTAGCACCACACATGGTAGAATGGTAGACATGCATTACACTTTTATGTAATAAGTACAGAGTAGTGGTATAAATAGAGCCACACATGGCAGAATGGTAGAGATGCATTAGTGTTTTATCTAATAACTGTTGTGAACTGTCAGAATGGTAGACATGCATTAGATTTTTTTGTAATAACTACTGAATAGTGGTAGAAATAGAGCCACATTCAGCAGAATGGTAAACATGCAGTAGGGTTTGATGTAAAAATAGTGGTATAGTGGTAGAAGTAGGGCCAAACATACCAAAATGGTAGACATGTAATTACTGTTTTAAAGTCGTACAAGAAGGGTTACACATATTGTAGAAATGTAGACATGCATTAAAGTTTTATGTAATAACTTCAGAATACTGGTAGAAATAGAACCACACATGGCAGAATGGTAGACATGCATTAGTGTTTTACCTAAAAACTGTGGTGAACTGGTACAAAAATGTTTACACATACTAGAATTGTAGACATGCAGTAGAGTTTTATGTAATACCTACAAAATAGTGGTAGAAATAGAGCCACACATGTCAGAATGGTACACATGAATTAAAGTTTTATGTAATAACTGCAGAATAGTGGTAGAAATAGAGCCACACTTAGCAGAATGATAGACATGCATTAGACTTTTATCTAATAACTGTAGTAAAGTGGTAAATGTATTGGCACACATGGCAGAACTGTAGACATACATTTTAGTTTTATATAAGAACTCAGTTGGACACAGGGCAGAATGGTAGACATGTATTAGAGTTTTATTTAGTAACTGTGGTAAAATGGTGGAAGTAGCACCACACATGGTAGAATGGTAGACATGCATTACACTTTTATGTAATAAGTACAGAGTAGTGGTATAAATAGAGCCACACATGGCAGAATGGTAGAGATGCATTAGTGTTTTACCTAAAAACTGTGGTGAACTGGTACAAAAATGTTTACACATACTAGAATTGTAGACATGCAGTAGAGTTTTATGTAATACCTACAAAATAGTGGTAGAAATAGAGCCACACATGTCAGAATGGTACACATGAATAAAAGTTTTATGTAATAACTGCAGAATAGTGGTAGAAATAGAGCCACACTTAGCAGAATGATAGACATGCATTAGACTTTTATCTAATAACTGTAGTAAAGTGGTAAATGTATTGGCACACATGGCAGAACGGTAGACATACATTTTAGTTTTATATAAGAACTCAGTTCGACACAGGGCAGAATGGTAGACATGTATTAGAGTTTTATCCAGTAACTCTGGTAAACTGGTGGAAGTAGCACCACACATGGTAGAATGGTAGACATGCATTACACTTTTATGTAATAAGTACAGAGTAGTGGTATAAATAGAGCCACACATGGCAGAATGGTAGAGATGCATTAGTGTTTTATCTAATAACTGTGGTGAACTGTCAGAATGGTAGACATGCATTAGATTTTTTTGTAATAACTACTGAATAGTGGTAGAAATAGAGCCACATTCAGCAGAATGGTAAACATGCAGTAGGGTTTGATGTAAAAATAGTGGTATAGTGGTAGAAGTAGGGCCAAACATACCAAAATGGTAGACATGTAATTACTGTTTTAAAGTCGTACAAGAAGGGTTACACATATTGTAGAAATGTAGACATGCATTAAAGTTTTATGTAATAACTTCAGAATACTGGTAGAAATAGAACCACACATGGCAGAATGGTAGACATGCATTAGTGTTTTACCTAAAAACTGTGGTGAACTGGTACAAAAATGTTTACACATACTAGAATTGTAGACATGCAGTAGAGTGTTATGTAATACCTACAAAATAGTGGTAGAAATAGAGCCACACATGTCAGAATGGTACACATGAGTTAAAGTTTTATGTAATAACTGCAGAATAGTGGTAGAAATAGAGCCACACTTAGCAGAATGATAGACATGCATTAGACTTTTATCTAATAACTGTAGTAAAGTGGTAAATGTATTGGCACACATGGCAGAACTGTAGACATACATTTTAGTTTTATATAAGAACTCAGTTGGACACAGGGCAGAATGGTAGACATGTATTAGAGTTTTATTTAGTAACTGTGGTAAAATGGTGGAAGTAGCACCACACATGGTAGAATGGTAGACATGCATTACACTTTTATGTAATAAGTACAGAGTAGTGGTATAAATAGAGCCACACATGGCAGAATGGTAGAGATGCATTAGTGTTTTACCTAAAAACTGTGGTGAACTGGTACAAAAATGTTTACACATACTAGAATTGTAGACATGCAGTAGAGTTTTATGTAATACCTACAAAATAGTGGTAGAAATAGAGCCACACATGTCAGAATGGTACACATGAATAAAAGTTTTATGTAATAACTGCAGAATAGTGGTAGAAATAGAGCCACACTTAGCAGAATGATAGACATGCATTAGACTTTTATCTAATAACTGTAGTAAAGTGGTAAATGTATTGGCACACATGGCAGAACGGTAGACATACATTTTAGTTTTATATAAGAACTCAGTTCGACACAGGGCAGAATGGTAGACATGTATTAGAGTTTTATCCAGTAACTCTGGTAAACTGGTGGAAGTAGCACCACACATGGTAGAATGGTAGACATGCATTACACTTTTATGTAATAAGTACAGAGTAGTGGTATAAATAGAGCCACACATGGCAGAATGGTAGAGATGCATTAGTGTTTTATCTAATAACTGTTGTGAACTGTCAGAATGGTAGACATGCATTAGATTTTTTTGTAATAACTACTGAATAGTGGTAGAAATAGAGCCACATTCAGCAGAATGGTAAACATGCAGTAGGGTTTGATGTAAAAATAGTGGTATAGTGGTAGAAGTAGGGCCAAACATACCAAAATGGTAGACATGTAATTACTGTTTTAAAGTCGTACAAGAAGGGTTACACATATTGTAGAAATGTAGACATGCATTAAAGTTTTATGTAATAACTTCAGAATACTGGTAGAAATAGAACCACACATGGCAGAATGGTAGACATGCATTAGTGTTTTACCTAAAAACTGTGGTGAACTGGTACAAAAATGTTTACACATACTAGAATTGTAGACATGCAGTAGAGTGTTATGTAATACCTACAAAATAGTGGTAGAAATAGAGCCACACATGTCAGAATGGTACACATGAGTTAAAGTTTTATGTAATAACTGCAGAATAGTGGTAGAAATAGAGCCACACTTAGCAGAATGATAGACATGCATTAGACTTTTATCTAATAACTGTAGTAAAGTGGTAAATGTATTGGCACACATGACAGAACGGTAGACATACATTTTAGTTTTATATAAGAACACAGTTCGACACAGGGCAGAATGGTAGACATGTATTAGAGTTTTATTTAGTAACTGTGGTAAAATGGTGGAAGTAGCACCACACATGGTAGAATGGTAGACATGCATTACACTTTTATGTAATAAGTACAGAGTAGTGGTAGAAATAGAGCCACACATGGCAGAATGGTAGAGATGCATTAGTGTTTTATCTGATAACTGTTGTGAACTGGCAGAATGGTAGACATGCATTAGAGTTTTATGTAATAACTACAGAATAGTGGTAGAAATAGAGCCAAATTCAGCAGAATGGTAAACATGCAGTAGGGTTTGATGTAAAAATAGTGGTATAGTGGTAGAAGTAGGGCCAAACATACCAAAATGGTAGACATGTAATTACTGTTTTAAAGTCGTACAAGAAGGGTTACACATATTGTAGAAATGTAGACATGCATTAAAGTTTTATGTAATAACTTCAGAATACTGGTAGAAATAGAGCCACACATGGCAGAATGGTAGACATGCATTAGTGTTTTACCTAAAAACTGTGGTGAACTGGTACAAAAATGTTTACACATACTAGAATTGTAGACATGCAGTAGAGTTTTATGTAATACCTACAAAATAGTGGTAGAAATACAGCCACACATGTCAGAATGGTACACATGAATTAAAGTTTTATGTAATAACTGCAGAATAGTGGTAGAAATAGAGCCACACTTAGCAGAATGATAGACATGCATTAGACTTTTATCTAATAACTGTAGTAAAGTGGTAAATGTATTGGCACACATGGCAGAACGGTAGACATACATTTTAGTTTTATATAAGAACTCAGTTCGACACAGGGCAGAATGGTAGACATGTATTAGAGTTTTATTTAGTAACTGTGGTAAAATGGTGGAAGTAGCACCACACATGGTAGAATGGTAGACATGCATTACACTTTTATGCAATAAGTACAGAGTAGTGGTATAAATAGAGCCACACATGGCAGAATGGTAGAGATGCATTAGTGCTTTATCTAATAACTGTTGTGAAATGGCAGAATGGTAGACATGCATTAGAGTTTTATGTAATAACTACTGAATAGTGGTAGAAATGGAGCCATATTCAGCAGAATGGTAAACATGCGGTAGGGTTTGATGTAAAAATAGTGGTATATTGGTAGAAGTAGGGCCACACTTAGCAAAATGGTAGACATGTAATTACTGTTTTAAAGTCGTACAAGAAGGGTTACATATATTGTAGAAATGTAGACATGCATTAAAGTTTTATGTAATATCTTCAGAATACTGGTAGAAATAGAACCACACATGGCAGAATGGTAGACATGCATTAGTGTTTTACCTAAAAACTGTGGTGAACTGGTACAAAAATGTTTACACATACTAGAATTGTAGACATGCAGTAGAGTTTTATGTAACACCTACAAAATAGTGGTAGAAATAGAGTCACACATGTCAGAATGGTACACATGAATTAAAGTTTTATGTAATAACTGCAGAATAGTGGTAGAAATAGAGTCACACTTAGCAGAATGATAGACATGCATTAGACTTTTATCTAATAACTGTAGTAAAGTGGTAAATGTATTGGCACACATGGCAGAACTGTAGACATACATTTTAGTTTTATATAAGAACTCAGTTGGACACAGGGCAGAATGGTAGACATGTATTAGAGTTTTATTTAGTAACTGTGGTAAAATGGTGGAAGTAGCACCACACATGGTAGAATGGTAGACATGCATTACACTTTTATGTAATAAGTACAGAGTTGTGGTAGAAATAGAGCCACACATGGCAGAATGGTAGAGATGCATTAGTGTTTTATCTGATAACTGTTGTGAACTGGCAGAATGGTAGACATGCATTAGAGTTTTATGTAATAACTACAGAATAGTGGTAGAAATAGAGCCAAATTCAGCAGAATGGTAAACATGCAGTAGGGTTTGATGTAAAAATAGTGGTATAGTGGTAGAAGTAGGGCCAAACATACCAAAATGGTAGACATGTAATTACTGTTTTAAAGTCGTACAAGAAGGGTTACACATATTGTAGAAATGTAGACATGCATTAAAGATTTGTGTAATAACTTCAGAATACTGGTAGAAATAGAGCCACACATGGCAGAATGGTAGACATGCATTAGTGTTTTACCTAAAAACTGTGGTGAACTGGTACAAAAATGTTTACACATACTAGAATTGTAGACATGCAGTAGAGTTTTATGTAATACCTACAAAATAGTGGTAGAAATACAGCCACACATGTCAGAATGGTACACATGAATTAAAGTTTTATGTAATAACTGCAGAATAGTGGTAGAAATAGAGCCACACTTAGCAGAATGATAGACATGCATTAGACTTTTATCTAATAACTGTAGTAAAGTGGTAAATGTATTGGCACACATGGCAGAACTGTAGACATACATGTTAGTTTTATATAAGAACTCAGTTCCACACAGGGCAGAATGGTAGACATGTATTAGAGTTTTATTTAGTAACTGTGGTAAAATGGTGGAAGTAGCACCACACATGGTAGAATGGTAGACATGCATTACACTTTTATGCAATAAGTACAGAGTAGTGGTATAAATAGAGCCACACATGGCAGAATGGTAGAGATGCATTAGTGCTTTATCTAATAACTGTTTTGAACTGGCAGAATGGTAGACATGCATTAGAGTTTTATGTAATAACTACTGAATAGTGGTAGAAATGGAGCCATATTCAGCAGAATGGTAAACATGCGGTAGGGTTTGATGTAAAAATAGTGGTATATTGGTAGAAGTAGGGCCACACTTAGCAAAATGGTAGACATGTAATTACTGTTTTAAAGTCGTACAAGAAGGGTTACACATATTGTAGAAATGTAGACATGCATTAAAGTTTTATGTAATATCTTCAGAATACTGGTAGAAATAGAACCACACATGGCAGAATGGTAGACATGCATTAGTGTTTTACCTAAAAACTGTGGTGAACTGGTACAAAAATGTTTACACATACTAGAATTGTAGACATGCAGTAGAGTTTTATGTAACACCTACAAAATAGTGGTAGAAATAGAGTCACACATGTCAGAATGGTACACATGAATTAAAGTTTTATGTAATAACTGCAGAATAGTGGTAGAAATAGAGTCACACTTAGCAGAATGATAGACATGCATTAGACTTTTATCTAATAACTGTAGTAAAGTGGTAAATGTATTGGCACACATGGCAGAACTGTAGACATACATTTTAGTTTTATATAAGAACTCAGTTGGACACAGGGCAGAATGGTAGACATGTATTAGAGTTTTATTTAGTAACTGTGGTAAAATGGTGGAAGTAGCACCACACATGGTAGAATGGTAGACATGCATTACACTTTTATGTAATAAGTACAGAGTTGTGGTAGAAATAGAGCCACACATGGCAGAATGGTAGAGATGCATTAGTGTTTTATCTGATAACTGTTGTGAACTGGCAGAATGGTAGACATGCATTAGAGTTTTATGTAATAACTACAGAATAGTGGTAGAAATAGAGCCAAATTCAGCAGAATGGTAAACATGCAGTAGGGTTTGATGTAAAAATAGTGGTATAGTGGTAGAAGTAGGGCCAAACATACCAAAATGGTAGACATGTAATTACTGTTTTAAAGTCGTACAAGAAGGGTTACACATATTGTAGAAATGTAGACATGCATTAAAGATTTGTGTAATAACTTCAGAATACTGGTAGAAATAGAGCCACACATGGCAGAATGGTAGACATGCATTAGTGTTTTACCTAAAAACTGTGGTGAACTGGTACAAAAATGTTTACACATACTAGAATTGTAGACATGCAGTAGAGTTTTATGTAATACCTACAAAATAGTGGTAGAAATACAGCCACACATGTCAGAATGGTACACATGAATTAAAGTTTTATGTAATAACTGCAGAATAGTGGTAGAAATAGAGCCACACTTAGCAGAATGATAGACATGCATTAGACTTTTATCTAATAACTGTAGTAAAGTGGTAAATGTATTGGCACACATGGCAGAACTGTAGACATACATGTTAGTTTTATATAAGAACTCAGTTCCACACAGGGCAGAATGGTAGACATGTATTAGAGTTTTATTTAGTAACTGTGGTAAAATGGTGGAAGTAGCACCACACATGGTAGAATGGTAGACATGCATTACACTTTTATGCAATAAGTACAGAGTAGTGGTATAAATAGAGCCACACATGGCAGAATGGTAGAGATGCATTAGTGCTTTATCTAATAACTGTTTTGAACTGGCAGAATGGTAGACATGCATTAGAGTTTTATGTAATAACTACTGAATAGTGGTAGAAATGGAGCCATATTCAGCAGAATGGTAAACATGCGGTAGGGTTTGATGTAAAAATAGTGGTATATTGGTAGAAGTAGGGCCACACTTAGCAAAATGGTAGACATGTAATTACTGTTTTAAAGTCGTACAAGAAGGGTTACACATATTGTAGAAATGTAGACATGCATTAAAGTTTTATGTAATATCTTCAGAATACTGGTAGAAATAGAACCACACATGGCAGAATGGTAGACATGCATTAGTGTTTTACCTAAAAACTGTGGTGAACTGGTACAAAAATGTTTACACATACTAGAATTGTAGACATGCAGTAGAGTTTTATGTAACACCTACAAAAAAGTGTTAGAAATAGAGTCACACATGTCAGAATGGTACACATGAATTAAACTTTTATGTAATAACTGCAGAATAGTGGTAGAAATAGAGTCACACTTAGCAGAATGATAGACATGCATTAGACTTTTATCTAATAACTGTAGTAAAGTGGTAAATGTATTGGCACACATGGCAGAACTGTAGACATACATTTTAGTTTTATATAAGAACTCAGTTGGACACAGGGCAGAATGGTAGACATGTATTAGAGTTTTATTTAGTAACTGTGGTAAAATGGTGGAAGTAGCACCACACATGGTAGAATGGTAGACATGCATTACACTTTTATGCAATAAGTACAGAGTAGTGGTATAAATAGAGCCACACATGGCAGAATGGTAGAGATGCATTAGTGTTTTATCTAATAACTGTTGTGAACTGTCAGAATGGTAGACATGCATTAGAGTTTTATGTAATAACTACTGAATAGTGGTAGAAATAGAGCCACATCCAGCAGAATGGTAAACATGCAGTAGGGTTTGATGTAAAAATTGTGGTATAGTGGCAGAAGTAGGGCCACACTTAGCAAAATGGTAGACATGTAATTACTGTTTTAAAGTCGTACAAGAAGGGTTACACATAGTAGAAATGTAGACATGCATTAAAGTTTTATGTAATAACTTCAGAATACTGGTAGAAATAGAACCACACATGGCAGAATGGTAGACATGCATTAGTGTTTTACCTAAAAACTGTGGTGAACTGGTACAAAAATGTTTACACATACTAGAATTGTAGACATGCAGTAGAGTTTTATGTAACACCTACAAAATAGTGGTAGAAATAGAGCCACACATGTCAGAATGGTACACATGAATTAAAGTTTTATGTAATAACTGCAGAATAGTGGTAGAAATAGAGTCACACTTAGCAGAATGATAGACATGCATTAGACTTTTATCTAATAACTGTAGTAAAGTGGTAAATGTATTGGCACACATGACAGAACGGTAGACATACATTTTAGTTTTATATAAGAACACAGTTCGACACAGGGCAGAATGGTAGACATGTATTAGAGTTTTATTTAGCAACTGTGGTAAAATGGTGGAAGTAGCACCACACATGGTAGAATGGTAGACATGCATTACACTTTTATGTAATAAGTACAGAGTAGTGGTAGAAATAGAGCCACACATGGCAGAATGGTAGAGATGCATTAGTGTTTTATCTGATAACTGTTGTGAACTGGCAGAATGGTAGACATGCATTAGAGTTTTATGTAATAACTACAGAATAGTGGTAGAAATAGAGCCAAATTCAGCAGAATGGTAAACATGCAGTAGGGTTTGATGTAAAAATAGTGGTATAGTGGTAGAAGTAGGGCCAAACATACCAAAATGGTAGACATGTAATTACTGTTTTAAAGTCGTACAAGAAGGGTTACACATATTGTAGAAATGTAGACATGCATTAAAGTTTTATGTAATAACTTCAGAATACTGGTAGAAGTAGAGCCACACATGGCAGAATGGTAGACATGCATTAGTGTTTTACCTAAAAACTGTGGTGAACTGGTACAAAAATGTTTACACATACTAGAATTGTAGACATGCAGTAGAGTTTTATGTAATACCTACAAAATAGTGGTAGAAATACAGCCACACATGTCAGAATGGTACACATGAATTAAAGTTTTATGTAATAACTGCAGAATAGTGGTAGAAATAGAGTCACACTTAGCAGAATGATAGACATGCATTAGACTTTTATCTAATAACTGTAGTAAAGTGGTAAATGTATTGGCACACATGGCAGAACGGTAGACATACATTTTAGTTTTATATAAGAACTCAGTTCCACACAGGGCAGAATGGTAGACATGTATTAGAGTTTTATTTAGTAACTGTGGTAAAATGGTGGAAGTAGCACCACACATGGTAGAATGGTAGACATGCATTACACTTTTATGCAATAAGTACAGAGTAGTGGTATAAATAGAGCCACACATGGCAGAATGGTAGAGATGCATTAGTGCTTTATCTAATAACTGTTTTGAACTGGCAGAATGGTAGACATGCATTAGAGTTTTATGTAATAACTACTGAATAGTGGTAGAAATGGAGCCATATTCAGCAGAATGGTAAACATGCGGTAGGGTTTGATGTAAAAATAGTGGTATATTGGTAGAAGTAGGGCCACACTTAGCAAAATGGTAGACATGTAATTACTGTTTTAAAGTCGTACAAGAAGGGTTACACATATTGTAGAAATGTAGACATGCATTAAAGTTTTATGTAATATCTTCAGAATACTGGTAGAAATAGAACCACACATGGCAGAATGGTAGACATGCATTAGTGTTTTACCTAAAAACTGTGGTGAACTGGTACAAAAATGTTTACACATACTAGAATTGTAGACATGCAGTAGAGTTTTATGTAACACCTACAAAATAGTGTTAGAAATAGAGTCACACATGTCAGAATGGTACACATGAATTAAACTTTTATGTAATAACTGCAGAATAGTGGTAGAAATAGAGTCACACTTAGCAGAATGATAGACATGCATTAGACTTTTATCTAATAACTGTAGTAAAGTGGTAAATGTATTGGCACACATGGCAGAACTGTAGACATACATTTTAGTTTTATATAAGAACTCAGTTGGACACAGGGCAGAATGGTAGACATGTATTAGAGTTTTATTTAGTAACTGTGGTAAAATGGTGGAAGTAGCACCACACATGGTAGAATGGTAGACATGCATTACACTTTTATGCAATAAGTACAGAGTAGTGGTATAAATAGAGCCACACATGGCAGAATGGTAGAGATGCATTAGTGTTTTATCTAATAACTGTTGTGAACTGTCAGAATGGTAGACATGCATTAGAGTTTTATGTAATAACTACTGAATAGTGGTAGAAATAGAGCCACATCCAGCAGAATGGTAAACATGCAGTAGGGTTTGATGTAAAAATTGTGGTATAGTGGCAGAAGTAGGGCCACACTTAGCAAAATGGTAGACATGTAATTACTGTTTTAAAGTCGTACAAGAAGGGTTACACATAGTAGAAATGTAGACATGCATTAAAGTTTTATGTAATAACTTCAGAATACTGGTAGAAATAGAACCACACATGGCAGAATGGTAGACATGCATTAGTGTTTTACCTAAAAACTGTGGTGAACTGGTACAAAAATGTTTACACATACTAGAATTGTAGACATGCAGTAGAGTTTTATGTAACACCTACAAAATAGTGGTAGAAATAGAGCCACACATGTCAGAATGGTACACATGAATTAAAGTTTTATGTAATAACTGCAGAATAGTGGTAGAAATAGAGTCACACTTAGCAGAATGATAGACATGCATTAGACTTTTATCTAATAACTGTAGTAAAGTGGTAAATGTATTGGCACACATGACAGAACGGTAGACATACATTTTAGTTTTATATAAGAACACAGTTCGACACAGGGCAGAATGGTAGACATGTATTAGAGTTTTATTTAGCAACTGTGGTAAAATGGTGGAAGTAGCACCACACATGGTAGAATGGTAGACATGCATTACACTTTTATGTAATAAGTACAGAGTAGTGGTAGAAATAGAGCCACACATGGCAGAATGGTAGAGATGCATTAGTGTTTTATCTGATAACTGTTGTGAACTGGCAGAATGGTAGACATGCATTAGAGTTTTATGTAATAACTACAGAATAGTGGTAGAAATAGAGCCAAATTCAGCAGAATGGTAAACATGCAGTAGGGTTTGATGTAAAAATAGTGGTATAGTGGTAGAAGTAGGGCCAAACATACCAAAATGGTAGACATGTAATTACTGTTTTAAAGTCGTACAAGAAGGGTTACACATATTGTAGAAATGTAGACATGCATTAAAGTTTTATGTAATAACTTCAGAATACTGGTAGAAGTAGAGCCACACATGGCAGAATGGTAGACATGCATTAGTGTTTTACCTAAAAACTGTGGTGAACTGGTACAAAAATGTTTACACATACTAGAATTGTAGACATGCAGTAGAGTTTTATGTAATACCTACAAAATAGTGGTAGAAATACAGCCACACATGTCAGAATGGTACACATGAATTAAAGTTTTATGTAATAACTGCAGAATAGTGGTAGAAATAGAGTCACACTTAGCAGAATGATAGACATGCATTAGACTTTTATCTAATAACTGTAGTAAAGTGGTAAATGTATTGGCACACATGGCAGAACGGTAGACATACATTTTAGTTTTATATAAGAACTCAGTTCCACACAGGGCAGAATGGTAGACATGTATTAGAGTTTTATTTAGTAACTGTGGTAAAATGGTGGAAGTAGCACCACACATGGTAGAATGGTAGACATGCATTACACTTTTATGCAATAAGTACAGAGTAGTGGTATAAATAGAGCCACACATGGCAGAATGGTAGAGATGCATTAGTGCTTTATCTAATAACTGTTTTGAACTGGCAGAATGGTAGACATGCATTAGAGTTTTATGTAATAACTACTGAATAGTGGTAGAAATGGAGCCATATTCAGCAGAATGGTAAACATGCGGTAGGGTTTGATGTAAAAATAGTGGTATATTGGTAGAAGTAGGGCCACACTTAGCAAAATGGTAGACATGTAATTACTGTTTTAAAGTCGTACAAGAAGGGTTACACATATTGTAGAAATGTAGACATGCATTAAAGTTTTATGTAATATCTTCAGAATACTGGTAGAAATAGAACCACACATGGCAGAATGGTAGACATGCATTAGTGTTTTACCTAAAAACTGTGGTGAACTGGTACAAAAATGTTTACACATACTAGAATTGTAGACATGCAGTAGAGTTTTATGTAACACCTACAAAATAGTGTTAGAAATAGAGTCACACATGTCAGAATGGTACACATGAATTAAACTTTTATGTAATAACTGCAGAATAGTGGTAGAAATAGAGTCACACTTAGCAGAATGATAGACATGCATTAGACTTTTATCTAATAACTGTAGTAAAGTGGTAAATGTATTGGCACACATGGCAGAACTGTAGACATACATTTTAGTTTTATATAAGAACTCAGTTGGACACAGGGCAGAATGGTAGACATGTATTAGAGTTTTATTTAGTAACTGTGGTAAAATGGTGGAAGTAGCACCACACATGGTAGAATGGTAGACATGCATTACACTTTTATGCAATAAGTACAGAGTAGTGGTATAAATAGAGCCACACATGGCAGAATGGTAGAGATGCATTAGTGTTTTATCTAATAACTGTTGTGAACTGTCAGAATGGTAGACATGCATTAGAGTTTTATGTAATAACTACTGAATAGTGGTAGAAATAGAGCCACATCCAGCAGAATGGTAAACATGCAGTAGGGTTTGATGTAAAAATTGTGGCATAGTGGCAGAAGTAGGGCCACACTTAGCAAAATGGTAGACATGTAATTACTGTTTTAAAGTCGTACAAGAAGGGTTACACATAGTAGAAATGTAGACATGCATTAAAGTTTTATGTAATAACTTCAGAATACTGGTAGAAATAGAACCACACATGGCAGAATGGTAGACATGCATTAGTGTTTTACCTAAAAACTGTGGTGAACTGGTACAAAAATGTTTACACATACTAGAATTGTAGACATGCAGTAGAGTTTTATGTAACACCTACAAAATAGTGGTAGAAATAGAGCCACACATGTCAGAATGGTACACATGAATTAAAGTTTTATGTAATAACTGCAGAATAGTGGTAGAAATAGAGTCACACTTAGCAGAATGATAGACATGCATTAGACTTTTATCTAATAACTGTAGTAAAGTGGTAAATGTATTGGCACACATGACAGAACGGTAGACATACATTTTAGTTTTATATAAGAACACAGTTCGACACAGGGCAGAATGGTAGACATGTATTAGAGTTTTATTTAGTAACTGTGGTAAAATGGTGGAAGTAGCACCACACATGGTAGAATGGTAGACATGCATTACACTTTTATGTAATAAGTACAGAGTAGTGGTAGAAATAGAGCCACACATGGCAGAATGGTAGAGATGCATTAGTGTTTTATCTGATAACTGTTGTGAACTGGCAGAATGGTAGACATGCATTAGAGTTTTATGTAATAACTACAGAATAGTGGTAGAAATAGAGCCAAATTCAGCAGAATGGTAAACATGCAGTAGGGTTTGATGTAAAAATAGTGGTATAGTGGTAGAAGTAGGGCCAAACATACCAAAATGGTAGACATGTAATTACTGTTTTAAAGTCGTACAAGAAGGGTTACACATATTGTAGAAATGTAGACATGCATTAAAGTTTTATGTAATAACTTCAGAATACTGGTAGAAGTAGAGCCACACATGGCAGAATGGTAGACATGCATTAGTGTTTTACCTAAAAACTGTGGTGAACTGGTACAAAAATGTTTACACATACTAGAATTGTAGACATGCAGTAGAGTTTTATGTAATACCTACAAAATAGTGGTAGAAATACAGCCACACATGTCAGAATGGTACACATGAATTAAAGTTTTATGTAATAACTGCAGAATAGTGGTAGAAATAGAGCCACACTTAGCAGAATGATAGACATGCATTAGACTTTTATCTAATAACTGTAGTAAAGTGGTAAATGTATTGGCACACATGGCAGAACGGTAGACATACATTTTAGTTTTATATAAGAACTCAGTTCCACACAGGGCAGAATGGTAGACATGTATTAGAGTTTTATTTACTAACTGTGGTAAAATGGTGGAAGTAGCACCACACATGGTAGAATGGTAGACATGCATTACACTTTTATGCAATAAGTACAGAGTAGTGGTATAAATAGAGCCACACATGGCAGAATGGTAGAGATGCATTAGTGCTTTATCTAATAACTGTTGTGAACTGGCAGAATGGTACACATGCATTAGAGTTTTATGTAATAACTACTGAATAGTGGTAGAAATGGAGCCATATTCAGCAGAATGGTAAACATGCGGTAGGGTTTGATGTAAAAATAGTGGTATATTGGTAGAAGTAGGGCCACACTTAGCAAAATGGTAGACATGTAATTACTGTTTTAAAGTCGTACAAGAAGGGTTACACATATTGTAGAAATGTAGACATGCATTAAAGTTTTATGTAATATCTTCAGAATACTGGTAGAAATAGAACCACACATGGCAGAATGGTAGACATGCATTAGTGTTTTACCTAAAAACTGTGGTGAACTGGTACAAAAATGTTTACACATACTAGAATTGTAGACATGCAGTAGAGTTTTATGTAACACCTACAAAATAGTGTTAGAAATAGAGTCACACATGTCAGAATGGTACACATGAATTAAAGTTTTATGTAATAACTGCAGAATAGTGGTAGAAATAGAGTCACACTTAGCAGAATGATAGACATGCATTAGACTTTTATCTAATAACTGTAGTAAAGTGGTAAATGTATTGGCACACATGGCAGAACTGTAGACATACATTTTAGTTTTATATAAGAACACAGTTCGACACAGGGCAGAATGGTAGACATGTATTAGAGTTTTATTTAGCAACTGTGGTAAAATGGTGGAAGTAGCACCACACATGGTAGAATGGTAGACATGCATTACACTTTTATGTAATAAGTACAGAGTAGTGGTAGAAATAGAGCCACACATGGCAGAATGGTAGAGATGCATTAGTGTTTTATCTAATAACTGTTGTGAACTGTCAGAATGGTAGACATGCAGTAGAGTTTTATGTAATAACTACTGAATAGTGGTAGAAATAGAGCCAAATTCAGCAGAATGGTAAACATGCAGTAGGGTTTGATGTAAAAATAGTGGCATAGTGGTAGAAGTGGGGCCAAACATACCAAAATGGTAGACATGTAATTACTGTTTTAAAGTCGTACAAGAAGGGTTACACATATTGTAGAAATGTAGACATGCATTAAAGTTTTATGTAATAACTTCAGAATACTGGTAGAAATAGAACCACACATGGCAGAATGGTAGACATGCATTAGTGTTTTACCTAAAAACTGTGGTGAACTGGTACAAAAATGTTTACACATACTAGAATTGTAGACATGCAGTAGAGTTTTATGTAATACCTACAAAATAGTGTTAGAAATAGAGTCACACATGTCAGAATGGTACACATGAATTAAAGTTTTATGTAATAACTGCAGAATAGTGGTAGAAATAGAGCCACACTTAGCAGAATGATAGACATGCATTAGACTTTTATCTAATAACTGTAGTAAAGTGGTAAATGTATTGGCACACATGGCAGAACGGTAGACATACATTTTAGTTTTATATAAGAACTCAGTTCCACACAGGGCAGAATGGTAGACATGTATTAGAGTTTTATTTAGTAACTGTGGTAAAATGGTGGAAGTAGCACCACACATGGTAGAATGGTAGACATGCATTACACTTTTATGCAATAAGTACAGAGTAGTGGTATAAATAGAGCCACACATGGCAGAATGGTAGAGATGCATTAGTGCTTTATCTAATAACTGTTGTGAACTGTCAGAATGGTAGACATGCATTAGAGTTTTATGTAATAACTACTGAATAGTGGTAGAAATAGAGCCACATTCAGCAGAATGGTAAACATGCGGTAGGGTTTGATGTAAAAATAGTGATATAGTGGTAGAAGTAGGGCCACACTTAGCAAAATGGTAGACATGTAATTACTGTTTTAAAGTCGTACAAGAAGGGTTACACATATTGTAGAAATGTAGACATGCCTTAAAGTTTTATGTAATAACTTCAGAATACTGGTAGAAATAGAACCACACATGGCAGAATGGTAGACATGCATTAGTGTTTTACCTAAAAACTGTGGTGAACTGGTACAAAAATGTTTACACATACTAGAATTGTAGACATGCACTAGAGTTTTATGTAACACCTACAAAATAGTGGTAGAAATAGAGTCACACATGTCAGAATGGTACACATGAATTAAAGTTTTATGTAATAACTGCAGAATAGTGGTAGAAATAGAGCCACACTTAGCAGAATGATAGACATGCATTAGACTTTTATCTAATAACTGTAGTAAAGTGGTAAATGTATTGGCACACATGGCAGAACGGTAGACATACATTTTAGTTTTATATAAGAACTCAGTTGGACACAGGGCAGAATGGTAGACATGTATTAGAGTTTTATTTAGTAACTGTGGTAAAATGGTGGAAGTAGCACCACACATGGTAGAATGGTAGACATGCATTACACTTTTATGTAATAAGTGCAGAGTAGTGGTATAAATAGAGCTACACATGGCAGAATGGTAGAGATGCATTAGTGTTTTATCTAATAACTGTTGTGAACTGTCAGAATGGTAGACATGCATTAGAGTTTTATGTAATACCTACAAAATAGTCGTAGAAATAGAGCCACACATATGAGAATGGTACACATGAATTAAAGTTTTATGTAATAACTGCAGAATAGTGGTAGAAATAGAGCCACACTTAGCAGAATGATAGACATGCATTAGACTTTTGTCTAGTAACTGTAGTAAAGTGGTAAATGTATTGGCACACATGGCAGAACGGTAGACATACATTTTAGTTTTATATAAGAACTCAGTTCGACACAGGGCAGAATGGTAGACATGTATTAGAGTTCTATCTAGTAACTGTGGTAAAATGGTGGAAGTAGCACCACACATGGTAGAATGGTAGACATGCATTACACTTTTATGTAATAAGTACAGAGTAGTGGTATAAATAGAGCCACACATGGCAGAGATGCATTAGAGTTTTATCTAATAACTGTTGTGAACTGGCAGAATGGTAGACATGCATTAGAGTTTTATGTAATAACTGCAGAATAGTGGTAGAAATAGAGCCACATTCAGCAGAAATGTAAACATGCATTGGGGTTTGATGTAAAAATTGTGGTATAGTGGTGGAAGTAGGGCCACACTTAGCAAAATGGTAGACATGTAATGACTGTTTTAAAGTCGTACAAGAAGGGTTACACATAGTAGAAACGTACCCATGCATTAAAGTTTTATGTAATAACTTCAGAATACTGGTAGAAATAGAGCCACACTTAGCAGAGTGGTAGACATGCAACAGTGTTTTATATAGGAAGTGTGGCATAGTGTTCGAAGTAGGGCCACACATGGTAGAATGATAGACATGCATTACAGTTTTAACGTAATAAGTGCAGAGTAGTGGTATAAATAGAGCCACACATGGCAGAATGGTAGAGATGCATTAGTGTTTTATCTAATAACTGTTGTGAACTGGCAGAATGGTAGACATGCATTAGAGTTTTTTGTAATAACTACTGAATAGTGGTAGAAATAGAGCCACATTCAGCAGAATGGTAAACATGCAGTAGGGTTTGATGTAAAAATAGTGGTATAGTGGTAGAAGTAGGGCCAAACATACCAAAATGGTAGACATGTAATTACTGTTTTAAAGTCCTACAAGAAGGGTTACACATATTGTAGAAATGTAGACATGCCTTAAAGTTTTATGTAATAACTTCAGAATACTGGTAGAAATAGAACCACACTTAGCAGAATGGTAGACATGCATTAGTGTTTCATTTAAGAAGTGTGGTATAGTGTTCGAAGTAGGGCCACACATGGTAGAATGATAGACATGCATTAAAGGTTTATGTAATAACTACAGAGTCGTGGTAGAAATAGAGCCACACATGGCAGAATGGTAGACATGCATTAGTGTTTTACCTAATAACTGTGGTGAACTGGTACAAAAATGTTCACACATACTAGAATTGTAGACATGCAATAGGGTTTCATGTAATACCTACAAAATAGTTGTAGAAATAAAGCCGCACTTAGCAGAATGATCGACATGCATTAGACTTTTATCTAATAACTGTAGTATAGTGGTAAATTCGACTTTTATCTAGTAACTGTGGAAAAAATGGTGGAAGTAGCACCACACATGGTAGAATGGTAGACATGCATTACACTTTTATGTAATAAGTACAGAGTAGTGGTATAAATAGAGCCACACATGGCAGAATGGTAGAGATGCATTAGTGTTTTATCTAATAACTGTTGTGAACTGGCAGAATGGTAGACATGCATTAGAGTTTTATGTAATAAATACTGAATAGTGGTAGAAATAGAGCCAAATTCAGCAGAATGGTAAACATGCAGTAGGGTTTGATGTAAAAATTGTGGTATAGTGGTAGAAGTAGGGCCAAACTTAGCAAAATGGTAGACATGTAATGACTGTTTTAAAGTCGTACAAGAAGGGTTACACATAGTAGAAATGTAGACATGCATTAAAGTTTTATGTAATAACTTCAGAATACTGGTAGAAATAGAGCCACACATGGCAGAATGGTAGACATGCATTAGTGTTTTACCTAAAAACTGTTGTGAACTGGTACAAAAATGTTTACACATACTAGAATTGTAGACATGCAGTAGAGTTTTATGTAATACCTACAAAATAGTGGTAGAAATAGAGCCACACATGTCAGAATGGTACACATGAATTAAAGTTTTATGTAATAACTGCAGAATAGTGGTAGAAATAGAGCCACACTTAGCAGAATGATAGACATGCATTAGACTTTTATCTAATAACTGTAGTAAAGTGGTAAATGTATTGGCACACATGACAGAACGGTAGACATACATTTTAGTTTTATATAAGAACACAGTTCGACACAGGGCAGAATGGTAGACATGTATTAGAGTTTTATTTAGTAACTGTGGTAAAATGGTGGAAGTAGCACCACACATGGTAGAATGGTAGACATGCATTACACTTTTATGTAATAAGTACAGAGTAGTGGTATAAATAGAGCCACACATGGCAGAATGGTAGAGATGCATTAGTGTTTTATCTAATAACTGTTGTGAACTGTCAGAATGGTAGACATGCATTAGAGTTTTATGTAATACCTACAAAATAGTCGTAGAAATAGAGCCACACATATGAGAATGGTACACATGAATTAAAGTTTTTTGTAATAACTGCAGAATAGTGGTAGAAATAGAGCCACACTTAGCAGAATGATAGACATGCATTAGACTTTTGTCTAGTAACTGTAGTAAAGTGGTAAATGTATTGGCACACATGGCAGAACGGTAGACATACATTTTAGTTTTATATAAAAACTCAGTTCGACACAGGGCAGAATGGTAGACATGTATTAGAGTTCTATCTAGTAACTGTGGTAAAATGGTGGAAGTAGCACCACACATGGTAGAATGGTAGACATGCATTACACTTTTATGTAATAAGTACAGAGTAGTGGTATAAATAGAGCCACACATGGCAGAGATGCATTAGAGTTTTATCTAATAACTGTTGTGAACTGGCAGAATGGTACACATGCATTAAAGTTTTATGTAATAACTGCAGAATAGTGGTAGAAATAGAGCCACATTCAGCAGAAATGTAAACATGCATTGGGGTTTGATGTAAAAATTGTGGTATAGTGGTGGAAGTAGGGCCACACTTAGCAAAATGGTAGACATGTAATGACTGTTTTAAAGTCGTACAAGAAGGGTTACACATAGTAGAAACGTACCCATGCATTAAAGTTTTATGTAATAACTTCAGAATACTGGTAGAAATAGAGCCACACTTAGCAGAGTGGTAGACATGCAATAGTGTTTTATATAGGAAGTGTGGCATAGTGTTCGAAGTAGGGCCACACATGGTAGAATGATAGACATGCATTACAGTCTTAACGTAATAAGTGCAGAGTAGTGGTATAAATAGAGCCACACATGGCAGAATGGTAGAGATGCATTAGTGTTTTATCTAATAACTGTTGTGAACTGGCAGAATGGTAGACATGCATTAGAGTTTTTTGTAATAACTACTGAATAGTGGTAGAAATAGAGCCACATTCAGCAGAATGGTAAACATGCAGTAGGGTTTGATGTAAAAATAGTGGTATAGTGGTAGAAGTAGGGCCAAACATACCAAAATGGTAGACATGTAATTACTGTTTTAAAGTCCTACAAGAAGGGTTACACATATTGTAGAAATGTAGACATGCCTTAAAGTTTTATGTAATAACTTCAGAATACTGGTAGAAATAGAACCACACTTAGCAGAATGGTAGACATGCATTAGTGTTTCATTTAAGAAGTGTGGTATAGTGTTCGAAGTAGGGCCACACATGGTAGAATGATAGACATGCATTAAAGGTTTATGTAATAACTACAGAGTCGTGGTAGAAATAGAGCCACACATGGCAGAATGGTAGACATGCATTAGTGTTTTACCTAATAACTGTGGTGAACTGGTACAAAAATGTTCACACATACTAGAATTGTAGACATGCAATAGGGTTTCATGTAATACCTACAAAATAGTTGTAGAAATAAAGCCGCACTTAGCAGAATGATCGACATGCATTAGACTTTTATCTAATAACTGTAGTATAGTGGTAAATTCGACTTTTGTCTAGTAACTGTAGGAAAGTGGTAAATGTATTGGTACACATGGTAGAACGGTAGACATACATTTTAGCTTTATGTAAGAACTCAGTTCGACACAGGGCAGAATGGTGGACAAGTATTCGACTTTTATCTAGTAACTGTGGTAAAATGGTGGAAGCAGCACCACACATGGTAGAATGGTAGCCATGCATTACACTTTTATGTAATAAGTACAGAGTAGTGGTATAAATAGAGCCACTCATGGCAGAATGGTAGAGATGCATTAGTGTTTTATCTAATAACTGTTGTGAACTGTCAGAATGGTAGACATGCATTAGAGTTTTATGTAATAACTGCAGAATAGTGGTAGAGATGGAGCCACATTCAGCAGAATGGAAAACATGCAGTAGGTTTTGATGTAAAAATAGTGGTATAGTGGTAGAAGTAGGGCCACACTTAGCAAAATGGTAGACATGTAATTACTGTTTTAAAGTCGTACAAGAAGGGTTACACATAGTAGAAATGTAGACATGCATTAAAGTTTTATGTAATAACTTCAGAATACTGGTAGAAATAGAACCACACATGGCAGAATGGTAGACATGCATTAGTGTTTTACCTAAAAACTGTGGTGAACTGGTACAAAAATGTTTACACATACTAGAATTGTAGACATGCAGTAGAGTTTTATGTAATACCTACAAAATAGTGGTAGAAATAGAGCCACACGTGTCAGAATGGTACACATGAATTAAAGTTTTATGTAATAACTGCAGAATAGTGGTAGAAATAGAGCCACACTTAGCAGAATGATAGACATGCATTAGACTTTTATCTAATAACTGTAGTAAAGTGGTAAATGTATTGGCACACATGGCAGAACTGTAGACATACATTTTAGTTTTATATAAGAACTCAGTTCGACACAGGGCAGAATGGTAGACATGTATTAGAGTTTTATTTAGTAACTGTGGTAAAATGGTGGAAGTAGCACCACACATGGTAGAATGGTAGACATGCATTACACTTTTATGTAATAAGTACAGAGTAGTGGAATAAATAGAGCCACATTCAGCAGAATGGTAAACATGCAGTAGGGTTTGATGTAAAAATAGTGGTATAGTGGTAGAAGTAGTTCCAAACATACCAAAATGGTAGACATGTAATTACTGTTTTAAAGTCGTACAAGAAGGGTTACACATATTGTAGAAATGTAGACATGCCTTGAAGTTTTATGTAATAAATTCAGAATACAGGTAGAAATAGAACCAAACTTAGCAGAATGGTAGACATGCATTAGTGTTTTATATAAGAAGTGTGGTATAGTGTTCGAAGTAGGGCCACACATGGTAGAATGATAGACATGCATTAAAGGTTTATGTAATAACTACAGAGTACTGGTAGAAATAGAGCCACAGATGGCAGAATGGTAGACATGCATTAGTGTTTTACCTAGTAACTGTGGTGAACTGGTACAAAAATGTTCACACATCCTAGAATTGTAGACATGCAGTAGAGTTTTATGTAATACCTACAAAATAGTTGTAGAAATAGAGCCACACTTAGCAGAATGATAGACATGCATTAGACTTTTATCTAATAACTGTAGGAAAGTGGTAAATGTATTGGCACACATGGCAGAACGGTAGACATACATTTTAGTTTTATATAAGAACTCAGTTCGACACAGGGCAGAATGGTAGACATGTATTCGACTTCTATCTAGTAACTGTGGTAAAATGGTGGAAGTAGCACCACACATGGTGGAATGGTAGACATGCATTACATTTTTATGTAATAAGTACAGAGTAGTGGTATAAATAGAGCCACACATGGCAGAATGGTAGAGATGCATTAGTGTTTTATCTAATAACTGTTGTGAACTGGCAGAATGGTAGACATGCATTAGAGTTTTATGTAATAACTGCAGAATAGTGGTAGAAATAGAGCCACATTCAGCAGAATGGTAAACATGCATTGGGGTTTGATGTAAAAATTGTGGTATAGTGGTAGAAGTAGGGCCACACTTAGCAAAATGGTAGACATGTAATTACTGTTTTAAAGACGTACAAGAAGGGTTACACATAGTAGAAATGTAGACATGCATTAAAGTTTTATGTAATAACTTCAGAATACTGGTAGAAATAGAACCACACTTAGCAGAATGGTAAACATGCATTAGTGTTTTATATAAGAAGTGTGGTGAACTGGTACAACAATGTTCACACATGCAAGAATTGTAGACATGCAGTTGAGGTTTATGTAATACCTACAAAATAGTGGTAGAAATATTGCCACACATGTCAGAATGGTACACATGAATTAAAGTTTTATGTTATAACTGCAGAACAGTGGTAGAAATAGAGCCACACTTAGCAGAATGATAGACATGCATTAGACTTTTATCTAATAACTGTAGTAAAGTGGTAAATGTATTGGCACACATGGCAGAACTGTAGACATACACTTTAGTTTTATATAAGAACTCAGTTCGACACAGGGCAGAATGGTAGACATGTATTAGAGGTTTATCTAGTATCTGTGGTATAATGGTGGAAGCAGCACCACACATGGTAGAATGGTAGACATGCATTATACTTTTATGTAATAAGTACAGATTAGTGATATAAATAGAGGCACACATGGTAGAATGGTTTAGATGCATTAGAGTTTTATTTAATAACTGTTGTGAACTGGCAGAATGGTAGACATGCATTAGAGTTTTATGTAATAACTGCAGAATAGTGGTAGAAATAGAGCCACATTCAGCAGAATAGAAAACATGCATTGGGGTTTGATGTAAAAATTGTGGTATAGTGTAGAAGTAGGAATACACTTAGCAGAGTGGTAGACATGCATTAGTTTTTTATATGAGAAGTGTGGTATAGTGTTCGAAGTATTGCCACACATGGTAGAATGATAGACATGCATTACAGTTTTATGTAATAACTACAGAGTAGTGGTATAAATAGAGCCACACATGGCAGAATGGTAGAGATGCATCAGTGCTTTATCTAATAACTGCTGTGAACTGGCAGAATGGTAGACATGCATTAGAGTTTTATGTAATAACTGCAGAATAGTGGTAGAAATAGAGCCACATTCAGCAGAATGGTAAACATGCAGTAGGGTTTGATATAAAAATTGTGGTATAGTGGTAGAAGTAGGGCCAAACTTAGCAAAATGGTAGACATGGAATCACTGTTTTAAAGTCGTACAAGAAGGGTCACACATAGTAGAAACGTAGACATGCATTAAAGTTTTATGTAATAACTTCAGAATACTGGTAGAAATAGAACCACACTTAGCAGAGTGGTAGACATGCATTAGAGTTTTACCTAAAAACCGTGGTGAACTGGTACAACAATGTTCACACATACAAGAATTGTAGACATGCAGTAGAGGTTTATGTAATACCTACAAAATAGTGGTAGAAATAGAGCCACACATGTCAGAATGGTACACATGAATTAATGTTTTATGTAATAACTGCAGAATAGTGGTAGAAATAGAGCCACACTTAGCAGAATGATAGACATGCATTAGACTTTTATCTAATAACTGTAGTAAAGTGGTAAATGTATTGGCACACATGGCAGAACGGTAGACATACATTTTAGTTTTATAGAAGAACACAGTTCGACACAGGGCAGAATGGTAGACATGTATTAAAGTTTTATCCAGTAACTGTGGTAAAATGGTGGAAGTAGCACCACACATGGTAGAATGGTAGACATGCATTACACTTTTAGGTAATAAGTACAGAGTAGTGGTATAAATAGAGCCACACATGGAAGAGATGCATTAGAGTTTTATCTAATAACTCTTGTGAACTGGCAGAATGGTAGACATGCATTAGAGTTTTATGTAATAACTGCAGAATAGTGGTAGAAATAGAGCCACATTCAGCAGAATGGTAAACATGCAGTAGGGTTTGATGTAAAAATTGTGGTATAGTGGTAGAAGTAGGGCCAAACTTAGCAAAATGGTAGACATGTAATTACTGTTTTAAAGTTGTACAAGAAGGGTCACACATAGTAGAAATGTAGACATGCATTAAAGTTTTGTGTAATAACTTCAGAATACTGGTAGAAATAGAACCACACTTAGCAAAATGGTAGACATGCATTAGTGTTTTATATGAGAAGTGTGGTATAGTGTTCGAAATAGGGCCACACATGGCAGAATGGTAGACATGCAATAGAGGTTTACCAAAAAACTGTGGTGAACTGGTACAACAATGTTCACACACTAAGAATTGTAGACATGCAGTAGAGGTTTATGTAATACCTACAAAATAGTGGTAGAAATAGAGCCACACATGTCAGAATGGTACACATGAATTAAAGTTTTATGTAATAACTGCAGAATAGTGGTAGAAATAGAGCCACACTTAGCAGAATGATAGACATGCATTCGACTTTTATCTAATAACTGTAGCAAAGTGGTAAATGTATTGGCACACATGGCAGAACGGTAGACATACATTTTAGTTTTATATAAGAACTCAGTTCGACACAGGGCAGAATGGTAAACATGTATTAGAGTTTTATTTGGTATCTGTGGTAAAATGGTGGAAGTAGCACCACACATGGTAGAATGGTAGACATGCATTACACTTTTATGCAGTAAGTACAGAGTAGGGGTAAAAATAGAGCCACACATGGCAGATTGGTAGAGATGCATCAGTGCTTTATCTAATAACTGTTGTGAACTGGAAGAATGGTAGACATGCATTAGAGTTTTATGTAATAACTGCAGAATAGTGGTAGAAATAGAGCCACATTCAGCAGAATGGTAAACATGCATTGGGGTTTGATGTAAAAATTGTGGTATAGTGGTAGAAGTAGGGCCACACTTAGCAAAATGGTAGACATGTAATTACTGTTTTAAAGACGTACAAGAAGGGTTACACATAGTAGAAATGTAGACATGCATTAAAGTTTTATGTAATAACTTCAGAATACTGGTAGAAATAGAACCACACTTAGCAGAATGGTAAACATGCATTAGTGTTTTATATAAGAAGTGTGGTGAACTGGTACAACAATGTTCACACATGCAAGAATTGTAGACATGCAGTTGAGGTTTATGTAATACCTACAGAATAGTGGTAGAAATATTGCCACACATGTCAGAATGGTACACATGAATTAAAGTTTTATGTTATAACTGCAGAACAGTGGTAGAAATAGAGCCACACTTAGCAGAATGATAGACATGCATTAGACTTTTATCTAATAACTGTAGTAAAGTGGTAAATGTATTGGCACACATGGCAGAACTGTAGACATACACTTTAGTTTTATATAAGAACTCAGTTCGACACAGGGCAGAATGGTAGACATGTATTAGAGGTTTATCTAGTAACTGTGGTATAATAGTGGAAGCAGCACCACACATGGTAGAATGGTAGACATGCATTATACTTTTATGTAATAAGTACAGATTAGTGATATAAATAGAGGCACACATGGTAGAATGGTTTAGATGCATTAGAGTTTTATTTAATAACTGTTGTGAACTGGCAGAATGGTAGACATGCATTAGAGTTTTATGTAATAACTGCAGAATAGTGGTAGAAATAGAGCCACATTCAGCAGAATAGAAAACATGCATTGGGGTTTGATGTAAAAATTGTGGTATAGTGTAGAAGTAGGAATACACTTAGCAGAGTGGTAGACATGCATTAGTTTTTTATATGAGAAGTGTGGTATAGTGTTCGAAGTATTGCCACACATGGTAGAATGATAGACATGCATTACAGTTTTATGTAATAACTACAGAGTAGTGGTATAAATAGAGCCACACATGGCAGAATGGTAGAGATGCATCAGTGCTTTATCTAATAACTGCTGTGAACTGGCAGAATGGTAGACATGCATTAGAGTTTTATGTAATAACTGCAGAATAGTGGTAGAAATAGAGCCACATTCAGCAGAATGGTAAACATGCAGTAGGGTTTGATATAAAAATTGTGGTATAGTGGTAGAAGTAGGGCCAAACTTAGCAAAATGGTAGACATGGAATCACTGTTTTAAAGTCGTACAAGAAGGGTCACACATAGTAGAAACGTAGACATGCATTAAAGTTTTATGTAATAACTTCAGAATACTGGTAGAAATAGAACCACACTTAGCAGAGTGGTAGACATGCATTAGAGTTTTTACCTAAAAACCGTGGTGAACTGGTACAACAATGTTCACACATACAAGAATTGTAGACATGCAGTAGAGGTTTATGTAATACCTACAAAATAGTGGTAGAAATAGAGCCACACATGTCAGAATGGTACACATGAATTAAAGTTTTATGTAATAACTGCAGAATAGTGGTAGAAATAGAGCCACACTTAGCAGAATGATAGACATGCATTAGACTTTTATCTAATAACTGTAGTAAAGTGGTAAATGTATTGGCAAACATGGCAGAACGGTAGACATACATTTTAGTTTTATAGAAGAACACAGTTCGACACAGGGCAGAATGGTAGACATGTATTAAAGTTTTATCCAGTAACTGTGGTAAAATGGTGGAAGTAGCACCACACATGGTAGAATGGTAGACATGCATTACACTTTTAGGTAATAAGTACAGAGTAGTGGTATAAATAGAGCCACACATGGAAGAGATGCATTAGAGTTTTATCTAATAACTCTTGTGAACTGGCAGAATGGTAGACATGCATTAGAGTTTTATGTAATAACTGCAGAATAGTGGTAGAAATAGAGCCACATTCAGCAGAATGGTAGACATGCAGTAGGGTTTGATGTAAAAATTGTGGTATAGTGGAAGAAGTTGGGCCACACTTAGCAAAATGGTAGACATGTAATTACTGTTTTAAAGTCGTACAAGAAGGGTTACACATAGTAGAAATGTACACATGCATTAACATTTTATGTAATAACTTCAGAATACTGGTAGAAATAGAACCACACTTAGCAGAATGGTAGACATGCATTAGTGTTTTATATAAGAAGTGTGGTATAGTGTTCGAAATAGAGCCACACATGGTAGAATGGTAGACATGGATTAGAGTTTTAGCTAAAAACTGTGGTGAACTCATACAGTAGTGTTCACACATACTAGAATTGTAGACATGCAGTAGAGGTTTATGTAATACCTACAAAATAGTGGTAGAAATAGAGCCACACATGTCAGAAAGGTACACATGAATTAAAGTTTTGTGCAATAACTGCAGAATAGTGGTAGAAATAGAGCCACACTTAGCAGAATGATAGACATGCATTAGACTTTTATCTAATAACTGTAGTAAAGTGGTAAATGTATTGGCACACACGGCAGAACGGTAAACAAACATTTTAGTTTTATATAAGAACTCAGTTCGACACAGGGCAGAATGGTAGACATGTATTAGAGTTCTATCTAGTAGCTGTGGTAAAATGGTGGAAGTAGCACCACACATGGTAGAATGGTAGACATGCATTACACTTTTATGTAATAAGTACAGAGTAGTGGTATAAATAGAGCCACACATGGCAGAATGGTAGAGATGCATCAGTGCTTTATCTAATAACTGCTGTGAACTGGCAGAATGGTAGACATGCATTAGAGTTTTATGTAATAACTGCAGAATAGTGGTAGAAATAGAGCCACATTCAGCAGAATGGTAAACATGCAGTAGGGTTTGATATAAAAATTGTGGTATAGTGGTAGAAGTAGGGCCAAACTTAGCAAAATGGTAGACATGGAATCACTGTTTTAAAGTCGTACAAGAAGGGTCACACATAGTAGAAACGTAGACATGCATTAAAGTTTTATGTAATAACTTCAGAATACTGGTAGAAATAGAACCACACTTAGCAGAGTGGTAGACATGCATTAGAGTTTTACCTAAAAACCGTGGTGAACTGGTACAACAATGTTCACACATACAAGAATTGTAGACATGCAGTAGAGGTTTATGTAATACCTACAAAATAGTGGTAGAAATAGAGCCACACATGTCAGAATGGTACACATGAATTAAAGTTTTATGTAATAACTGCAGAATAGTGGTAGAAATAGAGCCACACTTAGCAGAATGATAGACATGCATTAGACTTTTATCTAATAACTGTAGTAAAGTGGTAAATGTATTGGCAAACATGGCAGAACGGTAGACATACATTTTAGTTTTATAGAAGAACACAGTTCGACACAGGGCAGAATGGTAGACATGTATTAAAGTTTTATCCAGTAACTGTGGTAAAATGGTGGAAGTACCACCACACATGGTAGAATGGTAGACATGCATTACACTTTTAGGTAATAAGTACAGAGTAGTGGTATAAATAGAGCCACACATGGCAGAGATGCATTAGAGTTTTATCTAATAACTCTTGTGAACTGGCAGAATGGTAGACATGCATTAGAGTTTTATGTAATAACTGCAGAATAGTGGTAGAAATAGAGCCACATTCAGCAGAATGGTAAACATGCAGTAGGGTTTGATGTAAAAATTGTGGTATAGTGGTAGAAGTAGGGCCAAACTTAGCAAAATGGTAGACATGTAATTACTGTTTTAAAGTTGTACAAGAAGGGTCACACATAGTAGAAATGTAGACATGCATTAAAGTTTTGTGTAATAACTTCAGAATACTGGTAGAAATAGAACCACACTTAGCAAAATGGTAGACATGCATTAGTGTTTTATATGAGAAGTGTGGTATAGTGTTCGAAATAGGGCCACACATGGCAGAATGGTAGACATGCAATAGAGGTTTACCAAAAAACTGTGGTGAACTGGTACAAGAATGTTCACACACTAAGAATTGTAGACATGCAGTAGAGGTTTATGTAATACCTACAAAATAGTGGTAGAAATAGAGCCACACATGTCAGAATGGTACACATGAATTAAAGTTTTATGTAATAACTGCAGAATAGTGGTAGAAATAGAGCCACACTTAGCAGAATGATAGACATGCATTCGACTTTTATCTAATAACTGTAGCAAAGTGGTAAATGTATTGGCACACATGGCAGAACGGTAGACATACATTTTAGTTTTATATAAGAACTCAGTTCGACACAGGGCAGAATGGTAAACATGTATTAGAGTTTTATTTGGAATCTGTGGTAAAATGGTGGAAGTAGCACCACACATGGTAGAATGGTAGACATGCATTACACTTTTATGCAGTAAGTTCAGAGTAGTGGTAAAAATAGAGCCACACATGGCAGATTGGTAGAGATGCATCAGTGCTTTATCTAATAACTGTTGTGAACTGGCAGAATGGTAGACATGCATTAGAGTTTTATGTAATAACTGCAGAATAGTGGTAGAAATAGAGCTACATTCAGAAGAATGGTAAACATGCATTAGGGTTTGATGTAAAAATTGTGGTATAGTGGTAGAAGTAGGGCCACACTTAGCAAAATGGTAGACATGTAATCACTGTTTTAAAGTCGTACAAGAAAGGTCACACATAGTAGAAACGTAGACATGCATTAAAGTTTTATCTAATAACTTCAGAATACTGGTAGAAATAGAACCACACTTAGCAGACTGGTAGACATGCATTAGAGTTTTACCTAAAAACCGTGGTGAACTGGTACAACAATGTTCACACATGCAAGAATTGTAGACATGCAGTTGAGGTTTATGTAATACCTACAAAATAGTGGTAGAAATATTGCCACACATGTCAGAATGGTACACATGAATTAAAGTTTTATGTTATAACTGCAGAACAGTGGTAGAAATAGAGCCACACTTAGCAGAATGATAGACATGCATTAGACTTTTATCTAATAACTGTAGTAAAGTGGTAAATGTATTGGCACACATGGCAGAACGGTAGACATACATTTTAGTTTTATATAAGAACACAGTTCGACACAGGGCAGAATGGTTAACATGTATTAGAGTTTTATCTAGTAGCTGTGGTAAAATGGTGGAAGTAGCACCACACATGGTAGAATGGTAGACATGCATTACACTTTTATGTAATAAGTACAGAGTAGTGGTATAAATAGAGAAACACATGGCAGAGATCCATTAGAGTTTTATCTAATAACTCTTGTGAACTGGCAGAATGGTAGACATGCAGTAGGGTTTGATGTAAAAATTGTGGTATAGTGGTAGAAGTTGGGCCACACTTAGCAAAATGGTAGACATGTAATTACTGTTTTAAAGTCGTACAAGAAGGGTTACACATAGTAGAAATGTACACATGCATTAAAATTTTATGTAATAACTTCAGAATACTGGTAGAAATAGAACCACACTTAGCAGAATGGTAGACATGCATTAGTGTTTTATATAAGAAGTGTGGTATAGTGTTCGAAATAGAGCCACACATGGTAGAATGGTAGACATGGATTAGAGTTTTAGCTAAAAACTGTGGTGAACTCATACAGTAGTGTTCACACATACTAGAATTGTAGACATGCAGTAGAGGTTTATGTAATACCTACAAAATAGTGGTAGAAATAGAGCCACACATGTCAGAAAGGTACACATGAATTAAAGTTTTATGCAATAACTGCAGAATAGTGGTAGAAATAGAGCCACACTTAGCAGAATGATAGACATGCATTAGACTTTTATCTAATAACTGTAGTAAAGTGGTAAATGTATTGGCACACATGGCAGAACGGTAAACAAACATTTTAGTTTTATATAAGAACTCAGTTCGACACAGGGCAGAATGGTAGACATGTATTAGAGTTTTATCTAGTAGCTGTGGTAAAATGGTGGAAGTAGCACCACACATGGTAGAATGGTAGACATGCATTACACTTTTACGTAATAAGTACAGAGTAGTGGTATAAATAGAGCCACACATGGCAGAATGGTAGAGATGCATCAGTGCTTTATCTAATAACTGCTGTGAACTGGCAGAATGGTAGACATGCATTAGAGTTTTATGTAATAACTGCAGAATAGTGGTAGAAATAGAGCCACATTCAGCAGAATGGTAAACATGCAGTAGGGTTTGATATAAAAATTGTGGTATAGTGGTAGAAGTAGGGCCAAACTTAGCAAAATGGTAGACATCGAATCACTGTTTTAAAGTCGTACAAGAAGGGTTACACATAGTAGAAATGTACACATGCATTAAAATTTTATGTAATAACTTCAGAATACTGGTAGAAATAGAACCACACTTAGCAGAATGGTAGACATGCATTAGTGTTTTATATAAGAAGTGTGGTATAGTGTTCGAAATAGAGCCACACATGGTAGAATGGTAGACATGGATTAGAGTTTTAGCTAAAAACTGTGGTGAACTCATACAGTAGTGTTCACACATACTAGAATTGTAGACATGCAGTAGAGGTTTATGTAATACCCTCAAAATAGTGGTAGAAATAGAGCCACACATGTCAGAAAGGTACACATGAATTAAAGTTTTATGCAATAACTGCAGAATAGTGGTAGAAATAGAGCCACACTTAGCAGAATGATAGACATGCATTAGACTTTTATCTAATAACTGTAGTAAAGTGGTAAATGTATTGGCACACATGGCAGAACGGTAAACAAACATTTTAGTTTTATATAAGAACTCAGTTCGACACAGGGCAGAATGGTAGACATGTATTAGAGTTTTATCTAGTAGCTGTGGTAAAATGGTGGAAGTAGCACCACACATGGTAGAATGGTAGACATGCATTACACTTTTATGTAATAAGTACAGAGTAGTGGTATAAATAGAGCCACACATGGCAGAATGGTAGAGATGCATCAGTGCTTTATCTAATAACTGCTGTGAACTGGCAGAATGGTAGACATGCATTAGAGTTTTATGTAATAACTGCAGAATAGTGGTAGAAATAGAGCCACATTCAGCAGAATGGTAAACATGCAGTAGGGTTTGATATAAAAATTGTGGTATAGTGGTAGAAGTAGGGCCAAACTTAGCAAAATGGTAGACATGGAATCACTGTTTTAAAGTCGTACAAGAAGGGTCACACATAGTAGAAACGTAGACATGCATTAAAGTTTTATCTAATAACTTCAGAATACTGGTAGAAATAGAACCACACTTAGCAGAGTGGTAGACATGCATTAGAGTTTTACCTAAAAACCGTGGTGAACTGGTACAACAATGTTCACACATACAAGAATTGTAGACATGCAGTAGAGGTTTATGTAATACCTACAAAATAGTGGTAGAAATAGAGCCACACATGTCAGAATGGTACACATGAATTAAAGTTTTATGTAATAACTGCAGAATAGTGGTAGAAATAGAGCCACACTTAGCAGAATGATAGACATGCATTAGACTTTTATCTAATAACTGTAGTAAAGTGGTAAATGTATTGGCAAACATGGCAGAACGGTAGACATACATTTTAGTTTTATAGAAGAACACAGTTCGACACAGGGCAGAATGGTAGACATGTATTAAAGTTTTATCCAGTAACTGTGGTAAAATGGTGGAAGTACCACCACACATGGTAGAATGGTAGACATGCATTACACTTTTAGGTAATAAGTACAGAGTAGTGGTATAAATAGAGCCACACATGGCAGAGATGCATTAGAGTTTTATCTAATAACTCTTGTGAACTGGCAGAATGGTAGACATGCATTAGAGTTTTATGTAATAACTGCAGAATAGTGGTAGAAATAGAGCCACATTCAGCAGAATGGTAAACATGCAGTAGGGTTTGATGTAAAAATTGTGGTATAGTGGTAGAAGTAGGGCCAAACTTAGCAAAATGGTAGACATGTAATTACTGTTTTAAAGTTGTACAAGAAGGGTCACACATAGTAGAAATGTAGACATGCATTAAAGTTTTGTGTAATAACTTCAGAATACTGGTAGAAATAGAACCACACTTAGCAAAATGGTAGACATGCATTAGTGTTTTATATGAGAAGTGTGGTATAGTGTTCGAAATAGGGCCACACATGGCAGAATGGTAGACATGCAATAGAGGTTTACCAAAAAACTGTGGTGAACTGGTACAAGAATGTTCACACACTAAGAATTGTAGACATGCAGTAGAGGTTTATGTAATACCTACAAAATAGTGGTAGAAATAGAGCCACACATGTCAGAATGGTACACATGAATTAAAGTTTTATGTAATAACTGCAGAATAGTGGTAGAAATAGAGCCACACTTAGCAGAATGATAGACATGCATTCGACTTTTATCTAATAACTGTAGCAAAGTGGTAAATGTATTGGCACACATGGCAGAACGGTAGACATACATTTTAGTTTTATATAAGAACTCAGTTCGACACAGGGCAGAATGGTAAACATGTATTAGAGTTTTATTTGGAATCTGTGGTAAAATGGTGGAAGTAGCACCACACATGGTAGAATGGTAGACATGCATTACACTTTTATGCAGTAAGTACAGAGTAGTGGTAAAAATAGAGCCACACATGGCAGATTGGTAGAGATGCATCAGTGCTTTATCTAATAACTGTTGTGAACTGGCAGAATGGTAGACATGCATTAGAGTTTTATGTAATAACTGCAGAATAGTGGTAGAAATAGAGCTACATTCAGAAGAATGGTAAACATGCATTAGGGTTTGATGTAAAAATTGTGGTATAGTGGTAGAAGTAGGGCCACACTTAGCAAAATGGTAGACATGTAATCACTGTTTTAAAGTCGTACAAGAAAGGTCACACATAGTAGAAACATAGACATGCATTAAAGTTTTATCTAATAACTTCAGAATACTGGTAGAAATAGAACCACACTTAGCAGACTGGTAGACATGCATTAGAGTTTTACCTAAAAACCGTGGTGAACTGGTACAACAATGTTCACACATGCAAGAATTGTAGACATGCAGTTGAGGTTTATGTAATACCTACAAAATAGTGGTAGAAATATTGCCACACATGTCAGAATGGTACACATGAATTAAAGTTTTATGTTATAACTGCAGAACAGTGGTAGAAATAGAGCCACACTTAGCAGAATGATAGACATGCATTAGACTTTTATCTAATAACTGTAGTAAAGTGGTAAATGTATTGGCACACATGGCAGAACGGTAGACATACATTTTAGTTTTATATAAGAACACAGTTCGACACAGGGCAGAATGGTTAACATGTATTAGAGTTTTATCTAGTAGCTGTGGTAAAATGGTGGAAGTAGCACCACACATGGTAGAATGGTAGACATGCATTACACTTTTAGGTAATAAGTACAGAGTAGTGGTATAAATAGAGCCACACATGGCAGAATGGTAGAGATGCATCAGTGCTTTATCTAATAACTGTTGTGAAATGGCAGAATGGTACACATGCATTAGAGTTTTATGTAATAACTGCAGAATAGTGGTAGAAATAGAGCCATATTTAGCAGAATGGTAAACATGCATTAGGGTTTGATGTAAAAATTGTGGTATAGTGGTAGAAGTAAGGCCACACTTTGCAAAATGGTAGACATGTAATCACTGTTTTAAAGTCGTACAAGAAGGGTTACACATAGTAGAAACGTAGACATGCATTAAAGTTTTATCTAATAACTTCAGAATACTGGTAGAAATAGAACCACACTTAGCAGAGTGGTAGACATGCATCAGAGTTTTACCTAAAAACCGTGGTGAACTGGTACAACAATGTTCACACATACAAGAATTGTAGACATGCAGTAGAGGTTTATGTAATACCTACAAAATAGTGGTAGAAATATTGCCACACATGTCAGAATCGTACACATGAATTAAAGTTTTATGTTATAACTGCAGAATAGTGGTAGAAATAGAGTCACACTTAGCAGAATGATAGACATGCATTAGACTTTTATCTAATAACTGTAGTAAAGTGGTAAATGTATTGGCACACATGGCAGAACTTTAGACATACATTTTAGTTTTATATAAGAACTCAGTTCGACACAGGGCAGAATGGTAGACATGTATTAAAGTTTTATCCAGTAACTGTGGTAAAATAGTGGAAGTAGCACCACACATGGTAGAATGGTAGACATGCATTACACTTTCAGGTAATAAGTACAGAGTAGTGGTATAAATAGAGCCACACATGGCATAGATGCATTAGAGTTTTATCTAATAACTCTTGTGAACTGGCAGAATTGTAGACATGCATTAAAGTTTTATATAACAACTGCAGAATAGTGGTAGAAATAGAGCCACATTCAGCAGAATGGTAAACATGCAGTAGGGTTTGATGTAAAAATTGTGGTATACTGGTAGAAGTAGGGCCAAACTTAGCAAAATGGTAGACATGTAATTACTGTTTTAAAGTTGTACAAGAAGGGTCACACATAGTAGAAATGTAGACATGCATTAAAGTTTTATGTAATAACTTCAGAATACTGGTAGAAATAGAACCACACTTAGCAAAATGGTAGACATGCATTAGTGTTTTATATGAGAAGTGTGGTAAAGTGTTCGAAATAGGGCCACATATGGCAGAATGGTAGACATGCATTAGAGTTTTACCTAAAAACTGTGGTGAACTCATACAGGAATGTTCACACATACTAGAATTGTAGACATGCAGTAGAGTTTTATGTAATACCTACAAAATAGTGGTAGAAATAGAGCCACACATATCAGAATGGTACACATGAATTAAAGTTTTATGTAATAACTGCAGAATAGTGGTAGAAATAGAGCCACACTTAGCAGAATGATAGACATGCATTAGACTTTTATCTAATAACTGTAGTAAAGTGGTAAATGTATTGGCACACATGGCAGAACGGTAGACATACATTTTAGTTTTATATAAGAACACAGTTCGACACAGGACAGAATGGTAGACATGTATTTGAGTTTGATCTAAAAACTGTGATAAAATGGTGGAAGTAGCACCACACATGGTAGAATGGTAGACATGCATTACACTTTTATGCAGTAAGTACAGAGTAGTGGTAAAAATAGAGCCACACATGGCAGATTGGTAGAGATGCATCAGTGCTTTATCTAATAACTGTTGTGAACTGGCAGAATGGTAGACATGCATTAGAGTTTTATGTAATAACTGCAGAATAGTGGTAGAAATAGAGCTACATTCAGAAGAATGGTAAACATGCATTAGGGTTTGATGTAAAAATTGTGGTATAGAGGTAGAAGTAGGGCCACACTTAGCAAAATGGTAGACATGTAATTACTGTTTTAAAGTCGTACAAGAAGGGTCACACATAGTAGAAACGTAGACATGCATTAAAGTTTTATCTAATCACTTCAGAATACTGGTAGAAATAGAACCACACTTAGCAGAGTGGTAGACACGCATTACAGTTTTACCAAAAAACCGTGGTGAACTGGTACAAAAATGTTTACACATACTAGAATTGTAGACATGCAGTAGAGTTTTATGTAATACCTACAAAATAGTGGTAGAAATAGCGCGACACATGTCAGAATGGTACACATGAATTAAAGTTTTATGTTATAACTGCAGAACAGTGGTAGAAATAGAGCCACACTTAGCAGAATGATAGACATGCATTAGACTTTTATCTAATAACTGTAGGAAAGTGGTAAATGTATTGGCACACATGGCAGAACGGTAGACATACATTTTTGTTTTATATAAGAACTCAGTTCGACACAGGGCAGAATGGTAGACATGTATTAGAGTTTTATTTAGTAACTGTGGTAAAATGGTGGAAGCAGCACCACACATGGTAGAATGGTAGACATGCATTACACTTTATATGCAGTAAGTACAGAGTAGTGGTAAAAATAGAGCCACACATGGCAGATTGGTAGAGATGCATCAGTGCTTTATCTAATAACTGTTGTGAACTGGCAGAATGGTAGACATGCATTAGAGTTTTATGTAATAACTGCAGAATAGTGGTAGAAATAGAGCTACATTCAGAAGAATGGTAAACATGCATTAGGGTTTGATGTAAAAATTGTGGTATAGAGGTAGAAGTAGGGCCACACTTAGCAAAATGGTAGACATGTAATTACTGTTTTAAAGTCGTACAAGAAGGGTCACACATAGTAGAAACGTAGACATGCATTAAAGTTTTATCTAATAACTTCAGAATACTGGTAGAAATAGAACCACACTTAGTAGAGTGGTAGACACGCATTACAGTTTTACCAAAAAACCGTGGTGAACTGGTACAAAAATGTTTACACATACTAGAATTGTAGACATGCAGTAGAGTTTTATGTAATACCTACAAAATAGTGGTAGAAATAGCGCCACACATGTCAGAATGGTACACATGAATTAAAGTTTTATGTAATAACTGCAGAATAGTGGTAGAAATAGAGCCACACTTAGCAGAATGATAGACATGCAGTAGACTTTTATCTAATAACTGTAGTAAAGTGGTAAATGTATTGGCACACATGGCAGAACGGTAGACATACATCTTAGTTTTATATAAGAACTCAGTTCGACACAGGGCAGAATGGTAGACATGTATTAAAGTTTTATCCAGTAACTGTGGTAAAATGGTGGAAGTAGCACCACACATGGTAGAATGGTAGACATGCATTACACTTTTAGGTAATAAGTACAGAGTAGTGGTATAAATAGAGCCACACATGGCAGAGATGCATTAGAGTTTTATCTAATAACTCTTGTGAACTGGCAGAATTGTAGACATGCATTAAAGTTTTATGTAATAACTGCAGAATAGTGTTAGAAATAGAGCCACATTCAGCAGAATGGTAAACATGCATTAGGATTTGATGTAAAAATTGTGGTATAGTGGTAGAAGTAGGGCCACACTTAGCAAAATGGTAGACATGTAGTTACTGTTTTAAAGTCGTACAAGAAGGGTTACACATAGTAGAAATGTAGACATGCATTAACGTTTGATCTATTAACTGCAGACTACTTGTAGAAATAGAACCACACTTAGCAGAATGCTAGACATGCACTAGTGTTTTATACAATAAGTGTGGTTCAATGTTCGAAGTAGGGCCACACATGGTGGAATGGTAAACATGCAATACAGTTTTACCTAAAAACTCTGGTGAACTGGTACAAGAATGTTCACACATACTAGAATTGTAGACATGCAGTAGAGTTTTATGCAATAGCTACAAAATAGTGGTAGAAGTAGTGCCACACATGTCAGAATGGTACACATGAATTAAAGTTTTATGTAATAACTGGAGAATAGTGGTAGAAATAGAGCCACACTTAGCAGAATGATATACATGCATTAGACTTTTATCTAATAACTGTAGTAAAGTGGTAAATGTATTGGCACACATGGCAGAACGGTAGACATACATCTTAGTTTTATATAAGAACTCAGTTCGACACAGGGCAGAATGGTAGACATGTATTACAGTTTTATCTAGCAACCTTGGTAAAATGGTGAAAGTAGCACCACACATGGTAGAATGGTAGACATGCATTACACTTTTAGGTAATAAGTACAGAGTAGTGGTATAAATAGAGCCACACATGGCAGAATGGTAGGGATGCATTAGAGTTTTATCTAATAACTGTTGTGAAATGGCAGAATGGTAGACATGCATTAGAGTTTTATGTAATAACTGCAGATTGCTGGTAGAAATAGAGCCACATGCAGGAGAATGGTAAACATGCACTATGGTTTGATGCAACAATTGTGGTATAGTGGTAGAAGTAGGGCCACACTTTGCAAAATGGTGGACATGTAGCTACTGTTTTAAAGTCGTACAAGAAGGGTTACACATAGTAGAAATGTAGACATGCATTAAAGGTTTATGTAATAACTTCAGAATACTTGTAGAAATAGAACCACACTTAGCAGAATGCTAGACATGCATTAGTGTTTTATATAATAAGTGTGGTATAGTGTTCGAAGTAGGGCCACACACGGTAGAATGCTAGACATGCATTAAAGTTTTATGTAATAACTACAGAGTACTGGTAGAAATAGAGCCACACATGGCAGAATGGTAGACATGCATTAGAGTTTTACCTTAAAACTGTTGTGAACTGGTACAAGAATGTTCACACATACTACAATTCTAAAAATGCAGTAGAGTTTTATGTAATACCTACAAAATAGTGGTAGAAATAGTTCCACACATGTCAGAATGGTACACATGAATTAAAGTTTTATGTAATAACTGCAGAATAGTGGTAGAAAAAGAGCCACACTTAGCCCAATAATAGACATCCATTAGACTTTCATCTAATAACTGTAGTTAAGTGGTAAATGTATTGGCACACATGGCAGAACGGTAGACATACATTTTAGTTTTATATAAGAACTCAGTTCCACACAGGGCAGAATGCTAGACATGTATTAGAGTTTTATTTGGAAACAGTGGTAAAATGGTGGAAGTAGCACCACACATGATAGAATGGTAGACATGCATTAAAGTTTTATGTAATGAGTACAGAGTAGTGGTATAAGTAGATCTACACATGGTGGAATGGTAGACATCCATTAGAGTTTTACCTAAAAACTGTTGTGAACTGGTACAAGAATGTTCACACATACAACAATTCTAGACATGCAGTAGAGTTTTATGTAATACCTACAAAATAGTGGTAGAAATAGTGCCACACATGTCAGAATGGTACACATGAATTAAAGTTTTATGTAATAACTGCAGAACAGTGGTAGAAATAGAGCCACACTTAGCAGAATGATAGACATCCATTAGACTTTTATCTAATAACTGTAGTAAAGTGGTAAATGTATTGGCACACATGGCAGAATGGTAGAAATACATTTTAGTTTTATATAAGAACTCACATGGTAGAATGGTAGACATGCATTACACTTTTATGTAATAAGTACAGAGTAGTGGTATAAATAGAGCCACACATGGCAGAATGGTAGAGATGCATCAGTGCTTTATCTAATAACTGTTGTGAACTGGCAGAATGGTAGACATGCATTAGAGTTTTATGTAATAACTGCAGAATAGTGGTAGAAATAGAGCCATATTTAGCAGAATGGTAAACATGCAGTAGGGTTTGATGTAAAAATTGTGGTATAGTGGTAGAAGTAGGGCCACACTTTGCAAAATGGTAGACATGTAATCACTGTTTTAAAGTCGTACAAGAAGGGTTAGACATAGTAGAAACGTAGACATGCATTAAAGTTTTATGTAATAACTTCAGAATACTGGTAGAAATAGAACCACACTTAGCAGAGTGGTAGACATGCAATAGAGTTTTACCTAAAAACCGTGGTGAACTGGTACAACAATGTTCACACATACAAGAATTGTAGACATGCAGTAGAGGTTTATGTAATACCCTCAAAATAGTGGTAGAAATATTGCCACACATGTCAGAATGGTACACATGAATTAAAGTTTTATGTAATAACTGCAGAACAGTGGTAGAAATAGAGCCACACTTAGCAGAATGATAGACATGCATTAGACTTTTATCTAATAACTGTAGTAAAGTGGTAAATGTATTGGCACACATGGCAGAACGGTAGACATACATTTTAGTTTTATATAAGTACACAGTTCGACACAGAGCAGAATGGTAGACATGTATTAGAGTTTTAGGTAATAAGTACAGAGTAGTGGTATAAATAGAGCCACACATGGCAGAATGGTAGAGATGCATTAGAGTTTTATCTAATAACTGTTGTGAAATGGCAGAATGGTAGACATGCATTAGAGTTTTATGTAGTAACTGCAGATTGCTGGTAGAAATAGAGCCACATGCAGCAGAATGGTAAACATGCATTGAGGTTTGATGCAACAATTGTGGTATAGTGGTAGAAGTAGGGCCACACTTAGCAAAATGGTAGACATGTAGTTACTGTTTTAAAGTCGTACAAGAAGGGTTACACATAGTAGAAATGTAGACATGCATTAAAGGTTTATGTAATAACTTCAGAATACTTGTAGAAATAGAACCACACATGGCAGAATGCTAGACATGCATTAGTGTTTTATATAACAAGTGTGGTATAGTGTTCGAAGTAGGGCCACACATGGCAGAATGATAGACATGCATTGCACTTCTACCTAAAAACTGTGGTGAACTGGTACAAGAATGTTCACACATACTACAATTGTAGACATGCAGTAGAGTTTTATGGAATACCTACAAAATAGTGTTAGAAATAGTGCCACACGTGTCAGAATGGTACACATGAATTAAAGTTTTATGTAATAACTGGAGAATAATGGCAGAAATAGAGCCACACTTAGCAGAATGATAGACATGCATTGGACTTTTATCTAATAACTGTAGTAAAGTGGTAAATGTATTGGCACACATGGCAGAACGGTAGACATACATTTTAGTTTTATATAAGAACTCAGTTCGACACAGGGCAGAATGGTAGACATGTATTAGAGTTTTATCTAGTAACTGTAGTGAAATGGTGAAAGTAGCACCACACATGGTAGAATGGTAGACATGCATTACACTTTTATGTAATAAGTACAGAGTAGTGGTATAAATAGAGCCACACATGGCAGAATGGTAGAGATGCATTAGAGTTTTATCTAATAACTGTTGTGAACTGGCAGAATGGTAGACATGCATTACAGTTTTATGTAATAACTGCAGATTGCTGGTAGAAATAGAGCCACATGCAGCAGAATGGTAAACATGCATTAGGGTTTGATGCAACAATTGTGGTATAGTGGTAGAAGTAGGGCCACACTTAGCAAAATGGTAGACATGTAATTACTGTTTTAAAGTCGTACAAGAAGGGTTACACATAGTAGAAATGTAGACATGCATTAAAGTTTTATCTAATAACTGCAGAAAATACTGGTAGAAATAGAACCACACTTAGCAGAATGGTAGACATGCATAATCGTTTTATGTAGTAACTGTGGTAAAATCGTAGTAGAATTGTCACACATGGTGGAATGGTAGACATGCATTAGAGTTTTGCCTAAAAACTGTGGTGAACTGGTACAAGAATGTTCACACATACTACAATTGTAGACATGCAGTAGAGTTTTATGTAATACCTACAAAATGGTGGTAGAAATAGTGCCACACATGTCAGAATGGTACACATGAGTTTTATGTAATTACTGCAGAATATTCGTAGAAATAGAGCCACACTTAGCAGAATGATAGACATCCATTAGACTTTTATCTAATAACTGTAGTAAAGTGGTAAATGTATTGGCACACATGGCAGAACGGTAGACATACATTTTAGTTTTAAATAAGAACTCAGTTCGACACAGGGCAGAATGCTACACATGTATTAGAGTTTTATGTAGCAACTGTGGTAAAATGGTGGAAGTAGCACCACACATGGTAGAATGGTAGACATGCATTACATTTTTCTGTAATAAGTACAGAGTAGTCGTATAAATAGAGCCACACATGGCAGAATGGTACACATGCATTAGAGTTTTATCTAATAACTGTTGTGAAATGGCAGAATGGTACACATGCATTAGAGTTTTATCTAATAACTGTTGTGAACTGGCAGAATGGTACACATGCATTAGAGTTTTATCTAATAACTTGTGAACTGGCAGAATGGTAGACATGCATTAGAGTTTGATGTAATAACTGCATATTCCTTGTAGAAATAGAGCCACACTTAGCAGAATGCTAGACATGCATTAGTGTTTTATATAATAAGTGTGGTATAGTGTTTGAAGTAGGGCCACACATGGTAGAATGATAGACATGAATTGGAGTTTTATATAATAACTACAAAATAGTGGTAGAAATAGAGCCACAGATGGCAGAATGGTAAACATGCATCAGGATTTTATCTAATAATTGTGGTTTATTGGTAGAAGTAAGGCCACACATAGTAGAATTGTACACGTGCATTAGAGTTTTATGTAATAACTACAAAATAGTTTTATAAATAGAGGCACACATGTCACAATAGTACACATGCATTTAGAGTTTTATGTAATAACTACAGAATAGTGGTAGAAATAGTGCCACACATGTCAGAAAGGTAAAAATGCATTAGAATTTTATGTAATAACTACAAGATAGTGGTAGGAATACACCCATACATGGCTGAATGCTAGACATGGATTACAGTTTTATGTGATGACAGTGGTATAGTGTTAGAAGTAGAACCACACATGGTAGAGCGGTAGACATGCATAAGAGATTTATATAACAGCAGCAGTATAGTTTTAGAAGTAGGGCCACACATGGTCGAATGGTAGACATGGATTAAAGTTTTATGTGATGACTGTGGTGTAGTGGTAGAAGTAGGGACACACATGGCAGAATGGTAGACATGCATTAAAGTTTTATCTAATAACTTGTGAACTGGCAGAATGGTAGACATGCATTAGAGTTTGATGTAATAACTGCATATTACTTGTAGAAATAGAGCCACACTTAGCATAATGCTAGACATGCATTAGTGTTTTATATAATAAGTGTGGTATAGTGTTTGAAGTAGGGCCACACATGGTAGAATGATAGACATGAATTGGAGTTTTATATAATAACTACAAAATAGTGGTAGAAATAGAGCCACAGATGGCAGAATGGTAAACATGCATCAGGATTTTATCTAATAATTGTGGTTTATTGGTAGAAGTAAGGCCACACATAGTAGAATTGTACACGTGCATTAGAGTTTTATGTAATAACTACAAAATAGTTTTATAAATAGAGGCACACATGTCACAATAGTACACATGCATTTAGAGTTTTATGTAATAACTACAGAATAGTGGTAGAAATAGTGCCACACATGTCAGAAAGGTAAAAATGCATTAGAATTTTATGTAATAACTACAAGATAGTGGTAGGAATACACCCATACATGGCTGAATGCTAGACATGGATTACAGTTTTATGTGATGACAGTGGTATAGTGTTAGAAGTAGAACCACACATGGTAGAGCGGTAGACATGCATAAGAGATTTATATAACAGCAGCAGTATAGTTTTAGAAGTAGGGCCACACATGGTCGAATGGTAGACATGGATTAAAGTTTTATGTGATGACTGTGGTGTAGTGGTAGAAGTAGGGACACACATGGCAGAATGGTAGACATGCATTAAAGTTTTATTTAATAACTGTGATAAGGTCGTAGAAGAAGGGTCACACATAATAGAATTGTAGACATGTTTTAGAGTTTTTTATGTAATAACTACACAATAGTGAAACACATAGAGCCACACATAGCAGAATGGGAACAATCCATTTGAGTTTTATGTAATAACGTTGGTATAGTGTTAGAAGTAGGACCACACATGGCAGAATGGTAGACATGAATTGGTGTTTTATGTAATAACTACAATGTAGTTGTAGAAATAGAGCCACATATTACAAAATGGTAGACATGCTTTAGAGTTTTATCTAATAACTGTAGTAAAGTGGAAGAAGTATTGGCACACATGGCTGAACTGTTGGCATGCATTATATCTTTATATAAGAACTGCAGTATAGAGGTAGAAGTAGAGCCACGCATGGCAGAATAGTACACGTGAATTAGAGTTTTATTTAATAACTGAGGTATAATAGTAGAAGTAGGGCCACACATGGCAGAATGGTAGACATCCATAAACGTTTTGTGTAATAACTGTGGTAAAATCGTAGTAGAATTGTCACACATGGTGGAATGGTAGCCATGCATTAGAGTTTTACCTAAAAACTGTGGTGAACTGGTACAAAAATGTTTACACATACTAGAATTGTAGACATGCAGTAGAGTGTTATGTAATACCTACAAAATAGTGGTAGAAATAGAGCCACACATGTCAGAATGGTACACATGAATTAAAGTTTTATGTAATAACTGCAGAATAGTGGTAGAAAAAAAGCCATACTTAGCAGAATGCTAGACATGCATTAGTGTTTTATATAATAAGTGTGGTATAGTGTTAGAAGTAGGGCCACACATGGTAGAATGATAGACATGAATTGGAGTTTTATATAATAACTACAAAATAGTGGTAGAAATAGAGCCACAGATGGCAGAATGGTAAACATGCATCAGGATTTTATCTAATAATTGTGGTTTATTGGTAGAAGTAAGGCCACACATAGTAGAATTGTACACGTGCATTAGAGTTTTATGTAATAACTACAAAATAGTTTTAGAAATAGAGGCACACATGTCACAATAGTACACATGCATTTAGAGTTTTATGTAATAACTACAGAATAGTGGTAGAAATAGTGCCACACATGTCAGAAAGGTAAAAATGCATTAGAATTTTATGTAATAACTACAAGATAGTGGTAGGAATACACCCATACATGGCTGAATGCTAGACATGGATTACAGTTTTATGTGATGACAGTGGTATAGTGTTAGAAGTAGAACCACACATGGTAGAGCGGTAGACATGCATAAGAGATTTATATAACAGCAGCAGTATAGTTTTAGAAGTAGGGCCACACATGGTCGAATGGTAGACATGGATTAAAGTTTTATGTGATGACTGTGGTGTAGTGGTAGAAGTAGGGACACACATGGCAGAATGGTAGACATGCATTAAAGTTTTATTTAATAACTGTGATAAGGTCGTAGAAGAAGGGTCACACATAATAGAATTGTAGACATGTTTTAGAGTTTTTTATGTAATAACTACACAATAGTGAAACACATAGAGCCACACATAGCAGAATGGGAACAATCCATTTGAGTTTTATGTAATAACGTTGGTATAGTGTTAGAAGTAGGACCACACATGGCAGAATGGTAGACATGAATTGGTGTTTTATGTAATAACTACAATGTAGTTGTAGAAATAGAGCCACATATTACAAAATGGTAGACATGCTTTAGAGTTTTATCTAATAACTGTAGTAAAGTGGAAGAAGTATTGGCACACATGGCTGAACTGTTGGCATGCATTATATCTTTATATAAGAACTGCAGTATAGAGGTAGAAGTAGAGCCACGCATGGCAGAATAGTACACGTGAATTAGAGTTTTATTTAATAACTGAGGTATAATAGTAGAAGTAGGGCCACACATGGCAGAATGGTAGACATCCATAAACGTTTTGTGTAATAACTGTGGTAAAATCGTAGTAGAATTGTCACACATGGTGGAATGGTAGCCATGCATTAGAGTTTTACCTAAAAACTGTGGTGAACTGGTACAAAAATGTTTACACATACTAGAATTGTAGACATGCAGTAGAGTGTTATGTAATACCTACAAAATAGTGGTAGAAATAGAGCCACACATGTCAGAATGGTACACATGAATTAAAGTTTTATGTAATAACTGCAGAATAGTGGTAGAAAAAAAGCCATACTTAGCAGAATGCTAGACATGCATTAGTGTTTTATATAATAAGTGTGGTATAGTGTTAGAAGTAGGGCCACACATGGTAGAATGATAGACATGAATTGGAGTTTTATATAATAACTACAAAATAGTGGTAGAAATAGAGCCACAGATGGCAGAATGGTAAACATGCATCAGGATTTTATCTAATTATTGAGGTTTGTTGGTAGAAGTAAGGCTACACATAGTAGAATTGTACACGTGCATTAGAGTTTTATGTAATAACTACAAAATAGTTTTAGGAATAGAGGCACACATGTCACAATAGTACACATGCATTTAGAGTTTTATGTAATAACTACAGAATAGTGGTAGAAATATTGCCACACATCTCAGAAAGGTAAAAATGCATTAGAATTTTATGTAATAACTACAAGATAGTGGTAGGAATAGACCCATACATGGCTGAATGCTAGACATGGATTAAAGTTTTATGTGATGACATTGGTATAGTGTTAGAAGTAGGGACACACATGGCAGAATGGTAGACATGCATTAAAGTTTTATTTAATAACTGTGATAAGGTCGTAGAAGAAGGGTCACACATAATAAAATTGTAGACATGTTTTAGAGTTTTTTATGTAATAACTACACAATAGTGAAACACATAGAGCCACACATAGCAGAATGGGAACAATCCATTTGAGTTTTATGTAATAACGTTGGTATAGTGTTAGAAGTAGGACCACACATGGCAGAATGGTAGACATGAATTGGTGTTTTATGTAATAACTACAATGTAGTTGTAGAAATAGAGCCACACATTACAGAATGGTAGACATGCATTAGAGTTTTATGTGGTAACTGCGGATTTGTGGTAGAAATAGAGCCACACTTAGCAGAATGGTGGAGATGCATTACAGTTTTATGTAATAACTGTGGAAAGGTCGTAGACGTTTTTGTCACACAGTTTAGAATGGTAAACATACATTAGAATTTTTCGTGGTAACTGCAGAATACTGGTAGAACTAGAGCCACACTTAGCACAATGGTAGACATGCATTAGACTTTTACCTATAAACTGTAGAAAAGTAGTAGAAGTATTGGCACACATGGCAGAACTTTAGACATGCATTATAGTTTTCTATAAGAACTGCGGTTTAGATGTAGAAGTAGGGCCACACATAGCAGAATGGTACACATGCATTAGAGTTTTATTTAATAAATGTGGTATAATAGTAGAAGTAGGACCACACATGGCAGAATGGTAGACATGCATGAAAGTTTTATTTAATAACTGTTGTTAAATCGTAGAATAAGGGTCACACATGGTAGAATGGTAGAATGTATTAGAGTTTTATGTAATAATTGTGTTATTGTGGTAGAAGTAGGTCCACAATTGGCAAAATGGTAGATATGTGTTACAGTTTCATGTAATAACTGTGGTATAGTGGTAGAAGTAAGGCCACACATGGTAGAATGGTAGACATGTATTATTGTTTTATGTGATAACTGGGGTTTAGTGGTAGAAGTAGGGCCATGCATGGCAGAATGGTAGAAATGTATTAGAGTTTTATGTAATAACTGTGGGAAGGTCGTAGAAGTTTTGTCGCACATGGTAGAATGGTAGACATGCATTAGAGTTTTATGCAGTAACTGCAGAATAGTTTTAGAATTAGAGCCACACTTAGCAGAATGATAGACATGCATTAGACTTTTATCTAATAACTGTAGTAAAGTCGTAGAGGTATTCCCACACATGGCAGAACGGTAGACATGCATTATAGTTTTATATAAGAACTCCGGTATATCTAATAAGTGTGGTGAACTGGAAGAAGTATGGAAACAGATGGCAGAATGGTAGACATGCATTAGAGTTTTATGTAGTAACTCTCGTATGGTGTTAGAAGTAGGGCCACACATGGCAGGATGGTAGACATGCATTGGATTTTTTTGTAATAGTTGTGGTAAAGTCGTAGAAGAAGGGTCACACATACTAGAATTCTACACATGTATTAGAATTTTATGTAATAACTGCAGATTAGTGGAACAAGTAGAGCCACACATAGCAGAATGGTAGACATGCATTAGAGTTTTACCAAATCAGTGTGGAAAGTTCGTAGAAGAATTGGCAGAAGTGCATTAGAGTTTTGTGTAATAACTGGAGAATAGTGGTAGAAATAGAGCCATACTTAGCAGAATCGTAGACATGCATTACAGTTTTATGTAATAATTGTGGTATAGTATGAGAAGTAGGACCAAACTTGACAGAATGGTAGACATGTATTATATTTTCATTTGTCAGCTGTAGAACAGTGTCAGAACTGTCTCCACACATGGCAGAATGATAAATATGCATCAGAGTTTTACGTAATAATTGTGGTAAAGTCGTAGAAGAAGGGTCACACATGGTAGAATGGTATACATGTAATAGGGTTTTAAGTAATAACTGCAGAATAGTGGTGGAAGTGCTGCCACACGTGGCTGAATCGTAGACACCCAACACAGTTTTATGTAGTAACTGTGGTAAATTGTTTAAAGTAGGGCAACACATGGCAAAATGGTAGACATGCATTAGAGTTTCATATAATAACTGCACAATAGTGGTAGATATAGAGCCACAGTTATCAGAATGATAGACATGTATTACATTTTTATATAATAACTGTGAAATATTGGTAGAACTATTGAAACACATGGCACAATGGTAGACATGTATTATATTTTCATTTCTCAGCTGTAGAATAGTGTTTGAACTGTCTCCACACATGGCAGATTGGTAGACATGCGTCAGAGTTTTTTTATCATAACTTTGGTATAGTGGTAGAAATAGGGACACACATGGCAGAATGATAGACACGCATTAGAGTTTTATGTGATAGCTGTGGTATAGTGGTGGAAGTAGGGCCACACATGGCAGAATGGTAGACATCCAATAGAGTTTTGTCTAATAACTGTGGTAAATTGTTTAAAGTAGGGCACACATGGTAGAATGGTAGACATCCATTAGAGTTTTATGTAATAACTGTGTTACAGTGATAGAAGTTGGGCAACACATGGCAGAATGGTAGACATGCATTAGAGTTTCATATAATAAATGCAGAATATTTGTAGATATAGTGTCACACTTAGCAGAATAGTAGACATGCATTAGGTTGTTATGCAATAATTGTGGTGTAGTGGTAGAAGCAGGGCCACACATTCCGGAATTATATACATCCAATAGAGTTTTATGTAATAACTGTGGTAAAGTCGTAGAAGAAAGGTCACACATTGCAGAATGGTAGACATGCATTAGACTTTTATCTAATAACTGTGGTAAAGTGGTAGAAGTATTGCCACACATGGCCGAATGGCAAACATACATTAGAGTTTTTTGTAATAACTGCAGAATAGTTGTAGAAATAGAGCCACACTTAACAGAATGGTAGACGTGCATTGGAGTTTCACTTAATAACTGTGGTAAAATCGTACAAGAAAGGTCCCATATGGTAGAATGGTGGACATGCATTAGAGGTTTATGTAATAACTGCAGAATAGTGGTAGAAATACGTCCACACTTAATAGAATGGTAGACATGCATTAGAGTTTTATGTAATAACTGTGGAAAAGTCGTAGAAGGCTCACACATGGTGGACATGCATTAGAGTTTTATGTAATAACTGCAGAATAGTAGTAGAAATAGGGACAAAGTTAGGAGAATCACATCAAAAATAAGCTGGTTTCCGGAACACTGAAACCGAGAAGTAACGTCATGGAAACCAACATTTCTAGTTGGTTTCCAGGGAGTTTCCTATAGTTTCATTGTGGTTTCCATGCAACTGAAACTGCACCATTTCAGGATGGTTTCCAGTTCGTTTCATTACCCACTCCTTCAAGCGGGATCCAGTTGGTTTCCATGTATGAGTTTATTGTAGGTTTCAACCTGGTTTCCATGTATCAGTTTATTGTAGGTTTCAACCTGGTTTCCATGTATGAGTTTATTGTAGGTTTCAACCTGGTTTCTATGAATGAGTTTATTGCAGGTTTCAACCTGGTTTCCATGTATGAGTTTACTGTAGGTTTCGACCCGGCTTCCGTGTTGTAGTTTCCAACCTAGTTTAATACCTAGTTTCCATGAACTGAAACTTGCTCGTGTCAGCCCTTTACCCGGTCCTCCGGAAAAGATGTTGTTTCATGTCTCACATGTAGCAAATCAGGTATTGTATACAATTGCATAATGGTAAAAGGCTTCAGGATGACAAACAACAGAATAAAACACAAATTCATTAAAAGTTTATTTATAGTCAACAATATGTTTGTAAATAAATAATATTCGGAATATAAAAGTCAGGAACTTGTCATATTGCACTCTTGATAACAATAAAGTGTCGAATAAAAGGAATAAATATCAATTTGCAAAGTGTAGAATATGCTAGATGAAAAGAATCCAGGTCAGCAAATTCGTATACTATTTTGGTTTGGCAATCAATCATTGTATACCCATATATTCTTTATATCAAAAACTCTTCGTAACCTTTTCTGTAGGACTAACACAATCCACATTTCTTCATCCAGAGTTCGTTAAATCTGGATATGATCAGCATAACACTACTTACATCAGATGGCAAATCTAAATTATCTCATAAATCAATGATATAAAAATGTTCAATATTACTTTGAAAATATTGTGAAATTTCAATTTTGAAATTTCACTCAAACAATGCAGCAACTCTGCTCAGAGAGTATTTATAAATACGTTTGTAGTTGGCAGAATGGTAGACAGGCATTATACATTTATATAAGAATTCCGGTATAGTGGCAGAAGTAGGGCCACACATCGCAGAATGGTAAATATGTATTAGAGTTTTCTCTAGTAACTATGGTAAAATAGTGCAAGTAGCACCACACATGGTAAAATGGCAGACATGTATTACAGTTTTATGTGATAACTACAGATTAGTGGTAGAAATAGAGCCCCACATGGCAGAATGGTAGAGATGCATTAGAGTTTTATCTAATAACTGTGCTGAACTGGTAGAAGTATGTCCACAGACGGCAGAATTGTAGACATGCATTAAAGTTTTATGTAATAACTGTGGTAAAGTCGTACAAGAAGGTTCACACATAGTAGAATTGCAGATATGCATTAGAGTTTTATGAAATACCTACAAAATAGTGGTAGAAATAGTGCCACACATGTCAGAATGATACACATGAATTAAAGTTTCATGTAATAACTGCACGATAGTGGTAGGAATAGAACCACACTTAGCAGAATGGTAGACATGCATTAGTGTTTTATGTAATAAGTGTGGTATAGTGTTAGAAGTAGGGCCACACATGGCAGAATGATAGACATGAATTCGAGTTTTATGTAATAAGTACAAAATAGTGGTAGAAATAGAGCCACATATGGCAGAATGGTAGACATCCATGAGCGTTTTATGTAGTAACTGTGGAAAGGTCGTAGAAATTTTCTCACACAGGGTAGAATGGTAGACATACACTAGAGTCTTATGTGGTAACTACAGAATAGAGGGAGAAATAGAACCACACTTAGCACAATGGTAGACATGCATCAGACTTTTATCTAATCAATATAGTAAAGTTGTAGAAGTATTGGTACACATGGCAGAACGGTAGACATGCATTATAGTTTTCTATAAGAACTGCGGTATAGAGGTAGAAGTATTGCCATACATGGCAGGATGGTACACTTTTACACTAGAGTTTTATGTAATAACTGTGGTATAGAAGTAGAAGTAGGGCCACACATGGCAAAATGGTAGACATGCATAAATGTTTTATGTAATAACTGCAGTATTGTGGTAGAAATAGAGCCACACAAGCCAGAATGGTGGGCATACATTAGAGCTTTATATAATAGCTGTGTTATATTGATAGAAGTAGAGTAACACATAGCAGAATGGTAGACATGCATTAGGTTTTTATGTAATAATTATGGTATAGTGGTAGAAGCGGAGCCCCCACATCCCGAAATTATTATCATCCAATGGCAGAATGGTAGACATGGCAGAATGGTAGACATGCATTAGACTTTTATCTAACAACTGTGGTAAAGTGGTAGAAGTATTGCCACACATGACCGAACGACAAACATGGATTAGAGTTTTATGTAATAACTGCAGAATAGTTGTAGATATAGAGCCACACTTAACAGGATGGTAGACATACATTGGAGTTGCACGTAATAGATGTGGTAAAATCGTAGAGGAAAGGTCACACATAGTAGAATCGTGGACATGCATTAGAGTTTTATGTAATAACTGCAGAATAGTGGTAGAAATTCGTCCACACTTAGCAGAATGGTAGACACGCGTTAGAGTTTTATGTAATAACTGTTGTATAGTGGTAAAAGTAGCGCCACACATGGCAGAATGGTATCCATGCATTATACTTTTATAAAACAGTTACAGTATAGTGGTAGAAGCAGGGTCACACATGGCAGAGTGGTAGACATACATTAGAGTTTTATGTAATAACTGTGGTATAGTGGTAGACGTAGGTCTACCCATCTCAGAATCGTAAACATGCATTAAAGTTTTATGTCACAACTGTGGTATATTGGTAGAAGTAGTGTCAGACATGGTAGAATGGTAGAATGGTAGAAATAGAGCCACACATAATAGGATTGTGGACATGCATTTGCGTTTTATGTAATAACTGCAGAATAACGGTAGAAATAAAGCCACACTTAGCAGAATGGTAGACGTGTAATACAGTTTTGTGTAATCATTCTTGTAGAGTGGTAATAGTAGGGCCACACATGGCAGAATGGTAGGCATGCATTATACTTTGATAAAAGAATTGCGGTATAGTGGTAGAAGAAGAGTAACGCATGGTAGGATGGTATACATGTAATAGAATTTTATGTAATAACTACAAAATAGTGGTAGAAATAGAGCCACACGTAGCAGAATACTAGACTTGCATTACAGTTTTATCTGATAATTGTGGTATACCGGTAGAAGTAGGGCCACACATGGCAGAATGGTAGACATACATTTGAGTTTCACGTAAAAGCTGTGCTGAAATCGTAGAAGAAAGGTCACACATGGTACAATGGCAGACATGCAGTACAGTTCTATGTAATAACTGTGGTATAATGGTAGAAGTAGGGCCACCCATCTCAGAACGGTAAAGTGGTTGAATTAGGGCACACATGGTAGAATGGTAGACATCCATTAGAGTTCTATGTTATAACTGTGGTAAAGTCGTAGAAGAAGGGTGACACATAGAATTTTACACATGCATTAGAGTTTCATGTAATAACTACAAAATATTGGTAGAAAAAGAGCCACACATAGCAGAATGGTCGACATCGAGTAGAGTTTTATGTAATAACTGTGGTAAAGTCACAGACGTTTTGCCACACAGGGTAGAATGGTAGACATGCATTAGAGTTTTATGTAATAACTAAAGCCACACTTTACCAGTTTTATCTAATAACTGTGGTAAAGTGGTAGAATTATTGCCACACATGGCGGAACGGTAGACATGGATTATAATTTTATGAAAGACCATGCATTAGAGTTTTATATAATAACTGTGGTAAAGTCGTAGAATATGGGTCACACATAGTAGAATGGTACACATGCATTACAGTTTTATGTATTAACCATGGAACAGTGGTAGAAATAGAGCCACACTTAGCAGAATGGTACACATGCATTAGGTTTTTATGTAATAATTGTGGTATAGAGGTAGGACCACACATTGCCGAACTGTATACATGCATTAAGGTTTTGTGTAATAACTGTGGTAAAGTCGTAGAAGAAGGGTCACTCATAGTGGATTTGTAGACATGGATTAGAGTTTTATGTAATAACCGTATAGCGGTAATAGTCGGTCTAAACATAGCAGAATGGTAGACATGCATTATACTTTTATCTAATAACTGTAGTAAACTGCTAGAAGTATTCCCACACATGGCAGAACGGCAGACATGCATTATAGTTTTATAAAAGAACTTTGGTATAGTGGTAGAAGTAGCGCCACATGCCAGAATGGTACACATGCATTAGAGTTTTCTCTAATAACTGGGGTAATGTCGTAAAAGAAGGATCACACATGGTAGAATGGTAGACATGCATTAGAGATTTATGTAATGACTGCAGAACAGTGGAAGAAATAGAGCCACACGGAGCAAAACCATAGACATGCATTAGACTTATATGTAATAACTTTAAAATAGTGATAGAAGTATTGCCACACATGGTAAAATGGTAGACATGCCTTAGTGGTTTATGTAATAACTGTTAAAAAAACGTAGAAGAAGGGTCACACATGAAAGAATGTAGGACATGCATTAAAGTTTTATGTAATAACTGCAGAGTAGTAGTAGAAATAGATCCACACTTAGCAGAATGGTAGACACACACTACAGTTTTATGTAATAACTGTGGTAAAGTGGTTCAAGTAGGGCACACATGGTAGAATGCTAGATATCCACAAGAGTTTTATGTAATAACTGTGGTAAAGTCGTAGAATAAAGGTGACACATAGTAGAACTGTAGACATGCATTAGAGTTTTATGTAATAAATGTGGTATAGTGATAAAAATAGGGCCGAACTTTATAGCAGAATAGTAGACATGCATTATACTTTTATCTAATAACTTTGGTAAAGTGGTAGAAGAATTGCCACACGTGGCTTAACGGTAGACATGCACTATAGTTTTATAAGAGAAGTGCGGTATAGTGGTAGAAGCAGGGTCACACATGGCAGAGTGGTAGACATGCAGTAGCGTTTTATGTAATAACTGTCGTATAGTGGTAAAAGTAGCTCCACCCACTTTAGAATGGCACACATGCATTAAAGTTTTATGTCATAACTGTGGTATAGTGGTAGAAGTAGGGCCACACATGGAAAAATGGTAGACGTACATGAGTGTTTTATATAATAACTGCAGAATACTGGTAGAAATAGAGCCACACTTAGCAGAATAGTAGACATCAATTTGAGTTTTATCTTATAACTGTGCTAAAGTGGTAAGAGTAGGTCACTCATGGTACAATGGTAGACATACATTAGAGTTTTACGTAATAACTGCAGTGTAGTGGATGAAGTTTAGCACCGTTGAGCTGGGACAGTCCGTCGATTGGTCGCCCTGTTAGTCAGTTTGACACATGAGAGTCAATTGCAGAATAGCAGTAGACGTCACTTTACTGCACAATAGTGGCAGAACACAATTATTCTTACCCCAGATAAAACCGAGTGCCTGTTAGTCAAATGGCTTGATGTCACCGGGAACACATACACTTTCTTCTGGGTGGACAGAGGTAATTCTTGAACAAAATCACTTTCCTAAGGTGAGACTACATGCTTCACATGTACTTCGCTGTGGGGCAGGACCGACGTCCTAGAAACACTCAGAAGTCAAACTGCTAAACACGGTCACCCATCCAAGGAGCGTAATAGCTCAACAGCGTGTAACTTCAACTGATTTCTGACCTGAACACTACACACAGGACCAATCGCCACCCGATGTAATGAACATATTTCTATGCATTATATTTTTACGTGGACACTCAGGGTTATCTGGGATAATAATAATGATGTTCTAACATAATGCTGCACCTCACACATTATTACGAAAGTTATTACATGAAAATCTAATGTATGTATACCATTCTGCTATGTGTAGCCACACTTCTTCTACAATTCTGCAATTAACATGTAAAAATGTAATGCATAGAAAAAGCTTCTTTTGTGGTTATCTGGGATAAGAATAATGATGTTCTGCCACTATTCTGCAGTTGACAAATGAAAACAAAATACATGTATACAATTCTGTCACGTGGGAAGTGACGTCTACCACTATACTAAAGGTATTACGTAAAAATCTAAATGGCATCGTGTAATCATAGCTTTCGGCCGTGGGAGCCGTGCCAATTTACACTCATCAGAGGGGTACACAAAGTACGCAGTCTAGACTACCAGTGGTCCAACTTTCACTTTTGTGGAAGTCGCGGTGGCTGAGCGGGCTAGGCGGCTGACTTTGTGTGCTGGCGATTAGGTGCCTGACTCTGAGGGTGCGGGTTCAAATCCCGGATGGGACTCAAACGAAAAAAGTACTAAAAAGTACTAGAATTTGTACTTCACTAAGAAAGTGAAATCCCAAATATGACATATGTTGCATTTGACCACTTTCTAAATGGCATCGTGTAATCATAACTTTCGGCCGTGGGAGCCATGCCAATTTACACTCATCAGAGGGCTACACAAAGTACGCAGTCTAGACTACCAGTGGTCCAACTTTCACTTTTGTGGAAGTCGCGGTGGCTGAGCGGGCTAGGCGGCTGACTTTGTGTGCTGGCGATTAGGTGCCAGACTCTGAGGGTGCGGGTTCGAATCCCGGATGGGACTCAACCGAAAAAAATACTAGAATTTGTACTTCACTAAGAAAGTGAAATCCCAAATATGACATATGTTGCATTTGACCACTTTCTAAATGGCATCGTGTAATCATGCATGTATACCATTCTGACATGTGTAGCGCTACTTCTACTACCACTCTGCAATTGACACGTAAAAATAGAATACGTAGAGATAAGTTCATTGCATGTGGTGACGAGTGCTCCTGTGTGTAGTGCTCAGGTCACAAATCTGTTCAAGTTAAGCACCGTTGAGCTCGGTCGCTCCTTGGATGGTTGACCGTGTTTAGCAGTTTGACTTCTGAGTGTTTGTAGGAAGTCGGTCCTGCCCCACAACGAAGTACATGTGAAATATGAGGTCTCACCTTAGGAAAAAGAGTTTGTTCAAAAATTACCTCTGTCCAAACAGTAGAAAGTGTATGTGTTCCCGGTGACATCAAGCCATATGACTCACAGACACAGCAAAAATAACTTGGTTTCCGTTCTTGCGGAAACCTGATGGATACTGGGTAATGTAGGTTTCCGCTGGGTTTCAGTTTCAGGAAACGCGCAATGAGAGTTTCCGCATAGTTTCCACAACTGAAACTAACAAGTCTTAGTTTCCGTCATGTTTCCGTCAACTGAAACTGTAGTTGGAAGTTTCCATTTAGTTTCAGTTTACTGAAACCTTTATAGCTGGAGTGAGTAAGTTTCTGGTCTTGCGGAAACCTTGTGGATCTTGGGTAATGTAGGTTCCCGCTAGGTTTCTGTACAAGGAAGATGACAATGAGAGTTCGGTTAGTTTAGAAAGCTGAAATATGTTGTGTTATCTTGTTATATTTATTTGAACAAAAAACAAACTCTGGAAATGTTATGATTCAACTGTTTCATTTCTTAGAAAAGGTCACATTTTAATGCAACAGAGCAGTTGCAGTAGTACACAATTCGCTGTATTAAGAAACTGGCGCGCTCAGAGAAGAGTAACAGAATTCTCTCCACACAAGCATTGCTCAGGAAGTTGGCACACTGAATGAAGACGAGCTAGTCACTACACAAAGTGCTTTGTTCTTCTGTAGATGTTTGTTGGTGTATGCGAGTCCTGGTTAATATCTGGCGAAACATCTGAATCCGAATCAATCAGGCTCTCACATTGTGGTGGTAATAGCTTGCAAACCTTGAATGTGCTGTTAATATCTTGGTCACTGTCAGTGTCTGGAAAGGAAAAGGACATTCAGTTTGAATCATCAATTCACTGAAGAAAAGCTTGTAAAATCGTAACATTTCCAATGAATGAAACACAGCAATATATATGATAATGCAGATAACATGTATTACAAATATTAAATACGTATTACCATTTGCTCACTTTCAGTTATTACAGTTACATGTATGATACATACATTAAATATATTAAACATGGATAGCAAAGTGACAGTGCAAACTCGATTTTTAGTGAAATCTAAAAAATTTTTGATGACTTACCTGATGAAACATTTGTCATTCACCCGAAAAATCTTTACAAACTAACAAATATCTTGTCGTTACGGAGATGGAGAAACGTGTTTTTCTTGAAACAGACGTCTAGCAGTGAGGACAGAAAAGCCGTATTTCTCCTGGAATTTAAAATATATGTATATATTACGCTTTACACTTTGAGTGAGGTCAAAAAGGTTTGTTGTATGCACTTACATAGTGTCTGCTTCATTATAAAGCTATATGAATAATATTGTTATAATAGAGATTCCCTTACCGGGCATATAACAGATAATATAGCGTGAATTATAAATACCAATGAAGGCGTCTTGTCATTCTCCGAGTTTGTTGGTCCACAATCCATATCTGTAAATCAAATAACTGACACAATGATTCTTTCAGAAATATGAAACTTGAGGTGTGATGATAATGTCAATGCATTGTAGGGCTAACACATGCAACATGTACTGATGGACAAGGTTTTAATGGTTATAAAACAAATATCAAATCAAACTGATTAACTGGGACAACTGGATACACAGAACTGTCACAGAACATAAGATACTAGATAATTTGATGAACTAATAAATGTATGATGTGACTTGGTTGACATATTTCTGGAGTACAGATTGTATGAATAGATATAACGAAGACATATATACGGAATATCTCTGGGTACCCATGTTAAAACAAATATTGTAGAAACCAACCATATTTCAGAAACTTATTTCTCGTGATTTTAGGCTGTCTTTCTTGACAATTACTTGTCGCAATGTCCACAAAGAACTGTGTCCCTGCAGCAGAAAGTGCCACGAATAGTCTGCAGAAATTATGCATGTTCAAATCATAGCCAAAGGGTCAGTGGGATTGTACTTTATTCTTCATTCACATTGACAAATGAATTAAGGTTTGAAAGAAATTGTGACACATCACCAAATTATATTAGCAATAGTAGTAAAGGTATTCATCAAGTTAACGTAAAGGGTAGATAGGGATAGTAGATCTGGGTGTATAACTGAAAAGAGCAAACAATGTTAATATTTCTAACCCCCGTGAGCACTGTACGTAAATTACTTACATGGTACTTGGGAAGAGGGGGTCCATCCAGCAGAAATATATCCGGATACTACCTTCTCCTGACAGGATCTTAGAAAATAACTTATTTGCCACAATAAAGTTTCTCATGAGTGCTAAATCAGTAGGACTCGGGCCTGTTAAAGGAAGGTGAACACGTTTTCACAATTAATCACTGTTAATAATCACAAGGCCTACATATGGATGCTTGACACTGAGAAAAAACAATCAGTGACGCTAAAAAACTGAAAAGACTGCTAAAACCATAACTGCCCACTGTTGTCACTTTGAGTACTTACATTCAATCCGCTGAATTCCACTTTTCACACTCCCCTTTGATGTCGGCAATGTAAACAAATAAACGAATGGCGACAGGATCACGTCCACGCGAGACTATCTAATTGTTACAAAAACAACTCACAACAGGGCGTACCCTCCTCTTTTGTTGTAGAACGCGGAAATCGACTGTCAAATGGTCACATTAGATTTATTTTTAAAAAAACAATGACAAAACTGTGTATTTCCCGTGAGTGTTAGCGAGACGCCATCTTGTTTGGCGGGTAGGAACAAATTTGTTTTCCTAGCAATTATTTTCAAAACTTTAAGCATAAGATGGCTGCGTCGTGTAAACTTTGCCATGGCCACCTCACTTTCCCCAAAAGAACTCGACGAAAGAATTCGCGACTTGGAGAAGAAAGCAGAGAACGGATGCGAGGAACTCGGAGTACCTCGGATGTCTCAGGTAAGACCGATGGGTTTTTTTATTGTCAAATAACGTTTAAAGAATTATTGCGTCAATGACAGAAATCCGGATATATTCTAAAGTTTATCCCGCGAATGCATATTTTCGCTCGTATTATTTTTAAATGTTATCGTAAAATCTAAGTAAAATAGGCCTGAAAAATAAGTTTGTTTATATTCCATTTCAATAGATCGACATGGTATAGAATACACCAAGCTTGTATTTGTAAGTAACTATCTTAGTACTAACCACAAGTATTTATTTAAGTTTAAAGGGGCAGACTTTTGATTTTGGTGCTCCTGTTAATAGTTTGCAAATTTTAGCGTTGCAACTCGGTTAACACTTGTACAAAAGGTGTTGGGGGGTGGGGATGAATTACGATCCGCATCACAAAGATCCCCCATATGTAGTGGTTCACTCATGAGTTTACTGGGTATTGCAAGATATATTTCACCAATTCAGATATATGTTAAAGAATGATAAAAATGATGGGCTTTTACAATGGCAACATTTCGGTGTAGTTTCTTAAATGCAATCCTGGATCATTAGTGAAATGAAATTGTTTACCCCCAAATTCGCTCAGAGAGGTCAGATGTGTTTCTGAACTATTTGAGGCAAACACTAAATTCATATAAGAAACTGTTAGCTTTGCGTAGGATACATTTGAAATTTCATGTAATTTTTCAGTATTTCAATACATATGTGTTGAGCTTAATCATATATATACCTGTTATATATATACCTGTTATATTTAACGTGTTTGATTTAATATTTCAGGCTGTTGTGAGAAAAATCTTGACACGACTGCTCCTGGAGGATCACCCTTGTCTATCGAAGGTATGTGCTCATGTTACTAGGTAATTTCACTTTGAATATTTCATTAATTCACTTCCCTACGTACATTTTCTCAAAATGAAAAATACACGAAAGTAACATTTGCAAATGGATTTGAATAGCCGGTTTAACATTACACCTGTGTGAAATTGCCATCAAACTGACCCCTTGATTTTACAATGCTTAATTGCTGCAAGGTTATGTCATGTGATATAACTAAACTTCTTTTATCATGATCTTTATGTCAGTTGTTCACTTACCGGTTGCATAACTTTGGCAAACAGGATGTACATAGAATTTGCATGAAATAACACAAAGGATGGTTAGCCTTTTTGGAGGTTATTTTAAATCATTTAACTACAAAATGGTAAACTTTCAGAACAATATATGTATTCAAAGTGATAAATCTGTAGTTTACTTGGTTGTATAATTTTCACTGACGATCTTTAATTTTAATTAGACATTGTGTTGGATGCATGATTGAATGAAGTGCAAGGAAAATGACATTTGTTTTTATTTCAGTAAAGCCGATGACGAGGACTCTATGAATACAGTAGTCAAAGAAACAAGTGACTATATCACGATCAAGGATGGTCAATAGGATCTTGTGAAGGTAGTTTTTACTCACCTGCCTGTCATTATAAATAGCTAATGATTTAATTAATAGTGTAAAGACAGATTTATGGGTGTTAACTTCAGTAACCCAGCCAGCATGGCATATATAAATACCTTTGCCTAACAGATGAACTAAAATGTGTGAAACATGCTGTATAGTACTTTAAACATTTATTTTCAGAAAGCGCTTTGTAGAGTGTGGCGGAACAGGCGTGATGATCTCAGTAGACAAGAAACCGGAAAGAAAGTGTCACACAGAACAGCAGCAGCAAAAAAAAAAAACAAAAAAAAACCCAAAAAATCCGTAAGTATATCTATTCCAATATTAACATGTAGCAACTCTTCTCACTACAATGTCTGATGACAGATTCAAAGTTCCGGAAATATACATTTAAAACGTTTATGGATTATTGCTTTTTACATTCTTAAGTTATGTAACACATGATTCAGATCATAATTTCATAAATCATAACATAAGAATCAAGTCAGTTAATGATGATATATAAACATGTTACTACACTTCAGTGACTACATGTCACTTCAGAGCAACAGATGTGTGTCCATAAGAAAATAGGATATGTCATTAAATGTGATGAACTGCTTAACTTGTGTTGGGGTGATTGATGAATTAAATGATTTTTCACGACACTTCCTTTTTAATAATTTGCAATCCATCTTGGCATTATGGTTTATCTGTTGATTGATTTTTTGTTTAATTTTCAGAAAATTGCACTGCGCATGAAAAGCCTGAAAACTATTGACTGGCCATATCGACGAAAGGAAAGGGTTTCAACTATACTTACCTTGGAAATGACTTCACTAGTTGTGAGTGATGAAGAAGATGCCAATTTATTGCTCTCTAACCCCTTTACCTGGGAATCTAAACTCAAGACGTCTGCACTGGACTCAGCCACAATTTTCAACGCCATCACCAAAGCTAAGGCCAACAAGCTAAGACCAGGATGCGGTATCCAACCAGAATGACAGAGATATCCGCTGAAGGATGCCTAAGTGGGCTAGTAAATAGCTAATCGATCACATGAACGCAATTTTATCTGTGATCAATTAAATTTGAATTATTCTCAATGTAAAACTTTAATAGTTTTGATATTCTGATTGTATTTCAATTAATACAATTTTATTGAATCTTAATTTTTATCTATTTTCAAAGAGACCTTTATTTACTTTAAATACTAACCTAAGTTCTTTATTGCATTTCATTTCATTGTTGTATTGTATTGCATGGTGTGTGTTATTATATGTTTAGCATTGACTGACTGGGGTGTGTTTTTCTGTGTCAGCGTTAGGAGGTGCAGGAGGAGTCAAGGAATGCAACTGTTATAGCATGTTTTTAGAAATATTTTTGTCATAAGTTACAAATGTTGATCTGTTATCTAGTGCTATATCTTTTTATTATTTATTAGATATATGTTTGATCCATATTTGTCTGAAAATAAAACAGTGAATCTTATTGTATCTTTTGTTTCTCTTTCTGTATACTCGATGATTGTACACAAACTCCTTATATTGTCTTTGCCAACCAGGAGTAACAAGAATGTTTTATGCAATGACACACATTGAATGACTCCTGTGACCCGAGTAAATGAAATGCTGTGGAAAGTTTTCTGGCAACAGAAACTCTGCGAAAACTATGTAGGTCAGTTTGTAACTGAAACTCTGCGGAAACCTGATGGAGTCCTGATAACTGAAACTCTGCGGAAACCTGATGGAGTCTTGGTGACTGAAACCCTCCGGAAACCTGATGGATCTCTAACTTAACTGAAACTCAACGGAAACTTGTTGGAGCATGGGTAACGGATACCGTGCGGAAAACCTTAGAAGTTTCCGTCATTGCGGAAACTCAGTGTAAAAGAACGGAAACACACTGGATTCTTGGTGGAAACTTAAGTTTAAGTCCACTTTCCATCAGGTTTCCGCACTGCGGAAACCAGGTTATTTTTCCTGTGTATTATATGGGATAATAATAATGATGTTCTAACATAATGCTGCACCTCATACATTATACGAAACTTATTACATAAAAATCTAATGCATGTACACCACTCTGTCATGTGTAGCCCTACTTCTGCTACTATTCTGCAATTGACACGTAAAACTATAATACATTGAAATAAGTTCATTATGAGTCGTCATATGTGTAGTGCTCAGGTCACAAATCAGTTGAACTTAAGCACCGTTGAGCTCGGACGCTCCTTGGATGGGTGACCATGTTTGTCAGCTTGGCTCCTGAGAGTTTCTAGGACGTCGGTTCTGCCCCACAGCGAAGTACATGTGAAAGAAGTGGTCTCACCTTAGACAAGTGAGTTTGTTCAAGAATTACATCTGTCCACCCAGCAGAAAGTGTATGTGTACCCGGTAACATGAAGCCATATGACTAACAGGCACTCGTGGTTATCTGGGAAAAGAATAATTGTGTTCTCCCATTTTTGTGCAGTTCACACATCAAAATATTATACATGTATACAATTCTTCCATTTTTAAAGTGACGTCTACCACTTTTCTGCAATTGTCACATAAAACTATAGTACATAGAAATGTGTTTATTAAATGTGATGGAAAGTTGTCCTGTGTGTAGTGCTCAGGTCACAAATCTGTTCAAGTTAAGCACCGTTGAGCTCTGACAGTCATTGGATGGGTGACCGTGTTTGGCAGTTTGACTTCTGAGTGTTTCTAGGACGTCGGTCCTGCCCCAGAAAGAAGTACATGTGAAATATGTGGTCTCACCTTAGGCAAGTGAGTCTGTTCAAGAATTACCTCTGTCCACCCATCAGAAAGTTTATGTGTACCCGGTGACATCAAGCCATATGACTAACAGGCACTCTGACATGTGTAAAGTAACGTCTACCACTATTCTGCAAGTGTCACGTAAAGTTATGATACATTGAAATAAGTTCATTACGAGTGGCCCTGCGTGTAGTGCTCAGGTCACAAATCAGTTGAACTTAAGCACCGTTGAGCTCGGACGCTCCTTGGATGGGTGACCATGTTGGTCAGCTTGGCTCCTGAGAGTTTCTAGGACGTCGGTTCTGCCCCACAGCGAAGTATATGTGAATGAAGTGGTCTCAAGTGGTTAATGCAAGAATTAGCACTGTCCACCCAGAAGAAAGTGTATGTGTACCCGGTGACATCAAGCCATATGACTCACAGGCACTTGTTGTTATCTGGAATAAGAAGAATGATGTTCTGCCACTATTCTGCATTTGACAAATGAAAACAAAAAAACACGTATACAATTCTGCCATGTGTAAAGTGACGTCTACCACTATACTATTGTTATCACATGAAAATCTAATGTATGTATACCGTTCTGCTATGTGTAGCCCTACTTCTAAAATTCTGCAGTTAACACGTAAAAGTATAATACATAGAAATAGCTTCATTACATGTGGTGGCGAGTGGTCCTGTGTGTAGTGCTCAGGTCACAAATCAGTTGAAGTTAGGCACCGTTGAGATTGGACGCTCCTTGGATGGTTGACCGTGTTTGGCAGTTTGACTTCTGAGTGTTTCTAGGACGTCGGTCCTGCCCGACAACGAAGTATATGTGAAACATGAGGACTCACCTTAGGAAAGTGAGTTTGTTCAAGAATTACCTCTGTCCAAACAGCAGAAAGTGTATGTGTTCCTGGTGACATCAAGCCACATGTCTCACAGGCACTCGGGTTATCTGGGGTAAGAATAATTGTGTTCTGCCACTATTGTGCAGTTGACACATCAAAATATACATATGGAAATTAATTAAGCAACACCAAATTCAAAGACACATAAAAACTTAACAAAGTTTAACGAAGTAATTTTGATGATTGATTATTCAATTTAGATGTATTGACATACAGCATGAGCTTTTCATGGGTTGATATGACGCGCGTGAAGCTTGCACAGCGCACGTGCATTGCTTTAACCTCAACTTTCGAAAAATGCACTTTTTCCCTGGGGTGTTTACAAGCGCAGGTTGTCGATTGCATTCGGTTTTTCATTCATTTCAATGTCATGGCACGTAGGAAATTATCAGAGGCCACTCGTTGGCAAATAATCGGCATGAGGAATGCTGGTATGTCTCTAAGACAAATCGGGACTCAAATCGGACGACATCATTCCATAATTTCAAAACTTTTGAAAAAATACCGGGCCACTAATGAAGTTAAAGACCTGCCTAGACCAGGAAGACCCAGGAAGACCACAGTCCGGGAGGACAGAGCTTTACTGAGACTTGTACGGCGCAGGTCCTTCGACTCGAGCTCTCGGTTGAGACAGGAGTGGCTTCCAGGGAGACCCATCTCGAACAGGACTGTTCGGAATCGTCTGAAAGCTGCAGGATACCGGGCAAGGAGGCCAATCAAGCGACCCAGACTGTCTCCAGCCCATAAGGCAGCCCGACTGGCCTGGTGTAATGACCGTTTGCACTGGAACATTGCCTCTTGGAGGAAGGTCCATTTCTCAGATGAGAGCCGGTTCTTGCTGCACATGGTTGACGGTCGTACTCGGGTCTGGAGGCAGAGGAACACAGCAATGGCTCCACGGAACATCCAGGAGACTGTGGCCTTTGGGGGAGGTTCCGTTATGGTATGGGGGTGCATTTCCATGAACTGCAAGTTGGATATCATTACCATCCGTGGCAACCTTAACGGTGTTCGTTACCAACAGGAGGTTCTTGACAGGGCTGTGGTACCTCATTTTGAGAACCATCCTCTGGCAACGAGACCCATATTTATGGACGACAATGCTAGACCTCACAGGGCGCATGCTGTAAATGATTTTTTGCGGCAAAATGCAATTGACAGAATTCCATGGCCTGCCATGAGCCCTGACCTCAACCCCATTGAACATTTGTGGGACTTTATTGGCCGTCGTGTGAGGCAGAGAGACCCACCAGTCCATAATCTCAACGAATTGACGGCTGCCCTGCATGAGGAGTGGAACAGGATCCCCCAGAATCAGATCCGGAGACTCATCCAAGGAATGAGGAGGCGTCTGGAATCGGTGGTGCGTGCGCAGGGAGGACACACTAGATATTGATGAAAGTCGGTGTGCAGACTCTCAGATGACTGTTCTTTCTTTCCATGTGACATTTGTGTTAATACACCTGACAACAACGTCTGTGGATGAATAGTAAATTGTGTCCATTTTTTCATGAATTTAAGACAGTTTTAAGAATTTGGATTTCGTTGCAATAAAGCAAAGTCTTGATACTTTTTCCCTTTAAGTTGTTTGTCAGAGATCGTCTGTTGAATAAAAAAGTGTCAAACTATATCAACCCGGCATATTTTGATTGTCAGAACACTTCAAAGTTGCTCCAATAGAAAAAATTGGGGTGTTGCTTGATTAATTTCCAGGTGTATATAATACATGTATACATACCATTCTGCCATGTGTAAAGGGACGTCTACCACTATTCTGCAAGTGTCACTTAAAAATATAATACATAGAAATATGTTCATTACATGTGGTGGCGAGTGGTCCTGTGTGTAGTGCTCAGGTCACAAATCAGTTGAAGTTAAGCACCGTTGAGCTCGGACGCTCCTTGGATGGGTGACCATATTGGTCAGCTTGGCTCCTCAGAGTTTCTAGGACGTCGGTTCTGCCCCACAGCGAAGTACATGTGAAAGAAGTGGTCTCACCTTAGACAAGTGAGTTTGTTCAAAAATTACCTCTGTCCACCCAGCAGAAAGTGTATGTGTACCCGGTAACATGAAGCCATATGACTAACAGGCACTCAGGGTTATCTGGGGTAAGAATAATTGTGTTCTGCCACTATTGTGGAGTTGACTCATCAAAATATAATACATGTATACAATTCTTCCATTTGTAAAGTGACGTCTACCACTATTCTGCAATTGTCACGTAAAACTATAGTACATAGAAATGTGTTTATTACATGTGATGGGAAGTTGTCCTGTGTGTAGTGCTCAGGTCACAAATCTGTTCAAGTTAAGCACCGTTGAGCTCGGACAGTATTTGGATGGTTGACCGTGTTTGGCAGTTTGACTTCTGAGTGTTTCTAGGACGTCGGTCCTGCCCCAGAAAGAAGTACATGTGAAATATGTGGTCTCACCTAAGGCAAGTGAGTTTGTTCAAGAATTACCTCTGTCCACCCATCAGAAAGTGTATGTGTTCCCGGTGACATCAAGTCATATGACTAACAGGCACTCAGGGTTATCTGGGGTAAGGATAATTGTGTTCTGCCACTTTTGTGCAGTTCACACATCAAAATCTGATACAAGTATACCATTCTGCCATGTGTAAAGTGACGTCTACCACTTTTCTGCAATTGTCACGTAAAACTATAGTACATAGAAATATTGTAACCCCCTTGGGGTGCACGTTGGAAGACAAATAACACAAGGAGATGATGAAGCAGAGTAGGAGAGTTTGCAATGATGCATGCAAACTTTCTGTTTAATTTTGTTAAAACGGCAACAATGCCAATGCAACTTTGGCTAACAAAGTGATAAAATAAATGATGCCAATAAATATAGTCAGGTCTGATAAGACACTAGTTTGCCTATAGATTGGCTTAATGACAAGGCTCAGTCTCCAAGGAAAATAATGGTTATTATGCTACATATATTTTGACTCAAATTGTATCTTGCAGAAATGATACTCTGTATATAGTGTTACCAAGTGATTGCAAATTTGACTTAAAATATATACCTAGTGATAGTCAGGATAATAAATGCAAGTTGGTAGGGATGCCAGGTGAAGGTCAGTTCAAATGACTTCTACAATCGGAATCTTAACCTTAGAACAAGTAATGAGTGGATGAATGGATGAGGATCGAGTGAATGTGTCAGTTGTGAGTAATTGTAGTTGTCCTTGGGCCTTGACCAGTGATCGTATTTATAGACATCATCAGGAGGTCATGTGACCTTTCTCAGCCAATCAGAACACAGGTTTGATGGCTTTCCTACACAAAGCACTGCATAGGCAGTATTGTTTCTAACACAAGTAAGTGATCACTAATTGTCCTGTTGTTGTCCTGTTACTCCGAAATTGATTAGGACACAGTAGAAATAATTAGGACATCAAGACAATTTGTTATAATTAAACGGACAATATCTTTCTGTCAACGTAGCGTCAGCGGCCGCCATCTTGGTTGGTGGTCAGCTCAAATGACAGGTGAAATGTACAAAATATTCAGTTTCCTTACCATTTGGTGTTGTCCTCATGTGATAAAAAGTGTCCGAAAAGATTAAACACAATGGACATCTGTGTTTTGTGGTGACATTTGATATAACAAGAATAAGGGCAACCATATAGTTACACCAAGTGACTAGGACGACATTTTGACAGACGTCAAATGCATGCTACGTCTATTGACAACTTGGTGTCAATGTAACGTAAATGTGCCCTGTTTCCAGGAATTTATGTTGTCCTACGCGTCCTTTAATAATTCGGACACTAACGAGATTGCTAAGATATTTGGTAAAAGCAAACAGAGAAAACGGACAACAGAATGTCAAACAGTGCCATGAATGATTGTCGGCGAGAAATGTCAAAACATGGAATGACTGTCATGTTTGAGGTACAAATGTAGGAAATACAGGAGATTATATGTTGTCCTCTCTGTCTTAAAACAATGCATTTCTATCACAGATTCCAGGAAAATACCAGATAATGATTTTGTGGCTTTTGATATAAAAACGGACATTCAGTTTATAAACCGTCACTCAACCTAACGTAAAACGTTGACAGGTCACCGTAACCTGAGAAATGTCAAATTGATCAAATTCATTATTCACAGCAATCAGGGGTAATCTATATCAGTATCCATCATGGAAAACACTTAAAAAACACTTCTGAACAAGGAAGTTATCAGAAAATCGCCATTAACCAGTGTAATAGGTCATTGTTTACATGGGTCACCGGTCAGACATACTTTCTATAAATAACCAGGGAGCAGGAGTGCACACAAGAAATAGTCCCTGACAAACATTGTTGCTATCATCCACAATGCACAATGATTCCAGACATAGAATAAAATACAAGTTAGATACACTAAATACATAAGCCTGTACAATAACTGTGAAGGATGAAACACCAGTAGTAAAATCCTGCATGAATATCAATAGCGTAGTAACACGCAGTGGTAATTAGGTCATGTCTGACAAGTGCTGCTACCGGGAACGTTCAGTGCTAGATAAAACATAGATGTCAACAGTGGACATGCCCCCTTAAAGTGACACAAGTAAGTGAACTTCAGAACCAGGTAACTGTCTATGATGTTGCCATCTTATTATTTACTTTAAGGTTAAAAAAAATGTGAATGGACATTTGCAGGTAGATCATGATATAGCGAAAATAGGTGACATGCGTGATGGACAATGTTAACATTATGTTTTGGATACTTTTACTGTATTTACTTAGATTCCATTACAAAATATTCATTACATGTGATATGAAGTTGTCCTGTGTGTAGTGCTCAGGTCACAAATCAGTTGAAGTTAGGCACCGTTGAGATCGGACGCTCCTTGGATGGTTGACCGTGTTTGGCAGTTTGACTTCTGAGTGTTTCTAGGACGTCGGTCCTGCCCGACAACGAAGTATATGTGAAACATGAGGACTCACCTTAGGAAAGTGAGTTTGTTCAAGAATTACCTCTGTCCAAACAGCAGAAAGTGTATGTGTTCCTGGTGACATCAAGCCACATGTCTCACAGGCACTCGGGTTATCTGGGGTAAGAATAATTGTGTTCTGCCACTATTGTGCAGTTGACACATCAAAATATAATACATGTATACATACCATTCTGCCATGTGTAAAGGGACGTCTACCACTATTCTGCAAGTGTCACTTAAAAATATAATACATAGAAATATGTTCATTACATGTGGTGGCGAGTGGTCCTGTGTGTAGTGCTCAGGTCACAAATCAGTTGAAGTTAAGCACCGTTGAGCTCGGACGCTCCTTGGATGGGTGACCATATTGGTCAGCTTGGCTCCTCAGAGTTTCTAGGACGTCGGTTCTGCCCCACAGCGAAGTACATGTGAAAGAAGTGGTCTCACCTTAGACAAGTGAGTTTGTTCAAAAATTACCTCTGTCCACCCAGCAGAAAGTGTATGTGTACCCGGTAACATGAAGCCATATGACTAACAGGCACTCGTGGTTATCTGGGAAAAGAATAATTGTGTTCTCCCATTTTTGTGCAGTTCACACATCAAAATATTATACATGTATACAATTCTTCCATTTTTAAAGTGACGTCTACCACTTTTCTGCAATTGTCACATAAAACTATAGTACATAGAAATGTGTTTATTAAATGTGATGGAAAGTTGTCCTGTGTGTAGTGCTCAGGTCACAAATCTGTTCAAGTTAAGCACCGTTGAGCTCTGACAGTCATTGGATGGGTGACCGTGTTTGGCAGTTTGACTTCTGAGTGTTTCTAGGACGTCGGTCCTGCCCCAGAAAGAAGTACATGTGAAATATGTGGTCTCACCTTAGGCAAGTGAGTCTGTTCAAGAATTACCTCTGTCCACCCATCAGAAAGTTTATGTGTACCCGGTGACATCAAGCCATATGACTAACAGGCACTCTGACATGTGTAAAGTAACGTCTACCACTATTCTGCAAGTGTCACGTAAAGTTATGATACATTGAAATAAGTTCATTACGAGTGGCCCTGCGTGTAGTGCTCAGGTCACAAATCAGTTGAACTTAAGCACCGTTGAGCTCGGACGCTCCTTGGATGGGTGACCATGTTGGTCAGCTTGGCTCCTGAGAGTTTCTAGGACGTCGGTTCTGCCCCACAGCGAAGTATGTGTGAATGAAGTGGTCTCAAGTGGTTAATGCAAGAATTAGCACTGTCCACCCAGAAGAAAGTGTATGTGTACCCGGTGACATCAAGCCATATGACTCACAGGCACTTGTTGTTATCTGGAATAAGAAGAATGATGTTCTGCCACTATTCTGCATTTGACAAATGAAAACAAAAAAACACGTATACAATTCTGCCATGTGTAAAGTGACGTCTACCACTATACTATTGTTATCACATGAAAATCTAATGTATGTATACCGTTCTGCTATGTGTAGCCCTACTTCTAAAATTCTGCAGTTAACACGTAAAAGTATAATACATAGAAATAGCTTCATTACATGTGGTGGCGAGTGGTCCTGTGTGTAGTGCTCAGGTCACAAATCAGTTGAAGTTAGGCACCGTTGAGATTGGACGCTCCTTGGATGGTTGACCGTGTTTGGCAGTTTGACTTCTGAGTGTTTCTAGGACGTCGGTCCTGCCCGACAACGAAGTATATGTGAAACATGAGGACTCACCTTAGGAAAGTGAGTTTGTTCAAGAATTACCTCTGTCCAAACAGCAGAAAGTGTATGTGTTCCTGGTGACATCAAGCCACATGTCTCACAGGCACTCGGGTTATCTGGGGTAAGAATAATTGTGTTCTGCCACTATTGTGCAGTTGACACATCAAAATATACATATGGAAATTAATTAAGCAACACCAAATTCAAAGACACATAAAAACTTAACAAAGTTTAACGAAGTAATTTTGATGATTGATTATTCAATTTAGATGTATTGACATACAGCATGAGCTTTTCATGGGTTGATATGACGCGCGTGAAGCTTGCACAGCGCACGTGCATTGCTTTAACCTCAACTTTCGAAAAATGCACTTTTTCCCTGGGGTGTTTACAAGCGCAGGTTGTCGATTGCATTCGGTTTTTCATTCATTTCAATGTCATGGCACGTAGGAAATTATCAGAGGCCACTCGTTGGCAAATAATCGGCATGAGGAATGCTGGTATGTCTCTAAGACAAATCGGGACTCAAATCGGACGACATCATTCCATAATTTCAAAACTTTTGAAAAAATACCGGGCCACTAATGAAGTTAAAGACCTGCCTAGACCAGGAAGACCCAGGAAGACCACAGTCCGGGAGGACAGAGCTTTACTGAGACTTGTACGGCGCAGGTCCTTCGACTCGAGCTCTCGGTTGAGACAGGAGTGGCTTCCAGGGAGACCCATCTCGAACAGGACTGTTCGGAATCGTCTGAAAGCTGCAGGATACCGGGCAAGGAGGCCAATCAAGCGACCCAGACTGTCTCCAGCCCATAAGGCAGCCCGACTGGCCTGGTGTAATGACCGTTTGCACTGGAACATTGCCTCTTGGAGGAAGGTCCATTTCTCAGATGAGAGCCGGTTCTTGCTGCACATGGTGGACGGTCGTACTCGGGTCTGGAGGCAGAGGAACACAGCAATGGCTCCACGGAACATCCAGGAGACTGTGGCCTTTGGGGGAGGTTCCGTTATGGTATGGGGGTGCATTTCCATGAACTGCAAGTTGGATATCATTACCATCCGTGGCAACCTTAACGGTGTTCGTTACCAACAGGAGGTTCTTGACAGGGCTGTGGTACCTCATTTTGAGAACCATCCTCTGGCAACGAGACCCATATTTATGGACGACAATGCTAGACCTCACAGGGCGCATGCTGTAAATGATTTTTTGCGGCAAAATGCAATTGACAGAATTCCATGGCCTGCCATGAGCCCTGACCTCAACCCCATTGAACATTTGTGGGACTTTATTGGCCGTCGTGTGAGGCAGAGAGACCCACCAGTCCATAATCTCAACGAATTGACGGCTGCCCTGCATGAGGAGTGGAACAGGATCCCCCAGAATCAGATCCGGAGACTCATCCAAGGAATGAGGAGGCGTCTGGAATCGGTGGTGCGTGCGCAGGGAGGACACACTAGATATTGATGAAAGTCGGTGTGAAGACTCTCAGATGACTGTTCTTTCTTTCCATGTGACATTTGTGTTAATACACCTGACAACAACGTCTGTGGATGAATAGTAAATTGTGTCCATTTTTTCATGAATTTAAGACAGTTTTAAGAATTTGGATTTCGTTGCAATAAAGCAAAGTCTTGATACTTTTTCCCTTTAAGTTGTTTGTCAGAGATCGTCTGTTGAATAAAAAAGTGTCAAACTATATCAACCCGGCATATTTTGATTGTCAGAACACTTCAAAGTTGCTCCAATAGAAAAAATTGGGGTGTTGCTTGATTAATTTCCAGGTGTATATAATACATGTATACATACCATTCTGCCATGTGTAAAGGGACGTCTACCACTATTCTGCAAGTGTCACTTAAAAATATAATACATAGAAATATGTTCATTACATGTGGTGGCGAGTGGTCCTGTGTGTAGTGCTCAGGTCACAAATCAGTTGAAGTTAAGCACCGTTGAGCTCGGACGCTCCTTGGATGGGTGACCATATTGGTCAGCTTGGCTCCTCAGAGTTTCTAGGACGTCGGTTCTGCCCCACAGCGAAGTACATGTGAAAGAAGTGGTCTCACCTTAGACAAGTGAGTTTGTTCAAAAATTACCTCTGTCCACCCAGCAGAAAGTGTATGTGTACCCGGTAACATGAAGCCATATGACTAACAGGCACTCAGGGTTATCTGGGGTAAGAATAATTGTGTTCTGCCACTATTGTGCAGTTGACTCATCAAAATATAATACATGTATACAATTCTTCCATTTGTAAAGTGACGTCTACCACTATTCTGCAATTGTCACGTAAAACTATAGTACATAGAAATGTGTTTATTACATGTGATGGGAAGTTGTCCTGTGTGTAGTGCTCAGGTCACAAATCTGTTCAAGTTAAGCACCGTTGAGCTCGGACAGTAATTGGATGGTTGACCGTGTTTGGCAGTTTGACTTCTGAGTGTTTCTAGGACGTCGGTCCTGCCCCAGAAAGAAGTACATGTGAAATATGTGGTCTCACCTAAGGCAAGTGAGTTTGTTCAAGAATTACCTCTGTCCACCCATCAGAAAGTGTATGTGTTCCCGGTGACATCAAGTCATATGACTAACAGGCACTCAGGGTTATCTGGGGTAAGGATAATTGTGTTCTGCCACTTTTGTGCAGTTCACACATCAAAATCTGATACAAGTTACCATTCTGCCATGTGTAAAGTGACGTCTACCACTTTTCTGCAATTGTCACGTAAAACTATAGTACATAGAAATATTGTAACCCCCTTGGGGTGCACGTTGGAAGACAAATAACACAAGGAGATGATGAAGCAGAGTAGGAGAGTTTGCAATGATGCATGCAAACTTTCTGTTTAATTTTGTTAAAACGGCAACAATGCCAATGCAACTTTGGCTAACAAAGTGATAAAATAAATGATGCCAATAAATATAGTCAGGTCTGATAAGACACTAGTTTGCCTATAGATTGGCTTAATGACAAGGCTCAGTCTCCAAGGAAAATAATGGTTATTATGCTACATATATTTTGACTCAAATTGTATCTTGCAGAAATGATACTCTGTATATAGTGTTACCAAGTGATTGCAAATTTGACTTAAAATATATACCTAGTGATAGTCAGGATAATAAATGCAAGTTGGTAGGGATGCCAGGTGAAGGTCAGTTCAAATGACTTCTACAATCGGAATCTTAACCTTAGAACAAGTAATGAGTGGATGAATGGATGAGGATCGAGTGAATGTGTCAGTTGTGAGTAATTGTAGTTGTCCTTGGGCCTTGACCAGTGATCGTATTTATAGACATCATCAGGAGGTCATGTGACCTTTCTCAGCCAATCAGAACACAGGTTTGATGGCTTTCCTACACAAAGCACTGCATAGGCAGTATTGTTTCTAACACAAGTAAGTGATCGCTAATTGTCCTGTTGTTGTCCTGTTACTCCGAAATTGATTAGGACACAGTAGAAATAATTAGGACATCAAGACAATTTGTTATAATTAAACGGACAATATCTTTCTGTCAACGTAGCGTCAGCGGCCGCCATCTTGGTTGGTGGTCAGCTCAAATGACAGGTGAAATGTACAAAATATTCAGTTTCCTTATCATTTGGTGTTGTCCTCATGTGATAAAAAGTGTCCGAAAAGATTAAACACAATGGACATCTGTGTTTTGTGGTGACATTTGATATAACAAGAATAAGGGCAACCATATAGTTACACCAAGTGACTAGGACGACATTTTGACAGACGTCAAATGCATGCTACGTCTATTGACAACTTGGTGTCAATGTAACGTAAATGTGCCCTGTTTCCAGGAATTTATGTTGTCCTACGTGTCCTTTAATAATTCGGACACTAACGAGATTGCTAAGATATTTGGTAAAAGCAAACAGAGAAAACGGACAACAGAATGTCAAACAGTGCCATGAATGATTGTCGGCGAGAAATGTCAAAACATGGAATGACTGTCATGTTTGAGGTACAAATGTAGGAAATACAGGAGATTATATGTTGTCCTCTCTGTCTTAAAACAATGCATTTCTATCACAGATTCCAGGAAAATACCAGATAATGATTTTGTGGCTTTTGATATAAAAACGGACATTCAGTTTATAAACCGTCACTCAACCTAACGTAAAACGTTGACAGGTCACCGTAACCTGAGAAATGTCAAATTGATCAAATTCATTATTCACAGCAATCAGGGGTAATCTATATCAGTATCCATCATGGAAAACACTTAAAAAACACTTCTGAACAAGGAAGTTATCAGAAAATCGCCATTAACCAGTGTAATAGGTCATTGTTTACATGGGTCACCGGTCAGACATACTTTCTATAAATAACCAGGGAGCAGGAGTGCACACAAGAAATAGTCCCTGACAAACATTGTTGCTATCATCCACAATGCACAATGATTCCAGACATAGAATAAAATACAAGTTAGATACACTAAATACATAAGCCTGTACAATAACTGTGAAGGATGAAACACCAGTAGTAAAATCCTGCATGAATATCAATAGCGTAGTAACACGCAGTGGTAATTAGGTCATGTCTGACAAGTGCTGCTACCGGGAACGTTCAGTGCTAGATAAAACATAGATGTCAACAGTGGACATACCCCCTTAAAGTGACACAAGTAAGTGAACTTCAGAACCAGGTAACTGTCTATGATGTTGCCATCTTATTATTTACTTTAAGGTTAAAAAAAATGTGAATGGACATTTGCAGGTAGATCATGATATAGCGAAAATAGGTGACATGCGTGATGGACAATGTTAACATTATGTTTTGGATACTTTTACTGTATTTACTTAGATTCCATTACAAAATATTCATTACATGTGATATGAAGTTGTCCTGTGTGTAGTGCTCAGGTCACAAATCAGTTGAAGTTAGGCACCGTTGAGATCGGACGCTCCTTGGATGGTTGACCGTGTTTGGCAGTTTGACTTCTGAGTGTTTCTAGGACGTCGGTCCTGCCCCAGAAAGAAGTACATGTGAAAGAAGTGGTCTCACCTTAGGCAAGTGAGTCTGTTCAAGAATTACCTCTGTCCACCCAGCAGAAAGTTTATGTGTACCCGGTGACATCAAGCCATATGACTAACAGGCACTCTGACATGTGTAAAGTAACGTCTACCACTATTCTGCAAGTGTCACGTAAAGTTATTATACATTGAAATAAGTTCATTACGAGTGGCCCTGTGTGTAGTGCTCAGGTCACAAATCAGTTGAACTTAAGCACCGTTGAGCTCGGACGCTCCTTGGATGGGTGACCATGTTGGTCAGCTTGGCTCCTGAGTGTTTCTAGGACGTCGGTTCTGCACCACAGCGAAGTACATGTGAATGAAGTGGTCTCAAGTGGTTAATGCAAGAATTAGCACTGTCCACCCAGAAGAAAGTGTATGTGTACCCGGTGACATCAAGCCATATGACTCACAGGCACTTGTGGTTATCTGGAATAAGAAGAATGATGTTCTGCCACTATTCTGCATTTGACAAATGAAAACAAAAAAACACGTATACAATTCTGCCATGTGTAAAGTGACGTCTACCACTATACTATTGTTATCACATGAAAATCTAATGTATGTATACCGTTCTGCTATGTGTAGCCCTACTTCTTCTAAAAGTCTGCAGTTAACACGTAAAAGTATCATACATAGAAATAGCTTCATTATATGTGGTGGCGAGTGGTCCTGTGTGTAGTGCTCAGGTCACAAATCAGTTGAAGTTAGGCACCGTTGAGATCGGACGCTCCTTGGATGGTTGGCCGTGTTTGGCAGTTTGACTTCTGAGTGTTTCTAGGACGTCGGTCCTGCCCGACAACGAAGTATATGTGAAACATGAGGACTCACCTTAGGAAAGTGAGTTTGTTCAAGAATTACCTCTGTCCAAACAGCAGAAAGTGTATGTGTTCCTGGTGACATCAAGCCACATGTCTCACAGGCACTCGGGTTATCTGGGGTAAGAATAATTGTGTTCTGCCACTATTGTGCAGTTGACACATCAAAATATAATACATGTATACATACCATTCTGCCATGTGTAAAGGGACGTCTACCACTATTCTGCAAGTGTCACTTAAAAATATAATACATAGAAATATGTTCATTACATGTGGTGGCGAGTGGTCCTGTGTGTAGTGCTCAGGTCACAAATCAGTTGAAGTTAGGCACCGTTGAGATCGGACGCTCCTTGGATGGTTGACCGTGTTTGGGAGTTTCACTTCTGAGTGTTTCTAGGACGTCGGTCCTGCCCGAGAACGAAGTTTATGTGAAACATGAGGACTCACCTTAGGAAAGTGAGTTTGTTCAAAAATTACCTCTGTCCACCCAGCAGAAAGTGTATGTGTACCCGTTAACATGAAGCCATATGACTAACAGGCACTCAGGGTTATCTGGGGTAAGAATAATTGTGTTCTGCCACTATTGTGCAGTTGACTCATCAAAATATAATACATGTATACAATTCTTCCATTTGTAAAGTGACGTCTACCACTATTCTGCAATTGTCACGTAAAACTATAGTACATAGAAATGTGTTTATTACATGTGATGGGAAGTTGTCCTGTGTGTAGTGCTCAGGTCACAAATCTGTTCAAGTTAAGCACCGTTGAGCTCGGACAGTAATTGGATGGTTGACCGTGTTTGGCAGTTTGACTTCTGAGTGTTTCTAGGACGTCGGTCCTGCCCCAGAAAGAAGTACATGTGAAATATGTGGTCTCACCTAAGGCAAGTGAGTTTGTTCAAGAATTACCTCTGTCCACCCATCAGAAAGTGTATGTGTTCCCGGTGACATCAAGTCATATGACTAACAGGCACTCAGGGTTATCTGGGGTAAGGATAATTGTGTTCTGCCACTTTTGTGCAGTTCACACATCAAAATCTGATACAAGTTACCATTCTGCCATGTGTAAAGTGACGTCTACCACTTTTCTGCAATTGTCACGTAAAACTATAGTACATAGAAATATTGTAACCCCCTTGGGGTGCACGTTGGAAGACAAATAACACAAGGAGATGATGAAGCAGAGTAGGAGAGTTTGCAATGATGCATGCAAACTTTCTGTTTAATTTTGTTAAAACGGCAACAATGCCAATGCAACTTTGGCTAACAAAGTGATAAAATAAATGATGCCAATAAATATAGTCAGGTCTGATAAGACACTAGTTTGCCTATAGATTGGCTTAATGACAAGGCTCAGTCTCCAAGGAAAATAATGGTTATTATGCTACATATATTTTGACTCAAATTGTATCTTGCAGAAATGATACTCTGTATATAGTGTTACCAAGTGATTGCAAATTTGACTTAAAATATATACCTAGTGATAGTCAGGATAATAAATGCAAGTTGGTAGGGATGCCAGGTGAAGGTCAGTTCAAATGACTTCTACAATCGGAATCTTAACCTTAGAACAAGTAATGAGTGGATGAATGGATGAGGATCGAGTGAATGTGTCAGTTGTGAGTAATTGTAGTTGTCCTTGGGCCTTGACCAGTGATCGTATTTATAGACATCATCAGGAGGTCATGTGACCTTTCTCAGCCAATCAGAACACAGGTTTGATGGCTTTCCTACACAAAGCACTGCATAGGCAGTATTGTTTCTAACACAAGTAAGTGATCGCTAATTGTCCTGTTGTTGTCCTGTTACTCCGAAATTGATTAGGACACAGTAGAAATAATTAGGACATCAAGACAATTTGTTATAATTAAACGGACAATATCTTTCTGTCAACGTAGCGTCAGCGGCCGCCATCTTGGTTGGTGGTCAGCTCAAATGACAGGTGAAATGTACAAAATATTCAGTTTCCTTATCATTTGGTGTTGTCCTCATGTGATAAAAAGTGTCCGAAAAGATTAAACACAATGGACATCTGTGTTTTGTGGTGACATTTGATATAACAAGAATAAGGGCAACCATATAGTTACACCAAGTGACTAGGACGACATTTTGACAGACGTCAAATGCATGCTACGTCTATTGACAACTTGGTGTCAATGTAACGTAAATGTGCCCTGTTTCCAGGAATTTATGTTGTCCTACGTGTCCTTTAATAATTCGGACACTAACGAGATTGCTAAGATATTTGGTAAAAGCAAACAGAGAAAACGGACAACAGAATGTCAAACAGTGCCATGAATGATTGTCGGCGAGAAATGTCAAAACATGGAATGACTGTCATGTTTGAGGTACAAATGTAGGAAATACAGGAGATTATATGTTGTCCTCTCTGTCTTAAAACAATGCATTTCTATCACAGATTCCAGGAAAATACCAGATAATGATTTTGTGGCTTTTGATATAAAAACGGACATTCAGTTTATAAACCGTCACTCAACCTAACGTAAAACGTTGACAGGTCACCGTAACCTGAGAAATGTCAAATTGATCAAATTCATTATTCACAGCAATCAGGGGTAATCTATATCAGTATCCATCATGGAAAACACTTAAAAAACACTTCTGAACAAGGAAGTTATCAGAAAATCGCCATTAACCAGTGTAATAGGTCATTGTTTACATGGGTCACCGGTCAGACATACTTTCTATAAATAACCAGGGAGCAGGAGTGCACACAAGAAATAGTCCCTGACAAACATTGTTGCTATCATCCACAATGCACAATGATTCCAGACATAGAATAAAATACAAGTTAGATACACTAAATACATAAGCCTGTACAATAACTGTGAAGGATGAAACACCAGTAGTAAAATCCTGCATGAATATCAATAGCGTAGTAACACGCAGTGGTAATTAGGTCATGTCTGACAAGTGCTTCTACCGGGAACGTTCAGTGCTAGATAAAACATAGATGTCAACAGTGGACATACCCCCTTAAAGTGACACAAGTAAGTGAACTTCAGAACCAGGTAACTGTCTATGATGTTGCCATCTTATTATTTACTTTAAGGTTAAAAAAAATGTGAATGGACATTTGCAGGTAGATCATGATATAGCGAAAATAGGTGACATGCGTGATGGACAATGTTAACATTATGTTTTGGATACTTTTACTGTATTTACTTAGATTCCATTACAAAATATTCATTACATGTGATATGAAGTTGTCCTGTGTGTAGTGCTCAGGTCACAAATCAGTTGAAGTTAGGCACCGTTGAGATCGGACGCTCCTTGGATGGTTGACCGTGTTTGGCAGTTTGACTTCTGAGTGTTTCTAGGACGTCGGTCCTGCCCCAGAAAGAAGTACATGTGAAAGAAGTGGTCTCACCTTAGGCAAGTGAGTCTGTTCAAGAATTACCTCTGTCCACCCAGCAGAAAGTTTATGTGTACCCGGTGACATCAAGCCATATGACTAACAGGCACTCTGACATGTGTAAAGTAACGTCTACCACTATTCTGCAAGTGTCACGTAAAGTTATTATACATTGAAATAAGTTCATTACGAGTGGCCCTGTGTGTAGTGCTCAGGTCACAAATCAGTTGAACTTAAGCACCGTTGAGCTCGGACGCTCCTTGGATGGGTGACCATGTTGGTCAGCTTGGCTCCTGAGTGTTTCTAGGACGTCGGTTCTGCACCACAGCGAAGTACATGTGAATGAAGTGGTCTCAAGTGGTTAATGCAAGAATTAGCACTGTCCACCCAGAAGAAAGTGTATGTGTACCCGGTGACATCAAGCCATATGACTCACAGGCACTTGTGGTTATCTGGAATAAGAAGAATGATGTTCTGCCACTATTCTGCATTTGACAAATGAAAACAAAAAAACACGTATACAATTCTGCCATGTGTAAAGTGACGTCTACCACTATACTATTGTTATCACATGAAAATCTAATGTATGTATACCGTTCTGCTGTGTGTAGCCCTACTTCTTCTAAAATTCTGCAGTTAACACGTAAAAGTATCATACATAGAAATAGCTTCATTATATGTGGTGGCGAGTGGTCCTGTGTGTAGTGCTCAGGTCACAAATCAGTTGAAGTTAGGCACCATTGAGATCGGACGCTCCTTGGATGGTTGGCCGTGTTTGGCAGTTTGACTTCTGAGTGTTTCTAGGACGTCGGTCCTGCCCGACAACGAAGTATATGTGAAACATGAGGACTCACCTTAGGAAAGTGAGTTTGTTCAAGAATTACCTCTGTCCAAACAGCAGAAAGTGTATGTGTTCCTGGTGACATCAAGCCACATGTCTCACAGGCACTCGGGTTATCTGGGGTAAGAATAATTGTGTTCTGCCACTATTGTGCAGTTGACACATCAAAATATAATACATGTATACATACCATTCTGCCATGTGTAAAGGGACGTCTACCACTATTCTGCAAGTGTCACTTAAAAATATAATACATAGAAATATGTTCATTACATGTGGTGGCGAGTGGTCCTGTGTGTAGTGCTCAGGTCACAAATCAGTTGAAGTTAGGCACCGTTGAGATCGGACGCTCCTTGGATGGTTGACCGTGTTTGGGAGTTTGACTTCTGAGTGTTTCTAGGACGTCGGTCCTGCCCGAGAACGAAGTTTATGTGAAACATGAGGACTCACCTTAGGAAAGTGAGTTTGTTCAAAAATTACCTCTGTCCACCCAGCAGAAAGTGTATGTGTACCCGTTAACATGAAGCCATATGACTAACAGGCACTCAGGGTTATCTGGGGTAAGAATAATTGTGTTCTGCCACTATTGTGCAGTTGACTCATCAAAATATAATACATGTATACAATTCTTCCATTTGTAAAGTGACGTCTACCACTATTCTGCAATTGTCACGTAAAACTATAGTACATAGAAATGTGTTTATTACATGTGATGGGAAGTTGTCCTGTGTGTAGTGCTCAGGTCACAAATCTGTTCAAGTTAAGCACCGTTGAGCTCGGACAGTAATTGGATGGTTGACCGTGTTTGGCAGTTTGACTTCTGAGTGTTTCTAGGACGTCGGTCCTGCCCCAGAAAGAAGTACATGTGAAATATGTGGTCTCACCTAAGGCAAGTGAGTTTGTTCAAGAATTACCTCTGTCCACCCATCAGAAAGTGTATGTGTTCCCGGTGACATCAAGTCATATGACTAACAGGCACTCAGGGTTATCTGGGGTAAGGATAATTGTGTTCTGCCACTTTTGTGCAGTTCACACATCAAAATCTGATACAAGTATACCATTCTGCCATGTGTAAAGTGACGTCTACCACTTTTCTGCAATTGTCACGTAAAACTATAGTACATAGAAATATTGTAACCCCCTTGGGGTGCACGTTGGAAGACAAATAACACAAGGAGATGATGAAGCAGAGTAGGAGAGTTTGCAATGATGCATGCAAACTTTCTGTTTAATTTTGTTAAAACGGCAACAATGCCAATGCAACTTTGGCTAACAAAGTGATAAAATAAATGATGCCAATAAATATAGTCAGGTCTGATAAGACACTAGTTTGCCTATAGATTGGCTTAATGACAAGGCTCAGTCTCCAAGGAAAATAATGGTTATTATGCTACATATATTTTGACTCAAATTGTATCTTGCAGAAATGATACTCTGTATATAGTGTTACCAAGTGATTGCAAATTTGACTTAAAATATATACCTAGTGATAGTCAGGATAATAAATGCAAGTTGGTAGGGATGCCAGGTGAAGGTCAGTTCAAATGACTTCTACAATCGGAATCTTAACCTTAGAACAAGTAATGAGTGGATGAATGGATGAGGATCGAGTGAATGTGTCAGTTGTGAGTAATTGTAGTTGTCCTTGGGCCTTGACCAGTGATCGTATTTATAGACATCATCAGGAGGTCATGTGACCTTTCTCAGCCAATCAGAACACAGGTTTGATGGCTTTCCTACACAAAGCACTGCATAGGCAGTATTGTTTCTAACAAGTGATCTAAGTAAGTGATCGCTAATTGTCCTGTTGTTGTCCTGTTACTCCGAAATTGATTAGGACACAGTAGAAATAATTAGGACATCAAGACAATTTGTTATAATTAAACGGACAATATCTTTCTGTCAACGTAGCGTCAGCGGCCGCCATCTTGGTTGGTGGTCAGCTCAAATGACAGGTGAAATGTACAAAATATTCAGTTTCCTTATCATTTGGTGTTGTCCTCATGTGATAAAAAGTGTCCGAAAAGATTAAACACAATGGACATCTGTGTTTTGTGGTGACATTTGATATAACAAGAATAAGGGCAACCATATAGTTACACCAAGTGACTAGGACGACATTTTGACAGACGTCAAATGCATGCTACGTCTATTGACAACTTGGTGTCAATGTAACGTAAATGTGCCCTGTTTCCAGGAATTTATGTTGTCCTACGTGTCCTTTAATAATTCGGACACTAACGAGATTGCTAAGATATTTGGTAAAAGCAAACAGAGAAAACGGACAACAGAATGTCAAACAGTGCCATGAATGATTGTCGGCGAGAAATGTCAAAACATGGAATGACTGTCATGTTTGAGGTACAAATGTAGGAAATACAGGAGATTATATGTTGTCCTCTCTGTCTTAAAACAATGCATTTCTATCACAGATTCCAGGAAAATACCAGATAATGATTTTGTGGCTTTTGATATAAAAACGGACATTCAGTTTATAAACCGTCACTCAACCTAACGTAAAACGTTGACAGGTCACCGTAACCTGAGAAATGTCAAATTGATCAAATTCATTATTCACAGCAATCAGGGGTAATCTATATCAGTATCCATCATGGAAAACACTTAAAAAACACTTCTGAACAAGGAAGTTATCAGAAAATCGCCATTAACCAGTGTAATAGGTCATTGTTTACATGGGTCACCGGTCAGACATACTTTCTATAAATAACCAGGGAGCAGGAGTGCACACAAGAAATAGTCCCTGACAAACATTGTTGCTATCATCCACAATGCACAATGATTCCAGACATAGAATAAAATACAAGTTAGATACACTAAATACATAAGCCTGTACAATAACTGTGAAGGATGAAACACCAGTAGTAAAATCCTGCATGAATATCAATAGCGTAGTAACACGCAGTGGTAATTAGGTCATGTCTGACAAGTGCTGCTACCGGGAACGTTCAGTGCTAGATAAAACATAGATGTCAACAGTGGACATACCCCCTTAAAGTGACACAAGTAAGTGAACTTCAGAACCAGGTAACTGTCTATGATGTTGCCATCTTATTATTTACTTTAAGGTTAAAAAAAATGTGAATGGACATTTGCAGGTAGATCATGATATAGCGAAAATAGGTGACATGCGTGATGGACAATGTTAACATTATGTTTTGGATACTTTTACTGTATTTACTTAGATTCCATTACAAAATATTCATTACATGTGATATGAAGTTGTCCTGTGTGTAGTGCTCAGGTCACAAATCAGTTGAAGTTAGGCACCGTTGAGATCGGACGCTCCTTGGATGGTTGACCGTGTTTGGCAGTTTGACTTCTGAGTGTTTCTAGGACGTCGGTCCTGCCCCAGAAAGAAGTACATGTGAAAGAAGTGGTCTCACCTTAGGCAAGTGAGTCTGTTCAAGAATTACCTCTGTCCACCCAGCAGAAAGTTTATGTGTACCCGGTGACATCAAGCCATATGACTAACAGGCACTCTGACATGTGTAAAGTAACGTCTACCACTATTCTGCAAGTGTCACGTAAAGTTATTATACATTGAAATAAGTTCATTACGAGTGGCCCTGTGTGTAGTGCTCAGGTCACAAATCAGTTGAACTTAAGCACCGTTGAGCTCGGACGCTCCTTGGATGGGTGACCATGTTGGTCAGCTTGGCTCCTGAGTGTTTCTAGGACGTCGGTTCTGCACCACAGCGAAGTACATGTGAATGAAGTGGTCTCAAGTGGTTAATGCAAGAATTAGCACTGTCCACCCAGAAGAAAGTGTATGTGTACCCGGTGACATCAAGCCATATGACTCACAGGCACTTGTGGTTATCTGGAATAAGAAGAATGATGTTCTGCCACTATTCTGCATTTGACAAATGAAAACAAAAAAACACGTATACAATTCTGCCATGTGTAAAGTGACGTCTACCACTATACTATTGTTATCACATGAAAATCTAATGTATGTATACCGTTCTGCTGTGTGTAGCCCTACTTCTTCTAAAATTCTGCAGTTAACACGTAAAAGTATCATACATAGAAATAGCTTCATTATATGTGGTGGCGAGTGGTCCTGTGTGTAGTGCTCAGGTCACAAATCAGTTGAAGTTAGGCACCATTGAGATCGGACGCTCCTTGGATGGTTGGCCGTGTTTGGCAGTTTGACTTCTGAGTGTTTCTAGGACGTCGGTCCTGCCCGACAACGAAGTATATGTGAAACATGAGGACTCACCTTAGGAAAGTGAGTTTGTTCAAGAATTACCTCTGTCCAAACAGCAGAAAGTGTATGTGTTCCTGGTGACATCAAGCCACATGTCTCACAGGCACTCGGGTTATCTGGGGTAAGAATAATTGTGTTCTGCCACTATTGTGCAGTTGACACATCAAAATATAATACATGTATACATACCATTCTGCCATGTGTAAAGGGACGTCTACCACTATTCTGCAAGTGTCACTTAAAAATATAATACATAGAAATATGTTCATTACATGTGGTGGCGAGTGGTCCTGTGTGTAGTGCTCAGGTCACAAATCAGTTGAAGTTAGGCACCGTTGAGATCGGACGCTCCTTGGATGGTTGACCGTGTTTGGGAGTTTGACTTCTGAGTGTTTCTAGGACGTCGGTCCTGCCCGAGAACGAAGTTTATGTGAAACATGAGGACTCACCTTAGGAAAGTGAGTTTGTTCAAAAATTACCTCTGTCCACCCAGCAGAAAGTGTATGTGTACCCGTTAACATGAAGCCATATGACTAACAGGCACTCAGGGTTATCTGGGGTAAGAATAATTGTGTTCTGCCACTATTGTGCAGTTGACTCATCAAAATATAATACATGTATACAATTCTTCCATTTGTAAAGTGACGTCTACCACTATTCTGCAATTGTCACGTAAAACTATAGTACATAGAAATGTGTTTATTACATGTGATGGGAAGTTGTCCTGTGTGTAGTGCTCAGGTCACAAATCTGTTCAAGTTAAGCACCGTTGAGCTCGGACAGTAATTGGATGGTTGACCGTGTTTGGCAGTTTGACTTCTGAGTGTTTCTAGGACGTCGGTCCTGCCCCAGAAAGAAGTACATGTGAAATATGTGGTCTCACCTAAGGCAAGTGAGTTTGTTCAAGAATTACCTCTGTCCACCCATCAGAAAGTGTATGTGTTCCCGGTGACATCAAGTCATATGACTAACAGGCACTCAGGGTTATCTGGGGTAAGGATAATTGTGTTCTGCCACTTTTGTGCAGTTCACACATCAAAATCTGATACAAGTATACCATTCTGCCATGTGTAAAGTGACGTCTACCACTTTTCTGCAATTGTCACGTAAAACTATAGTACATAGAAATATTGTAACCCCCTTGGGGTGCACGTTGGAAGACAAATAACACAAGGAGATGATGAAGCAGAGTAGGAGAGTTTGCAATGATGCATGCAAACTTTCTGTTTAATTTTGTTAAAACGGCAACAATGCCAATGCAACTTTGGCTAACAAAGTGATAAAATAAATGATGCCAATAAATATAGTCAGGTCTGATAAGACACTAGTTTGCCTATAGATTGGCTTAATGACAAGGCTCAGTCTCCAAGGAAAATAATGGTTATTATGCTACATATATTTTGACTCAAATTGTATCTTGCAGAAATGATACTCTGTATATAGTGTTACCAAGTGATTGCAAATTTGACTTAAAATATATACCTAGTGATAGTCAGGATAATAAATGCAAGTTGGTAGGGATGCCAGGTGAAGGTCAGTTCAAATGACTTCTACAATCGGAATCTTAACCTTAGAACAAGTAATGAGTGGATGAATGGATGAGGATCGAGTGAATGTGTCAGTTGTGAGTAATTGTAGTTGTCCTTGGGCCTTGACCAGTGATCGTATTTATAGACATCATCAGGAGGTCATGTGACCTTTCTCAGCCAATCAGAACACAGGTTTGATGGCTTTCCTACACAAAGCACTGCATAGGCAGTATTGTTTCTAACAAGTGATCTAAGTAAGTGATCGCTAATTGTCCTGTTGTTGTCCTGTTACTCCGAAATTGATTAGGACACAGTAGAAATAATTAGGACATCAAGACAATTTGTTATAATTAAACGGACAATATCTTTCTGTCAACGTAGCGTCAGCGGCCGCCATCTTGGTTGGTGGTCAGCTCAAATGACAGGTGAAATGTACAAAATATTCAGTTTCCTTATCATTTGGTGTTGTCCTCATGTGATAAAAAGTGTCCGAAAAGATTAAACACAATGGACATCTGTGTTTTGTGGTGACATTTGATATAACAAGAATAAGGGCAACCATATAGTTACACCAAGTGACTAGGACGACATTTTGACAGACGTCAAATGCATGCTACGTCTATTGACAACTTGGTGTCAATGTAACGTAAATGTGCCCTGTTTCCAGGAATTTATGTTGTCCTACGTGTCCTTTAATAATTCGGACACTAACGAGATTGCTAAGATATTTGGTAAAAGCAAACAGAGAAAACGGACAACAGAATGTCAAACAGTGCCATGAATGATTGTCGGCGAGAAATGTCAAAACATGGAATGACTGTCATGTTTGAGGTACAAATGTAGGAAATACAGGAGATTATATGTTGTCCTCTCTGTCTTAAAACAATGCATTTCTATCACAGATTCCAGGAAAATACCAGATAATGATTTTGTGGCTTTTGATATAAAAACGGACATTCAGTTTATAAACCGTCACTCAACCTAACGTAAAACGTTGACAGGTCACCGTAACCTGAGAAATGTCAAATTGATCAAATTCATTATTCACAGCAATCAGGGGTAATCTATATCAGTATCCATCATGGAAAACACTTAAAAAACACTTCTGAACAAGGAAGTTATCAGAAAATCGCCATTAACCAGTGTAATAGGTCATTGTTTACATGGGTCACCGGTCAGACATACTTTCTATAAATAACCAGGGAGCAGGAGTGCACACAAGAAATAGTCCCTGACAAACATTGTTGCTATCATCCACAATGCACAATGATTCCAGACATAGAATAAAATACAAGTTAGATACACTAAATACATAAGCCTGTACAATAACTGTGAAGGATGAAACACCAGTAGTAAAATCCTGCATGAATATCAATAGCGTAGTAACACGCAGTGGTAATTAGGTCATGTCTGACAAGTGCTGCTACCGGGAACGTTCAGTGCTAGATAAAACATAGATGTCAACAGTGGACATACCCCCTTAAAGTGACACAAGTAAGTGAACTTCAGAACCAGGTAACTGTCTATGATGTTGCCATCTTATTATTTACTTTAAGGTTAAAAAAAATGTGAATGGACATTTGCAGGTAGATCATGATATAGCGAAAATAGGTGACATGCGTGATGGACAATGTTAACATTATGTTTTGGATACTTTTACTGTATTTACTTAGATTCCATTACAAAATATTCATTACATGTGATATGAAGTTGTCCTGTGTGTAGTGCTCAGGTCACAAATCAGTTGAAGTTAGGCACCGTTGAGATCGGACGCTCCTTGGATGGTTGACCGTGTTTGGCAGTTTGACTTCTGAGTGTTTCTAGGACGTCGGTCCTGCCCCAGAAAGAAGTACATGTGAAAGAAGTGGTCTCACCTTAGGCAAGTGAGTCTGTTCAAGAATTACCTCTGTCCACCCAGCAGAAAGTTTATGTGTACCCGGTGACATCAAGCCATATGACTAACAGGCACTCTGACATGTGTAAAGTAACGTCTACCACTATTCTGCAAGTGTCACGTAAAGTTATTATACATTGAAATAAGTTCATTACGAGTGGCCCTGTGTGTAGTGCTCAGGTCACAAATCAGTTGAACTTAAGCACCGTTGAGCTCGGACGCTCCTTGGATGGGTGACCATGTTGGTCAGCTTGGCTCCTGAGTGTTTCTAGGACGTCGGTTCTGCACCACAGCGAAGTACATGTGAATGAAGTGGTCTCAAGTGGTTAATGCAAGAATTAGCACTGTCCACCCAGAAGAAAGTGTATGTGTACCCGGTGACATCAAGCCATATGACTCACAGGCACTTGTGGTTATCTGGAATAAGAAGAATGATGTTCTGCCACTATTCTGCATTTGACAAATGAAAACAAAAAAACACGTATACAATTCTGCCATGTGTAAAGTGACGTCTACCACTATACTATTGTTATCACATGAAAATCTAATGTATGCATACCGTTCTGCTGTGTGTAGCCCTACTTCTTCTAAAATTCTGCAGTTAACACGTAAAAGTATCATACATAGAAATAGCTTCATTATATGTGGTGGCGAGTGGTCCTGTGTGTAGTGCTCAGGTCACAAATCAGTTGAAGTTAGGCACCGTTGAGATCGGACGCTCCTTGGATGGTTGGCCGTGTTTGGCAGTTTGACTTCTGAGTGTTTCTAGGACGTCGGTCCTGCCCGACAACGAAGTATATGTGAAACATGAGGACTCACCTTAGGAAAGTGAGTTTGTTCAAGAATTACCTCTGTCCAAACAGCAGAAAGTGTATGTGTTCCTGGTGACATCAAGCCACATGTCTCACAGGCACTCGGGTTATCTGGGGTAAGAATAATTGTGTTCTGCCACTATTGTGCAGTTGACACATCAAAATATAATACATGTATACATACCATTCTGCCATGTGTAAAGGGACGTCTACCACTATTCTGCAAGTGTCACTTAAAAATATAATACATAGAAATATGTTCATTACATGTGGTGGCGAGTGGTCCTGTGTGTAGTGCTCAGGTCACAAATCAGTTGAAGTTAGGCACCGTTGAGATCGGACGCTCCTTGGATGGTTGACCGTGTTTGGGAGTTTCACTTCTGAGTGTTTGTAGGACGTCGGTCCTGCCCGAGAACGAAGTTTATGTGAAACATGAGGACTCACCTTAGGAAAGTGAGTTTGTTCAAAAATTACCTCTGTCCACCCAGCAGAAAGTGTATGTGTACCCGTTAACATGAAGCCATATGACTAACAGGCACTCAGGGTTATCTGGGGTAAGAATAATTGTGTTCTGCCACTATTGTGCAGTTGACTCATCAAAATATAATACATGTATACAATTCTTCCATTTGTAAAGTGACGTCTACCACTATTCTGCAATTGTCACGTAAAACTATAGTACATAGAAATGTGTTTATTACATGTGATGGGAAGTTGTCCTGTGTGTAGTGCTCAGGTCACAAATCTGTTCAAGTTAAGCACCGTTGAGCTCGGACAGTAATTGGATGGTTGACCGTGTTTGGCAGTTTGACTTCTGAGTGTTTCTAGGACGTCGGTCCTGCCCCAGAAAGAAGTACATGTGAAATATGTGGTCTCACCTAAGGCAAGTGAGTTTGTTCAAGAATTACCTCTGTCCACCCATCAGAAAGTGTATGTGTTCCCGGTGACATCAAGTCATATGACTAACAGGCACTCAGGGTTATCTGGGGTAAGGATAATTGTGTTCTGCCACTTTTGTGCAGTTCACACATCAAAATCTGATACAAGTATACCATTCTGCCATGTGTAAAGTGACGTCTACCACTTTTCTGCAATTGTCACGTAAAACTATAGTACATAGAAATATTGTAACCCCCTTGGGGTGCACGTTGGAAGACAAATAACACAAGGAGATGATGAAGCAGAGTAGGAGAGTTTGCAATGATGCATGCAAACTTTCTGTTTAATTTTGTTAAAACGGCAACAATGCCAATGCAACTTTGGCTAACAAAGTGATAAAATAAATGATGCCAATAAATATAGTCAGGTCTGATAAGACACTAGTTTGCCTATAGATTGGCTTAATGACAAGGCTCAGTCTCCAAGGAAAATAATGGTTATTATGCTACATATATTTTGACTCAAATTGTATCTTGCAGAAATGATACTCTGTATATAGTGTTACCAAGTGATTGCAAATTTGACTTAAAATATATACCTAGTGATAGTCAGGATAATAAATGCAAGTTGGTAGGGATGCCAGGTGAAGGTCAGTTCAAATGACTTCTACAATCGGAATCTTAACCTTAGAACAAGTAATGAGTGGATGAATGGATGAGGATCGAGTGAATGTGTCAGTTGTGAGTAATTGTAGTTGTCCTTGGGCCTTGACCAGTGATCGTATTTATAGACATCATCAGGAGGTCATGTGACCTTTCTCAGCCAATCAGAACACAGGTTTGATGGCTTTCCTACACAAAGCACTGCATAGGCAGTATTGTTTCTAACACAAGTAAGTGATCACTAATTGTCCTGTTGTTGTCCTGTTACTCCGAAATTGATTAGGACACAGTAGAAATAATTAGGACATCAAGACAATTTGTTATAATTAAACGGACAATATCTTTCTGTCAACGTAGCGTCAGCGGCCGCCATCTTGGTTGGTGGTCAGCTCAAATGACAGGTGAAATGTACAAAATATTCAGTTTCCTTATCATTTGGTGTTGTCCTCATGTGATAAAAAGTGTCCGAAAAGATTAAACACAATGGACATCTGTGTTTTGTGGTGACATTTGATATAACAAGAATAAGGGCAACCATATAGTTACACCAAGTGACTAGGACGACATTTTGACAGACGTCAAATGCATGCTACGTCTATTGACAACTTGGTGTCAATGTAACGTAAATGTGCCCTGTTTCCAGGAATTTATGTTGTCCTACGTGTCCTTTAATAATTCGGACACTAACGAGATTGCTAAGATATTTGGTAAAAGCAAACAGAGAAAACGGACAACAGAATGTCAAACAGTGCCATGAATGATTGTCGGCGAGAAATGTCAAAACATGGAATGACTGTCATGTTTGAGGTACAAATGTAGGAAATACAGGAGATTATATGTTGTCCTCTCTGTCTTAAAACAATGCATTTCTATCACAGATTCCAGGAAAATACCAGATAATGATTTTGTGGCTTTTGATATAAAAACGGACATTCAGTTTATAAACCGTCACTCAACCTAACGTAAAACGTTGACAGGTCACCGTAACCTGAGAAATGTCAAATTGATCAAATTCATTATTCACAGCAATCAGGGGTAATCTATATCAGTATCCATCATGGAAAACACTTAAAAAACACTTCTGAACAAGGAAGTTATCAGAAAATCGCCATTAACCAGTGTAATAGGTCATTGTTTACATGGGTCACCGGTCAGACATACTTTCTATAAATAACCAGGGAGCAGGAGTGCACACAAGAAATAGTCCCTGACAAACATTGTTGCTATCATCCACAATGCACAATGATTCCAGACATAGAATAAAATACAAGTTAGATACACTAAATACATAAGCCTGTACAATAACTGTGAAGGATGAAACACCAGTAGTAAAATCCTGCATGAATATCAATAGCGTAGTAACACGCAGTGGTAATTAGGTCATGTCTGACAAGTGCTGCTACCGGGAACGTTCAGTGCTAGATAAAACATAGATGTCAACAGTGGACATGCCCCCTTAAAGTGACACAAGTAAGTGAACTTCAGAACCAGGTAACTGTCTATGATGTTGCCATCTTATTATTTACTTTAAGGTTACAAAAAATGTGAATGGACATTTGCAGGTAGATCATGATATAGCGAAAATAGGTGACATGCGTGATGGACAATGTTAACATTATGTTTTGGATACTTTTACTGTCTTTACTTAGATTCCATTACAAAATATTCATTACATGTGATATGAAGTTGTCCTGTGTGTAGTGCTCAGGTCACAAATCAGTTGAAGTTAGGCACCGTTGAGATCGGACGCTCCTTGGATGGTTGGCCGTGTTTGGCAGTTTGACTTCTGAGTGTTTCTAGGACGTCGGTCCTGCCCGACAACGAAGTATATGTGAAACATGAGGACTCACCTTAGGAAAGTGAGTTTGTTCAAGAATTACCTCTGTCCAAACAGCAGAAAGTGTATGTGTTCCTGGTGACATCAAGCCACATGTCTCACAGGCACTCGGGTTATCTGGGGTAAGAATAATTGTGTTCTGCCACTATTGTGCAGTTGACACATCAAAATATAATACATGTATACATACCATTCTGCCATGTGTAAAGGGACGTCTACCACTATTCTGCAAGTGTCACTTAAAAATATAATACATAGAAATATGTTCATTACATGTGGTGGCGAGTGGTCCTGTGTGTAGTGCTCAGGTCACAAATCAGTTGAAGTTAGGCACCGTTGAGATCGGACGCTCCTTGGATGGTTGACCGTGTTTGGGAGTTTCACTTCTGAGTGTTTGTAGGACGTCGGTCCTGCCCGAGAACGAAGTTTATGTGAAACATGAGGACTCACCTTAGGAAAGTGAGTTTGTTCAAAAATTACCTCTGTCCACCCAGCAGAAAGTGTATGTGTACCCGTTAACATGAAGCCATATGACTAACAGGCACTCAGGGTTATCTGGGGTAAGAATAATTGTGTTCTGCCACTATTGTGCAGTTGACTCATCAAAATATAATACATGTATACAATTCTTCCATTTGTAAAGTGACGTCTACCACTATTCTGCAATTGTCACGTAAAACTATAGTACATAGAAATGTGTTTATTACATGTGATGGGAAGTTGTCCTGTGTGTAGTGCTCAGGTCACAAATCTGTTCAAGTTAAGCACCGTTGAGCTCGGACAGTAATTGGATGGTTGACCGTGTTTGGCAGTTTGACTTCTGAGTGTTTCTAGGACGTCGGTCCTGCCCCAGAAAGAAGTACATGTGAAATATGTGGTCTCACCTAAGGCAAGTGAGTTTGTTCAAGAATTACCTCTGTCCACCCATCAGAAAGTGTATGTGTTCCCGGTGACATCAAGTCATATGACTAACAGGCACTCAGGGTTATCTGGGGTAAGGATAATTGTGTTCTGCCACTTTTGTGCAGTTCACACATCAAAATCTGATACAAGTATACCATTCTGCCATGTGTAAAGTGACGTCTACCACTTTTCTGCAATTGTCACGTAAAACTATAGTACATAGAAATATTGTAACCCCCTTGGGGTGCACGTTGGAAGACAAATAACACAAGGAGATGATGAAGCAGAGTAGGAGAGTTTGCAATGATGCATGCAAACTTTCTGTTTAATTTTGTTAAAACGGCAACAATGCCAATGCAACTTTGGCTAACAAAGTGATAAAATAAATGATGCCAATAAATATAGTCAGGTCTGATAAGACACTAGTTTGCCTATAGATTGGCTTAATGACAAGGCTCAGTCTCCAAGGAAAATAATGGTTATTATGCTACATATATTTTGACTCAAATTGTATCTTGCAGAAATGATACTCTGTATATAGTGTTACCAAGTGATTGCAAATTTGACTTAAAATATATACCTAGTGATAGTCAGGATAATAAATGCAAGTTGGTAGGGATGCCAGGTGAAGGTCAGTTCAAATGACTTCTACAATCGGAATCTTAACCTTAGAACAAGTAATGAGTGGATGAATGGATGAGGATCGAGTGAATGTGTCAGTTGTGAGTAATTGTAGTTGTCCTTGGGCCTTGACCAGTGATCGTATTTATAGACATCATCAGGAGGTCATGTGACCTTTCTCAGCCAATCAGAACACAGGTTTGATGGCTTTCCTACACAAAGCACTGCATAGGCAGTATTGTTTCTAACACAAGTAAGTGATCACTAATTGTCCTGTTGTTGTCCTGTTACTCCGAAATTGATTAGGACACAGTAGAAATAATTAGGACATCAAGACAATTTGTTATAATTAAACGGACAATATCTTTCTGTCAACGTAGCGTCAGCGGCCGCCATCTTGGTTGGTGGTCAGCTCAAATGACAGGTGAAATGTACAAAATATTCAGTTTCCTTATCATTTGGTGTTGTCCTCATGTGATAAAAAGTGTCCGAAAAGATTAAACACAATGGACATCTGTGTTTTGTGGTGACATTTGATATAACAAGAATAAGGGCAACCATATAGTTACACCAAGTGACTAGGACGACATTTTGACAGACGTCAAATGCATGCTACGTCTATTGACAACTTGGTGTCAATGTAACGTAAATGTGCCCTGTTTCCAGGAATTTATGTTGTCCTACGTGTCCTTTAATAATTCGGACACTAACGAGATTGCTAAGATATTTGGTAAAAGCAAACAGAGAAAACGGACAACAGAATGTCAAACAGTGCCATGAATGATTGTCGGCGAGAAATGTCAAAACATGGAATGACTGTCATGTTTGAGGTACAAATGTAGGAAATACAGGAGATTATATGTTGTCCTCTCTGTCTTAAAACAATGCATTTCTATCACAGATTCCAGGAAAATACCAGATAATGATTTTGTGGCTTTTGATATAAAAACGGACATTCAGTTTATAAACCGTCACTCAACCTAACGTAAAACGTTGACAGGTCACCGTAACCTGAGAAATGTCAAATTGATCAAATTCATTATTCACAGCAATCAGGGGTAATCTATATCAGTATCCATCATGGAAAACACTTAAAAAACACTTCTGAACAAGGAAGTTATCAGAAAATCGCCATTAACCAGTGTAATAGGTCATTGTTTACATGGGTCACCGGTCAGACATACTTTCTATAAATAACCAGGGAGCAGGAGTGCACACAAGAAATAGTCCCTGACAAACATTGTTGCTATCATCCACAATGCACAATGATTCCAGACATAGAATAAAATACAAGTTAGATACACTAAATACATAAGCCTGTACAATAACTGTGAAGGATGAAACACCAGTAGTAAAATCCTGCATGAATATCAATAGCGTAGTAACACGCAGTGGTAATTAGGTCATGTCTGACAAGTGCTGCTACCGGGAACGTTCAGTGCTAGATAAAACATAGATGTCAACAGTGGACATGCCCCCTTAAAGTGACACAAGTAAGTGAACTTCAGAACCAGGTAACTGTCTATGATGTTGCCATCTTATTATTTACTTTAAGGTTAAAAAAAATGTGAATGGACATTTGCAGGTAGATCATGATATAGCGAAAATAGGTGACATGCGTGATGGACAATGTTAACATTATGTTTTGGATACTTTTACTGTATTTACTTAGATTCCATTACAAAATATTCATTACATGTGATATGAAGTTGTCCTGTGTGTAGTGCTCAGGTCACAAATCAGTTGAAGTTAGGCACCGTTGAGATCGGACGCTCCTTGGATGGTTGGCCGTGTTTGGCAGTTTGACTTCTGAGTGTTTCTAGGACGTCGGTCCTGCCCGACAACGAAGTATATGTGAAACATGAGGACTCACCTTAGGAAAGTGAGTTTGTTCAAGAATTACCTCTGTCCAAACAGCAGAAAGTGTATGTGTTCCTGGTGACATCAAGCCACATGTCTCACAGGCACTCGGGTTATCTGGGGTAAGAATAATTGTGTTCTGCCACTATTGTGCAGTTGACACATCAAAATATAATACATGTATACATACCATTCTGCCATGTGTAAAGGGACGTCTACCACTATTCTGCAAGTGTCACTTAAAAATATAATACATAGAAATATGTTCATTACATGTGGTGGCGAGTGGTCCTGTGTGTAGTGCTCAGGTCACAAATCAGTTGAAGTTAGGCACCGTTGAGATCGGACGCTCCTTGGATGGTTGACCGTGTTTGGGAGTTTGACTTCTGAGTGTGTGTAGGACGTCGGTCCTGCCCGAGAACGAAGTTTATGTGAAACATGAGGACTCACCTTAGGAAAGTGAGTTTGTTCAAAAATTACCTCTGTCCACCCAGCAGAAAGTGTATGTGTACCCGTTAACATGAAGCCATATGACTAACAGGCACTCAGGGTTATCTGGGGTAAGAATAATTGTGTTCTGCCACTATTGTGCAGTTGACTCATCAAAATATAATACATGTATACAATTCTTCCATTTGTAAAGTGACGTCTACCACTATTCTGCAATTGTCACGTAAAACTATAGTACATAGAAATGTGTTTATTACATGTGATGGGAAGTTGTCCTGTGTGTAGTGCTCAGGTCACAAATCTGTTCAAGTTAAGCACCGTTGAGCTCGGACAGTAATTGGATGGTTGACCGTGTTTGGCAGTTTGACTTCTGAGTGTTTCTAGGACGTCGGTCCTGCCCCAGAAAGAAGTACATGTGAAATATGTGGTCTCACCTAAGGCAAGTGAGTTTGTTCAAGAATTACCTCTGTCCACCCATCAGAAAGTGTATGTGTTCCCGGTGACATCAAGTCATATGACTAACAGGCACTCAGGGTTATCTGGGGTAAGGATAATTGTGTTCTGCCACTTTTGTGCAGTTCACACATCAAAATCTGATACAAGTATACCATTCTGCCATGTGTAAAGTGACGTCTACCACTTTTCTGCAATTGTCACGTAAAACTATAGTACATAGAAATATTGTAACCCCCTTGGGGTGCACGTTGGAAGACAAATAACACAAGGAGATGATGAAGCAGAGTAGGAGAGTTTGCAATGATGCATGCAAACTTTCTGTTTAATTTTGTTAAAACGGCAACAATGCCAATGCAACTTTGGCTAACAAAGTGATAAAATAAATGATGCCAATAAATATAGTCAGGTCTGATAAGACACTAGTTTGCCTATAGATTGGCTTAATGACAAGGCTCAGTCTCCAAGGAAAATAATGGTTATTATGCTACATATATTTTGACTCAAATTGTATCTTGCAGAAATGATACTCTGTATATAGTGTTACCAAGTGATTGCAAATTTGACTTAAAATATATACCTAGTGATAGTCAGGATAATAAATGCAAGTTGGTAGGGATGCCAGGTGAAGGTCAGTTCAAATGACTTCTACAATCGGAATCTTAACCTTAGAACAAGTAATGAGTGGATGAATGGATGAGGATCGAGTGAATGTGTCAGTTGTGAGTAATTGTAGTTGTCCTTGGGCCTTGACCAGTGATCGTATTTATAGACATCATCAGGAGGTCATGTGACCTTTCTCAGCCAATCAGAACACAGGTTTGATGGCTTTCCTACACAAAGCACTGCATAGGCAGTATTGTTTCTAACACAAGTAAGTGATCACTAATTGTCCTGTTGTTGTCCTGTTACTCCGAAATTGATTAGGACACAGTAGAAATAATTAGGACATCAAGACAATTTGTTATAATTAAACGGACAATATCTTTCTGTCAACGTAGCGTCAGCGGCCGCCATCTTGGTTGGTGGTCAGCTCAAATGACAGGTGAAATGTACAAAATATTCAGTTTCCTTATCATTTGGTGTTGTCCTCATGTGATAAAAAGTGTCCGAAAAGATTAAACACAATGGACATCTGTGTTTTGTGGTGACATTTGATATAACAAGAATAAGGGCAACCATATAGTTACACCAAGTGACTAGGACGACATTTTGACAGACGTCAAATGCATGCTACGTCTATTGACAACTTGGTGTCAATGTAACGTAAATGTGCCCTGTTTCCAGGAATTTATGTTGTCCTACGTGTCCTTTAATAATTCGGACACTAACGAGATTGCTAAGATATTTGGTAAAAGCAAACAGAGAAAACGGACAACAGAATGTCAAACAGTGCCATGAATGATTGTCGGCGAGAAATGTCAAAACATGGAATGACTGTCATGTTTGAGGTACAAATGTAGGAAATACAGGAGATTATATGTTGTCCTCTCTGTCTTAAAACAATGCATTTCTATCACAGATTCCAGGAAAATACCAGATAATGATTTTGTGGCTTTTGATATAAAAACGGACATTCAGTTTATAAACCGTCACTCAACCTAACGTAAAACGTTGACAGGTCACCGTAACCTGAGAAATGTCAAATTGATCAAATTCATTATTCACAGCAATCAGGGGTAATCTATATCAGTATCCATCATGGAAAACACTTAAAAAACACTTCTGAACAAGGAAGTTATCAGAAAATCGCCATTAACCAGTGTAATAGGTCATTGTTTACATGGGTCACCGGTCAGACATACTTTCTATAAATAACCAGGGAGCAGGAGTGCACACAAGAAATAGTCCCTGACAAACATTGTTGCTATCATCCACAATGCACAATGATTCCAGACATAGAATAAAATACAAGTTAGATACACTAAATACATAAGCCTGTACAATAACTGTGAAGGATGAAACACCAGTAGTAAAATCCTGCATGAATATCAATAGCGTAGTAACACGCAGTGGTAATTAGGTCATGTCTGACAAGTGCTGCTACCGGGAACGTTCAGTGCTAGATAAAACATAGATGTCAACAGTGGACATGCCCCCTTAAAGTGACACAAGTAAGTGAACTTCAGAACCAGGTAACTGTCTATGATGTTGCCATCTTATTATTTACTTTAAGGTTAAAAAAAATGTGAATGGACATTTGCAGGTAGATCATGATATAGCGAAAATAGGTGACATGCGTGATGGACAATGTTAACATTATGTTTTGGATACTTTTACTGTATTTACTTAGATTCCATTACAAAATATTCATTACATGTGATATGAAGTTGTCCTGTGTGTAGTGCTCAGGTCACAAATCAGTTGAAGTTAGGCACCGTTGAGATCGGACGCTCCTTGGATGGTTGGCCATGTTTGGCAGTTTGACTTCTGAGTGTTTCTAGGACGTCGGTCCTGCCCGACAACGAAGTATATGTGAAACATGAGGACTCACCTTAGGAAAGTGAGTTTGTTCAAGAATTACCTCTGTCCAAACAGCAGAAAGTGTATGTGTTCCTGGTGACATCAAGCCACATGTCTCACAGGCACTCGGGTTATCTGGGGTAAGAATAATTGTGTTCTGCCACTATTGTGCAGTTGACACATCAAAATATAATACATGTATACATACCATTCTGCCATGTGTAAAGGGACGTCTACCACTATTCTGCAAGTGTCACTTAAAAATATAATACATAGAAATATGTTCATTACATGTGGTGGCGAGTGGTCCTGTGTGTAGTGCTCAGGTCACAAATCAGTTGAAGTTAGGCACCGTTGAGATCGGACGCTCCTTGGATGGTTGGCCGTGTTTGGCAGTTTGACTTCTGAGTGTTTCTAGGACGTCGGTCCTGCCCGACAACGAAGTATATGTGAAACATGAGGACTCACCTTAGGAAAGTGAGTTTGTTCAAGAATTACCTCTGTCCAAACAGCAGAAAGTGTATGTGTTCCTGGTGACATCAAGCCACATGTCTCACAGGCACTCGGGTTATCTGGGGTAAGAATAATTGTGTTCTGCCACTATTGTGCAGTTGACACATCAAAATATAATACATGTATACATACCATTCTGCCATGTGTAAAGGGACGTCTACCACTATTCTGCAAGTGTCACTTAAAAATATAATACATAGAAATATGTTCATTACATGTGGTGGCGAGTGGTCCTGTGTGTAGTGCTCAGGTCACAAATCAGTTGAAGTTAGGCACCGTTGAGATCGGACGCTCCTTGGATGGTTGACCGTGTTTGGGAGTTTCACTTCTGAGTGTTTCTAGGACGTCGGTCCTGCCCGAGAGCGAAGTTTATGTGAAACATGAGGACTCACCTTAGGAAAGTGAGTTTGTTCAAAAATTACCTCTGTCCACCCAGCAGAAAGTGTATGTGTACCCGGTAACATGAAGCCATATGACTAACAGGCACTCAGGGTTATCTGGGGTAAGAATAATTGTGTTCTGCCACTATTGTGCAGTTGACTCATCAAAATATAATACATGTATACAATTCTTCCATTTTTTAAAGTGACGTCTACCACTATTCTGCAATTGTCACGTAAAACTATAGTACATAGAAATGTGTTTATTACATGTGATGGGAAGTTGTCCTGTGTGTAGTGCTCAGGTCACAAATCTGTTCAAGTTAAGCACCGTTGAGCTCGGACAGTAATTGGATGGTTGACCGTGTTTGGCAGTTTGACTTCTGAGTGTTTCTAGGACGTCGGTCCTGCCCCAGAAAGAAGTACATGTGAAATATGTGGTCTCACCTAAGGCAAGTGAGTTTGTTCAAGAATTACCTCTGTCCACCCATCAGAAAGTGTATGTGTTCCCGGTGACATCAAGTCATATGACTAACAGGCACTCAGGGTTATCTGGGGTAAGGATAATTGTGTTCTGCCACTTTTGTGCAGTTCACACATCAAAATCTGATACAAGTATACCATTCTGCCATGTGTAAAGTGACGTCTACCACTTTTCTGCAATTGTCACGTAAAACTATAGTACATAGAAATATTGTAACCCCCTTGGGGTGCACGTTGGAAGACAAATAACACAAGGAGATGATGAAGCAGAGTAGGAGAGTTTGCAATGATGCATGCAAACTTTCTGTTTAATTTTGTTAAAACGGCAACAATGCCAATGCAACTTTGGCTAACAAAGTGATAAAATAAATGATGCCAATAAATATAGTCAGGTCTGATAAGACACTAGTTTGCCTATAGATTGGCTTAATGACAAGGCTCAGTCTCCAAGGAAAATAATGGTTATTATGCTACATATATTTTGACTCAAATTGTATCTTGCAGAAATGATACTCTGTATATAGTGTTACCAAGTGATTGCAAATTTGACTTAAAATATATACCTAGTGATAGTCAGGATAATAAATGCAAGTTGGTAGGGATGCCAGGTGAAGGTCAGTTCAAATGACTTCTACAATCGGAATCTTAACCTTAGAACAAGTAATGAGTGGATGAATGGATGAGGATCGAGTGAATGTGTCAGTTGTGAGTAATTGTAGTTGTCCTTGGGCCTTGACCAGTGATCGTATTTATAGACATCATCAGGAGGTCATGTGACCTTTCTCAGCCAATCAGAACACAGGTTTGATGGCTTTCCTACACAAAGCACTGCATAGGCAGTATTGTTTCTAACACAAGTAAGTGATCACTAATTGTCCTGTTGTTGTCCTGTTACTCCGAAATTGATTAGGACACAGTAGAAATAATTAGGACATCAAGACAATTTGTTATAATTAAACGGACAATATCTTTCTGTCAACGTAGCGTCAGCGGCCGCCATCTTGGTTGGTGGTCAGCTCAAATGACAGGTGAAATGTACAAAATATTCAGTTTCCTTATCATTTGGTGTTGTCCTCATGTGATAAAAAGTGTCCGAAAAGATTAAACACAATGGACATCTGTGTTTTGTGGTGACATTTGATATAACAAGAATAAGGGCAACCATATAGTTACACCAAGTGACTAGGACGACATTTTGACAGACATCAAATGCATGCTACGTCTATTGACAACTTGGTGTCAATGTAACGTAAATGTGCCCTGTTTCCAGGAATTTATGTTGTCCTACGTGTCCTTTAATAATTCGGACACTAACGAGATTGCTAAGATATTTGGTAAAAGCAAACAGAGAAAACGGACAACAGAATGTCAAACAGTGCCATGAATGATTGTCGGCGAGAAATGTCAAAACATGGAATGACTGTCATGTTTGAGGTACAAATGTAGGAAATACAGGAGATTATATGTTGTCCTCTCTGTCTTAAAACAATGCATTTCTATCACAGATTCCAGGAAAATACCAGATAATGATTTTGTGGCTTTTGATATAAAAACGGACATTCAGTTTATAAACCGTCACTCAACCTAACGTAAAACGTTGACAGGTCACCGTAACCTGAGAAATGTCAAATTGATCAAATTCATTATTCACAGCAATCAGGGGTAATCTATATCAGTATCCATCATGGAAAACACTTAAAAAACACTTCTGAACAAGGAAGTTATCAGAAAATCGCCATTAACCAGTGTAATAGGTCATTGTTTACATGGGTCACCGGTCAGACATACTTTCTATAAATAACCAGGGAGCAGGAGTGCACACAAGAAATAGTCCCTGACAAACATTGTTGCTATCATCCACAATGCACAATGATTCCAGACATAGAATAAAATACAAGTTAGATACACTAAATACATAAGCCTGTACAATAACTGTGAAGGATGAAACACCAGTAGTAAAATCCTGCATGAATATCAATAGCGTAGTAACACGCAGTGGTAATTAGGTCATGTCTGACAAGTGCTGCTACCGGGAACGTTCAGTGCTAGATAAAACATAGATGTCAACAGTGGACATACCCCCTTAAAGTGACACAAGTAAGTGAACTTCAGAACCAGGTAACTGTCTATGATGTTGCCATCTTATTATTTACTTTAAGGTTAAAAAAAATGTGAATGGACATTTGCAGGTAGATCATGATATAGCGAAAATAGGTGACATGCGTGATGGACAATGTTAACATTATGTTTTGGATACTTTTACTGTATTTGCTTAGATTCCATTACAAAATATTCATTACATGTGATATGAAGTTGTCCTGTGTGTAGTGCTCAGGTCACAAATCAGTTGAAGTTAGGCACCGTTGAGATCGGACGCTCCTTGGATGGTTGGCCGTGTTTGGCAGTTTGACTTCTGAGTGTTTCTAGGACGTCGGTCCTGCCCGACAACGAAGTATATGTGAAACATGAGGACTCACCTTAGGAAAGTGAGTTTGTTCAAGAATTACCTCTGTCCAAACAGCAGAAAGTGTATATGTTCCTGGTGACATCAAGCCACATGTCTCACAGGCACTCGGGTTATCTGGGGTAAGAATAATTGTGTTCTGCCACTATTGTGCAGTTGACACATCAAAATATAATACATGTATACATACCATTCTGCCATGTGTAAAGGGACGTCTACCACTATTCTGCAAGTGTCACTTAAAAATATAATACATAGAAATATGTTCATTACATGTGGTGGCGAGTGGTCCTGTGTGTAGTGCTCAGGTCACAAATCAGTTGAAGTTAGGCACCGTTGAGATCGGACGCTCCTTGGATGGTTGGCCGTGTTTGGCAGTTTGACTTCTGAGTGTTTCTAGGACGTCGGTCCTGCCCGACAACGAAGTATATGTGAAACATGAGGACTCACCTTAGGAAAGTGAGTTTGTTCAAGAATTACCTCTGTCCAAACAGCAGAAAGTGTATGTGTTCCTGGTGACATCAAGCCACATGTCTCACAGGCACTCGGGTTATCTGGGGTAAGAATAATTGTGTTCTGCCACTATTGTGCAGTTGACACATCAAAATATAATACATGTATACATACCATTCTGCCATGTGTAAAGGGACGTCTACCACTATTCTGCAAGTGTCACTTAAAAATATAATACATAGAAATATGTTCATTACATGTGGTGGCGAGTGGTCCTGTGTGTAGTGCTCAGGTCACAAATCAGTTGAAGTTAGGCACCGTTGAGATCGGACGCTCCTTGGATGGTTGACCGTGTTTGGGAGTTTCACTTCTGAGTGTTTCTAGGACGTCGGTCCTGCCCGAGAACGAAGTTTATGTGAAACATGAGGACTCACCTTAGGAAAGTGAGTTTGTTCAAAAATTACCTCTGTCCACCCAGCAGAAAGTGTATGTGTACCCGGTAACATGAAGCCATATGACTAACAGGCACTCAGGGTTATCTGGGGTAAGAATAATTGTGTTCTGCCACTATTGTGCAGTTGACTCATCAAAATATAACACATGTATACAATTCTTCCATTTGTAAAGTGACGTCTACCACTATTCTGCAATTGTCACGTAAAACTATAGTACATAGAAATGTGTTTATTACATGTGATGGGAAGTTGTCCTGTGTGTAGTGCTCAGGTCACAAATCTGTTCAAGTTAAGCACCGTTGAGCTCGGACAGTAATTGGATGGTTGACCGTGTTTGGCAGTTTCACTTCTGAGTGTTTCTAGGACGTCGGTCCTGCCCCAGAAAGAAGTACATGTGAAATATGTGGTCTCACCTAAGGCAAGTGAGTTTGTTCAAGAATTACCTCTGTCCACCCATCAGAAAGTGTATGTGTTCCCGGTGACATCAAGTCATATGACTAACAGGCACTCAGGGTTATCTGGGGTAAGGATAATTGTGTTCTGCCACTTTTGTGCAGTTCACACATCAAAATCTGATACAAGTATACCATTCTGCCATGTGTAAAGTGACGTCTACCACTTTTCTGCAATTGTCACGTAAAACTATAGTACATAGAAATATTGTAACCCCCTTGGGGTGCACGTTGGAAGACAAATAACACAAGGAGATGATGAAGCAGAGTAGGAGAGTTTGCAAATGATGCATGCAAACTTTCTGTTTAATTTTGTTAAAACGGCAACAATGCCAATGCAACTTTGGCTAACAAAGTGATAAAATAAATGATGCCAATAAATATAGTCAGGTCTGATAAGACACTAGTTTGCCTATAGATTGGCTTAATGACAAGGCTCAGTCTCCAAGGAAAATAATGGTTATTATGCTACATATATTTTGACTCAAATTGTATCTTGCAGAAATGATACTCTGTATATAGTGTTACCAAGTGATTGCAAATTTGACTTAAAATATATACCTAGTGATAGTCAGGATAATAAATGCAAGTTGGTAGGGATGCCAGGTGAAGGTCAGTTCAAATGACTTCTACAATCGGAATCTTAACCTTAGAACAAGTAATGAGTGGATGAATGGATGAGGATCGAGTGAATGTGTCAGTTGTGAGTAATTGTAGTTGTCCTTGGGCCTTGACCAGTATTTATAGACATCATCAGGAGGTCATGTGACCTTTCTCAGCCAATCAGAACACAGGTTTGATGGCTTTCCTACACAAATCACTGCATAGGCAGTATTGTTTCTAACACAAGTAAGTGATCACTAATTGTCCTGTTGTTGTCCTGTTACTCCGAAATTGATTAGGACACAGTAGAAATAATTAGGACATCAAGACAATTTGTTATAATTAAACGGACAATATCTTTCTGTCAACGTAGCGTCAGCGGCCGCCATCTTGGTTGGTGGTCAGCTCAAATGACAGGTGAAATGTACAAAATATTCAGTTTCCTTATCATTTGGTGTTGTCCTCATGTGATAAAAAGTGTCCGAAAAGATTAAACACAATGGACATCTGTGTTTTGTGGTGACATTTGATATAACAAGAATAAGGGCAACCATATAGTTACACCAAGTGACTAGGACGACATTTTGACAGACGTCAAATGCATGCTACGTCTATTGACAACTTGGTGTCAATGTAACGTAAATGTGCCCTGTTTCCAGGAATTTATGTTGTCCTACGTGTCCTTTAATAATTCGGACACTAACGAGATTGCTAAGATATTTGGTAAAAGCAAACAGAGAAAACGGACAACAGAATGTCAAACAGTGCCATGAATGATTGTCGGCGAGAAATGTCAAAACATGGAATGACTGTCATGTTTGAGGTACAAATGTAGGAAATACAGGAGATTATATGTTGTCCTCTCTGTCTTAAAACAATGCATTTCTATCACAGATTCCAGGAAAATACCAGATAATGATTTTGTGGCTTTTGATATAAAAACGGACATTCAGTTTATAAACCGTCACTCAACCTAACGTAAAACGTTGACAGGTCACCGTAACCTGAGAAATGTCAAATTGATCAAATTCATTATTCACAGCAATCAGGGGTAATCTATATCAGTATCCATCATGGAAAACACTTAAAAAACACTTCTGAACAAGGAAGTTATCAGAAAATCGCCATTAACCAGTGTAATAGGTCATTGTTTACATGGGTCACCGGTCAGACATACTTTCTATAAATAACCAGGGAGCAGGAGTGCACACAAGAAATAGTCCCTGACAAACATTGTTGCTATCATCCACAATGCACAATGATTCCAGACATAGAATAAAATACAAGTTAGATACACTAAATACATAAGCCTGTACAATAACTGTGAAGGATGAAACACCAGTAGTAAAATCCTGCATGAATATCAATAGCGTAGTAACACGCAGTGGTAATTAGGTCATGTCTGACAAGTGCTGCTACCGGGAACGTTCAGTGCTAGATAAAACATAGATGTCAACAGTGGACATGCCCCCTTAAAGTGACACAAGTAAGTGAACTTCAGAACCAGGTAACTGTCTATGATGTTGCCATCTTATTATTTACTTTAAGGTTAAAAAAAATGTGAATGGACATTTGCAGGTAGATCATGATATAGCGAAAATAGGTGACATGCGTGATGGACAATGTTAACATTATGTTTTGGATACTTTTACTGTATTTACTTAGATTCCATTACAAAATATTCATTACATGTGATATGAAGTTGTCCTGTGTGTAGTGCTCAGGTCACAAATCAGTTGAAGTTAGGCACCGTTGAGATCGGACGCTCCTTGGATGGTTGACCGTGTTTGGCAGTTTGACTTCTGAGTGTTTCTAGGACGTCGGTCCTGCCCCAGAAAGAAGTACATGTGAAATATGTGGTCTCACCTTAGGCAAGTGAGTCTGTTCAAGAATTACCTCTGTCCACCCATCAGAAAGCTTATGTGTACCCGGTGACATCAAGCCATATGACTAACAGGCACTCTGACATGTGTAAAGTAACGTCTACCACTATTCTGCAAGTGTCACGTAAAGTTATTATACATTGAAATAAGTTCATTACGAGTGGACCTGTGTGTAGTGCTCAGGTCACAAATCAGTTGAACTTAAGCACCGTTGAGCTCGGACGCTCCTTGGATGGGTGACCATGTTGGTCAGCTTGGCTCCTGAGTGTTTCTAGGACGTCGGTTCTGCCCCACAGCGAAGTACATGTGAATGAAGTGGTCTCAAGTGGTTAATGCAAGAAGTAGCACTGTCCACCCAGAAGAAAGTGTATGTGTACCCGGTGACATCAAGCCATATGACTCACAGGCACTTGTTGTTATCTGGAATAAGAAGAATGATGTTCTGCCACTATTCTGCATTTGACAAATGAAAACAAAAAAACACGTATACAATTCTGCCATGTGTAAAGTGACGTCTACCACTATACTATTGTTATCACATGAAAATCTAATGTATGTATACCGTTCTGCTATGTGTAGCCCTACTTCTTCTAAAATTCTGCAGTTAACACGTAAAAGTATCATACATAGAAATAGCTTCATTATATGTGGTGGCGAGTGGTCCTGTGTGTAGTGCTCAGGTCACAAATCAGTTGAAGTTAGGCACCGTTGAGATCGGACGCTCCTTGGATGGTTGGCCGTGTTTGGCAGTTTGACTTCTGAGTGTTTCTAGGACGTCGGTCCTGCCCGACAACGAAGTATATGTGAAACATGAGGACTCACCTTAGGAAAGTGAGTTTGTTCAAGAATTACCTCTGTCCAAACAGCAGAAAGTGTATGTGTTCCTGGTGACATCAAGCCACATGTCTCACAGGCACTCGGGTTATCTGGGGTAAGAATAATTGTGTTCTGCCACTATTGTGCAGTTGACACATCAAAATATAATACATGTATACATACCATTCTGCCATGTGTAAAGGGACGTCTACCACTATTCTGCAAGTGTCACTTAAAAATATAATACATAGAAATATGTTCATTACATGTGGTGGCGAGTGGTCCTGTGTGTAGTGCTCAGGTCACAAATCAGTTGAAGTTAGGCACCGTTGAGATCGGACGCTCCTTGGATGGTTGACCGTGTTTGGGAGTTTCACTTCTGAGTGTTTCTAGGACGTCGGTCCTGCCCGAGAACGAAGTTTATGTGAAACATGAGGACTCACCTTAGGAAAGTGAGTTTGTTCAAAAATTACCTCTGTCCACCCAGCAGAAAGTGTATGTGTACCCGGTAACATGAAGCCATATGACTAACAGGCACTCAGGGTTATCTGGGGTAAGAATAATTGTGTTCTGCCACTATTGTGCAGTTGACTCATCAAAATATAATACATGTATACAATTCTTCCATTTGTAAAGTGACGTCTACCACTATTCTGCAATTGTCACGTAAAACTATAGTACATAGAAATGTGTTTATTACATGTGATGGGAAGTTGTCCTGTGTGTAGTGCTCAGGTCACAAATCTGTTCAAGTTAAGCACCGTTGAGCTCGGACAGTAATTGGATGGTTGACCGTGTTTGGCAGTTTGACTTCTGAGTGTTTCTAGGACGTCGGTCCTGCCCCAGAAAGAAGTACATGTGAAATATGTGGTCTCACCTAAGGCAAGTGAGTTTGTTCAAGAATTACCTCTGTCCACCCATCAGAAAGTGTATGTGTTCCCGGTGACATCAAGTCATATGACTAACAGGCACTCAGGGTTATCTGGGGTAAGGATAATTGTGTTCTGCCACTTTTGTGCAGTTCACACATCAAAATCTGATACAAGTATACCATTCTGCCATGTGTAAAGTGACGTCTACCACTTTTCTGCAATTGTCACGTAAAACTATAGTACATAGAAATATTGTAACCCCCTTGGGGTGCACGTTGGAAGACAAATAACACAAGGAGATGATGAAGCAGAGTAGGAGAGTTTGCAAATGATGCATGCAAACTTTCTGTTTAATTTTGTTAAAACGGCAACAATGCCAATGCAACTTTGGCTAACAAAGTGATAAAATAAATGATGCCAATAAATATAGTCAGGTCTGATAAGACACTAGTTTGCCTATAGATTGGCTTAATGACAAGGCTCAGTCTCCAAGGAAAATAATGGTTATTATGCTACATATATTTTGACTCAAATTGTATCTTGCAGAAATGATACTCTGTATATAGTGTTACCAAGTGATTGCAAATTTGACTTAAAATATATACCTAGTGATAGTCAGGATAATAAATGCAAGTTGGTAGGGATGCCAGGTGAAGGTCAGTTCAAATGACTTCTACAATCGGAATCTTAACCTTAGAACAAGTAATGAGTGGATGAATGGATGAGGATCGAGTGAATGTGTCAGTTGTGAGTAATTGTAGTTGTCCTTGGGCCTTGACCAGTATTTATAGACATCATCAGGAGGTCATGTGACCTTTCTCAGCCAATCAGAACACAGGTTTGATGGCTTTCCTACACAAAGCACTGCATAGGCAGTATTGTTTCTAACACAAGTAAGTGATCACTAATTGTCCTGTTGTTGTCCTGTTACTCCGAAATTGATTAGGACACAGTAGAAATAATTAGGACATCAAGACAATTTGTTATAATTAAACGGACAATATCTTTCTGTCAACGTAGCGTCAGCGGCCGCCATCTTGGTTGGTGGTCAGCTCAAATGACAGGTGAAATGTACAAAATATTCAGTTTCCTTATCATTTGGTGTTGTCCTCATGTGATAAAAAGTGTCCGAAAAGATTAAACACAATGGACATCTGTGTTTTGTGGTGACATTTGATATAACAAGAATAAGGGCAACCATATAGTTACACCAAGTGACTAGGACGACATTTTGACAGACGTCAAATGCATGCTACGTCTATTGACAACTTGGTGTCAATGTAACGTAAATGTGCCCTGTTTCCAGGAATTTATGTTGTCCTACGTGTCCTTTAATAATTCGGACACTAACGAGATTGCTAAGATATTTGGTAAAAGCAAACAGAGAAAACGGACAACAGAATGTCAAACAGTGCCATGAATGATTGTCGGCGAGAAATGTCAAAACATGGAATGACTGTCATGTTTGAGGTACAAATGTAGGAAATACAGGAGATTATATGTTGTCCTCTCTGTCTTAAAACAATGCATTTCTATCACAGATTCCAGGAAAATACCAGATAATGATTTTGTGGCTTTTGATATAAAAACGGACATTCAGTTTATAAACCGTCACTCAACCTAACGTAAAACGTTGACAGGTCACCGTAACCTGAGAAATGTCAAATTGATCAAATTCATTATTCACAGCAATCAGGGGTAATCTATATCAGTATCCATCATGGAAAACATTTAAAAAACACTTCTGAACAAGGAAGTTATCAGAAAATCGCCATTAACCAGTGTAATAGGTCATTGTTTACATGGGTCACCGGTCAGACATACTTTCTATAAATAACCAGGGAGCAGGAGTGCACACAAGAAATAGTCCCTGACAAACATTGTTGCTATCATCCACAATGCACAATGATTCCAGACATAGGTCACAAATCAGTTGAAGTTAGGCACCGTTCAGATCGGACGCTCCTTGGATGGTTGACCGTGTTTGGCAGTTTGACTTCTGAGTGTTTCTAGGACGTCGGTCCTGCCCGACAACGAAGTATATGTGAAACATGAGGACTCACCTTAGGAAAGTGAGTTTGTTCAAGAATTACCTCTGTCCAAACAGCAGAAAGTGTATGTGTTCCTGGTGACATCAAGCCACATGTCTCACAGGCACTCGGGTTATCTGGGGTAAGAATAATTGTGTTCTGCCACTATTGTGCAGTTGACTCATCAAAATATAATACATGTATACATACCATTCTGCCATGTGTAAAGGGACGTCTACCACTATTCTGCAAGTGTCACTTAAAAATATAATACATAGAAATATGTTCATTACATGTGGTGGCGAGTGGTCCTGTGTGTAGTGCTCAGGTCACAAATCAGTTGAAGTTAGGCACCGTTGAGCTCGGACGCTCCTTGGATGGGTGAACATATTGGTCAGCTTGGCTCCTCAGAGTTTCTAGGACGTCGGTTCTGCCCCACAGCGAAGTACATGTGAATGAAGTGGTCTCACCTTAGACAAGTGAGTTTGTTCAAAAATTACCTCTGTCCACCCAGCAGAAAGTGTATGTGTACCCGGTAACATGAAGCCATATGACTAACAGGCACTCAGGGTTATCTAGGGTAAGAATAATTGTGTTCTGCCACTATTGTGCAGTTGACTCATCAAAATATAATACATGTATACAATTCTTCCATTTGTAAAGTGACGTCTACCACTATTCTGCAATTGTCACGTAAAACTATAGTACATAGAAATGTGTTTATTACATGTGATATGAAGTTGTCCTGTGTGTAGTGCTCAGGTCACAAATCAGTTGAAGTTAGGCACCGTTGAGATCGGACGCTCCTTGGATGGTTGACCGTGTTTGGCAGTTTGACTTCTGAGTGTTTCTAGAACGTCGGTCCTGCCCGACAACGAAGTATATGTGAAACATGAGGACTCACCTTAGGAAAGTGAGTTTGTTCAAGAATTACCTCTGTCCAAACAGCAGAAAGTGTATGTGTTCCTGGTGACATCAAGCCACATGTCTCACAGGCACTCGGGTTATCTGGGGTAAGAATAATTGTGTTCTGCCACTATTGTGCAGTTGACACATCAAAATATAATACATGTATACATACCATTCTGCCATGTGTAAAGGGACGTCTACCACTATTCTGCAAGTGTCACTTAAAAATATAATACATAGAAATATGTTCATTACATGTGGTGGCGAGTGGTCCTGTGTGTAGTGCTCAGGTCACAAATCAGTTGAAGTTAAGCACCGTTGAGCTCGGACGCTCCTTGGATGGGTGACCATTTTGGTCAGCTTGGCTGCTCAGAGTTTCTAGGACGTCGGTTCTGCCCCACAGCGAAGTACATGTGAAAGAAGTGGTCTCACCTTAGACAATTGAGTTTGTTCAAAAATTACCTCTGTCCACCCAGCAGAAAGTGTATGTGTACCCGGTAACATGAAGCCATATGACTAACAGGCACTCAGGGTTATCTGGGGTAAGAATAATTGTGTTCTGCCACTATTGTGCAGTTGACTCATCAAAATATAATACATGTATACAATTCTTCCATTTGTAAAGTGACGTCTACCACTATTCTGCAATTGTCATGTAGAACTATAGTACATAGAAATGTGTTTATTACATGTGATGGGAAGTTGTCCTGTGTGTAGTGCTCAGGTCACAAATCTGTTCAAGTTAAGCACCGTTGAGCTCGGACAGTATTTGGATGGTTGACCGTGTTTGGCAGTTTGACTTCTGAGTGTTTCTAGGACGTCGGTCCTGCCCCAGAAAGAAGTACATGTGAAATATGTGGTCTCACCTAAGGCAAGTGAGTTTGTTCAAGAATTACCTCTGTCCACCCATCAGAAAGTGTATGTGTTCCCGGTGACATCAAGTCATATGACTAACAGGCACTCAGGGTTATCTGGGGTAAGGATAATTGTGTTCTGCCACTTTTGTGCAGTTCACACATCAAAATCTGATACAAGTATACCATTCTGCCATGTGTAAAGTGACGTCTACCACTTTTCTGCAATTGTCACGTAAAACTATAGTACATAGAAATATTGTAACCCCCTTGGGGTGCACGTTGGAAGACAAATAACACAAGGAGATGATGAAGCAGAGTAGGAGAGTTTGCAATGATGCATGCAAACTTTCTGTTTAATTTTGTTAAAACGGCAACAATGCCAATGCAACTTTGGCTAACAAAGTGATAAAATAAATGATGCCAATAAATATAGTCAGGTCTGATAAGACACTAGTTTGCCTATAGATTGGCTTAATGACAAGGCTCAGTCTCCAAGGAAAATAATGGTTATTATGCTACATATATTTTGACTCAAATTGTATCTTGCAGAAATGATACTCTGTATATAGTGTTACCAAGTGATTGCAAATTTGACTTAAAATATATACCTAGTGATAGTCAGGATAATAAATGCAAGTTGGTAGGGATGCCAGGTGAAGGTCAGTTCAAATAACTTCTACAATCGGAATCTTAACCTTAGAACAAGTAATGAGTGGATGAATGGATGAGGATCGAGTGAATGTGTCAGTTGTGAGTAATTGTAGTTGTCCTTGGGCCTTGACCAGTGATCGTATTTATAGACATCATCAGGAGGTCATGTGACCTTTCTCAGCCAATCAGAACACAGGTTTGATGGCTTTCCTACACAAAGCACTGCATAGGCAGTATTGTTTCTAACACAAGTAAGTGATCGCTAATTGTCCTGTTGTTGTCCTGTTACTCCGAAATTGATTAGGACACAGTAGAAATAATTAGGACATCAAGACAATTTGTTATAATTAAACGGACAATATCTTTCTGTCAACGTAGCGTCAGCGGCCGCCATCTTGGTTGGTGGTCAGCTCAAATGACAGGTGAAATGTACAAAATATTCAGTTTCCTTATCATTTGGTGTTGTCCTCATGTGATAAAAAGTGTCCGAAAAGATTAAACACAATGGACATCTGTGTTTTGTGGTGACATTTGATATAACAAGAATAAGGGCAACCATATAGTTACACCAAGTGACTAGGACGACATTTTGACAGACGTCAAATGCATGCTACGTCTATTGACAACTTGGTGTCAATGTAACGTAAATGTGCCCTGTTTCCAGGAATTTATGTTGTCCTACGCGTCCTTTAATAATTCGGACACTAACGAGATTGCTAAGATATTTGGTAAAAGCAAACATAGAAAACGGACAACAGAATGTCAAACAGTGCCATGAATGATTGTCGGCGAGAAATGTCAAAACATGGAATGACTGTCATGTTTGAGGTACAAATGTAGGAAATACAGGAGATTATATGTTGTCCTCTCTGTCTTAAAACAATGCATTTCTATCACAGATTCCAGGAAAATACCAGATAATGATTTTGTGGCTTTTGATATAAAAACGGACATTCAGTTTATAAACCGTCACTCAACCTAACGTAAAACGTTGACAGGTCACCGTAACCTGAGAAATGTCAAATTGATCAAATTCATTATTCACAGCAATCAGGGGTAATCTATATCAGTATCCATCATGGAAAACACTTAAAAAACACTTCTGAACAAGGAAGTTATCAGAAAATCGCCATTAACCAGTGTAATAGGTCATTGTTTACATGGGTCACCGGTCAGACATACTTTCTATAAATAACCAGGGAGCAGGAGTGCACACAAGAAATAGTCCCTGACAAACATTGTTGCTATCATCCACAATGCACAATGATTCCAGACATAGAATAAAATACAAGTTAGATACACTAAATACATAAGCCTGTACAATAACTGTGAAGGATGAAACACCAGTAGTAAAATCCTGCATGAATATCAATAGCGTAGTAACACGCAGTGGTAATTAGGTCATGTCTGACAAGTGCTGCTACCGGGAACGTTCAGTGCTAGATAAAACATAGATGTCAACAGTGGACATGCCCCCTTAAAGTGACACAAGTAAGTGAACTTCAGAACCAGGTAACTGTCTATGATGTTGCCATCTTATTATTTACTTTAAGGTTAAAAAAAATGTGAATGGACATTTGCAGGTAGATCATGATATAGCGAAAATAGGTGACATGCGTGATGGACAATGTTAACATTATGTTTTGGATACTTTTACTGTATTTACTTAGATTCCATTACAAAATATTCATTACATGTGATATGAAGTTGTCCTGTGTGTAGTGCTCAGGTCACAAATCAGTTGAAGTTAGGCACCGTTGAGATCGGACGCTCCTTGGATGGTTGACCGTGTTTGGCAGTTTGACTTCTGAGTGTTTCTAGGACGTCGGTCCTGCCCGACAACGAAGTATATGTGAAACATGAGGACTCACCTTAGGAAAGTGAGTTTGTTCAAGAATTACCTCTGTCCAAACAGCAGAAAGTGTATGTGTTCCTGGTGACATCAAGCCACATGTCTCACAGGCACTCGGGTTATCTGGGGTAAGAATAATTGTGTTCTGCCACTATTGTGCAGTTGACACATCAAAATATAATACATGTATACATACCATTCTGTCATGTGTAAAGGGACGTTTACCACTATTCTGCAAGTGTCACTTAAAAATATAATACATAGAAATATGTTCATTACATGTGGTGGCGAGTGGTCCTGTGTGTAGTGCTCAGGTCACAAATCAGTTGAAGTTAGGCACCGTTGAGATCGGACGCTCCTTGGATGGTTGACCGTGTTTGGCAGTTTGACTTCTGAGTGTTTCTAGAACGTCGGTCCTGCCCGACAACGAAGTATATGTGAAACATGAGGACTCACCTTAGGAAAGTGAGTTTGTTCAAGAATTACCTCTGTCCAAACAGCAGAAAGTGTATGTGTTCCTGGTGACATCAAGCCACATGTCTCACAGGCACTCGGGTTATCGGGGGTAAGAATAATTGTGTTCTGCCACTATTGTGCAGTTGACACATCAAAATATAATACATGTATACATACCATTCTGCCATGTGTAAAGGGACGTCTACCACTATTCTGCAAGTGTCACTTAAAAATATAATACATAGAAATATGTTCATTACATGTGGTGGCGAGTGGTCCTGTGTGTAGTGCTCAGGTCACAAATCAGTTGAAGTTAAGCATCGTTGAGCTCGGACGCTCCTTGGATGGGTGACCATATTGGTCAGCTTGGCTCCTCAGAGTTTCTAGGACGTCGGTTCTGCCCCACAGCGAAGTACATGTGAATGAAGTGGTCTCACCTTAGACAATTGAGTTTGTTCAAAAATTACCTCTGTCCACCCAGCAGAAAGTGTATGTGTACCCGGTAACATGAAGCCATATGACTAACAGCCACTCAGGGTTATCTGGGGTAAGAATAGTTGTGTTCTGCCACTATTGTGCAGTTGACTCATCAAAATATAATACATGTATACAATTCTTCCATTTGTAAAGTGACGTCTACCACTATTCTGCAATTGTCACGTAAAACTATAGTACATAGAAATGTGTTTATTACATGTGATGGGAAGTTGTCCTGTGTGTAGTGCTCAGGTCACAAATCTGTTCAAGTTAAGCACCGTTGAGCTCGGACAGTAATTGGATGGTTGACCGTGTTTGGCAGTTTGACTTCTGAGTGTTTCTAGGACGTCGGTCCTGCCCCAGAAAGAAGTACATGTGAAATATGTGGTCTCACCTAAGGCAAGTGAGTTTGTTCAAGAATTACCTCTGTCCACCCATCAGAAAGTGTATGTGTTCCCGGTGACATCAAGTCATATGACTAACAGGCACTCAGGGTTATCTGGGGTAAGGATAATTGTGTTCTGCCACTTTTGTGCAGTTCACACATCAAAATCTGATACAAGTATACCATTCTGCCATGTGTAAAGTGACGTCTACCACTTTTCTGCAATTGTCACGTAAAACTATAGTACATAGAAATATTGTAACCCCCTTGGGGTGCACGTTGGAAGACAAATAACACAAGGAGATGATGAAGCAGAGTAGGAGAGTTTGCAATGATGCATGCAAACTTTCTGTTTAATTTTGTTAAAACGGCAACAATGCCAATGCAACTTTGGCTAACAAAGTGATAAAATAAATGATGCCAATAAATATAGTCAGGTCTGATAAGACACTAGTTTGCCTATAGATTGGCTTAATGACAAGGCTCAGTCTCCAAGGAAAATAATGGTTATTATGCTACATATATTTTGACTCAAATTGTATCTTGCAGAAATGATACTCTGTATATAGTGTTACCAAGTGATTGCAAATTTGACTTAAAATATATACCTAGTGATAGTCAGGATAATAAATGCAAGTTGGTAGGGATGCCAGGTGAAGGTCAGTTCAAATGACTTCTACAATCGGAATCTTAACCTTAGAACAAGTAATGAGTGGATGAATGGATGAGGATCGAGTGAATGTGTCAGTTGTGAGTAATTGTAGTTGTCCTTGGGCCTTGACCAGTGATCGTATTTATAGACATCATCAGGAGGTCATGTGACCTTTCTCAGCCAATCAGAACACAGGTTTGATGGCTTTCCTACACAAAGCACTGCATAGGCAGTATTGTTTCTAACACAAGTAAGTGATCGCTAATTGTCCTGTTGTTGTCCTGTTAGTCCGAAATTGATTAGGACACAGTAGAAATAATTAGGACATCAAGACAATTTGTTATAATTAAACGGACAATATCTTTCTGTCAACGTAGCGTCAGCGGCCGCCATCTTGGTTGGTGGTCAGCTCAAATGACAGGTGAAATGTACAAAATATTCAGTTTCCTTATCATTTGGTGTTGTCCTCATGTGATAAAAAGTGTCCGAAAAGATTAAACACAATGGACATCTGTGTTTTGTGGTGACATTTGATATAACAAGAATAAGGGCAACCATATAGTTACACCAAGTGACTAGGACGACATTTTGACAGACGTCAAATGCATGCTACGTCTATTGACAACTTGGTGTCAATGTAACGTAAATGTGCCCTGTTTCCAGGAATTTATGTTGTCCTACGCGTCCTTTAATAATTCGGACACTAACGAGATTGCTAAGATATTTGGTAAAAGCAAACATAGAAAACGGACAACAGAATGTCAAACAGTGCCATGAATGATTGTCGGCGAGAAATGTCAAAACATGGAATGACTGTCATGTTTGAGGTACAAATGTAGGAAATACAGGAGATTATATGTTGTCCTCTCTGTCTTAAAACAATGCATTTCTATCACAGATTCCAGGAAAATACCAGATAATGATTTTGTGGCTTTTGATATAAAAACGGACATTCAGTTTATAAACCGTCACTCAACCTAACGTAAAACGTTGACAGGTCACCGTAACCTGAGAAATGTCAAATTGATCAAATTCATTATTCACAGCAATCAGGGGTAATCTATATCAGTATCCATCATGGAAAACACTTAAAAAACACTTCTGAACAAGGAAGTTATCAGAAAATCGCCATTAACCAGTGTAATAGGTCATTGTTTACATGGGTCACCGGTCAGACATACTTTCTATAAATAACCAGGGAGCAGGAGTGCACACAAGAAATAGTCCCTGACAAACATTGTTGCTATCATCCACAATGCACAATGATTCCAGACATAGAATAAAATACAAGTTAGATACACTAAATACATAAGCCTGTACAATAACTGTGAAGGATGAAACACCAGTAGTAAAATCCTGCATGAATATCAATAGCGTAGTAACACGCAGTGGTAATTAGGTCATGTCTGACAAGTGCTGCTACCGGGAACGTTCAGTGCTAGATAAAACATAGATGTCAACAGTGGACATGCCCCCTTAAAGTGACACAAGTAAGTGAACTTCAGAACCAGGTAACTGTCTATGATGTTGCCATCTTATTATTTACTTTAAGGTTAAAAAAAATGTGAATGGACATTTGCAGGTAGATCATGATATAGCGAAAATAGGTGACATGCGTGATGGACAATGTTAACATTATGTTTTGGATACTTTTACTGTATTTACTTAGATTCCATTACAAAATATTCATTACATGTGATATGAAGTTGTCCTGTGTGTAGTGCTCAGGTCACAAATCAGTTGAAGTTAGGCACCGTTGAGATCGGACGCTCCTTGGATGGTTGACCGTGTTTGGCAGTTTGACTTCTGAGTGTTTCTAGAACGTCGGTCCTGCCCGACAACGAAGTATATGTGAAACATGAGGACTCACCTTAGGAAAGTGAGTTTGTTCAAGAATTACCTCTGTCCAAACAGCAGAAAGTGTATGTGTTCCTGGTGACATCAAGCCACATGTCTCACAGGCACTCGGGTTATCTGGGGTAAGAATAATTGTGTTCTGCCACTATTGTGCAGTTGACACATCAAAATATAATACATGTATACATACCATTCTGCCATGTGTAAAGGGACGTCTACCACTCTTCTGCAAGTGTCACTTAAAAATATAATACATAGAAATATGTTCATTACATGTGGTGGCGAGTGGTCCTGTGTGTAGTGCTCAGGTCACCAATCAGTTGAAGTTAGGCACCGTTGAGCTCGGACGCTCCTTGGATGGTGGACCGTGTTTGGCAGTTTGACTTCTGAGTGTTTCTAGGACGTCGGTCCTGCCCGACAACGAAGTATATGTGAAACATGAGGACTCACCTTAGGAAAGTGAGATTGTTCAAGAATTACCTCTGTCCAAACAGCAGAAAGTGTATGTGTTCCTGGTGACATCAAGCCACATGTCTCACAGGCACTCGGGTTATCTGGGGTAAGAATAATTGTGTTCTCCCACTATTGTGCAGTTGACTCATCAAAATATAATACATGTATACATACCATTCTGCCATGTGTAAAGGGACGTCTACCACTCTTCTGCAAGTGTCACTTAAAAATATAATACATAGAAATATGTTCATTACATGTGGTGGCGAGTGGTCCTGTGTGTAGTGCTCAGGTCACAAATCAGTTGAAGTTAAGCATCGTTGAGCTCGGACGCTCCTTGGATGGGTGACCATATTGGTCAGCTTGGCTCCTCAGAGTTTCTAGGACGTCGGTTCTGCCCCACAGCGAAGTACATGTGAATGAAGTGGTCTCACCTTAGACAATTGAGTTTGTTCAAAAATTACCTCTGTCCACCCAGCAGAAAGTGTATGTGTACCCGGTAACATGAAGCCATATGACTAACAGCCACTCAGGGTTATCTGGGGTAAGAATAGTTGTGTTCTGCCACTATTGTGCAGTTGACTCATCAAAATATAATACATGTATACAATTCTTCCATTTGTAAAGTGACGTCTACCACTATTCTGCAATTGTCACGTAAAACTATAGTACATAGAAATGTGTTTATTACATGTGATGGGAAGTTGTCCTGTGTGTAGTGCTCAGGTCACAAATCTGTTCAAGTTAAGCACCGTTGAGCTCGGACAGTAATTGGATGGTTGACCGTGTTTGGCAGTTTGACTTCTGAGTGTTTCTAGGACGTCGGTCCTGCCCCAGAAAGAAGTACATGTGAAATATGTGGTCTCACCTAAGGCAAGTGAGTTTGTTCAAGAATTACCTCTGTCCACCCATCAGAAAGTGTATGTGTTCCCGGTGACATCAAGTCATATGACTAACAGGCACTCAGGGTTATCTGGGGTAAGGATAATTGTGTTCTGCCACTTTTGTGCAGTTCACACATCAAAATCTGATACAAGTATACCATTCTGCCATGTGTAAAGTGACGTCTACCACTTTTCTGCAATTGTCACGTAAAACTATAGTACATAGAAATATTGTAACCCCCTTGGGGTGCACGTTGGAAGACAAATAACACAAGGAGATGATGAAGCAGAGTAGGAGAGTTTGCAATGATGCATGCAAACTTTCTGTTTAATTTTGTTAAAACGGCAACAATGCCAATGCAACTTTGGCTAACAAAGTGATAAAATAAATGATGCCAATAAATATAGTCAGGTCTGATAAGACACTAGTTTGCCTATAGATTGGCTTAATGACAAGGCTCAGTCTCCAAGGAAAATAATGGTTATTATGCTACATATATTTTGACTCAAATTGTATCTTGCAGAAATGATACTCTGTATATAGTGTTACCAAGTGATTGCAAATTTGACTTAAAATATATACCTAGTGATAGTCAGGATAATAAATGCAAGTTGGTAGGGATGCCAGGTGAAGGTCAGTTCAAATGACTTCTACAATCGGAATCTTAACCTTAGAACAAGTAATGAGTGGATGAATGGATGAGGATCGAGTGAATGTGTCAGTTGTGAGTAATTGTAGTTGTCCTTGGGCCTTGACCAGTGATCGTATTTATAGACATCATCAGGAGGTCATGTGACCTTTCTCAGCCAATCAGAACACAGGTTTGATGGCTTTCCTACACAAAGCACTGCATAGGCAGTATTGTTTCTAACACAAGTAAGTGATCGCTAATTGTCCTGTTGTTGTCCTGTTAGTCCGAAATTGATTAGGACACAGTAGAAATAATTAGGACATCAAGACAATTTGTTATAATTAAACGGACAATATCTTTCTGTCAACGTAGCGTCAGCGGCCGCCATCTTGGTTGGTGGTCAGCTCAAATGACAGGTGAAATGTACAAAATATTCAGTTTCCTTATCATTTGGTGTTGTCCTCATGTGATAAAAAGTGTCCGAAAAGATTAAACACAATGGACATCTGTGTTTTGTGGTGACATTTGATATAACAAGAATAAGGGCAACCATATAGTTACACCAAGTGACTAGGACGACATTTTGACAGACGTCAAATGCATGCTACGTCTATTGACAACTTGGTGTCAATGTAACGTAAATGTGCCCTGTTTCCAGGAATTTATGTTGTCCTACGCGTCCTTTAATAATTCGGACACTAACGAGATTGCTAAGATATTTGGTAAAAGCAAACATAGAAAACGGACAACAGAATGTCAAACAGTGCCATGAATGATTGTCGGCGAGAAATGTCAAAACATGGAATGACTGTCATGTTTGAGGTACAAATGTAGGAAATACAGGAGATTATATGTTGTCCTCTCTGTCTTAAAACAATGCATTTCTATCACAGATTCCAGGAAAATACCAGATAATGATTTTGTGGCTTTTGATATAAAAACGGACATTCAGTTTATAAACCGTCACTCAACCTAACGTAAAACGTTGACAGGTCACCGTAACCTGAGAAATGTCAAATTGATCAAATTCATTATTCACAGCAATCAGGGGTAATCTATATCAGTATCCATCATGGAAAACACTTAAAAAACACTTCTGAACAAGGAAGTTATCAGAAAATCGCCATTAACCAGTGTAATAGGTCATTGTTTACATGGGTCACCGGTCAGACATACTTTCTATAAATAACCAGGGAGCAGGAGTGCACACAAGAAATAGTCCCTGACAAACATTGTTGCTATCATCCACAATGCACAATGATTCCAGACATAGAATAAAATACAAGTTAGATACACTAAATACATAAGCCTGTACAATAACTGTGAAGGATGAAACACCAGTAGTAAAATCCTGCATGAATATCAATAGCGTAGTAACACGCAGTGGTAATTAGGTCATGTCTGACAAGTGCTGCTACCGGGAACGTTCAGTGCTAGATAAAACATAGATGTCAACAGTGGACATGCCCCCTTAAAGTGACACAAGTAAGTGAACTTCAGAACCAGGTAACTGTCTATGATGTTGCCATCTTATTATTTACTTTAAGGTTAAAAAAAATGTGAATGGACATTTGCAGGTAGATCATGATATAGCGAAAATAGGTGACATGCGTGATGGACAATGTTAACATTATGTTTTGGATACTTTTACTGTATTTACTTAGATTCCATTACAAAATATTCATTACATGTGATATGAAGTTGTCCTGTGTGTAGTGCTCAGGTCACAAATCAGTTGAAGTTAGGCACCGTTGAGATCGGACGCTCCTTGGATGGTTGACCGTGTTTGGCAGTTTGACTTCTGAGTGTTTCTAGAACGTCGGTCCTGCCCGACAACGAAGTATATGTGAAACATGAGGACTCACCTTAGGAAAGTGAGTTTGTTCAAGAATTACCTCTGTCCAAACAGCAGAAAGTGTATGTGTTCCTGGTGACATCAAGCCACATGTCTCACAGGCACTCGGGTTATCTGGGGTAAGAATAATTGTGTTCTGCCACTATTGTGCAGTTGACACATCAAAATATAATACATGTATACATACCATTCTGCCATGTGTAAAGGGACGTCTACCACTCTTCTGCAAGTGTCACTTAAAAATATAATACATAGAAATATGTTCATTACATGTGGTGGCGAGTGGTCCTGTGTGTAGTGCTCAGGTCACCAATCAGTTGAAGTTAGGCACCGTTGAGCTCGGACGCTCCTTGGATGGTGGACCGTGTTTGGCAGTTTGACTTCTGAGTGTTTCTAGGACGTCGGTCCTGCCCGACAACGAAGTATATGTGAAACATGAGGACTCACCTTAGGAAAGTGAGATTGTTCAAGAATTACCTCTGTCCAAACAGCAGAAAGTGTATGTGTTCCTGGTGACATCAAGCCACATGTCTCACAGGCACTCGGGTTATCTGGGGTAAGAATAATTGTGTTCTCCCACTATTGTGCAGTTGACTCATCAAAATATAATACATGTATACATACCATTCTGCCATGTGTAAAGGGACGTCTACCACTCTTCTGCAAGTGTCACTTAAAAATATAATACATAGAAATATGTTCATTACATGTGGTGGCGAGTGGTCCTGTGTGTAGTGCTCAGGTCACAAATCAGTTGAAGTTAAGCATCGTTGAGCTCGGACGCTCCTTGGATGGGTGACCATATTGGTCAGCTTGGCTCCTCAGAGTTTCTAGGACGTCGGTTCTGCCCCACAGCGAAGTACATGTGAATGAAGTGGTCTCACCTTAGACAATTGAGTTTGTTCAAAAATTACCTCTGTCCACCCAGCAGAAAGTGTATGTGTACCCGGTAACATGAAGCCATATGACTAACAGCCACTCAGGGTTATCTGGGGTAAGAATAATTGTGTTCTGCCACTATTGTGCAGTTGACTCATCAAAATATAATACATGTATACAATTCTTCCATTTGTAAAGTGACGTCTACCACTATTCTGCAATTGTCACGTAAAACTATAGTACATAGAAATGTGTTTATTACATGTGATGGGAAGTTGTCCTGTGTGTAGTGCTCAGGTCACAAATCTGTTCAAGTTAAGCACCGTTGAGCTCGGACAGTAATTGGATGGTTGACCGTGTTTGGCAGTTTGACTTCTGAGTGTTTCTAGGACGTCGGTCCTGCCCCAGAAAGAAGTACATGTGAAATATGTGGTCTCACCTAAGGCAAGTGAGTTTGTTCAAGAATTACCTCTGTCCACCCATCAGAAAGTGTATGTGTTCCCGGTGACATCAAGTCATATGACTAACAGGCACTCAGGGTTATCTGGGGTAAGGATAATTGTGTTCTGCCACTTTTGTGCAGTTCACACATCAAAATCTGATACAAGTATACCATTCTGCCATGTGTAAAGTGACGTCTACCACTTTTCTGCAATTGTCACGTAAAACTATAGTACATAGAAATATTGTAACCCCCTTGGGGTGCACGTTGGAAGACAAATAAGACAAGGAGATGATGAAGCAGAGTAGGAGAGTTTGCAATGATGCATGCAAACTTTCTGTTTAATTTTGTTAAAACGGCAACAATGCCAATGCAACTTTGGCTAACAAAGTGATAAAATAAATGATGCCAATAAATATAGTCAGGTCTGATAAGACACTAGTTTGCCTATAGATTGGCTTAATGACAAGGCTCAGTCTCCAAGGAAAATAATGGTTATTATGCTACATATATTTTGACTCAAATTGTATCTTGCAGAAATGATACTCTGTATATAGTGTTACCAAGTGATTGCAAATTTGACTTAAAATATATACCTAGTGATAGTCAGGATAATAAATGCAAGTTGGTAGGGATGCCAGGTGAAGGTCAGTTCAAATGACTTCTACAATCGGAATCTTAACCTTAGAACAAGTAATGAGTGGATGAATGGATGAGGATCGAGTGAATGTGTCAGTTGTGAGTAATTGTAGTTGTCCTTGGGTCTTGACCAGTGATCGTATTTATAGACATCATCAGGAGGTCATGTGACCTTTCTCAGCCAATCAGAACACAGGTTTGATGGCTTTCCTACACAAAGCACTGCATAGGCAGTATTGTTTCTAACACAAGTAAGTGATCGCTAATTGTCCTGTTGTTGTCCTGTTAGTCCGAAATTGATTAGGACACAGTAGAAATAATTAGGACATCAAGACAATTTGTTATAATTAAACGGACAATATCTTTCTGTCAACGTAGCGTCAGCGGCCGCCATCTTGGTTGGTGGTCAGCTCAAATGACAGGTGAAATGTACAAAATATTCAGTTTCCTTATCATTTGGTGTTGTCCTCATGTGATAAAAAGTGTCCGAAAAGATTAAACACAATGGACATCTGTGTTTTGTGGTGACATTTGATATAACAAGAATAAGGGCAACCATATAGTTACACCAAGTGACTAGGACGACATTTTGACAGACGTCAAATGCATGCTACGTCTATTGACAACTTGGTGTCAATGTAACGTAAATGTGCCCTGTTTCCAGGAATTTATGTTGTCCTACGTGTCCTTTAATAATTCGGACACTAACGAGATTGCTAAGATATTTGGTAAAAGCAAACAGAGAAAACGGACAACAGAATGTCAAACAGTGCCATGAATGATTGTCGGCGAGAAATGTCAAAACATGGAATGACTGTCATGTTTGAGGTACAAATGTAGGAAATACAGGAGATTATATGTTGTCCTCTCTGTCTTAAAACAATGCATTTCTATCACAGATTCCAGGAAAATACCAGATAATGATTTGTGGCTTTTGATATAAAAACGGACATTCAGTTTACAAACCGTCACTCAACCTAACGTAAAACGTTGACAGGTCACCGTAACCTGAGAAATGTCAAATTGATCAAATTCATTATTCACAGCAATCAGGGGTAATCTATATCAGTATCCATCATGGAAAACACTTAAAAAACACTTCTGAACAAGGAAGTTATCAGAAAATCGCCATTAACCAGTGTAATAGGTCATTGTTTACATGGGTCACCGGTCAGACATACTTTCTATAAATAACCAGGGAGCAGGAGTGCACACAAGAAATAGTCCCTGACAAACATTGTTGCTATCATCCACAATGCACAATGATTCCAGACATAGAATAAAATACAAGTTAGATACACTAAATACATAAGCCTGTACAATAACTGTGAAGGATGAAACACCAGTAGTAAAATCCTGCATGAATATCAATAGCGTAGTAACACGCAGTGGTAATTAGGTCATGTCTGACAAGTGCTGCTACCGGGAACGTTCAGTGCTAGATAAAACATAGATGTCAACAGTGGACATGCCCCCTTAAAGTGACACAAGTAAGTGAACTTCAGAACCAGGTAACTGTCTATGATGTTGCCATCTTATTATTTACTTTAAGGTTAAAAAAAATGTGAATGGACATTTGCAGGTAGATCATGATATAGCGAAAATAGGTGACATGCGTGATGGACAATGTTAACATTATGTTTTGGATACTTTTACTGTATTTACTTAGATTCCATTACAAAATATTCATTACATGTGATATGAAGTTGTCGTGTGTGTAGTGCTCAGGTCACAAATCAGTTGAAGTTAGGCACCGTTGAGATCGGACGCTCCTTGGATGGTTGGCCGTGTTTGGCAGTTTGACTTCTGAGTGTTTCTAGGACGTCGGTCCTGCCCGACAACGAAGTATATGTGAAACATGAGGACTCACCTTAGGAAAGTGAGTTTGTTCAAGAATTACCTCTGTCCAAACAGCAGAAAGTGTATGTGTTCCTGGTGACATCAAGCCACATGTCTCACAGGCACTCGGGTTATCTGGGGTAAGAATAATTGTGTTCTGCCACTATTGTGCAGTTGACACATCAAAATATAATACATGTATACATACCATTCTGCCATGTGTAAAGGGACGTCTACCACTATTCTGCAAGTGTCACTTAAAAATATAATACATAGAAATATGTTCATTACATGTGGTGGCGAGTGGTCCTGTGTGTAGTGCTCAGGTCACAAATCAGTTGAAGTTAGGCACCGTTGAGATCGGACGCTCCTTGGATGGTTGACCGTGTTTGGGAGTTTCACTTCTGAGTGTTTCTAGGACGTCGGTCCTGCCCGAGAACGAAGTTTATGTGAAACATGAGGACTCACCTTAGGAAAGTGAGTTTGTTCAAAAATTACCTCTGTCCACCCAGCAGAAAGTGTATGTGTACCCGTTAACATGAAGCCATATGACTAACAGGCACTCAGGGTTATCTGGGGTAAGAATAATTGTGTTCTGCCACTATTGTGCAGTTGACTCATCAAAATATAATACATGTATACAATTCTTCCATTTGTAAAGTGACGTCTACCACTATTCTGCAATTGTCACGTAAAACTATAGTACATAGAAATGTGTTTATTACATGTGATGGGAAGTTGTCCTGTGTGTAGTGCTCAGGTCACAAATCTGTTCAAGTTAAGCACCGTTGAGCTCGGACAGTAATTGGATGGTTGACCGTGTTTGGCAGTTTGACTTCTGAGTGTTTCTAGGACGTCGGTCCTGCCCCAGAAAGAAGTACATGTGAAATATGTGGTCTCACCTAAGGCAAGTGAGTTTGTTCAAGAATTACCTCTGTCCACCCATCAGAAAGTGTATGTGTTCCCGGTGACATCAAGTCATATGACTAACAGGCACTCAGGGTTATCTGGGGTAAGGATAATTGTGTTCTGCCACTTTTGTGCAGTTCACACATCAAAATCTGATACAAGTATACCATTCTGCCATGTGTAAAGTGACGTCTACCACTTTTCTGCAATTGTCACGTAAAACTATAGTACATAGAAATATTGTAACCCCCTTGGGGTGCACGTTGGAAGACAAATAACACAAGGAGATGATGAAGCAGAGTAGGAGAGTTTGCAATGATGCATGCAAACTTTCTGTTTAATTTTGTTAAAACGGCAACAATGCCAATGCAACTTTGGCTAACAAAGTGATAAAATAAATGATGCCAATAAATATAGTCAGGTCTGATAAGACACTAGTTTGCCTATAGATTGGCTTAATGACAAGGCTCAGTCTCCAAGGAAAATAATGGTTATTATGCTACATATATTTTGACTCAAATTGTATCTTGCAGAAATGATACTCTGTATATAGTGTTACCAAGTGATTGCAAATTTGACTTAAAATATATACCTAGTGATAGTCAGGATAATAAATGCAAGTTGGTAGGGATGCCAGGTGAAGGTCAGTTCAAATGACTTCTACAATCGGAATCTTAACCTTAGAACAAGTAATGAGTGGATGAATGGATGAGGATCGAGTGAATGTGTCAGTTGTGAGTAATTGTAGTTGTCCTTGGGTCTTGACCAGTGATCGTATTTATAGACATCATCAGGAGGTCATGTGACCTTTCTCAGCCAATCAGAACACAGGTTTGATGGCTTTCCTACACAAAGCACTGCATAGGCAGTATTGTTTCTAACACAAGTAAGTGATCACTAATTGTCCTGTTGTTGTCCTGTTACTCCGAAATTGATTAGGACACAGTAGAAATAATTAGGACATCAAGACAATTTGTTATAATTAAACGGACAATATCTTTCTGTCAACGTAGCGTCAGCGGCCGCCATCTTGGTTGGTGGTCAGCTCAAATGACAGGTGAAATGTACAAAATATTCAGTTTCCTTATCATTTGGTGTTGTCCTCATGTGATAAAAAGTGTCCGAAAAGATTAAACACAATGGACATCTGTGTTTTGTGGTGACATTTGATATAACAAGAATAAGGGCAACCATATAGTTACACCAAGTGACTAGGACGACATTTTGACAGACGTCAAATGCATGCTACGTCTATTGACAACTTGGTGTCAATGTAACGTAAATGTGCCCTGTTTCCAGGAATTTATGTTGTCCTACGTGTCCTTTAATAATTCGGACACTAACGAGATTGCTAAGATATTTGGTAAAAGCAAACAGAGAAAACGGACAACAGAATGTCAAACAGTGCCATGAATGATTGTCGGCGAGAAATGTCAAAACATGGAATGACTGTCATGTTTGAGGTACAAATGTAGGAAATACAGGAGATTATATGTTGTCCTCTCTGTCTTAAAACAATGCATTTCTATCACAGATTCCAGGAAAATACCAGATAATGATTTTGTGGCTTTTGATATAAAAACGGACATTCAGTTTATAAACCGTCACTCAACCTAACGTAAAACGTTGACAGGTCACCGTAACCTGAGAAATGTCAAATTGATCAAATTCATTATTCACAGCAATCAGGGGTAATCTATATCAGTATCCATCATGGAAAACACTTAAAAAACACTTCTGAACAAGGAAGTTATCAGAAAATCGCCATTAACCAGTGTAATAGGTCATTGTTTACATGGGTCACCGGTCAGACATACTTTCTATAAATAACCAGGGAGCAGGAGTGCACACAAGAAATAGTCCCTGACAAACATTGTTGCTATCATCCACAATGCACAATGATTCCAGACATAGAATAAAATACAAGTTAGATACACTAAATACATAAGCCTGTACAATAACTGTGAAGGATGAAACACCAGTAGTAAAATCCTGCATGAATATCAATAGCGTAGTAACACGCAGTGGTAATTAGGTCATGTCTGACAAGTGCTGCTACCGGGAACGTTCAGTGCTAGATAAAACATAGATGTCAACAGTGGACATGCCCCCTTAAAGTGACACAAGTAAGTGAACTTCAGAACCAGGTAACTGTCTATGATGTTGCCATCTTATTATTTACTTTAAGGTTAAAAAAAATGTGAATGGACATTTGCAGGTAGATCATGATATAGCGAAAATAGGTGACATGCGTGATGGACAATGTTAACATTATGTTTTGGATACTTTTACTGTATTTACTTAGATTCCATTACAAAATATTCATTACATGTGATATGAAGTTGTCCTGTGTGTAGTGCTCAGGTCACAAATCAGTTGAAGTTAGGCACCGTTGAGATCGGACGCTCCTTGGATGGTTGGCCGTGTTTGGCAGTTTGACTTCTGAGTGTTTCTAGGACGTCGGTCCTGCCCGACAACGAAGTATATGTGAAACATGAGGACTCACCTTAGGAAAGTGAGTTTGTTCAAGAATTACCTCTGTCCAAACAGCAGAAAGTGTATGTGTTCCTGGTGACATCAAGCCACATGTCTCACAGGCACTCGGGTTATCTGGGGTAAGAATAATTGTGTTCTGCCACTATTGTGCAGTTGACACATCAAAATATAATACATGTATACATACCATTCTGCCATGTGTAAAGGGACGTCTACCACTATTCTGCAAGTGTCACTTAAAAATATAATACATAGAAATATGTTCATTACATGTGGTGGCGAGTGGTCCTGTGTGTAGTGCTCAGGTCACAAATCAGTTGAAGTTAGGCACCGTTGAGATCGGACGCTCCTTGGATGGTTGGCCGTGTTTGGCAGTTTGACTTCTGAGTGTTTCTAGGACGTCGGTCCTGCCCGACAACGAAGTATATGTGAAACATGAGGACTCACCTTAGGAAAGTGAGTTTGTTCAAGAATTACCTCTGTCCAAACAGCAGAAAGTGTATGTGTTCCTGGTGACATCAAGCCACATGTCTCACAGGCACTCGGGTTATCTGGGGTAAGAATAATTGTGTTCTGCCACTATTGTGCAGTTGACACATCAAAATATAATACATGTATACATACCATTCTGCCATGTGTAAAGGGACGTCTACCACTATTCTGCAAGTGTCACTTAAAAATATAATACATAGAAATATGTTCATTACATGTGGTGGCGAGTGGTCCTGTGTGTAGTGCTCAGGTCACAAATCAGTTGAAGTTAGGCACCGTTGAGATCGGACGCTCCTTGGATGGTTGACCGTGTTTGGGAGTTTCACTTCTGAGTGTTTCTAGGACGTCGGTCCTGCCCGAGAACGAAGTTTATGTGAAACATGAGGACTCACCTTAGGAAAGTGAGTTTGTTCAAAAATTACCTCTGTCCACCCAGCAGAAAGTGTATGTGTACCCGGTAACATGAAGCCATATGACTAACAGGCACTCAGGGTTATCTGGGGTAAGAATAATTGTGTTCTGCCACTATTGTGCAGTTGACTCATCAAAATATAATACATGTATACAATTCTTCCATTTGTAAAGTGACGTCTACCACTATTCTGCAATTGTCACGTAAAACTATAGTACATAGAAATGTGTTTATTACATGTGATGGGAAGTTGTCCTGTGTGTAGTGCTCAGGTCACAAATCTGTTCAAGTTAAGCACCGTTGAGCTCGGACAGTAATTGGATGGTTGACCGTGTTTGGCAGTTTGACTTCTGAGTGTTTCTAGGACGTCGGTCCTGCCCCAGAAAGAAGTACATGTGAAATATGTGGTCTCACCTAAGGCAAGTGAGTTTGTTCAAGAATTACCTCTGTCCACCCATCAGAAAGTGTATGTGTTCCCGGTGACATCAAGTCATATGACTAACAGGCACTCAGGGTTATCTGGGGTAAGGATAATTGTGTTCTGCCACTTTTGTGCAGTTCACACATCAAAATCTGATACAAGTATACCATTCTGCCATGTGTAAAGTGACGTCTACCACTTTTCTGCAATTGTCACGTAAAACTATAGTACATAGAAATATTGTAACCCCCTTGGGGTGCACGTTGGAAGACAAATAACACAAGGAGATGATGAAGCAGAGTAGGAGAGTTTGCAAATGATGCATGCAAACTTTCTGTTTAATTTTGTTAAAACGGCAACAATGCCAATGCAACTTTGGCTAACAAAGTGATAAAATAAATGATGCCAATAAATATAGTCAGGTCTGATAAGACACTAGTTTGCCTATAGATTGGCTTAATGACAAGGCTCAGTCTCCAAGGAAAATAATGGTTATTATGCTACATATATTTTGACTCAAATTGTATCTTGCAGAAATGATACTCTGTATATAGTGTTACCAAGTGATTGCAAATTTGACTTAAAATATATACCTAGTGATAGTCAGGATAATAAATGCAAGTTGGTAGGGATGCCAGGTGAAGGTCAGTTCAAATGACTTCTACAATCGGAATCTTAACCTTAGAACAAGTAATGAGTGGATGAATGGATGAGGATCGAGTGAATGTGTCAGTTGTGAGTAATTGTAGTTGTCCTTGGGCCTTGACCAGTATTTATAGACATCATCAGGAGGTCATGTGACCTTTCTCAGCCAATCAGAACACAGGTTTGATGGCTTTCCTACACAAAGCACTGCATAGGCAGTATTGTTTCTAACACAAGTAAGTGATCACTAATTGTCCTGTTGTTGTCCTGTTACTCCGAAATTGATTAGGACACAGTAGAAATAATTAGGACATCAAGACAATTTGTTATAATTAAATGGACAATATCTTTCTGTCAACGTAGCGTCAGCGGCCGCCATCTTGGTTGGTGGTCAGCTCAAATGACAGGTGAAATGTACAAAATATTCAGTTTCCTTATCATTTGGTGTTGTCCTCATGTGATAAAAAGTGTCCGAAAAGATTAAACACAATGGACATCTGTGTTTTGTGGTGACATTTGATATAACAAGAATAAGGGCAACCATATAGTTACACCAAGTGACTAGGACGACATTTTGACAGACGTCAAATGCATGCTACGTCTATTGACAACTTGGTGTCAATGTAACGTAAATGTGCCCTGTTTCCAGGAATTTATGTTGTCCTACGTGTCCTTTAATAATTCGGACACTAACGAGATTGCTAAGATATTTGGTAAAAGCAAACAGAGAAAACGGACAACAGAATGTCAAACAGTGCCATGAATGATTGTCGGCGAGAAATGTCAAAACATGGAATGACTGTCATGTTTGAGGTACAAATGTAGGAAATACAGGAGATTATATGTTGTCCTCTCTGTCTTAAAACAATGCATTTCTATCACAGATTCCAGGAAAATACCAGATAATGATTTTGTGGCTTTGATATAAAAACGGACATTCAGTTTATAAACCGTCACTCAACCTAACGTAAAACGTTGACAGGTCACCGTAACCTGAGAAATGTCAAATTGATCAAATTCATTATTCACAGCAATCAGGGGTAATCTATATCAGTATCCATCATGGAAAACACTTAAAAAACACTTCTGAACAAGGAAGTTATCAGAAAATCGCCATTAACCAGTGTAATAGGTCATTGTTTACATGGGTCACCGGTCAGACATACTTTCTATAAATAACCAGGGAGCAGGAGTGCACACAAGAAATAGTCCCTGACAAACATTGTTGCTATCATCCACAATGCACAATGATTCCAGACATAGAATAAAATACAAGTTAGATACACTAAATACATAAGCCTGTACAATAACTGTGAAGGATGAAACACCAGTAGTAAAATCCTGCATGAATATCAATAGCGTAGTAACACGCAGTGGTAATTAGGTCATGTCTGACAAGTGCTGCTACCGGGAACGTTCAGTGCTAGATAAAACATAGATGTCAACAGTGGACATGCCCCCTTAAAGTGACACAAGTAAGTGAACTTCAGAACCAGGTAACTGTCTATGATGTTGCCATCTTATTATTTACTTTAAGGTTAAAAAAAATGTGAATGGACATTTGCAGGTAGATCATGATATAGCGAAAATAGGTGACATGCGTGATGGACAATGTTAACATTATGTTTTGGATACTTTTACTGTATTTACTTAGATTCCATTACAAAATATTCATTACATGTGATATGAAGTTGTCCTGTGTGTAGTGCTCAGGTCACAAATCAGTTGAAGTTAGGCACCGTTGAGATCGGACGCTCCTTGGATGGTTGACCGTGTTTGGCAGTTTGACTTCTGAGTGTTTCTAGGACGTCGGTCCTGCCCCAGAAAGAAGTACATGTGAAATATGTGGTCTCACCTTAGGAAAGTGAGTCTGTTCAAGAATTACCTCTGTCCACCCAGCAGAAAGCTTATGTGTACCCGGTGACATCAAGCCATATGACTAACAGGCACTCTGACATGTGTAAAGTAACGTCTACCACTATTCTGCAAGTGTCACGTAAAGTTATGATACATTGAAATAAGTTCATTACGAGTGGACCTGTGTGTAGTGCTCAGGTCACAAATCAGTTGAACTTAAGCACCGTTGAGCTCGGACGCTCCTTGGATGGGTGACCATGTTGGTCAGCTTGGCTCCTGAGTGTTTCTAGGACGTCGGTTCTGCCCCACAGCGAAGTACATGTGAATGAAGTGGTCTCAAGTGGTTAATGCAAGAAGTAGCACTGTCCACCCAGAAGAAAGTGTATGTGTACCCGGTGACATCAAGCCATATGACTCACAGGCACTTGTGGTTATCTGGAATAAGAAGAATGATGTTCTGCCACTATTCTGCATTTGACAAATGAAAACAAAAAAACACGTATACAATTCTGCCATGTGTAAAGTGACGTCTACCACTATACTATTGTTATCACATGAAAATCTAATGTATGTATACCGTTCTGCTATGTGTAGCCCTACTTCTTCTAAAATTCTGCAGTTAACACGTAAAAGTATCATACATAGAAATAGCTTCATTATATGTGGTGGCGAGTGGTCCTGTGTGTAGTGCTCAGGTCACAAATCAGTTGAAGTTAGGCACCGTTGAGATCGGACGCTCCTTGGATGGTTGACCGTGTTTGGCAGTTTGACTTCTGAGTGTTTCTAGGACGTCGGTCCTGCCCGACAACGAAGTATATGTGAAACATGAGGACTCACCTTAGGAAAGTGAGTTTGTTCAAGAATTACCTCTGTCCAAACAGCAGAAAGTGTATGTGTTCCTGGTGACATCAAGCCACATGTCTCACAGGCACTCGGGTTATCTGGGGTAAGAATAATTGTGTTCTGCCACTATTGTGCAGTTGACACATCAAAATATAATACATGTATACATACCATTCTGCCATGTGTAAAGGGACGTCTACCACTATTCTGCAAGTGTCACTTAAAAATATAATACATAGAAATATGTTCATTACATGTGGTGGCGAGTGGTCCTGTGTGTAGTGCTCAGGTCACAAATCAGTTGAAGTTAGGCACCGTTGAGCTCGGACGCTCCTTGGATGGGTGAACATATTGGTCAGCTTGGCTCCTCAGAGTTTCTAGGACGTCGGTTCTGCCCCACAGCGAAGTACATGTGAATGAAGTGGTCTCACCTTAGACAAGTGAGTTTGTTCAAAAATTACCTCTGTCCACCCAGCAGAAAGTGTATGTGTACCCGGTAACATGAAGCCATATGACTAACAGGCACTCAGGGTTATCTAGGGTAAGAATAATTGTGTTCTGCCACTATTGTGCAGTTGACTCATCAAAATATAATACATGTATACAATTCTTCCATTTGTAAAGTGACGTCTACCACTATTCTGCAATTGTCACGTAGAACTATAGTACATAGAAATGTGTTTATTACATGTGATGGGAAGTTGTCCTGTGTGTAGTGCTCAGGTCACAAATCTGTTCAAGTTAAGCACCGTTGAGCTCGGACAGTATTTGGATGGTTGACCGTGTTTGGCAGTTTGACTTCTGAGTGTTTCTAGGACGTCGGTCCTGCCCCAGAAAGAAGTACATGTGAAATATGTGGTCTCACCTAAGGCAAGTGAGTTTGTTCAAGAATTACCTCTGTCCACCCATCAGAAAGTGTATGTGTTCCCGGTGACATCAAGTCATATGACTAACAGGCACTCAGGGTTATCTGGGGTAAGGATAATTGTGTTCTGCCACTTTTGTGCAGTTCACACATCAAAATCTGATACAAGTATACCATTCTGCCATGTGTAAAGTGACGTCTACCACTTTTCTGCAATTGTCACGTAAAACTATAGTACATAGAAATATTGTAACCCCCTTGGGGTGCACGTTGGAAGACAAATAACACAAGGAGATGATGAAGCAGAGTAGGAGAGTTTGCAATGATGCATGCAAACTTTCTGTTTAATTTTGTTAAAACGGCAACAATGCCAATGCAACTTTGGCTAACAAAGTGATAAAATAAATGATGCCAATAAATATAGTCAGGTCTGATAAGACACTAGTTTGCCTATAGATTGGCTTAATGACAAGGCTCAGTCTCCAAGGAAAATAATGGTTATTATGCTACATATATTTTGACTCAAATTGTATCTTGCAGAAATGATACTCTGTATATAGTGTTACCAAGTGATTGCAAATTTGACTTAAAATATATACCTAGTGATAGTCAGGATAATAAATGCAAGTTGGTAGGGATGCCAGGTGAAGGTCAGTTCAAATAACTTCTACAATCGGAATCTTAACCTTAGAACAAGTAATGAGTGGATGAATGGATGAGGATCGAGTGAATGTGTCAGTTGTGAGTAATTGTAGTTGTCCTTGGGCCTTGACCAGTGATCGTATTTATAGACATCATCAGGAGGTCATGTGACCTTTCTCAGCCAATCAGAACACAGGTTTGATGGCTTTCCTACACAAAGCACTGCATAGGCAGTATTGTTTCTAACACAAGTAAGTGATCGCTAATTGTCCTGTTGTTGTCCTGTTACTCCGAAATTGATTAGGACACAGTAGAAATAATTAGGACATCAAGACAATTTGTTATAATTAAACGGACAATATCTTTCTGTCAACGTAGCGTCAGCGGCCGCCATCTTGGTTGGTGGTCAGCTCAAATGACAGGTGAAATGTACAAAATATTCAGTTTCCTTATCATTTGGTGTTGTCCTCATGTGATAAAAAGTGTCCGAAAAGATTAAACACAATGGACATCTGTGTTTTGTGGTGACATTTGATATAACAAGAATAAGGGCAACCATATAGTTACACCAAGTGACTAGGACGACATTTTGACAGACGTCAAATGCATGCTACGTCTATTGACAACTTGGTGTCAATGTAACGTAAATGTGCCCTGTTTCCAGGAATTTATGTTGTCCTACGCGTCCTTTAATAATTCGGACACTAACGAGATTGCTAAGATATTTGGTAAAAGCAAACATAGAAAACGGACAACAGAATGTCAAACAGTGCCATGAATGATTGTCGGCGAGAAATGTCAAAACATGGAATGACTGTCATGTTTGAGGTACAAATGTAGGAAATACAGGAGATTATATGTTGTCCTCTCTGTCTTAAAACAATGCATTTCTATCACAGATTCCAGGAAAATACCAGATAATGATTTTGTGGCTTTTGATATAAAAACGGACATTCAGTTTATAAACCGTCACTCAACCTAACGTAAAACGTTGACAGGTCACCGTAACCTGAGAAATGTCAAATTGATCAAATTCATTATTCACAGCAATCAGGGGTAATCTATATCAGTATCCATCATGGAAAACACTTAAAAAACACTTCTGAACAAGGAAGTTATCAGAAAATCGCCATTAACCAGTGTAATAGGTCATTGTTTACATGGGTCACCGGTCAGACATACTTTCTATAAATAACCAGGGAGCAGGAGTGCACACAAGAAATAGTCCCTGACAAACATTGTTGCTATCATCCACAATGCACAATGATTCCAGACATAGAATAAAATACAAGTTAGATACACTAAATACATGAGCCTGTACAATAACTGTGAAGGATGAAACACCAGTAGTAAAATCCTGCATGAATATCAATAGCGTAGTAACACGCAGTGGTAATTAGGTCATGTCTGACAAGTGCTGCTACCGGGAACGTTCAGTGCTAGATAAAACATAGATGTCAACAGTGGACATGCCCCCTTAAAGTGACACAAGTAAGTGAACTTCAGAACCAGGTAACTGTCTATGATGTTGCCATCTTATTATTTACTTTAAGGTTAAAAAAAATGTGAATGGACATTTGCAGGTAGATCATGATATAGCGAAAATAGGTGACATGCGTGATGGACAATGTTAACATTATGTTTTGGATACTTTTACTGTATTTACTTAGATTCCATTACAAAATATTCATTACATGTGATATGAAGTTGTCCTGTGTGTAGTGCTCAGGTCACAAATCAGTTGAAGTTAGGCACCGTTGAGATCGGACGCTCCTTGGATGGTTGACCGTGTTTGGCAGTTTGACTTCTGAGTGTTTCTAGGACGTCGGTCCTGCCCGACAACGAAGTATATGTGAAACATGAGGACTCACCTTAGGAAAGTGAGTTTGTTCAAGAATTACCTCTGTCCAAACAGCAGAAAGTGTATGTGTTCCTGGTGACATCAAGCCACATGTCTCACAGGCACTCGGGTTATCTGGGGTAAGAATAATTGTGTTCTGCCACTATTGTGCAGTTGACACATCAAAATATAATACATGTATACATACCATTCTGTCATGTGTAAAGGGACGTCTACCACTATTCTGCAAGTGTCACTTAAAAATATAATACATAGAAATATGTTCATTACATGTGGTGGCGAGTGGTCCTGTGTGTAGTGCTCAGGTCACAAATCAGTTGAAGTTAGGCACCGTTGAGATCGGACGCTCCTTGGATGGTTGACCGTGTTTGGCAGTTTGACTTCTGAGTGTTTCTAGAACGTCGGTCCTGCCCGACAACGAAGTATATGTGAAACATGAGGACTCACCTTAGGAAAGTGAGATTGTTCAAGAATTACCTCTGTCCAAACAGCAGAAAGTGTATGTGTTCCTGGTGACATCAAGCCACATGTCTCACAGGCACTCGGGTTATCTGGGGTAAGAATAATTGTGTTCTGCCACTATTGTGCAGTTGACACATCAAAATATAATACATGTATACATACCATTCTGCCATGTGTAAAGGGACGTCTACCACTATTCTGCAAGTGTCACTTAAAAATATAATACATAGAAATATGTTCATTACATGTGGTGGCGAGTGGTCCTGTGTGTAGTGCTCAGGTCACAAATCAGTTGAAGTTAGGCACCGTTGAGCTCGGACGCTCCTTGGATGGTGGACCGTGTTTGGCAGTTTGACTTCTGAGTGTTTCTAGGACGTCGGTCCTGCCCGACAACGAAGTATATGTGAAACATGAGGACTCACCTTAGGAAAGTGAGATTGTTCAAGAATTACCTCTGTCCACCCAGCAGAAAGTGTATGTGTTCCTGGTGACATCAAGCCACATGTCTCACAGGCACTCGGGTTATCTGGGGTAAGAATAATTGTGTTCTCCCACTATTGTGCAGTTGACTCATCAAAATATAATACATGTATACATACCATTCTGCCATGTGTAAAGGGACGTCTACCACTCTTCTGCAAGTGTCACTTAAAAATATAATACATAGAAATATGTTCATTACATGTGGTGGCGAGTGGTCCTGTGTGTAGTGCTCAGGTCACAAATCAGTTGAAGTTAAGCATCGTTGAGCTCGGACGCTCCTTGGATGGGTGACCATATTGGTCAGCTTGGCTCCTCAGAGTTTCTAGGACGTCGGTTCTGCCCCACAGCGAAGTACATGTGAATGAAGTGGTCTCACCTTAGACAATTGAGTTTGTTCAAAAATTACCTCTGTCCACCCAGCAGAAAGTGTATGTGTACCCGGTAACATGAAGCCATATGACTAACAGCCACTCAGGGTTATCTGGGGTAAGAATAATTGTGTTCTGCCACTATTGTGGAGTTGACTCATCAAAATATAATACATGTATACAATTCTTCCATTTGTAAAGTGACGTCTACCACTATTCTGCAATTGTCACGTAAAACTATAGTACATAGAAATGTGTTTATTACATGTGATGGGAAGTTGTCCTGTGTGTAGTGCTCAGGTCACAAATCTGTTCAAGTTAAGCACCGTTGAGCTCGGACAGTAATTGGATGGTTGACCGTGTTTGGCAGTTTGACTTCTGAGTGTTTCTAGGACGTCGGTCCTGCCCCAGAAAGAAGTACATGTGAAATATGTGGTCTCACCTAAGGCAAGTGAGTTTGTTCAAGAATTACCTCTGTCCACCCATCAGAAAGTGTATGTGTTCCCGGTGACATCAAGTCATATGACTAACACCAAGTGACTAGGACGACATTTTGACAGACGTCAAATGCATGCTACGTCTATTGACAACTTGGTGTCAATGTAACGTAAATGTGCCCTGTTTCCAGGAATTTATGTTGTCCTACGTGTCCTTTAATAATTCGGACACTAACGAGATTGCTAAGATATTTGGTAAAAGCAAACATAGAAAACGGACAACAGAATGTCAAACAGTGCCATGAATGATTGTCGGCGAGAAATGTCAAAACATGGAATGACTGTCATGTTTGAGGTACAAATGTAGGAAATACAGGAGATTATATGTTGTCCTCTCTGTCTTAAAACAATGCATTTCTATCACAGATTCCAGGAAAATACCAGATAATGATTTTGTGGCTTTTGATATAAAAACGGACATTCAGTTTATAAACCGTCACTCAACCTAACGTAAAACGTTGACAGGTCACCGTAACCTGAGAAATGTCAAATTGATCAAATTCATTATTCACAGCAATCAGGGGTAATCTATATCAGTATCCATCATGGAAAACACTTAAAAAACACTTCTGAACAAGGAAGTTATCAGAAAATCGCCATTAACCAGTGTAATAGGTCATTGTTTACATGGGTCACCGGTCAGACATACTTTCTATAAATAACCAGGGAGCAGGAGTGCACACAAGAAATAGTCCCTGACAAACATTGTTGCTATCATCCACAATGCACAATGATTCCAGACATAGAATAAAATACAAGTTAGATACACTAAATACATAAGCCTGTACAATAACTGTGAAGGATGAAACACCAGTAGTAAAATCCTGCATGAATATCAATAGCGTAGTAACACGCAGTGGTAATTAGGTCATGTCTGACAAGTGCTGCTACCGGGAACGTTCAGTGCTAGATAAAACATAGATGTCAACAGTGGACATGCCCCCTTAAAGTGACACAAGTAAGTGAACTTCAGAACCAGGTAACTGTCTATGATGTTGCCATCTTATTATTTACTTTAAGGTTAAAAAAAATGTGAATGGACATTTGCAGGTAGATCATGATATAGCGAAAATAGGTGACATGCGTGATGGACAATGTTAACATTATGTTTTGGATACTTTTACTGTATTTACTTAGATTCCATTACAAAATATTCATTACATGTGATATGAAGTTGTCCTGTGTGTAGTGCTCAGGTCACAAATCAGTTGAAGTTAGGCACCGTTGAGATCGGACGCTCCTTGGATGGTTGACCGTGTTTGGCAGTTTGACTTCTGAGTGTTTCTAGGACGTCGGTCCTGCCCGACAACGAAGTATATGTGAAACATGAGGACTCACCTTAGGAAAGTGAGTTTGTTCAAGAATTACCTCTGTCCAAACAGCAGAAAGTGTATGTGTTCCTGGTGACATCAAGCCACATGTCTCACAGGCACTCGGGTTATCTGGGGTAAGAATAATTGTGTTCTGCCACTATTGTGCAGTTGACACATCAAAATATAATACATGTATACATACCATTCTGTCATGTGTAAAGGGACGTCTACCACTATTCTGCAAGTGTCACTTAAAAATATAATACATAGAAATATGTTCATTACATGTGGTGGCGAGTGGTCCTGTGTGTAGTGCTCAGGTCACAAATCAGTTGAAGTTAGGCACCGTTGAGATCGGACGCTCCTTGGATGGTTGACCGTGTTTGGCAGTTTGACTTCTGAGTGTTTCTAGAACGTCGGTCCTGCCCGACAACGAAGTATATGTGAAACATGAGGACTCACCTTAGGAAAGTGAGATTGTTCAAGAATTACCTCTGGACACCCAGCAGAAAGTGTATGTGTTCCTGGTGACATCAAGCCACATTTCTCACAGGCACTCGGGTTATCTGGGGTAAGAATAATTGTGTTCTCCCACTATTGTGCAGTTGACTCATCAAAATATAATACATGTATACATACCATTCTGCCATGTGTAAAGGGACGTCTACCACTCTTCTGCAAGTGTCACTTAAAAATATAATACATAGAAATATGTTCATTACATGTGGTGGCGAGTGGTCCTGTGTGTAGTGCTCAGGTCACAAATCAGTTGAAGTTAAGCATCGTTGAGCTCGGACGCTCCTTGGATGGGTGACCATATTGGTCAGCTTGGCTCCTCAGAGTTTCTAGGACGTCGGTTCTGCCCCACAGCGAAGTACATGTGAATGAAGTGGTCTCACCTTAGACAATTGAGTTTGTTCAAAAATTACCTCTGTCCACCCAGCAGAAAGTGTATGTGTACCCGGTAACATGAAGCCATATGACTAACAGCCACTCAGGGTTATCTGGGGTAAGAATAATTGTGTTCTGCCACTATTGTGGAGTTGACTCATCAAAATATAATACATGTATACAATTCTTCCATTTGTAAAGTGACGTCTACCACTATTCTGCAATTGTCACGTAAAACTATAGTACATAGAAATGTGTTTATTACATGTGATGGGAAGTTGTCCTGTGTGTAGTGCTCAGGTCACAAATCTGGTCAAGTTAAGCACCGTTGAGCTCGGACAGTAATTGGATGGTTGACCGTGTTTGGCAGTTTGACTTCTGAGTGTTTCTAGGACGTCGGTCCTGCCCGAGAACGAAGTTTATGTGAAACATGAGGACTCACCTTAGGAAAGTGAGTTTGTTCAAAAATTACCTCTGTCCACCCAGCAGAAAGTGTATGTGTACCCGGTAACATGAAGCCATATGACTAACAGGCACTCAGGGTTATCTGGGGTAAGAATAATTGTGTTCTGCCACTATTGTGCAGTTGACTCATCAAAATATAACACATGTATACAATTCTTCCATTTGTAAAGTGACGTCTACCACTATTCTGCAATTGTCACGTAAAACTATAGTACATAGAAATGTGTTTATTACATGTGATGGGAAGTTGTCCTGTGTGTAGTGCTCAGGTCACAAATCTGGTCAAGTTAAGCACCGTTGAGCTCGGACAGTAATTGGATGGTTGACCGTGTTTGGCAGTTTGACTTCTGAGTGTTTCTAGGACGTCGGTCCTGCCCCAGAAAGAAGTACATGTGAAATATGTGGTCTCACCTAAGGCAAGTGAGTTTGTTCAAGAATTACCTCTGTCCACCCATCAGAAAGTGTATGTGTTCCCGGTGACATCAAGTCATATGACTAACAGGCACTCAGGGTTATCTGGGGTAAGGATAATTGTGTTCTGCCACTTTTGTGCAGTTCACACATCAAAATCTGATACAAGTATACCATTCTGCCATGTGTAAAGTGACGTCTACCACTTTTCTGCAATTGTCACGTAAAACTATAGTACATAGAAATATTGTAACCCCCTTGGGGTGCACGTTGGAAGACAAATAAGACAAGGAGATGATGAAGCAGAGTAGGAGAGTTTGCAATGATGCATGCAAACTTTCTGTTTAATTTTGTTAAAACGGCAACAATGCCAATGCAACTTTGGCTAACAAAGTGATAAAATAAATGATGCCAATAAATATAGTCAGGTCTGATAAGACACTAGTTTGCCTATAGATTGGCTTAATGACAAGGCTCAGTCTCCAAGGAAAATAATGGTTATTATGCTACATATATTTTGACTCAAATTGTATCTTGCAGAAATGATACTCTGTATATAGTGTTACCAAGTGATTGCAAATTTGACTTAAAATATATACCTAGTGATAGTCAGGATAATAAATGCAAGTTGGTAGGGATGCCAGGTGAAGGTCAGTTCAAATGACTTCTACAATCGGAATCTTAACCTTAGAACAAGTAATGAGTGGATGAATGGATGAGGATCGAGTGAATGTGTCAGTTGTGAGTAATTGTAGTTGTCCTTGGGCCTTGACCAGTGATCGTATTTATAGACATCATCAGGAGGTCATGTGACCTTTCTCAGCCAATCAGAACACAGGTTTGATGGCTTTCCTACACAAAGCACTGCATAGGCAGTATTGTTTCTAACACAAGTAAGTGATCGCTAATTGTCCTGTTGTTGTCCTGTTAGTCCGAAATTGATTAGGACACAGTAGAAATAATTAGGACATCAAGACAATTTGTTATAATTAAACGGACAATATCTTTCTGTCAACGTAGCGTCAGCGGCCGCCATCTTGGTTGGTGGTCAGCTCAAATGACAGGTGAAATGTACAAAATATTCAGTTTCCTTATCATTTGGTGTTGTCCTCATGTGATAAAAAGTGTCCGAAAAGATTAAACACAATGGACATCTGTGTTTTGTGGTGACATTTGATATAACAAGAATAAGGGCAACCATATAGTTACACCAAGTGACTAGGACGACATTTTGACAGACGTCAAATGCATGCTACGTCTATTGACAACTTGGTGTCAATGTAACGTAAATGTGCCCTGTTTCCAGGAATTTATGTTGTCCTACGTGTCCTTTAATAATTCGGACACTAACGAGATTGCTAAGATATTTGGTAAAAGCAAACAGAGAAAACGGACAACAGAATGTCAAACAGTGCCATGAATGATTGTCGGCGAGAAATGTCAAAACATGGAATGACTGTCATGTTTGAGGTACAAATGTAGGAAATACAGGAGATTATATGTTGTCCTCTCTGTCTTAAAACAATGCATTTCTATCACAGATTCCAGGAAAATACCAGATAATGATTTTGTGGCTTTTGATATAAAAACGGACATTCAGTTTATAAACCGTCACTCAACCTAACGTAAAACGTTGACAGGTCACCGTAACCTGAGAAATGTCAAATTGATCAAATTCATTATTCACAGCAATCAGGGGTAATCTATATCAGTATCCATCATGGAAAACACTTAAAAAACACTTCTGAACAAGGAAGTTATCAGAAAATCGCCATTAACCAGTGTAATAGGTCATTGTTTACATGGGTCACCGGTCAGACATACTTTCTATAAATAACCAGGGAGCAGGAGTGCACACAAGAAATAGTCCCTGACAAACATTGTTGCTATCATCCACAATGCACAATGATTCCAGACATAGAATAAAATACAAGTTAGATACACTAAATACATAAGCCTGTACAATAACTGTGAAGGATGAAACACCAGTAGTAAAATCCTGCATGAATATCAATAGCGTAGTAACACGCAGTGGTAATTAGGTCATGTCTGACAAGTGCTGCTACCGGGAACGTTCAGTGCTAGATAAAACATAGATGTCAACAGTGGACATGCCCCCTTAAAGTGACACAAGTAAGTGAACTTCAGAACCAGGTAACTGTCTATGATGTTGCCATCTTATTATTTACTTTAAGGTTAAAAAAAATGTGAATGGACATTTGCAGGTAGATCATGATATAGCGAAAATAGGTGACATGCGTGATGGACAATGTTAACATTATGTTTTGGATACTTTTACTGTATTTACTTAGATTCCATTACAAAATATTCATTACATGTGATATGAAGTTGTCCTGTGTGTAGTGCTCAGGTCACAAATCAGTTGAAGTTAGGCACCGTTGAGATCGGACGCTCCTTGGATGGTTGACCGTGTTTGGCAGTTTGACTTCTGAGTGTTTCTAGGACGTCGGTCCTGCCCGACAACGAAGTATATGTGAAACATGAGGACTCACCTTAGGAAAGTGAGTTTGTTCAAGAATTACCTCTGTCCAAACAGCAGAAAGTGTATGTGTTCCTGGTGACATCAAGCCACATGTCTCACAGGCACTCGGGTTATCGGGTTTTGCAAGTGTCACTTAAAAATATAATACATAGAAATATGTTCATTACATGTGGTGGCGAGTGGTCCTGTGTGTAGTGCTCAGGTCACAAATCAGTTGAAGTTAGGCACCGTTGAGATCGGACGCTCCTTGGATGGTTGACCGTGTTTGGGAGTTTCACTTCTGAGTGTTTCTAGGACGTCGGTCCTGCCCGAGAACGAAGTTTATGTGAAACATGAGGACTCACCTTAGGAAAGTGAGTTTGTTCAAAAATTACCTCTGTCCACCCAGCAGAAAGTGTATGTGTACCCGGTAACATGAAGCCATATGACTAACAGGCACTCAGGGTTATCTGGGGTAAGAATAATTGTGTTCTGCCACTATTGTGCAGTTGACTCATCAAAATATAACACATGTATACAATTCTTCCATTTGTAAAGTGACGTCTACCACTATTCTGCAATTGTCACGTAAAACTATAGTACATAGAAATGTGTTTATTACATGTGATGGGAAGTTGTCCTGTGTGTAGTGCTCAGGTCACAAATCTGGTCAAGTTAAGCACCGTTGAGCTCGGACAGTAATTGGATGGTTGACCGTGTTTGGCAGTTTGACTTCTGAGTGTTTCTAGGACGTCGGTCCTGCCCCAGAAAGAAGTACATGTGAAATATGTGGTCTCACCTAAGGCAAGTGAGTTTGTTCAAGAATTACCTCTGTCCACCCATCAGAAAGTGTATGTGTTCCCGGTGACATCAAGTCATATGACTAACAGGCACTCAGGGTTATCTGGGGTAAGGATAATTGTGTTCTGCCACTTTTGTGCAGTTCACACATCAAAATCTGATACAAGTATACCATTCTGCCATGTGTAAAGTGACGTCTACCACTTTTCTGCAATTGTCACGTAAAACTATAGTACATAGAAATATTGTAACCCCCTTGGGGTGCACGTTGGAAGACAAATAACACAAGGAGATGATGAAGCAGAGTAGGAGAGTTTGCAATGATGCATGCAAACTTTCTGTTTAATTTTGTTAAAACGGCAACAATGCCAATGCAACTTTGGCTAACAAAGTGATAAAATAAATGATGCCAATAAATATAGTCAGGTCTGATAAGACACTAGTTTGCCTATAGATTGGCTTAATGACAAGGCTCAGTCTCCAAGGAAAATAATGGTTATTATGCTACATATATTTTGACTCAAATTGTATCTTGCAGAAATGATACTCTGTATATAGTGTTACCAAGTGATTGCAAATTTGACTTAAAATATATATCTAGTGATAGTCAGGATAATAAATGCAAGTTGGTAGGGATGCCAGGTGAAGGTCAGTTCAAATGACTTCTACAATCGGAATCTTAACCTTAGAACAAGTAATGAGTGGATGAATGGATGAGGATCGAGTGAATGTGTCAGTTGTAAGTAATTGTAGTTGTCCTTGGGCCTTGACCAGTGATCGTATTTATAGACATCATCAGGAGGTCATGTGACCTTTCTCAGCCAATCAGAACACAGGTTTGATGGCTTTCCTACACAAAGCACTGCATAGGCAGTATTGTTTCTAACACAAGTAAGTGATCACTAATTGTCCTGTTGTTGTCCTGTTACTCCGAAATTGATTAGGACACAGTAGAAATAATTAGGACATCAAGACAATTTGTTATAATTAAACGGACAATATCTTTCTGTCAACGTAGCGTCAGCGGCCGCCATCTTGGTTGGTGGTCAGCTCAAATGACAGGTGAAATGTACAAAATATTCAGTTTCCTTATCATTTGGTGTTGTCCTCATGTGATAAAAAGTGTCCGAAAAGATTAAACACAATGGACATCTGTGTTTTGTGGTGACATTTGATATAACAAGAATAAGGGCAACCATATAGTTACACCAAGTGACTAGGACGACATTTTGACAGACGTCAAATGCATGCTACGTCTATTGACAACTTGGTGTCAATGTAACGTAAATGTGCCCTGTTTCCAGGAATTTATGTTGTCCTACGTGTCCTTTAATAATTCGGACACTAACGAGATTGCTAAGATATTTGGTAAAAGCAAACAGAGAAAACGGACAACAGAATGTCAAACAGTGCCATGAATGATTGTCGGCGAGAAATGTCAAAACATGGAATGACTGTCATGTTTGAGGTACAAATGTAGGAAATACAGGAGATTATATGTTGTCCTCTCTGTCTTAAAACAATGCATTTCTATCACAGATTCCAGGAAAATACCAGATAATGATTTTGTGGCTTTTGATATAAAAACGGACATTCAGTTTATAAACCGTCACTCAACCTAACGTAAAACGTTGACAGGTCACCGTAACCTGAGAAATGTCAAATTGATCAAATTCATTATTCACAGCAATCAGGGGTAATCTATATCAGTATCCATCATGGAAAACACTTAAAAAACACTTCTGAACAAGGAAGTTATCAGAAAATCGCCATTAACCAGTGTAATAGGTCATTGTTTACATGGGTCACCGGTCAGACATACTTTCTATAAATAACCAGGGAGCAGGAGTGCACACAAGAAATAGTCCCTGACAAACATTGTTGCTATCATCCACAATGCACAATGATTCCAGACATAGAATAAAATACAAGTTAGATACACTAAATACATAAGCCTGTACAATAACTGTGAAGGATGAAACACCAGTAGTAAAATCCTGCATGAATATCAATAGCGTAGTAACACGCAGTGGTAATTAGGTCATGTCTGACAAGTGCTGCTACCGGGAACGTTCAGTGCTAGATAAAACATAGATGTCAACAGTGGACATACCCCCTTAAAGTGACACAAGTAAGTGAACTTCAGAACCAGGTAACTGTCTATGATGTTGCCATCTTATTATTTACTTTAAGGTTAAAAAAAATGTGAATGGACATTTGCAGGTAGATCATGATATAGCGAAAATAGGTGACATGCGTGATGGACAATGTTAACATTATGTTTTGGATACTTTTACTGTATTTACTTAGATTCCATTACAAAATATTCATTACATGTGATATGAAGTTGTCCTGTGTGTAGTGCTCAGGTCACAAATCAGTTGAAGTTAGGCACCGTTGAGATCGGACGCTCCTTGGATGGTTGACCGTGTTTGGCAGTTTGACTTCTGAGTGTTTCTAGGACGTCGGTCCTGCCCGACAACGAAGTATATGTGAAACATGAGGACTCACCTTAGGAAAGTGAGTTTGTTCAAGAATTACCTCTGTCCAAACAGCAGAAAGTGTATGTGTTCCTGGTGACATCAAGCCACATGTCTCACAGGCACTCGGGTTATCGGGTTTTGCAAGTGTCACTTAAAAATATAATACATAGAAATATGTTCATTACATGTGGTGGCGAGTGGTCCTGTGTGTAGTGCTCAGGTCACAAATCAGTTGAAGTTAGGCACCGTTGAGATCGGACGCTCCTTGGATGGTTGACCGTGTTTGGGAGTTTCACTTCTGAGTGTTTCTAGGACGTCGGTCCTGCCCGAGAACGAAGTTTATGTGAAACATGAGGACTCACCTTAGGAAAGTGAGTTTGTTCAAAAATTACCTCTGTCCACCCAGCAGAAAGTGTATGTGTACCCGGTAACATGAAGCCATATGACTAACAGGCACTCAGGGTTATCTGGGGTAAGAATAATTGTGTTCTGCCACTATTGTGCAGTTGACTCATCAAAATATAACACATGTATACAATTCTTCCATTTGTAAAGTGACGTCTACCACTATTCTGCAATTGTCACGTAAAACTATAGTACATAGAAATGTGTTTATTACGTGTGATGGGAAGTTGTCCTGTGTGTAGTGCTCAGGTCACAAATCTGTTCAAGTTAAGCACCGTTGAGCTCGGACAGTAATTGGATGGTTGACCGTGTTTGGCAGTTTGACTTCTGAGTGTTTCTAGGACGTCGGTCCTGCCCCAGAAAGAAGTACATGTGAAATATGTGGTCTCACCTAAGGCAAGTGAGTTTGTTCAAGAATTACCTCTGTCCACCCATCAGAAAGTGTATGTGTTCCCGGTGACATCAAGTCATATGACTAACAGGCACTCAGGGTTATCTGGGGTAAGGATAATTGTGTTCTGCCACTTTTGTGCAGTTCACACATCAAAATCTGATACAAGTATACCATTCTGCCATGTGTAAAGTGACGTCTACCACTTTTCTGCAATTGTCACGTAAAACTATAGTACATAGAAATATTGTAACCCCCTTGGGGTGCACGTTGGAAGACAAATAACACAAGGAGATGATGAAGCAGAGTAGGAGAGTTTGCAATGATGCATGCAAACTTTCTGTTTAATTTTGTTAAAACGGCAACAATGCCAATGCAACTTTGGCTAACAAAGTGATAAAATAAATGATGCCAATAAATATAGTCAGGTCTGATAAGACACTAGTTTGCCTATAGATTGGCTTAATGACAAGGCTCAGTCTCCAAGGAAAATAATGGTTATTATGCTACATATATTTTGACTCAAATTGTATCTTGCAGAAATGATACTCTGTATATAGTGTTACCAAGTGATTGCAAATTTGACTTAAAATATATACCTAGTGATAGTCAGGATAATAAATGCAAGTTGGTAGGGATGCCAGGTGAAGGTCAGTTCAAATGACTTCTACAATCGGAATCTTAACCTTAGAACAAGTAATGAGTGGATGAATGGATGAGGATCGAGTGAATGTGTCAGTTGTAAGTAATTGTAGTTGTCCTTGGGCCTTGACCAGTGATCGTATTTATAGACATCATCAGGAGGTCATGTGACCTTTCTCAGCCAATCAGAACACAGGTTTGATGGCTTTCCTACACAAAGCACTGCATAGGCAGTATTGTTTCTAACACAAGTAAGTGATCACTAATTGTCCTGTTGTTGTCCTGTTACTCCGAAATTGATTAGGACACAGTAGAAATAATTAGGACATCAAGACAATTTGTTATAATTAAACGGACAATATCTTTCTGTCAACGTAGCGTCAGCGGCCGCCATCTTGGTTGGTGGTCAGCTCAAATGACAGGTGAAATGTACAAAATATTCAGTTTCCTTATCATTTGGTGTTGTCCTCATGTGATAAAAAGTGTCCGAAAAGATTAAACACAATGGACATCTGTGTTTTGTGGTGACATTTGATATAACAAGAATAAGGGCAACCATATAGTTACACCAAGTGACTAGGACGACATTTTGACAGACGTCAAATGCATGCTACGTCTATTGACAACTTGGTGTCAATGTAACGTAAATGTGCCCTGTTTCCAGGAATTTATGTTGTCCTACGTGTCCTTTAATAATTCGGACACTAACGAGATTGCTAAGATATTTGGTAAAAGCAAACAGAGAAAACGGACAACAGAATGTCAAACAGTGCCATGAATGATTGTCGGCGAGAAATGTCAAAACATGGAATGACTGTCATGTTTGAGGTACAAATGTAGGAAATACAGGAGATTATATGTTGTCCTCTCTGTCTTAAAACAATGCATTTCTATCACAGATTCCAGGAAAATACCAGATAATGATTTTGTGGCTTTTGATATAAAAACGGACATTCAGTTTATAAACCGTCACTCAACCTAACGTAAAACGTTGACAGGTCACCGTAACCTGAGAAATGTCAAATTGATCAAATTCATTATTCACAGCAATCAGGGGTAATCTATATCAGTATCCATCATGGAAAACACTTAAAAAACACTTCTGAACAAGGAAGTTATCAGAAAATCGCCATTAACCAGTGTAATAGGTCATTGTTTACATGGGTCACCGGTCAGACATACTTTCTATAAATAACCAGGGAGCAGGAGTGCACACAAGAAATAGTCCCTGACAAACATTGTTGCTATCATCCACAATGCACAATGATTCCAGACATAGAATAAAATACAAGTTAGATACACTAAATACATAAGCCTGTACAATAACTGTGAAGGATGAAACACCAGTAGTAAAATCCTGCATGAATATCAATAGCGTAGTAACACGCAGTGGTAATTAGGTCATGTCTGACAAGTGCTGCTACCGGGAACGTTCAGTGCTGGATAAAACATAGATGTCAACAGTGGACATACCCCCTTAAAGTGACACAAGTAAGTGAACTTCAGAACCAGGTAACTGTCTATGATGTTGCCATCTTATTATTTACTTTAAGGTTAAAAAAAATGTGAATGGACATTTGCAGGTAGATCATGATATAGCGAAAATAGGTGACATGCGTGATGGACAATGTTAACATTATGTTTTGGATACTTTTACTGTATTTACTTAGATTCCATTACAAAATATTCATTACATGTGATATGAAGTTGTCCTGTGTGTAGTGCTCAGGTCACAAATCAGTTGAAGTTAGGCACCGTTGAGATCGGACGCTCCTTGGATGGTTGACCGTGTTTGGCAGTTTGACTTCTGAGTGTTTCTAGGACGTCGGTCCTGCCCCAGAAAGAAGTACATGTGAAATATGTGGTCTCACCTAAGGCAAGTGAGTTTGTTCAAGAATTACCTCTGTCCACCCAGCAGAAAGTTTATGTGTACCCGGTGACATCAAGCCATATGACTAACAGGCACTCTGACATGTGTAAAGTAACGTCTACCACTATTCTGCAAGTGTCACGTAAAGTTATTATACATTGAAATAAGTTCAGTACGAGTGGCCCTGTGTGTAGTGCTCAGGTCACAAATCAGTTGAACTTAAGCACCGTTGAGCTCGGACGCTCCTTGGATGGGTGACCATGTTGGTCAGCTTGGCTCCTGAGTGTTTCTAGGACGTCGGTTCTGCCCCACAGCGAAGTACATGTGAATGAAGTGGTCTCAAGTGGTTAATGCAAGAATTAGCACTGTCCACCCAGAAGAAAGTGTATGTGTACCCGGTGACATCAAGCCATATGACTCACAGGCACTTGTGGTTATCTGGAATAAGAAGAATGATGTTCTGCCACTATTCTGCATTTGACAAATGAAAACAAAAAAACACGTATACAATTCTGCCATGTGTATAGTGACGTCTACCACTATACTATTGTTATCACATGAAAATCTAATGTATGTATACCGTTCTGCTATGTGTAGCCCTACTTCTTCTAAAATTCTGCAGTTAACACGTAAAAGTATCATACATAGAAATAGCTTCATTATATGTGGTGGCGAGTGGTCCTGTGTGTAGTGCTCAGGTCACAAATCAGTTGAAGTTAGGCACCGTTGAGATCGGACGCTCCTTGGATGGTTGGCCGTGTTTGGCAGTTTGACTTCTGAGTGTTTCTAGGACGTCGGTCCTGCCCGACAACGAAGTATATGTGAAACATGAGGACTCACCTTAGGAAAGTGAGTTTGTTCAAGAATTACCTCTGTCCAAACAGCAGAAAGTGTATGTGTTCCTGGTGACATCAAGCCACATGTCTCACAGGCACTCGGGTTATCTGGGGTAAGAATAATTGTGTTCTGCCACTATTGTGCAGTTGACACATCAAAATATAATACATGTATACATACCATTCTGCCATGTGTAAAGGGACGTCTACCACTATTCTGCAAGTGTCACTTAAAAATATAATACATAGAAATATGTTCATTACATGTGGTGGCGAGTGGTCCTGTGTGTAGTGCTCAGGTCACAAATCAGTTGAAGTTAGGCACCGTTGAGATCGGACGCTCCTTGGATGGTTGACCGTGTTTGGGAGTTTCACTTCTGAGTGTTTCTAGGACGTCGGTCCTGCCCGAGAACGAAGTTTATGTGAAACATGAGGACTCACCTTAGGAAAGTGAGTTTGTTCAAGAATTACCTCTGTCCAAACAGCAGAAAGTGTATGTGTTCCTGGTGACATCAAGCCACATGTCTCACAGGCACTCGGGTGATCGGGTTTTGCAAGTGTCACTTAAAAATATAATACATAGAAATATGTTCATTACATGTGGTGGCGAGTGGTCCTGTGTGTAGTGCTCAGGTCACAAATCAGTTGAAGTTAGGCACCGTTGAGATCGGACGCTCCTTGGATGGTTGACCTTGTTTGGGAGTTTCACTTCTGAGTGTTTCTAGGACGTCGGTCCTGCCCGAGAACGAAGTTTATGTGAAACATGAGGACTCACCTTAGGAAAGTGAGTTTGTTCAAAAATTACCTCTGTCCACCCAGCAGAAAGTGTATGTGTACCCGTTAACATGAAGCCATATGACTAACAGGCACTCAGGGTTATCTGGGGTAAGGATAATTGTGTTCTGCCACTTTTGTGCAGTTGACTCATCAAAATATAACACATGTATACAATTCTTCCATTTGTAAAGTGACGTCTACCACTATTCTGCAATTGTCACGTAAAACTATAGTACATAGAAATGTGTTTATTACATGTGATGGGAAGTTGTCCTGTGTGTAGTGCTCAGGTCACAAATCTGGTCAAGTTAAGCACCGTTGAGCTCGGACAGTAATTGGATGGTTGACCGTGTTTGGCAGTTTGACTTCTGAGTGTTTCTAGGACGTCGGTCCTGCCCCAGAAAGAAGTACATGTGAAATATGTGGTCTCACCTAAGGCAAGTGAGTTTGTTCAAGAATTACCTCTGTCCACCCATCAGAAAGTGTATGTGTTCCCGGTGACATCAAGTCATATGACTAACAGGCACTCAGGGTTATCTGGGGTAAGGATAATTGTGTTCTGCCACTTTTGTGCAGTTCACACATCAAAATCTGATACAAGTATACCATTCTGCCATGTGTAAAGTGACGTCTACCACTTTTCTGCAATTGTCACGTAAAACTATAGTACATAGAAATATTGTAAACCCTTGGGGTGCACGTTGGAAGACAAATAACACAAGGAGATGATGAAGCAGAGTAGGAGAGTTTGCAATGATGCATGCAAACTTTCTGTTTAATTTTGTTAAAACGGCAACAATGCCAATGCAACTTTGGCTAACAAAGTGATAAAATAAATGATGCCAATAAATATAGTCAGGTCTGATAAGACACTAGTTTGCCTATAGATTGGCTTAATGACAAGGCTCAGTCTCCAAGGAAAATAATGGTTATTATGCTACATATATTTTGACTCAAATTGTATCTTGCAGAAATGATACTCTGTATATAGTGTTACCAAGTGATTGCAAATTTGACTTAAAATATATACCTAGTGATAGTCAGGATAATAAATGCAAGTTGGTAGGGATGCCAGGTGAAGGTCAGTTCAAATGACTTCTACAATCGGAATCTTAACCTTAGAACAAGTAATGAGTGGATGAATGGATGAGGATCGAGTGAATGTGTCAGTTGTGAGTAATTGTAGTTGTCCTTGGGCCTTGACCAGTGATCGTATTTATAGACATCATCAGGAGGTCATGTGACCTTTCTCAGCCAATCAGAACACAGGTTTGATGGCTTTCCTACACAAAGCACTGCATAGGCAGTATTGTTTCTAACACAAGTAAGTGATCACTAATTGTCCTGTTGTTGTCCTGTTACTCCGAAATTGATTAGGACACAGTAGAAATAATTAGGACATCAAGACAATTTGTTATAATTAAACGGACAATATCTTTCTGTCAACGTAGCGTCAGCGGCCGCCATCTTGGTTGGTGGTCAGCTCAAATGACAGGTGAAATGTACAAAATATTCAGTTTCCTTATCATTTGGTGTTGTCCTCATGTGATAAAAAGTGTCCGAAAAGATTAAACACAATGGACATCTGTGTTTTGTGGTGACATTTGATATAACAAGAATAAGGGCAACCATATAGTTACACCAAGTGACTAGGACGACATTTTGACAGACGTCAAATGCATGCTACGTCTATTGACAACTTGGTGTCAATGTAACGTAAATGTGCCCTGTTTCCAGGAATTTATGTTGTCCTACGTGTCCTTTAATAATTCGGACACTAACGAGATTGCTAAGATATTTGGTAAAAGCAAACAGAGAAAACGGACAACAGAATGTCAAACAGTGCCATGAATGATTGTCGGCGAGAAATGTCAAAACATGGAATGACTGTCATGTTTGAGGTACAAATGTAGGAAATACAGGAGATTATATGTTGTCCTCTCTGTCTTAAAACAATGCATTTCTATCACAGATTCCAGGAAAATACCAGATAATGATTTTGTGGCTTTTGATATAAAAACGGACATTCAGTTTATAAACCGTCACTCAACCTAACGTAAAACGTTGACAGGTCACCGTAACCTGAGAAATGTCAAATTGATCAAATTCATTATTCACAGCAATCAGGGGTAATCTATATCAGTATCCATCATGGAAAACACTTAAAAAACACTTCTGAACAAGGAAGTTATCAGAAAATCGCCATTAACCAGTGTAATAGGTCATTGTTTACATGGGTCACCGGTCAGACATACTTTCTATAAATAACCAGGGAGCAGGAGTGCACACAAGAAATAGTCCCTGACAAACATTGTTGCTATCATCCACAATGCACAATGATTCCAGACATAGAATAAAATACAAGTTAGATACACTAAATACATAAGCCTGTACAATAACTGTGAAGGATGAAACACCAGTAGTAAAATCCTGCATGAATATCAATAGCGTAGTAACACGCAGTGGTAATTAGGTCATGTCTGACAAGTGCTGCTACCGGGAACGTTCAGTGCTAGATAAAACATAGATGTCAACAGTGGACATGCCCCCTTAAAGTGACACAAGTAAGTGAACTTCAGAACCAGGTAACTGTCTATGATGTTGCCATCTTATTATTTACTTTAAGGTTAAAAAAAATGTGAATGGACATTTGCAGGTAGATCATGATATAGCGAAAATAGGTGACATGCGTGATGGACAATGTTAACATTATGTTTTGGATACTTTTACTGTATTTACTTAGATTCCATTACAAAATATTCATTACATGTGATATGAAGTTGTCCTGTGTGTAGTGCTCAGGTCACAAATCAGTTGAAGTTAGGCACCGTTGAGATCGGACGCTCCTTGGATGGTTGACCGTGTTTGGCAGTTTGACTTCTGAGTGTTTCTAGGACGTCGGTCCTGCCCCAGAAAGAAGTACATGTGAAATATGTGGTCTCACCTTAGGCAAGTGAGTCTGTTCAAGAATTACCTCTGTCCACCCAGCAGAAAGCTTATGTGTACCCGGTGACATCAAGCCATATGACTAACAGGCACTCTGACATGTGTAAAGTAACGTCTACCACTATTCTGCAAGTGTCACGTAAAGTTATTATACATTGAAATAAGTTCATTACGAGTGGCCCTGTGTGTAGTGCTCAGGTCACAAATCAGTTGAACTTAAGCACCGTTGAGCTCGGACGCTCCTTGGATGGGTGACCATGTTGGTCAGCTTGGCTCCTGAGTGTTTCTAGGACGTCGGTTCTGCCCCACAGCGAAGTACATGTGAATGAAGTGGTCTCAAGTGGTTAATGCAAGAAGTAGCACTGTCCACCCAGAAGAAAGTGTATGTGTACCCGGTGACATCAAGCCATATGACTCACAGGCACTTGTGGTTATCTGGAATAAGAAGAATGATGTTCTGCCACTATTCTGCATTTGACAAATGAAAACAAAAAAACACGTATACAATTCTGCCATGTGTAAAGTGACGTCTACCACTATACTATTGTTATCACATGAAAATCTAATGTATGTATACCGTTCTGCTATGTGTAGCCCTACTTCTTCTAAAATTCTGCAGTTAACACGTAAAAGTATCATACATAGAAATAGCTTCATTATATGTGGTGGCGAGTGGTCCTGTGTGTAGTGCTCAGGTCACAAATCAGTTGAAGTTAAGCACCGTTGAGCTCGGACGCTCCTTGGATGGGTGACCATATTGGTCAGCTTGGCTCCTCAGAGTTTCTAGGACGTCGGTTCTGCCCCACAGCGAAGTACATGTGAATGAAGTGGTCTCACCTTAGACAAGTGAGTTTGTTCAAAAATTACCTCTGTCCACCCAGCAGAAAGTGTATGTGTACCCGGTAACATGAAGCCATATGACTAACAGGCACTCAGGGTTATCTGGGGTAAGAATAATTGTGTTCTGCCACTATTGTGCAGTTGACTCATCAAAATATAATACATGTATACAATTCTTCCATTTGTAAAGTGACGTCTACCACTATTCTGCAATTGTCACGTAAAACTATAGTACATAGAAATGTGTTTATTACATGTGATGGGAAGTTGTCCTGTGTGTAGTGCTCAGGTCACAAATCTGTTCAAGTTAAGCACCGTTGAGCTCGGACAGTAATTGGATGGTTGACCGTGTTTGGCAGTTTGACTTCTGAGTGTTTCTAGGACGTCGGTCCTGCCCCAGAAAGAAGTACATGTGAAATATGTGGTCTCACCTAAGGCAAGTGAGTTTGTTCAAGAATTACCTCTGTCCACCCATCAGAAAGTGTATGTGTTCCCGGTGACATCAAGTCATATGACTAACAGGCACTCAGGGTTATCTGGGGTAAGGATAATTGTGTTCTGCCACTTTTGTGCAGTTCACACATCAAAATCTGATACAAGTATACCATTCTGCCATGTGTAAAGTGACGTCTACCACTTTTCTGCAATTGTCACGTAAAACTATAGTACATAGAAATATTGTAACCCCCTTGGGGTGCACGTTGGAAGACAAATAAGACAAGGAGATGATGAAGCAGAGTAGGAGAGTTTGCAATGATGCATGCAAACTTTCTGTTTAATTTTGTTAAAACGGCAACAATGCCAATGCAACTTTGGCTAACAAAGTGATAAAATAAATGATGCCAATAAATATAGTCAGGTCTGATAAGACACTAGTTTGCCTATAGATTGGCTTAATGACAAGGCTCAGTCTCCAAGGAAAATAATGGTTATTATGCTACATATATTTTGACTCAAATTGTATCTTGCAGAAATGATACTCTGTATATAGTGTTACCAAGTGATTGCAAATTTGACTTAAAATATATACCTAGTGATAGTCAGGATAATAAATGCAAGTTGGTAGGGATGCCAGGTGAAGGTCAGTTCAAATGACTTCTACAATCGGAATCTTAACCTTAGAACAAGTAATGAGTGGATGAATGGATGAGGATCGAGTGAATGTGTCAGTTGTGAGTAATTGTAGTTGTCCTTGGGCCTTGACCAGTGATCGTATTTATAGACATCATCAGGAGGTCATGTGACCTTTCTCAGCCAATCAGAACACAGGTTTGATGGCTTTCCTACACAAAGCACTGCATAGGCAGTATTGTTTCTAACACAAGTAAGTGATCACTAATTGTCCTGTTGTTGTCCTGTTACTCCGAAATTGATTAGGACACAGTAGAAATAATTAGGACATCAAGACAATTTGTTATAATTAAACGGACAATATCTTTCTGTCAACGTAGCGTCAGCGGCCGCCATCTTGGTTGGTGGTCAGCTCAAATGACAGGTGAAATGTACAAAATATTCAGTTTCCTTATCATTTGGTGTTGTCCTCATGTGATAAAAAGTGTCCGAAAAGATTAAACACAATGGACATCTGTGTTTTGTGGTGACATTTGATATAACAAGAATAAGGGCAACCATATAGTTACACCAAGTGACTAGGACGACATTTTGACAGACGTCAAATGCATGCTACGTCTATTGACAACTTGGTGTCAATGTAACGTAAATGTGCCCTGTTTCCAGGAATTTATGTTGTCCTACGTGTCCTTTAATAATTCGGACACTAACGAGATTGCTAAGATATTTGGTAAAAGCAAACAGAGAAAACGGACAACAGAATGTCAAACAGTGCCATGAATGATTGTCGGCGAGAAATGTCAAAACATGGAATGACTGTCATGTTTGAGGTACAAATGTAGGAAATACAGGAGATTATATGTTGTCCTCTCTGTCTTAAAACAATGCATTTCTATCACAGATTCCAGGAAAATACCAGATAATGATTTTGTGGCTTTTGATATAAAAACGGACATTCAGTTTATAAACCGTCACTCAACCTAACGTAAAACGTTGACAGGTCACCGTAACCTGAGAAATGTCAAATTGATCAAATTCATTATTCACAGCAATCAGGGGTAATCTATATCAGTATCCATCATGGAAAACACTTAAAAAACACTTCTGAACAAGGAAGTTATCAGAAAATCGCCATTAACCAGTGTAATAGGTCATTGTTTACATGGGTCACCGGTCAGACATACTTTCTATAAATAACCAGGGAGCAGGAGTGCACACAAGAAATAGTCCCTGACAAACATTGTTGCTATCATCCACAATGCACAATGATTCCAGACATAGAATAAAATACAAGTTAGATACACTAAATACATAAGCCTGTACAATAACTGTGAAGGATGAAACACCAGTAGTAAAATCCTGCATGAATATCAATAGCGTAGTAACACGCAGTGGTAATTAGGTCATGTCTGACAAGTGCTGCTACCGGGAACGTTCAGTGCTAGATAAAACATAGATGTCAACAGTGGACATGCCCCCTTAAAGTGACACAAGTAAGTGAACTTCAGAACCAGGTAACTGTCTATGATGTTGCCATCTTATTATTTACTTTAAGGTTAAAAAAAATGTGAATGGACATTTGCAGGTAGATCATGATATAGCGAAAATAGGTGACATGCGTGATGGACAATGTTAACATTATGTTTTGGATACTTTTACTGTATTTACTTAGATTCCATTACAAAATATTCATTACATGTGATATGAAGTTGTCCTGTGTGTAGTGCTCAGGTCACAAATCAGTTGAAGTTAGGCACCGTTGAGATCGGACGCTCCTTGGATGGTTGACCGTGTTTGGCAGTTTGACTTCTGAGTGTTTCTAGGACGTCGGTCCTGCCCGACAACGAAGTATATGTGAAACATGAGGACTCACCTTAGGAAAGTGAGTTTGTTCAAGAATTACCTCTGTCCACCCATCAGAAAGTGTATGTGTTCCTGGTGACATCAAGCCACATGTCTCACAGGCACTCGGGTTATCTGGGGTAAGAATAATTGTGTTCTGCCACTATTGTGCAGTTGACACATCAAAATATAATACATGTATACATACCATTCTGCCATGTGTAAAGGGACGTCTACCACTATTCTGCAAGTGTCACTTAAAAATATAATACATAGAAATATGTTCATTACATGTGGTGGCGAGTGGTCCTGTGTGTAGTGCTCAGGTCACAAATCAGTTGAAGTTAAGCACCGTTGAGCTCGGACGCTCCTTGGATGGGTGACCATATTGGTCAGCTTGGCTCCTCAGAGTTTCTAGGACGTCGGTTCTGCCCCACAGCGAAGTACATGTGAATGAAGTGGTCTCACCTTAGACAAGTGAGTTTGTTCAAAAATTACCTCTGTCCACCCAGCAGAAAGTGTATGTGTACCCGGTAACATGAAGCCATATGACTAACAGGCACTCAGGGTTATCTGGGGTAAGAATAATTGTGTTCTGCCACTATTGTGCAGTTGACTCATCAAAATATAATACATGTATACAATTCTTCCATTTGTAAAGTGACGTCTACCACTATTCTGCAATTGTCACGTAAAACTATAGTACATAGAAATGTGTTTATTACATGTGATGGGAAGTTGTCCTGTGTGTAGTGCTCAGGTCACAAATCTGTTCAAGTTAAGCACCGTTGAGCTCGGACAGTATTTGGATGGTTGACCGTGTTTGGCAGTTTGACTTCTGAGTGTTTCTAGGACGTCGGTCCTGCCCCAGAAAGAAGTACATGTGAAATATGTGGTCTCACCTAAGGCAAGTGAGTTTGTTCAAGAATTACCTCTGTCCACCCATCAGAAAGTGTATGTGTTCCCGGTGACATCAAGTCATATGACTAACAGGCACTCAGGGTTATCTGGGGTAAGGATAATTGTGTTCTGCCACTTTTGTGCAGTTCACACATCAAAATCTGATACAAGTATACCATTCTGCCATGTGTAAAGTGACGTCTACCACTTTTCTGCAATTGTCACGTAAAACTATAGTACATAGAAATATTGTAACCCCCTTGGGGTGCACGTTGGAAGACAAATAACACAAGGAGATGATGAAGCAGAGTAGGAGAGTTTGCAATGATGCATGCAAACTTTCTGTTTAATTTTGTTAAAACGGCAACAATGCCAATGCAACTTTGGCTAACAAAGTGATAAAATAAATGATGCCAATAAATATAGTCAGGTCTGATAAGACACTAGTTTGCCTATAGATTGGCTTAATGACAAGGCTCAGTCTCCAAGGAAAATAATGGTTATTATGCTACATATATTTTGACTCAAATTGTATCTTGCAGAAATGATACTCTGTATATAGTGTTACCAAGTGATTGCAAATTTGACTTAAAATATATACCTAGTGATAGTCAGGATAATAAATGCAAGTTGGTAGGGATGCCAGGTGAAGGTCAGTTCAAATGACTTCTACAATCGGAATCTTAACCTTAGAACAAGTAATGAGTGGATGAATGGATGAGGATCGAGTGAATGTGTCAGTTGTGAGTAATTGTAGTTGTCCTTGGGCCTTGACCAGTGATCGTATTTATAGACATCATCAGGAGGTCATGTGACCTTTCTCAGCCAATCAGAACACAGGTTTGATGGCTTTCCTACACAAAGCACTGCATAGGCAGTATTGTTTCTAACACAAGTAAGTGATCACTAATTGTCCTGTTGTTGTCCTGTTACTCCGAAATTGATTAGGACACAGTAGAAATAATTAGGACATCAAGACAATTTGTTATAATTAAACGGACAATATCTTTCTGTCAACGTAGCGTCAGCGGCCGCCATCTTGGTTGGTGGTCAGCTCAAATGACAGGTGAAATGTACAAAATATTCAGTTTCCTTATCATTTGGTGTTGTCCTCATGTGATAAAAAGTGTCCGAAAAGATTAAACACAATGGACATCTGTGTTTTGTGGTGACATTTGATATAACAAGAATAAGGGCAACCATATAGTTACACCAAGTGACTAGGACGACATTTTGACAGACGTCAAATGCATGCTACGTCTATTGACAACTTGGTGTCAATGTAACGTAAATGTGCCCTGTTTCCAGGAATTTATGTTGTCCTACGTGTCCTTTAATAATTCGGACACTAACGAGATTGCTAAGATATTTGGTAAAAGCAAACAGAGAAAACGGACAACAGAATGTCAAACAGTGCCATGAATGATTGTCGGCGAGAAATGTCAAAACATGGAATGACTGTCATGTTTGAGGTACAAATGTAGGAAATACAGGAGATTATATGTTGTCCTCTCTGTCTTAAAACAATGCATTTCTATCACAGATTCCAGGAAAATACCAGATAATGATTTTGTGGCTTTTGATATAAAAACGGACATTCAGTTTATAAACCGTCACTCAACCTAACGTAAAACGTTGACAGGTCACCGTAACCTGAGAAATGTCAAATTGATCAAATTCATTATTCACAGCAATCAGGGGTAATCTATATCAGTATCCATCATGGAAAACACTTAAAAAACACTTCTGAACAAGGAAGTTATCAGAAAATCGCCATTAACCAGTGTAATAGGTCATTGTTTACATGGGTCACCGGTCAGACATACTTTCTATAAATAACCAGGGAGCAGGAGTGCACACAAGAAATAGTCCCTGACAAACATTGTTGCTATCATCCACAATGCACAATGATTCCAGACATAGAATAAAATACAAGTTAGATACACTAAATACATAAGCCTGTACAATAACTGTGAAGGATGAAACACCAGTAGTAAAATCCTGCATGAATATCAATAGCGTAGTAACACGCAGTGGTAATTAGGTCATGTCTGACAAGTGCTGCTACCGGGAACGTTCAGTGCTAGATAAAACATAGATGTCAACAGTGGACATGCCCCCTTAAAGTGACACAAGTAAGTGAACTTCAGAACCAGGTAACTGTCTATGATGTTGCCATCTTATTATTTACTTTAAGGTTAAAAAAAATGTGAATGGACATTTGCAGGTAGATCATGATATAGCGAAAATAGGTGACATGCGTGATGGACAATGTTAACATTATGTTTTGGATACTTTTACTGTATTTACTTAGATTCCATTACAAAATATTCATTACATGTGATATGAAGTTGTCCTGTGTGTAGTGCTCAGGTCACAAATCAGTTGAAGTTAGGCACCGTTGAGATCGGACGCTCCTTGGATGGTTGACCGTGTTTGGCAGTTTGACTTCTGAGTGTTTCTAGGACGTCGGTCCTGCCCGACAACGAAGTATATGTGAAACATGAGGACTCACCTTAGGAAAGTGAGTTTGTTCAAGAATTACCTCTGTCCACCCATCAGAAAGTGTATGTGTTCCTGGTGACATCAAGCCACATGTCTCACAGGCACTCGGGTTATCTGGGGTAAGAATAATTGTGTTCTGCCACTATTGTGCAGTTGACACATCAAAATATAATACATGTATACATACCATTCTGCCATGTGTAAAGGGACGTCTACCACTATTCTGCAAGTGTCACTTAAAAATATAATACATAGAAATATGTTCATTACATGTGGTGGCGAGTGGTCCTGTGTGTAGTGCTCAGGTCACAAATCAGTTGAAGTTAAGCACCGTTGAGCTCGGACGCTCCTTGGATGGGTGACCATATTGGTCAGCTTGGCTCCTCAGAGTTTCTAGGACGTCGGTTCTGCCCCACAGCGAAGTACATGTGAATGAAGTGGTCTCACCTTAGACAAGTGAGTTTGTTCAAAAATTACCTCTGTCCACCCAGCAGAAAGTGTATGTGTACCCGGTAACATGAAGCCATATGACTAACAGGCACTCAGGGTTATCTGGGGTAAGAATAATTGTGTTCTGCCACTATTGTGCAGTTGACTCATCAAAATATAATACATGTATACAATTCTTCCATTTGTAAAGTGACGTCTACCACTATTCTGCAATTGTCACGTAAAACTATAGTACATAGAAATGTGTTTATTACATGTGATGGGAAGTTGTCCTGTGTGTAGTGCTCAGGTCACAAATCTGTTCAAGTTAAGCACCGTTGAGCTCGGACAGTAATTGGATGGTTGACCGTGTTTGGCAGTTTGACTTCTGAGTGTTTCTAGGACGTCGGTCCTGCCCCAGAAAGAAGTACATGTGAAATATGTGGTCTCACCTAAGGCAAGTGAGTTTGTTCAAGAATTACCTCTGTCCACCCATCAGAAAGTGTATGTGTTCCCGGTGACATCAAGTCATATGACTAACAGGCACTCAGGGTTATCTGGGGTAAGGATAATTGTGTTCTGCCACTTTTGTGCAGTTCACACATCAAAATCTGATACAAGTATACCATTCTGCCATGTGTAAAGTGACGTCTACCACTTTTCTGCAATTGTCACGTAAAACTATAGTACATAGAAATATTGTAACCCCCTTGGGGTGCACGTTGGAAGACAAATAAGACAAGGAGATGATGAAGCAGAGTAGGAGAGTTTGCAATGATGCATGCAAACTTTCTGTTTAATTTTGTTAAAACGGCAACAATGCCAATGCAACTTTGGCTAACAAAGTGATAAAATAAATGATGCCAATAAATATAGTCAGGTCTGATAAGACACTAGTTTGCCTATAGATTGGCTTAATGACAAGGCTCAGTCTCCAAGGAAAATAATGGTTATTATGCTACATATATTTTGACTCAAATTGTATCTTGCAGAAATGATACTCTGTATATAGTGTTACCAAGTGATTGCAAATTTGACTTAAAATATATACCTAGTGATAGTCAGGATAATAAATGCAAGTTGGTAGGGATGCCAGGTGAAGGTCAGTTCAAATGACTTCTACAATCGGAATCTTAACCTTAGAACAAGTAATGAGTGGATGAATGGATGAGGATCGAGTGAATGTGTCAGTTGTGAGTAATTGTAGTTGTCCTTGGGCCTTGACCAGTGATCGTATTTATAGACATCATCAGGAGGTCATGTGACCTTTCTCAGCCAATCAGAACACAGGTTTGATGGCTTTCCTACACAAAGCACTGCATAGGCAGTATTGTTTCTAACACAAGTAAGTGATCACTAATTGTCCTGTTGTTGTCCTGTTACTCCGAAATTGATTAGGACACAGTAGAAATAATTAGGACATCAAGACAATTTGTTATAATTAAACGGACAATATCTTTCTGTCAACGTAGCGTCAGCGGCCGCCATCTTGGTTGGTGGTCAGCTCAAATGACAGGTGAAATGTACAAAATATTCAGTTTCCTTATCATTTGGTGTTGTCCTCATGTGATAAAAAGTGTCCGAAAAGATTAAACACAATGGACATCTGTGTTTTGTGGTGACATTTGATATAACAAGAATAAGGGCAACCATATAGTTACACCAAGTGACTAGGACGACATTTTGACAGACGTCAAATGCATGCTACGTCTATTGACAACTTGGTGTCAATGTAACGTAAATGTGCCCTGTTTCCAGGAATTTATGTTGTCCTACGTGTCCTTTAATAATTCGGACACTAACGAGATTGCTAAGATATTTGGTAAAAGCAAACAGAGAAAACGGACAACAGAATGTCAAACAGTGCCATGAATGATTGTCGGCGAGAAATGTCAAAACATGGAATGACTGTCATGTTTGAGGTACAAATGTAGGAAATACAGGAGATTATATGTTGTCCTCTCTGTCTTAAAACAATGCATTTCTATCACAGATTCCAGGAAAATACCAGATAATGATTTTGTGGCTTTTGATATAAAAACGGACATTCAGTTTATAAACCGTCACTCAACCTAACGTAAAACGTTGACAGGTCACCGTAACCTGAGAAATGTCAAATTGATCAAATTCATTATTCACAGCAATCAGGGGTAATCTATATCAGTATCCATCATGGAAAACACTTAAAAAACACTTCTGAACAAGGAAGTTATCAGAAAATCGCCATTAACCAGTGTAATAGGTCATTGTTTACATGGGTCACCGGTCAGACATACTTTCTATAAATAACCAGGGAGCAGGAGTGCACACAAGAAATAGTCCCTGACAAACATTGTTGCTATCATCCACAATGCACAATGATTCCAGACATAGAATAAAATACAAGTTAGATACACTAAATACATAAGCCTGTACAATAACTGTGAAGGATGAAACACCAGTAGTAAAATCCTGCATGAATATCAATAGCGTAGTAACACGCAGTGGTAATTAGGTCATGTCTGACAAGTGCTGCTACCGGGAACGTTCAGTGCTAGATAAAACATAGATGTCAACAGTGGACATGCCCCCTTAAAGTGACACAAGTAAGTGAACTTCAGAACCAGGTAACTGTCTATGATGTTGCCATCTTATTATTTACTTTAAGGTTAAAAAAAATGTGAATGGACATTTGCAGGTAGATCATGATATAGCGAAAATAGGTGACATGCGTGATGGACAATGTTAACATTATGTTTTGGATACTTTTACTGTATTTACTTAGATTCCATTACAAAATATTCATTACATGTGATATGAAGTTGTCCTGTGTGTAGTGCTCAGGTCACAAATCAGTTGAAGTTAGGCACCGTTGAGATCGGACGCTCCTTGGATGGTTGACCGTGTTTGGCAGTTTGACTTCTGAGTGTTTCTAGGACGTCGGTCCTGCCCGACAACGAAGTATATGTGAAACATGAGGACTCACCTTAGGAAAGTGAGTTTGTTCAAGAATTACCTCTGTCCACCCATCAGAAAGTGTATGTGTTCCTGGTGACATCAAGCCACATGTCTCACAGGCACTCGGGTTATCTGGGGTAAGAATAATTGTGTTCTGCCACTATTGTGCAGTTGACACATCAAAATATAATACATGTATACATACCATTCTGCCATGTGTAAAGGGACGTCTACCACTATTCTGCAAGTGTCACTTAAAAATATAATACATAGAAATATGTTCATTACATGTGGTGGCGAGTGGTCCTGTGTGTAGTGCTCAGGTCACAAATCAGTTGAAGTTAAGCACCGTTGAGCTCGGACGCTCCTTGGATGGGTGACCATATTGGTCAGCTTGGCTCCTCAGAGTTTCTAGGACGTCGGTTCTGCCCCACAGCGAAGTACATGTGAATGAAGTGGTCTCACCTTAGACAAGTGAGTTTGTTCAAAAATTACCTCTGTCCACCCAGCAGAAAGTGTATGTGTACCCGGTAACATGAAGCCATATGACTAACAGGCACTCAGGGTTATCTGGGGTAAGAATAATTGTGTTCTGCCACTATTGTGCAGTTGACTCATCAAAATATAATACATGTATACAATTCTTCCATTTGTAAAGTGACGTCTACCACTATTCTGCAATTGTCACGTAAAACTATAGTACATAGAAATGTGTTTATTACATGTGATGGGAAGTTGTCCTGTGTGTAGTGCTCAGGTCACAAATCTGTTCAAGTTAAGCACCGTTGAGCTCGGACAGTATTTGGATGGTTGACCGTGTTTGGCAGTTTGACTTCTGAGTGTTTCTAGGACGTCGGTCCTGCCCCAGAAAGAAGTACATGTGAAATATGTGGTCTCACCTAAGGCAAGTGAGTTTGTTCAAGAATTACCTCTGTCCACCCATCAGAAAGTGTATGTGTTCCCGGTGACATCAAGTCATATGACTAACAGGCACTCAGGGTTATCTGGGGTAAGGATAATTGTGTTCTGCCACTTTTGTGCAGTTCACACATCAAAATCTGATACAAGTATACCATTCTGCCATGTGTAAAGTGACGTCTACCACTTTTCTGCAATTGTCACGTAAAACTATAGTACATAGAAATATTGTAACCCCCTTGGGGTGCACGTTGGAAGACAAATAACACAAGGAGATGATGAAGCAGAGTAGGAGAGTTTGCAATGATGCATGCAAACTTTCTGTTTAATTTTGTTAAAACGGCAACAATGCCAATGCAACTTTGGCTAACAAAGTGATAAAATAAATGATGCCAATAAATATAGTCAGGTCTGATAAGACACTAGTTTGCCTATAGATTGGCTTAATGACAAGGCTCAGTCTCCAAGGAAAATAATGGTTATTATGCTACATATATTTTGACTCAAATTGTATCTTGCAGAAATGATACTCTGTATATAGTGTTACCAAGTGATTGCAAATTTGACTTAAAATATATACCTAGTGATAGTCAGGATAATAAATGCAAGTTGGTAGGGATGCCAGGTGAAGGTCAGTTCAAATGACTTCTACAATCGGAATCTTAACCTTAGAACAAGTAATGAGTGGATGAATGGATGAGGATCGAGTGAATGTGTCAGTTGTGAGTAATTGTAGTTGTCCTTGGGCCTTGACCAGTGATCGTATTTATAGACATCATCAGGAGGTCATGTGACCTTTCTCAGCCAATCAGAACACAGGTTTGATGGCTTTCCTACACAAAGCACTGCATAGGCAGTATTGTTTCTAACACAAGTAAGTGATCACTAATTGTCCTGTTGTTGTCCTGTTACTCCGAAATTGATTAGGACACAGTAGAAATAATTAGGACATCAAGACAATTTGTTATAATTAAACGGACAATATCTTTCTGTCAACGTAGCGTCAGCGGCCGCCATCTTGGTTGGTGGTCAGCTCAAATGACAGGTGAAATGTACAAAATATTCAGTTTCCTTATCATTTGGTGTTGTCCTCATGTGATAAAAAGTGTCCGAAAAGATTAAACACAATGGACATCTGTGTTTTGTGGTGACATTTGATATAACAAGAATAAGGGCAACCATATAGTTACACCAAGTGACTAGGACGACATTTTGACAGACGTCAAATGCATGCTACGTCTATTGACAACTTGGTGTCAATGTAACGTAAATGTGCCCTGTTTCCAGGAATTTATGTTGTCCTACGTGTCCTTTAATAATTCGGACACTAACGAGATTGCTAAGATATTTGGTAAAAGCAAACAGAGAAAACGGACAACAGAATGTCAAACAGTGCCATGAATGATTGTCGGCGAGAAATGTCAAAACATGGAATGACTGTCATGTTTGAGGTACAAATGTAGGAAATACAGGAGATTATATGTTGTCCTCTCTGTCTTAAAACAATGCATTTCTATCACAGATTCCAGGAAAATACCAGATAATGATTTTGTGGCTTTTGATATAAAAACGGACATTCAGTTTATAAACCGTCACTCAACCTAACGTAAAACGTTGACAGGTCACCGTAACCTGAGAAATGTCAAATTGATCAAATTCATTATTCACAGCAATCAGGGGTAATCTATATCAGTATCCATCATGGAAAACACTTAAAAAACACTTCTGAACAAGGAAGTTATCAGAAAATCGCCATTAACCAGTGTAATAGGTCATTGTTTACATGGGTCACCGGTCAGACATACTTTCTATAAATAACCAGGGAGCAGGAGTGCACACAAGAAATAGTCCCTGACAAACATTGTTGCTATCATCCACAATGCACAATGATTCCAGACATAGAATAAAATACAAGTTAGATACACTAAATACATAAGCCTGTACAATAACTGTGAAGGATGAAACACCAGTAGTAAAATCCTGCATGAATATCAATAGCGTAGTAACACGCAGTGGTAATTAGGTCATGTCTGACAAGTGCTGCTACCGGGAACGTTCAGTGCTAGATAAAACATAGATGTCAACAGTGGACATGCCCCCTTAAAGTGACACAAGTAAGTGAACTTCAGAACCAGGTAACTGTCTATGATGTTGCCATCTTATTATTTACTTTAAGGTTAAAAAAAATGTGAATGGACATTTGCAGGTAGATCATGATATAGCGAAAATAGGTGACATGCGTGATGGACAATGTTAACATTATGTTTTGGATACTTTTACTGTATTTACTTAGATTCCATTACAAAATATTCATTACATGTGATATGAAGTTGTCCTGTGTGTAGTGCTCAGGTCACAAATCAGTTGAAGTTAGGCACCGTTGAGATCGGACGCTCCTTGGATGGTTGACCGTGTTTGGCAGTTTGACTTCTGAGTGTTTCTAGGACGTCGGTCCTGCCCGACAACGAAGTATATGTGAAACATGAGGACTCACCTTAGGAAAGTGAGTTTGTTCAAGAATTACCTCTGTCCACCCATCAGAAAGTGTATGTGTTCCTGGTGACATCAAGCCACATGTCTCACAGGCACTCGGGTTATCTGGGGTAAGAATAATTGTGTTCTGCCACTATTGTGCAGTTGACACATCAAAATATAATACATGTATACATACCATTCTGCCATGTGTAAAGGGACGTCTACCACTATTCTGCAAGTGTCACTTAAAAATATAATACATAGAAATATGTTCATTACATGTGGTGGCGAGTGGTCCTGTGTGTAGTGCTCAGGTCACAAATCAGTTGAAGTTAAGCACCGTTGAGCTCGGACGCTCCTTGGATGGGTGACCATATTGGTCAGCTTGGCTCCTCAGAGTTTCTAGGACGTCGGTTCTGCCCCACAGCGAAGTACATGTGAATGAAGTGGTCTCACCTTAGACAAGTGAGTTTGTTCAAAAATTACCTCTGTCCACCCAGCAGAAAGTGTATGTGTACCCGGTAACATGAAGCCATATGACTAACAGGCACTCAGGGTTATCTGGGGTAAGAATAATTGTGTTCTGCCACTATTGTGCAGTTGACTCATCAAAATATAATACATGTATACAATTCTTCCATTTGTAAAGTGACGTCTACCACTATTCTGCAATTGTCACGTAAAACTATAGTACATAGAAATGTGTTTATTACATGTGATGGGAAGTTGTCCTGTGTGTAGTGCTCAGGTCACAAATCTGTTCAAGTTAAGCACCGTTGAGCTCGGACAGTAATTGGATGGTTGACCGTGTTTGGCAGTTTGACTTCTGAGTGTTTCTAGGACGTCGGTCCTGCCCCAGAAAGAAGTACATGTGAAATATGTGGTCTCACCTAAGGCAAGTGAGTTTGTTCAAGAATTACCTCTGTCCACCCATCAGAAAGTGTATGTGTTCCCGGTGACATCAAGTCATATGACTAACAGGCACTCAGGGTTATCTGGGGTAAGGATAATTGTGTTCTGCCACTTTTGTGCAGTTCACACATCAAAATCTGATACAAGTATACCATTCTGCCATGTGTAAAGTGACGTCTACCACTTTTCTGCAATTGTCACGTAAAACTATAGTACATAGAAATATTGTAACCCCCTTGGGGTGCACGTTGGAAGACAAATAAGACAAGGAGATGATGAAGCAGAGTAGGAGAGTTTGCAATGATGCATGCAAACTTTCTGTTTAATTTTGTTAAAACGGCAACAATGCCAATGCAACTTTGGCTAACAAAGTGATAAAATAAATGATGCCAATAAATATAGTCAGGTCTGATAAGACACTAGTTTGCCTATAGATTGGCTTAATGACAAGGCTCAGTCTCCAAGGAAAATAATGGTTATTATGCTACATATATTTTGACTCAAATTGTATCTTGCAGAAATGATACTCTGTATATAGTGTTACCAAGTGATTGCAAATTTGACTTAAAATATATACCTAGTGATAGTCAGGATAATAAATGCAAGTTGGTAGGGATGCCAGGTGAAGGTCAGTTCAAATGACTTCTACAATCGGAATCTTAACCTTAGAACAAGTAATGAGTGGATGAATGGATGAGGATCGAGTGAATGTGTCAGTTGTGAGTAATTGTAGTTGTCCTTGGGCCTTGACCAGTGATCGTATTTATAGACATCATCAGGAGGTCATGTGACCTTTCTCAGCCAATCAGAACACAGGTTTGATGGCTTTCCTACACAAAGCACTGCATAGGCAGTATTGTTTCTAACACAAGTAAGTGATCGCTAATTGTCCTGTTGTTGTCCTGTTACTCCGAAATTGATTAGGACACAGTAGAAATAATTAGGACATCAAGACAATTTGTTATAATTAAACGGACAATATCTTTCTGTCAACGTAGCGTCAGCGGCCGCCATCTTGGTTGGTGGTCAGCTCAAATGACAGGTGAAATGTACAAAATATTCAGTTTCCTTATCATTTGGTGTTGTCCTCATGTGATAAAAAGTGTCCGAAAAGATTAAACACAATGGACATCTGTGTTTTGTGGTGACATTTGATATAACAAGAATAAGGGCAACCATATAGTTACACCAAGTGACTAGGACGACATTTTGACAGACGTCAAATGCATGCTACGTCTATTGACAACTTGGTGTCAATGTAACGTAAATGTGCCCTGTTTCCAGGAATTTATGTTGTCCTACGTGTCCTTTAATAATTCGGACACTAACGAGATTGCTAAGATATTTGGTAAAAGCAAACAGAGAAAACGGACAACAGAATGTCAAACAGTGCCATGAATGATTGTCGGCGAGAAATGTCAAAACATGGAATGACTGTCATGTTTGAGGTACAAATGTAGGAAATACAGGAGATTATATGTTGTCCTCTCTGTCTTAAAACAATGCATTTCTATCACAGATTCCAGGAAAATACCAGATAATGATTTTGTGGCTTTTGATATAAAAACGGACATTCAGTTTATAAACCGTCACTCAACCTAACGTAAAACGTTGACAGGTCACCGTAACCTGAGAAATGTCAAATTGATCAAATTCATTATTCACAGCAATCAGGGGTAATCTATATCAGTATCCATCATGGAAAACACTTAAAAAACACTTCTGAACAAGGAAGTTATCAGAAAATCGCCATTAACCAGTGTAATAGGTCATTGTTTACATGGGTCACCGGTCAGACATACTTTCTATAAATAACCAGGGAGCAGGAGTGCACACAAGAAATAGTCCCTGACAAACATTGTTGCTATCATCCACAATGCACAATGATTCCAGACATAGAATAAAATACAAGTTAGATACACTAAATACATAAGCCTGTACAATAACTGTGAAGGATGAAACACCAGTAGTAAAATCCTGCATGAATATCAATAGCGTAGTAACACGCAGTGGTAATTAGGTCATGTCTGACAAGTGCTGCTACCGGGAACGTTCAGTGCTAGATAAAACATAGATGTCAACAGTGGACATGCCCCCTTAAAGTGACACAAGTAAGTGAACTTCAGAACCAGGTAACTGTCTATGATGTTGCCATCTTATTATTTACTTTAAGGTTAAAAAAAATGTGAATGGACATTTGCAGGTAGATCATGATATAGCGAAAATAGGTGACATGCGTGATGGACAATGTTAACATTATGTTTTGGATACTTTTACTGTATTTACTTAGATTCCATTACAAAATATTCATTACATGTGATATGAAGTTGTCCTGTGTGTAGTGCTCAGGTCACAAATCAGTTGAAGTTAGGCACCGTTGAGATCGGACGCTCCTTGGATGGTTGACCGTGTTTGGCAGTTTGACTTCTGAGTGTTTCTAGGATGTCGGTCCTGCCCGACAACGAAGTATATGTGAAACATGAGGACTCACCTTAGGAAAGTGAGTTTGTTCAAGAATTACCTCTGTCCAAACAGCAGAAAGTGTATGTGTTCCTGGTGACATCAAGCCACATGTCTCACAGGCACTCGGGTTATCTGGGGTAAGAATAATTGTGTTCTGCCACTATTGTGCAGTTGACACATCAAAATATAATACATGTATACATACCATTCTGCCATGTGTAAAGGGACGTCTACCACTATTCTGCAAGTGTCACTTAAAAATATAATACATAGAAATATGTTCATTACATGTGGTGGCGAGTGGTCCTGTGTGTAGTGCTCAGGTCACAAATCAGTTGAAGTTAAGCACCGTTGAGCTCGGACGCTCCTTGGATGGGTGACCATATTGGTCAGCTTGGCTCCTCAGAGTTTCTAGGACGTCGGTTCTGCCCCACAGCGAAGCACATGTGAATGAAGTGGTCTCACCTTAGACAAGTGAGTTTGTTCAAAAATTACCTCTGTCCACCCAGCAGAAAGTGTATGTGTACCCGGTAACATGAAGCCATATGACTAACAGGCACTCAGGGTTATCTGGGGTAAGAATAATTGTGTTCTGCCACTATTGTGCAGTTGACTCATCAAAATATAATACATGTATACAATTCTTCCATTTGTAAAGTGACGTCTACCACTATTCTGCAATTGTCACGTAAAACTATAGTACATAGAAATGTGTTTATTACATGTGATGGGAAGTTGTCCTGTGTGTAGTGCTCAGGTCACAAATCTGTTCAAGTTAAGCACCGTTGAGCTCGGACAGTAATTGGATGGTTGACCGTGTTTGGCAGTTTGACTTCTGAGTGTTTCTAGGACGTCGGTCCTGCCCCAGAAAGAAGTACATGTGAAATATGTGGTCTCACCTAAGGCAAGTGAGTTTGTTCAAGAATTACCTCTGTCCACCCATCAGAAAGTGTATGTGTTCCCGGTGACATCAAGTCATATGACTAACAGGCACTCAGGGTTATCTGGGGTAAGGATAATTGTGTTCTGCCACTTTTGTGCAGTTCACACATCAAAATCTGATACAAGTATACCATTCTGCCATGTGTAAAGTGACGTCTACCACTTTTCTGCAATTGTCACGTAAAACTATAGTACATAGAAATATTGTAACCCCCTTGGGGTGCACGTTGGAAGACAAATAAGACAAGGAGATGATGAAGCAGAGTAGGAGAGTTTGCAATGATGCATGCAAACTTTCTGTTTAATTTTGTTAAAACGGCAACAATGCCAATGCAACTTTGGCTAACAAAGTGATAAAATAAATGATGCCAATAAATATAGTCAGGTCTGATAAGACACTAGTTTGCCTATAGATTGGCTTAATGACAAGGCTCAGTCTCCAAGGAAAATAATGGTTATTATGCTACATATATTTTGACTCAAATTGTATCTTGCAGAAATGATACTCTGTATATAGTGTTACCAAGTGATTGCAAATTTGACTTAAAATATATACCTAGTGATAGTCAGGATAATAAATGCAAGTTGGTAGGGATGCCAGGTGAAGGTCAGTTCAAATGACTTCTACAATCGGAATCTTAACCTTAGAACAAGTAATGAGTGGATGAATGGATGAGGATCGAGTGAATGTGTCAGTTGTGAGTAATTGTAGTTGTCCTTGGGCCTTGACCAGTGATCGTATTTATAGACATCATCAGGAGGTCATGTGACCTTTCTCAGCCAATCAGAACACAGGTTTGATGGCTTTCCTACACAAAGCACTGCATAGGCAGTATTGTTTCTAACACAAGTAAGTGATCACTAATTGTCCTGTTGTTGTCCTGTTACTCCGAAATTGATTAGGACACAGTAGAAATAATTAGGACATCAAGACAATTTGTTATAATTAAACGGACAATATCTTTCTGTCAACGTAGCGTCAGCGGCCGCCATCTTGGTTGGTGGTCAGCTCAAATGACAGGTGAAATGTACAAAATATTCAGTTTCCTTATCATTTGGTGTTGTCCTCATGTGATAAAAAGTGTCCGAAAAGATTAAACACAATGGACATCTGTGTTTTGTGGTGACATTTGATATAACAAGAATAAGGGCAACCATATAGTTACACCAAGTGACTAGGACGACATTTTGACAGACGTCAAATGCATGCTACGTCTATTGACAACTTGGTGTCAATGTAACGTAAATGTGCCCTGTTTCCAGGAATTTATGTTGTCCTACGTGTCCTTTAATAATTCGGACACTAACGAGATTGCTAAGATATTTGGTAAAAGCAAACAGAGAAAACGGACAACAGAATGTCAAACAGTGCCATGAATGATTGTCGGCGAGAAATGTCAAAACATGGAATGACTGTCATGTTTGAGGTACAAATGTAGGAAATACAGGAGATTATATGTTGTCCTCTCTGTCTTAAAACAATGCATTTCTATCACAGATTCCAGGAAAATACCAGATAATGATTTTGTGGCTTTTGATATAAAAACGGACATTCAGTTTATAAACCGTCACTCAACCTAACGTAAAACGTTGACAGGTCACCGTAACCTGAGAAATGTCAAATTGATCAAATTCATTATTCACAGCAATCAGGGGTAATCTATATCAGTATCCATCATGGAAAACACTTAAAAAACACTTCTGAACAAGGAAGTTATCAGAAAATCGCCATTAACCAGTGTAATAGGTCATTGTTTACATGGGTCACCGGTCAGACATACTTTCTATAAATAACCAGGGAGCAGGAGTGCACACAAGAAATAGTCCCTGACAAACATTGTTGCTATCATCCACAATGCACAATGATTCCAGACATAGAATAAAATACAAGTTAGATACACTAAATACATAAGCCTGTACAATAACTGTGAAGGATGAAACACCAGTAGTAAAATCCTGCATGAATATCAATAGCGTAGTAACACGCAGTGGTAATTAGGTCATGTCTGACAAGTGCTGCTACCGGGAACGTTCAGTGCTAGATAAAACATAGATGTCAACAGTGGACATGCCCCCTTAAAGTGACACAAGTAAGTGAACTTCAGAACCAGGTAACTGTCTATGATGTTGCCATCTTATTATTTACTTTAAGGTTAAAAAAAATGTGAATGGACATTTGCAGGTAGATCATGATATAGCGAAAATAGGTGACATGCGTGATGGACAATGTTAACATTATGTTTTGGATACTTTTACTGTATTTACTTAGATTCCATTACAAAATATTCATTACATGTGATATGAAGTTGTCCTGTGTGTAGTGCTCAGGTCACAAATCAGTTGAAGTTAGGCACCGTTGAGATCGGACGCTCCTTGGATGGTTGACCGTGTTTGGCAGTTTGACTTCTGAGTGTTTCTAGGACGTCGGTCCTGCCCGACAACGAAGTATATGTGAAACATGAGGACTCACCTTAGGAAAGTGAGTTTGTTCAAGAATTACCTCTGTCCAAACAGCAGAAAGTGTATGTGTTCCTGGTGACATCAAGCCACATGTCTCACAGGCACTCGGGTTATCTGGGGTAAGAATAATTGTGTTCTGCCACTATTGTGCAGTTGACACATCAAAATATAATACATGTATACATACCATTCTGCCATGTGTAAAGGGACGTCTACCACTATTCTGCAAGTGTCACTTAAAAATATAATACATAGAAATATGTTCATTACATGTGGTGGCGAGTGGTCCTGTGTGTAGTGCTCAGGTCACAAATCAGTTGAAGTTAGGCACCGTTGAGCTCGGACGCTCCTTGGATGGGTGAACATATTGGTCAGCTTGGCTCCTCAGAGTTTCTAGGACGTCGGTTCTGCCCCACAGCGAAGTACATGTGAATGAAGTGGTCTCACCTTAGACAAGTGAGTTTGTTCCAAAATTACCTCTGTCCACCCAGCAGAAAGTGTATGTGTACCCGGTAACATGAAGCCATATGACTAACAGGCACTCAGGGTTATCTGGGGTAAGAATAATTGTGTTCTGCCACTATTGTGCAGTTGACTCATCAAAATATAATACATGTATACAATTCTTCCATTTGAAAAGTGACGTCTACCACTATTCTGCAATTGTCACGTAAAACTATAGTACATAGAAATGTGTTTATTACATGTGATATGAAGTTGTCCTGTGTGTAGTGCTCAGGTCACAAATCAGTTGAAGTTAGGCACCGTTGAGATCGGACGCTCCTTGGATGGTTGACCGTGTTTGGCAGTTTGACTTCTGAGTGTTTCTAGAACGTCGGTCCTGCCCGACAACGAAGTATATGTGAAACATGAGGACTCACCTTAGGAAAGTGAGTTTGTTCAAGAATTACCTCTGTCCAAACAGCAGAAAGTGTATGTGTTCCTGGTGACATCAAGCCACATGTCTCACAGGCACTCGGGTTATCTGGGGTAAGAATAATTGTGTTCTGCCACTATTGTGCAGTTGACACATCAAAATATAATACATGTATACATACCATTCTGCCATGTGTAAAGGGACGTCTACCACTATTCTGCAAGTGTCACTTAAAAATATAATACATAGAAATATGTTCATTACATGTGGTGGCGAGTGGTCCTGTGTGTAGTGCTCAGGTCACAAATCAGTTGAAGTTAAGCACCGTTGAGATTGGACGCTCTTTGGATGGTTGACCGTGTTTGGCAGTTTGACTTCTGAGTGTTTCTAGGACGTCGGTCCTGGCCGACAACGAAGTATATGTGAAACATGAGGACTCACCTTAGGAAAGTGAGATTGTTCAAGAATTACCTCTGTCCACCCAGCAGAAAGTGTATGTGTTCCTGGTGACATCAAGCCACATGTCTCACAGGCACTCGGGTTATCTGGGGTAAGAATAATTGTGTTCTCCCACTATTGTGCAGTTGACTCATCAAAATATAATACATGTATACATACCATTCTGCCATGTGTAAAGGGACGTCTACCACTATTCTGCAAGTGTCACTTAAAAATATAATACATAGAAATATGTTCATTACATGTGGTGGCGAGTGGTCCTGTGTGTAGTGCTCAGGTCACAAATCAGTTGAAGTTAAGCATCGTTGAGCTCGGACGCTCCTTGGATGGGTGACCATATTGGTCAGCTTGGCTCCTCAGAGTTTCTAGGACGTCGGTTCTGCCCCACAGCGAAGTACATGTGAAAGAAGTGGTCTCACCTTAGACAATTGAGTTTGTTCAAAAATTACCTCTGTCCACCCAGCAGAAAGTGTATGTGTACCCGGTAACATGAAGCCATATGACTAACAGGCACTCAGGGTTATCTGGGGTAAGAATAATTGTGTTCTGCCACTATTGTGCAGTTGACTCATCAAAATATAATACATGTATACAATTCTTCCATTTGTAAAGTGACGTCTACCACTATTCTGCAATTGTCACGTAAAATTATAGTACATAGAAATGTGTTTATTACATGTGATGGGAAGTTGTCCTGTGTGTAGTGCTGAGGTCACAAATCTGTTCAAGTTAAGCACCGTTGAGCTCGGACAGTATTTGGATGGTTGACCGTGTTTGGCAGTTTGACTTCTGAGTGTTTCTAGGACGTCGGTCCTGCCCCAGAAAGAAGTACATGTGAAATATGTGGTCTCACCTAAGGCAAGTGAGTTTGTTCAAGAATTACCTCTGTCCACCCAGCAGAAAGTGTATGTGTTCCCGGTGACATCAAGTCATATGACTAACAGGCACTCAGGGTTATCTGGGGTAAGGATAATTGTGTTCTGCCACTTTTGTGCAGTTCACACATCAAAATCTGATACAAGTATACCATTCTGCCATGTGTAAAGTGACGTCTACCACTTTTCTGCAATTGTCACGTAAAACTATAGTACATAGAAATATTGTAACCCCCTTGGGGTGCACGTTGGAAGACAAATAAGACAAGGAGATGATGAAGCAGAGTAGGAGAGTTTGCAATGATGCATGCAAACTTTCTGTTTAATTTTGTTAAAACGGCAACAATGCCAATGCAACTTTGGCTAACAAAGTGATAAAATAAATGATGCCAATAAATATAGTCAGGTCTGATAAGACACTAGTTTGCCTATAGATTGGCTTAATGACAAGGCTCAGTCTCCAAGGAAAATAATGGTTATTATGCTACATATATTTTGACTCAAATTGTATCTTGCAGAAATGATACTCTGTATATAGTGTTACCAAGTGATTGCAAATTTGACTTAAAATATATACCTAGTGATAGTCAGGATAATAAATGCAAGTTGGTAGGGATGCCAGGTGAAGGTCAGTTCAAATGACTTCTACAATCGGAATCTTAACCTTAGAACAAGTAATGAGTGGATGAATGGATGAGGATCGAGTGAATGTGTCAGTTGTGAGTAATTGTAGTTGTCCTTGGGCCTTGACCAGTGATCGTATTTATAGACATCATCAGGAGGTCATGTGACCTTTCTCAGCCAATCAGAACACAGGTTTGATGGCTTTCCTACACAAAGCACTGCATAGGCAGTATTGTTTCTAACACAAGTAAGTGATCGCTAATTGTCCTGTTGTTGTCCTGTTAGTCCGAAATTGATTAGGACACAGTAGAAATAATTAGGACATCAAGACAATTTGTTATAATTAAACGGACAATATCTTTCTGTCAACGTAGCGTCAGCGGCCGCCATCTTGGTTGGTGGTCAGCTCAAATGACAGGTGAAATGTACAAAATATTCAGTTTCCTTATCATTTGGTGTTGTCCTCATGTGATAAAAAGTGTCCGAAAAGATTAAACACAATGGACATCTGTGTTTTGTGGTGACATTTGATATAACAAGAATAAGGGCAACCATATAGTTACACCAAGTGACTAGGACGACATTTTGACAGACGTCAAATGCATGCTACGTCTATTGACAACTTGGTGTCAATGTAACGTAAATGTGCCCTGTTTCCAGGAATTTATGTTGTCCTACGTGTCCTTTAATAATTCGGACACTAACGAGATTGCTAAGATATTTGGTAAAAGCAAACAGAGAAAACGGACAACAGAATGTCAAACAGTGCCATGAATGATTGTCCGCGAGAAATGTCAAAACATGGAATGACTGTCATGTTTGAGGTACAAATGTAGGAAATACAGGAGATTATATGTTGTCCTCTCTGTCTTAAAACAATGCATTTCTATCACAGATTCCAGGAAAATACCAGATAATGATTTTGTGGCTTTTGATATAAAAACGGACATTCAGTTTATAAACCGTCACTCAACCTAACGTAAAACGTTGACAGGTCACCGTAACCTGAGAAATGTCAAATTGATCAAATTCATTATTCACAGCAATCAGGGGTAATCTATATCAGTATCCATCATGGAAAACACTTAAAAAACACTTCTGAACAAGGAAGTTATCAGAAAATCGCCATTAGCCAGTGTAATAGGTCATTGTTTACATGGGTCACCGGTCAGACATACTTTCTATAAATAACCAGGGAGCAGGAGTGCACACAAGAAATAGTCCCTGACAAACATTGTTGCTATCATCCACAATGCACAATGATTCCAGACATAGAATAAAATACAAGTTAGATACACTAAATACATAAGCCTGTACAATAACTGTGAAGGATGAAACACCAGTAGTAAAATCCTGCATGAATATCAATAGCGTAGTAACACGCAGTGGTAATTAGGTCATGTCTGACAAGTGCTGCTACCGGGAACGTTCAGTGCTAGATAAAACATAGATGTCAACAGTGGACATGCCCCCTTAAAGTGACACAAGTAAGTGAACTTCAGAACCAGGTAACTGTCTATGATGTTGCCATCTTATTATTTACTTTAAGGTTAAAAAAAATGTGAATGGACATTTGCAGGTAGATCATGATATAGCGAAAATAGGTGACATGCGTGATGGACAATGTTAACATTATGTTTTGGATACTTTTACTGTATTTACTTAGATTCCATTACAAAATATTCATTACATGTGATATGAAGTTGTCCTGTGTGTAGTGCTCAGGTCACAAATCAGTTGAAGTTAGGCACCGTTGAGATCGGACGCTCCTTGGATGGTTGACCGTGTTTGGCAGTTTGACTTCTGAGTGTTTCTAGGACGTCGGTCCTGCCCGACAACGAAGTATATGTGAAACATGAGGACTCACCTTAGGAAAGTGAGTTTGTTCAAGAATTACCTCTGTCCAAACAGCAGAAAGTGTATGTGTTCCTGGTGACATCAAGCCACATGTCTCACAGGCACTCGGGTTATCTGGGGTAAGAATAATTGTGTTCTGCCACTATTGTGCAGTTGACACATCAAAATATAATACATGAATACATACCATTCTGCCATGTGTAAAGGGACGTCTACCACTATTCTGCAAGTGTCACTTAAAAATATAATACATAGAAATATGTTCATTACATGTGGTGGCGAGTGGTCCTGTGTGTAGTGCTCAGGTCACAAATCAGTTGAAGTTAAGCACCGTTGAGATTGGACGCTCTTTGGATGGTTGACCGTGTTTGGCAGTTTGACTTCTGAGTGTTTCTAGGACGTCGGTCCTGGCCGACAACGAAGTATATGTGAAACATGAGGACTCACCTTAGGAAAGTGAGATTGTTCAAGAATTACCTCTGTCCACCCAGCAGAAAGTGTATGTGTTCCTGGTGACATCAAGCCACATGTCTCACAGGCACTCGGGTTATCTGGGGTAAGAATAATTGTGTTCTCCCACTATTGTGCAGTTGACTCATCAAAATATAATACATGTATACATACCATTCTGCCATGTGTAAAGGGACGTCTACCACTATTCTGCAAGTGTCACTTAAAAATATAATACATAGAAATATGTTCATTACATGTGGTGGCGAGTGGTCCTGTGTGTAGTGCTCAGGTCACAAATCAGTTGAAGTTAAGCATCGTTGAGCTCGGACGCTCCTTGGATGGGTGACCATATTGGTCAGCTTGGCTCCTCAGAGTTTCTAGGACGTCGGTTCTGCCCCACAGCGAAGTACATGTGAAAGAAGTGGTCTCACCTTAGACAATTGAGTTTGTTCAAAAATTACCTCTGTCCACCCAGCAGAAAGTGTATGTGTACCCGGTAACATGAAGCCATATGACTAACAGGCACTCAGGGTTATCTGGGGTAAGAATAATTGTGTTCTGCCACTATTGTGCAGTTGACTCATCAAAATATAATACATGTATACAATTCTTCCATTTGTAAAGTGACGTCTACCACTATTCTGCAATTGTCACGTAAAATTATAGTACATAGAAATGTGTTTATTACATGTGATGGGAAGTTGTCCTGTGTGTAGTGCTGAGGTCACAAATCTGTTCAAGTTAAGCACCGTTGAGCTCGGACAGTATTTGGATGGTTGACCGTGTTTGGCAGTTTGACTTCTGAGTGTTTCTAGGACGTCGGTCCTGCCCCAGAAAGAAGTACATGTGAAATATGTGGTCTCACCTAAGGCAAGTGAGTTTGTTCAAGAATTACCTCTGTCCACCCAGCAGAAAGTGTATGTGTTCCCGGTGACATCAAGTCATATGACTAACAGGCACTCAGGGTTATCTGGGGTAAGGATAATTGTGTTCTGCCACTTTTGTGCAGTTCACACATCAAAATCTGATACAAGTATACCATTCTGCCATGTGTAAAGTGACGTCTACCACTTTTCTGCAATTGTCACGTAAAACTATAGTACATAGAAATATTGTAACCCCCTTGGGGTGCACGTTGGAAGACAAATAAGACAAGGAGATGATGAAGCAGAGTAGGAGAGTTTGCAATGATGCATGCAAACTTTCTGTTTAATTTTGTTAAAACGGCAACAATGCCAATGCAACTTTGGCTAACAAAGTGATAAAATAAATGATGCCAATAAATATAGTCAGGTCTGATAAGACACTAGTTTGCCTATAGATTGGCTTAATGACAAGGCTCAGTCTCCAAGGAAAATAATGGTTATTATGCTACATATATTTTGACTCAAATTGTATCTTGCAGAAATGATACTCTGTATATAGTGTTACCAAGTGATTGCAAATTTGACTTAAAATATATACCTAGTGATAGTCAGGATAATAAATGCAAGTTGGTAGGGATGCCAGGTGAAGGTCAGTTCAAATGACTTCTACAATCGGAATCTTAACCTTAGAACAAGTAATGAGTGGATGAATGGATGAGGATCGAGTGAATGTGTCAGTTGTGAGTAATTGTAGTTGTCCTTGGGCCTTGACCAGTGATCGTATTTATAGACATCATCAGGAGGTCATGTGACCTTTCTCAGCCAATCAGAACACAGGTTTGATGGCTTTCCTACACAAAGCACTGCATAGGCAGTATTGTTTCTAACACAAGTAAGTGATCGCTAATTGTCCTGTTGTTGTCCTGTTAGTCCGAAATTGATTAGGACACAGTAGAAATAATTAGGACATCAAGACAATTTGTTATAATTAAACGGACAATATCTTTCTGTCAACGTAGCGTCAGCGGCCGCCATCTTGGTTGGTGGTCAGCTCAAATGACAGGTGAAATGTACAAAATATTCAGTTTCCTTATCATTTGGTGTTGTCCTCATGTGATAAAAAGTGTCCGAAAAGATTAAACACAATGGACATCTGTGTTTTGTGGTGACATTTGATATAACAAGAATAAGGGCAACCATATAGTTACACCAAGTGACTAGGACGACATTTTGACAGACGTCAAATGCATGCTACGTCTATTGACAACTTGGTGTCAATGTAACGTAAATGTGCCCTGTTTCCAGGAATTTATGTTGTCCTACGTGTCCTTTAATAATTCGGACACTAACGAGATTGCTAAGATATTTGGTAAAAGCAAACAGAGAAAACGGACAACAGAATGTCAAACAGTGCCATGAATGATTGTCGGCGAGAAATGTCAAAACATGGAATGACTGTCATGTTTGAGGTACAAATGTAGGAAATACAGGAGATTATATGTTGTCCTCTCTGTCTTAAAACAATGCATTTCTATCACAGATTCCAGGAAAATACCAGATAATGATTTTGTGGCTTTTGATATAAAAACGGACATTCAGTTTATAAACCGTCACTCAACCTAACGTAAAACGTTGACAGGTCACCGTAACCTGAGAAATGTCAAATTGATCAAATTCATTATTCACAGCAATCAGGGGTAATCTATATCAGTATCCATCATGGAAAACACTTAAAAAACACTTCTGAACAAGGAAGTTATCAGAAAATCGCCATTAGCCAGTGTAATAGGTCATTGTTTACATGGGTCACCGGTCAGACATACTTTCTATAAATAACCAGGGAGCAGGAGTGCACACAAGAAATAGTCCCTGACAAACATTGTTGCTATCATCCACAATGCACAATGATTCCAGACATAGAATAAAATACAAGTTAGATACACTAAATACATAAGCCTGTACAATAACTGTGAAGGATGAAACACCAGTAGTAAAATCCTGCATGAATATCAATAGCGTAGTAACACGCAGTGGTAATTAGGTCATGTCTGACAAGTGCTGCTACCGGGAACGTTCAGTGCTAGATAAAACATAGATGTCAACAGTGGACATGCCCCCTTAAAGTGACACAAGTAAGTGAACTTCAGAACCAGGTAACTGTCTATGATGTTGCCATCTTATTATTTACTTTAAGGTTAAAAAAAATGTGAATGGACATTTGCAGGTAGATCATGATATAGCGAAAATAGGTGACATGCGTGATGGACAATGTTAACATTATGTTTTGGATACTTTTACTGTATTTACTTAGATTCCATTACAAAATATTCATTACATGTGATATGAAGTTGTCCTGTGTGTAGTGCTCAGGTCACAAATCAGTTGAAGTTAGGCACCGTTGAGATCGGACGCTCCTTGGATGGTTGACCGTGTTTGGCAGTTTGACTTCTGAGTGTTTCTAGGACGTCGGTCCTGCCCGACAACGAAGTATATGTGAAACATGAGGACTCACCTTAGGAAAGTGAGTTTGTTCAAGAATTACCTCTGTCCAAACAGCAGAAAGTGTATGTGTTCCTGGTGACATCAAGCCACATGTCTCACAGGCACTCGGGTTATCTGGGGTAAGAATAATTGTGTTCTGCCACTATTGTGCAGTTGACACATCAAAATATAATACATGAATACATACCATTCTGCCATGTGTAAAGGGACGTCTACCACTATTCTGCAAGTGTCACTTAAAAATATAATACATAGAAATATGTTCATTATATGTGGTGGCGAGTGGTCCTGTGTGTAGTGCTCAGGTCACAAATCAGTTGAATTTAAGCACCGTTGAGCTCGGACGCTCCTTGGATGGGTGACCATATTGGTCAGCTTGGCTCCTCAGAGTTTCTAGGACGTCGGTTCTGCCCCACAGCGAAGTACATGTGAAAGAAGTGGTCTCACCTTAGACAATTGAGTTTGTTCAAAAATTACCTCTGTCCACCCAGCAGAAAGTGTATGTGTACCCGGTAACATGAAGCCATATGACTAACAGGCACTCAGGGTTATCTGGGGTAAGAATAATTGTGCTCTGCCACTATTGTGCAGTTGACTCATCAAAATATAACACATGTATACAATTCTTCCATTTGTAAAGTGACGTCTACCACTATTCTGCAATTGTCACGTAAAACTATAGTACATAGAAATGTGTTTATTACATGTGATGGGAAGTTGTCCTGTGTGTAGTGCTCAGGTCACAAATCTGTTCAAGTTAAGCACCGTTGAGATTGGACAGTAATTGGATGGTTGACCGTGTTTGGCAGTTTGACTTCTGAGTGTTTCTAGGACGTCGGTCCTGCCCCAGAAAGAAGTACATGTGAAATATGTGGTGTCACCTAAGGCAAGTGAGTTTGTTCAAGAATTACCTCTGTCCACCCATCAGAAAGTGTATGTGTTCCCGGTGACATCAAGTCATATGACTAACAGGCACTCAGGGTTATCTGGGGTAAGGATAATTGTGTTCTGCCACTTTTGTGCAGTTCACACATCAAAATCTGATACAAGTATACCATTCTGCCATGTGTAAAGTGACGTCTACCACTTTTCTGCAATTGTCACGTAAAACTATAGTACATAGAAATATTGTAACCCCCTTGGGGTGCACGTTGGAAGACAAATAAGACAAGGAGATGATGAAGCAGAGTAGGAGAGTTTGCAATGATGCATGCAAACTTTCTGTTTAATTTTGTTAAAACGGCAACAATGCCAATGCAACTTTGGCTAACAAAGTGATAAAATAAATGATGCCAATAAATATAGTCAGGTCTGATAAGACACTAGTTTGCCTATAGATTGGCTTAATGACAAGGCTCAGTCTCCAAGGAAAATAATGGTTATTATGCTACATATATTTTGACTCAAATTGTATCTTGCAGAAATGATACTCTGTATATAGTGTTACCAAGTGATTGCAAATTTGACTTAAAATATATACCTAGTGATAGTCAGGATAATAAATGCAAGTTGGTAGGGATGCCAGGTGAAGGTCAGTTCAAATGACTTCTACAATCGGAATCTTAACCTTAGAACAAGTAATGAGTGGATGAATGGATGAGGATCGAGTGAATGTGTCAGTTGTGAGTAATTGTAGTTGTCCTTGGGCCTTGACCAGTGATCGTATTTATAGACATCATCAGGAGGTCATGTGACCTTTCTCAGCCAATCAGAACACAGGTTTGATGGCTTTCCTACACAAAGCACTGCATAGGCAGTATTGTTTCTAACACAAGTAAGTGATCACTAATTGTCCTGTTGTTGTCCTGTTAGTCCGAAATTGATTAGGACACAGTAGAAATAATTAGGACATCAAGACAATTTGTTATAATTAAACGGACAATATCTTTCTGTCAACGTAGCGTCAGCGGCCGCCATCTTGGTTGGTGGTCAGCTCAAATGACAGGTGAAATGTACAAAATATTCAGTTTCCTTATCATTTGGTGTTGTCCTCATGTGATAAAAAGTGTCCGAAAAGATTAAACACAATGGACATCTGTGTTTTGTGGTGACATTTGATATAACAAGAATAAGGGCAACCATATAGTTACACCAAGTGACTAGGACGACATTTTGACAGACGTCAAATGCATGCTACGTCTATTGACAACTTGGTGTCAATGTAACGTAAATGTGCCCTGTTTCCAGGAATTTATGTTGTCCTACGTGTCCTTTAATAATTCGGACACTAACGAGATTGCTAAGATATTTGGTAAAAGCAAACAGAGAAAACGGACAACAGAATGTCAAACAGTGCCATGAATGATTGTCGGCGAAAAATGTCAAAACATGGAATGACTGTCATGTTTGAGGTACAAATGTAGGAAATACAGGAGATTATATGTTGTCCTCTCTGTCTTAAAACAATGCATTTCTATCACAGATTCCAGGAAAATACCAGATAATGATTTTGTGGCTTTTGATATAAAAACGGACATTCAGTTTATAAACCGTCACTCAACCTAACGTAAAACGTTGACAGGTCACCGTAACCTGAGAAATGTCAAATTGATCAAATTCATTATTCACAGCAATCAGGGGTAATCTATATCAGTATCCATCATGGAAAACACTTAAAAACACTTCTGAACAAGGAAGTTATCAGAAAATCGCCATTAACCAGTGTAATAGGTCATTGTTTACATGGGTCACCGGTCAGACATACTTTCTATAAATAACCAGGGAGCAGGAGTGCACACAAGAAATAGTCCCTGACAAACATTGTTGCTATCATCCACAATGCACAATGATTCCAGACATAGAATAAAATACAAGTTAGATACACTAAATACATAAGCCTGTACAATAACTGTGAAGGATGAAACACCAGTAGTAAAATCCTGCATGAATATCAATAGCGTAGTAACACGCAGTGGTAATTAGGTCATGTCTGACAAGTGCTGCTACCGGGAACGTTCAGTGCTAGATAAAACATAGATGTCAACAGTGGACATGCCCCCTTAAAGTGACACAAGTAAGTGAACTTCAGAACCAGGTAACTGTCTATGATGTTGCCATCTTATTATTTACTTTAAGGTTAAAAAAAATGTGAATGGACATTTGCAGGTAGATCATGATATAGCGAAAATAGGTGACATGCGTGATGGACAATGTTAACATTATGTTTTGGATACTTTTACTGTATTTACTTAGATTCCATTACAAAATATTCATTACATGTGATATGAAGTTGTCCTGTGTGTAGTGCTCAGGTCACAAATCAGTTGAAGTTAGGCACCGTTGAGATCGGACGCTCCTTGGATGGTTGACCGTGTTTGGCAGTTTGACTTCTGAGTGTTTCTAGGACGTCGGTCCTGCCCGACAACGAAGTATATGTGAAACATGAGGACTCACCTTAGGAAAGTGAGTTTGTTCAAGAATTACCTCTGTCCAAACAGCAGAAAGTGTATGTGTTCCTGGTGACATCAAGCCACATGTCTCACAGGCACTCGGGTTATCTGGGGTAAGAATAAATGTGTTCTGCCACTATTGTGCAGTTGACACATCAAAATATAATACATGTATACATACCATTCTGCCATGTGTAAAGGGACGTCTACCACTATTCTGCAAGTGTCACTTAAAAATATAATACATAGAAATATGTTCATTACATGTGGTGGCGAGTGGTCCTGTGTGTAGTGCTCAGGTCACAAATCAGTTGAATTTAAGCACCGTTGAGCTCGGACGCTCCTTGGATGGGTGACCATATTGGTCAGCTTGGCTCCTCAGAGTTTCTAGGACGTCGGTTCTGCCCCACAGCGAAGTACATGTGAAAGAAGTGGTCTCACCTTAGACAATTGAGTTTGTTCAAAAATTACCTCTGTCCACCCAGCAGAAAGTGTATGTGTACCCGGTAACATGAAGCCATATGACTAACAGGCACTCAGGGTTATCTGGGGTAAGAATAATTGTGTTCTGCCACTATTGTGCAGTTGACTCATCAAAATATAACACATGTATACAATTCTTCCATTTGTAAAGTGACGTCTACCACTATTCTGCAATTGTCACGTAAAACTATAGTACATAGAAATGTGTTTATTACATGTGATGGGAAGTTGTCCTGTGTGTAGTGCTCAGGTCACAAATCTGTTCAAGTTAAGCACCGTTGAGCTCGGACAGTAATTGGATGGTTGACCGTGTTTGGCAGTTTGACTTCTGAGTGTTTCTAGGACGTCGGTCCTGCCCCAGAAAGAAGTACATGTGAAATATGTGGTCTCACCTAAGGCAAGTGAGTTTGTTCAAGAATTACCTCTGTCCACCCATCAGAAAGTGTATGTGTTCCCGGTGACATCAAGTCATATGACTAACAGGCACTCAGGGTTATCTGGGGTAAGGATAATTGTGTTCTGCCACTTTTTGCAGTTCACACATCAAAATCTGATACAAGTATACCATTCTGCCATGTGTAAAGTGACGTCTACCACTTTTCTGCAATTGTCACGTAAAACTATAGTACATAGAAATATTGTAACCCCCTTGGGGTGCACGTTGGAAGACAAATAACACAAGGAGATGATGAAGCAGAGTAGGAGAGTTTGCAATGATGCATGCAAACTTTCTGTTTAATTTTGTTAAAACGGCAACAATGCCAATGCAACTTTGGCTAACAAAGTGATAAAATAAATGATGCCAATAAATATAGTCAGGTCTGATAAGACACTAGTTTGCCTATAGATTGGCTTAATGACAAGGCTCAGTCTCCAAGGAAAATAATGGTTATTATGCTACATATATTTTGACTCAAATTGTATCTTGCAGAAATGATACTCTGTATATAGTGTTACCAAGTGATTGCAAATTTGACTTAAAATATATACCTAGTGATAGTCAGGATAATAAATGCAAGTTGGTAGGGATGCCAGGTGAAGGTCAGTTCAAATGACTTCTACAATCGGAATCTTAACCTTAGAACAAGTAATGAGTGGATGAATGGATGAGGATCGAGTGAATGTGTCAGTTGTGAGTAATTGTAGTTGTCCTTGGGCCTTGACCAGTGATCGTATTTATAGACATCATCAGGAGGTCATGTGACCTTTCTCAGCCAATCAGAACACAGGTTTGATGGCTTTCCTACACAAAGCACTGCATAGGCAGTATTGTTTCTAACACAAGTAAGTGATCACTAATTGTCCTGTTGTTGTCCTGTTAGTCCGAAATTGATTAGGACACAGTAGAAATAATTAGGACATCAAGACAATTTGTTATAATTAAACGGACAATATCTTTCTGTCAACGTAGCGTCAGCGGCCGCCATCTTGGTTGGTGGTCAGCTCAAATGACAGGTGAAATGTACAAAATATTCAGTTTCCTTATCATTTGGTGTTGTCCTCATGTGATAAAAAGTGTCCGAAAAGATTAAACACAATGGACATCTGTGTTTTGTGGTGACATTTGATATAACAAGAATAAGGGCAACCATATAGTTACACCAAGTGACTAGGACGACATTTTGACAGACGTCAAATGCATGCTACGTCTATTGACAACTTGGTGTCAATGTAACGTAAATGTGCCCTGTTTCCAGGAATTTATGTTGTCCTACGCGTCCTTTAATAATTCGGACACTAACGAGATTGCTAAGATATTTGGTAAAAGCAAACAGAGAAAACGGACAACAGAATGTCAAACAGTGCCATGAATGATTGTCGGCGAGAAATGTCAAAACATGGAATGACTGTCATGTTTGAGGTACAAATGTAGGAAATACAGGAGATTATATGTTGTCCTCTCTGTCTTAAAACAATGCATTTCTATCACAGATTCCAGGAAAATACCAGATAATGATTTTGTGGCTTTTGATATAAAAACGGACATTCAGTTTATAAACCGTCACTCAACCTAACGTAAAACGTTGACAGGTCACCGTAACCTGAGAAATGTCAAATTGATCAAATTCATTATTCACAGCAATCAGGGGTAATCTATATCAGTATCCATCATGGAAAACACTTAAAAAACACTTCTGAACAAGGAAGTTATCAGAAAATCGCCATTAACCAGTGTAATAGGTCATTGTTTACATGGGTCACCGGTCAGACATACTTTCTATAAATAACCAGGGAGCAGGAGTGCACACAAGAAATAGTCCCTGACAAACATTGTTGCTATCATCCACAATGCACAATGATTCCAGACATAGAATAAAATACAAGTTAGATACACTAAATACATAAGCCTGTACAATAACTGTGAAGGATGAAACACCAGTAGTAAAATCCTGCATGAATATCAATAGCGTAGTAACACGCAGTGGTAATTAGGTCATGTCTGACAAGTGCTGCTACCGGGAACGTTCAGTGCTAGATAAAACATAGATGTCAACAGTGGACATGCCCCCTTAAAGTGACACAAGTAAGTGAACTTCAGAACCAGGTAACTGTCTATGATGTTGCCATCTTATTATTTACTTTAAGGTTAAAAAAAATGTGAATGGACATTTGCAGGTAGATCATGATATAGCGAAAATAGGTGACATGCGTGATGGACAGTGTTAACATTATGTTTTGGATACTTTTACTGTATTTACTTAGATTCCATTACAAAATATTCATTACATGTGATATGAAGTTGTCCTGTGTGTAGTGCTCAGGTCACAAATCAGTTGAAGTTAGGCACCGTTGAGATCGGACGCTCCTTGGATGGTTGACCGTGTTTGGCAGTTTGACTTCTGAGTGTTTCTAGGACGTCGGTCCTGCCCGACAACGAAGTATATGTGAAACATGAGGACTCACCTTAGGAAAGTGAGTTTGTTCAAGAATTACCTCTGTCCAAACAGCAGAAAGTGTATGTGTTCCTGGTGACATCAAGCCACATGTCTCACAGGCACTCGGGTTATCTGGGGTAAGAATAATTGTGTTCTGCCACTATTGTGCAGTTGACACATCAAAATATAATACATGTATACATACCATTCTGCCATGTGTAAAGGGACGTCTACCACTATTCTGCAAGTGTCACTTAAAAATATAATACATAGAAATATGTTCATTACATGTGGTGGCGAGTGGTCCTGTGTGTAGTGCTCAGGTCACAAATCAGTTGAAGTTAAGCACCGTTGAGATCGGACGCTCCTTGGATGGTTGACCGTGTTTGGCAGTTTGACTTCTGAGTGTTTCTAGGACGTCGGTCCTGCCCGACAACGAAGTATATGTGAAACATGAGGACTCACCTTAGGAAAGTGAGTTTGTTCAAGAATTACCTCTGTCCAAACAGCAGAAAGTGTATGTGTTCCTGGTGACATCAAGCCACATGTCTCACAGGCACTCGGGTTATCTGGGGTAAGAATAATTGTGTTCTGCCACTATTGTGCAGTTGACACATCAAAATATAATACATGTATACATACCATTCTGCCATGTGTAAAGGGACGTCTACCACTATTCTGCAAGTGTCACTTAAAAATATAATACATAGAAATATGTTCATTACATGTGGTGGCGAGTGGTCCTGTGTGTAGTGCTCAGGTCACAAATCAGTTGAAGTTAAGCACCGTTGAGATCGGACGCTCCTTGGATGGTTGACCGTGTTTGGCAGTTTGACTTCTGAGTGTTTCTAGGACGTCGGTCCTGCCCGACAACGAAGTATATGTGAAACATGAGGACTCACCTTAGGAAAGTCAGTTTGTTCAAGAAATACCTCTGTCCAAACAGCAGAAAGTGTATGTGTTCTTGGTGACATCAAGCCACATGTCTCACAGGCACTCGGGTTATCTGGGGTAAGAATAATTGTGTTCTGCCACTATTGTGCAGTTGACTCATCAAAATATAATACATGTATACAATTCTTCCATTTGTAAAGTGACGTCTACCACTATTCTGCAATTGTCACGTAAAACTATAGTACATAGAAATGTGTTTATTACATGTGATGGGAAGTTGTCCTGTGTGTAGTGCTCAGGTCACAAATCTGTTCAAGTTAAGCACCGTTGAGCTCGGACAGTAATTGGATGGTTGACCGTTTTTGGCAGTTTGACTTCTGAGTGTTTCTAGGACGTCGGTCCTGCCCCAGAAAGAAGTACATGTGAAATATGTGGTGTCACCTAAGGCAAGTGAGTTTGTTCAAGAATTACCTCTGTCCACCCATCAGAAAGTGTATGTGTTCCCGGTGACATCAAGTCATATGACTAACAGGCACTCAGGGTTATCTGGGGTAAGGATAATTGTGTTCTGCCACTTTTGTGCAGTTCACACATCAAAATCTGATACAAGTATACCATTCTGCCATGTGTAAAGTGACGTCTACCACTTTTCTGCAATTGTCACGTAAAACTATAGTACATAGAAATATTGTAACCCCCTTGGGGTGCACGTTGGAAGACAAATAACACAAGGAGATGATGAAGCAGAGTAGGAGAGTTTGCAATGATGCATGCAAACTTTCTGTTTAATTTTGTTAAAACGGCAACAATGCCAATGCAACTTTGGCTAACAAAGTGATAAAATAAATGATGCCAATAAATATAGTCAGGTCTGATAAGACACTAGTTTGCCTATAGATTGGCTTAATGACAAGGCTCAGTCTCCAAGGAAAATAATGGTTATTATGCTACATATATTTTGATTCAAATTGTATCTTGCAGAAATGATACTCTGTATATAGTGTTACCAAGTGATTGCAAATTTGACTTAAAATATATACCTAGTGATAGTCAGGATAATAAATGCAAGTTGGTAGGGATGCCAGGTGAAGGTCAGTTCAAATGACTTCTACAATCGGAATCTTAACCTTAGAACAAGTAATGAGTGGATGAATGGATGAGGATCGAGTGAATGTGTCAGTTGTGAGTAATTGTAGTTGTCCTTGGGCCTTGACCAGTGATCGTATTTATAGACATCATCAGGAGGTCATGTGACCTTTCTCAGCCAATCAGAACACAGGTTTGATGGCTTTCCTACACAAAGCACTGCATAGGCAGTATTGTTTCTAACACAAGTAAGTGATCACTAATTGTCCTGTTGTTGTCCTGTTAGTCCGAAATTGATTAGGACACAGTAGAAATAATTAGGACATCAAGACAATTTGTTATAATTAAACGGACAATATCTTTCTGTCAACGTAGCGTCAGCGGCCGCCATCTTGGTTGGTGGTCAGCTCAAATGACAGGTGAAATGTACAAAATATTCAGTTTCCTTATCATTTGGTGTTGTCCTCATGTGATAAAAAGTGTCCGAAAAGATTAAACACAATGGACATCTGTGTTTTGTGGTGACATTTGATATAACAAGAATAAGGGCAACCATATAGTTACACCAAGTGACTAGGACGACATTTTGACAGACGTCAAATGCATGCTACGTCTATTGACAACTTGGTGTCAATGTAACGTAAATGTGCCCTGTTTCCAGGAATTTATGTTGTCCTACGCGTCCTTTAATAATTCGAACACTAACGAGATTGCTAAGATATTTGGTAAAAGCAAACAGAGAAAACGGACAACAGAATGTCAAACAGTGCCATGAATGATTGTCGGCGAGAAATGTCAAAACATGGAATGACTGTCATGTTTGAGGTACAAATGTAGGAAATACAGGAGATTATACGTTGTCCTCTCTGTCTTAAAACAATGCATTTCTATCACAGATTCCAGGAAAATACCAGATAATGATTTTGTGGCTTTTGATATAAAAACGGACATTCAGTTTATAAACCGTCACTCAACCTAACGTAAAACGTTGACAGGTCACCGTAACCTGAGAAATGTCAAATTGATCAAATTCATTATTCACAGCAATCAGGGGTAATCTATATCAGTATCCATCATGGAAAACACTTAAAAAACACTTCTGAACAAGGAAGTTATCAGAAAATCGCCATTAACCAGTGTAATAGGTCATTGTTTACATGGGTCACCGGTCAGACATACTTTCTATAAATAACCAGGGAGCAGGAGTGCACACAAGAAATAGTCCCTGACAAACATTGTTGCTATCATCCACAATGCACAATGATTCCAGACATAGAATAAAATACAAGTTAGATACACTAAATACATAAGCCTGTACAATAACTGTGAAGGATGAAACACCAGTAGTAAAATCCTGCATGAATATCAATAGCGTAGTAACACGCAGTGGTAATTAGGTCATGTCTGACAAGTGCTGCTACCGGGAACGTTCAGTGCTAGATAAAACATAGATGTCAACAGTGGACATGCCCCCTTAAAGTGACACAAGTAAGTGAACTTCAGAACCAGGTAACTGTCTATGATGTTGCCATCTTATTATTTACTTTAAGGTTAAAAAAAATGTGAATGGACATTTGCAGGTAGATCATGATATAGCGAAAATAGGTGACATGCGTGATGGACAATGTTAACATTATGTTTTGGATACTTTTACTGTATTTACTTAGATTCCATTACAAAATATTCATTACATGTGATATGAAGTTGTCCTGTGTGTAGTGCTCAGGTCACAAATCAGTTGAAGTTAGGCACCGTTGAGATCGGACGCTCCTTGGATGGTTGACCGTGTTTGGCAGTTTGACTTCTGAGTGTTTCTAGGACGTCGGTCCTGCCCGACAACGAAGTATATGTGAAACATGAGGACTCACCTTAGGAAAGTGAGTTTGTTCAAGAATTACCTCTGTCCAAACAGCAGAAAGTGTATGTGTTCCTGGTGACATCAAGCCACATGTCTCACAGGCACTCGGGTTATCTGGGGTAAGAATAATTGTGTTCTGCCACTATTGTGCAGTTGACACATCAAAATATAATACATGTATACATACCATTCTGCCATGTGTAAAGGGACGTCTACCACTATTCTGGAAGTGTCACTTAAAAATATAATACATAGAAATATGTTCATTACATGTGGTGGCGAGTGGTCCTGTGTGTAGTGCTCAGGTCACAAATCAGTTGAAGTTAGGCACCGTTGAGATCGGACGCTCCTTGGATGGTTGACCGTGTTTGGCAGTTTGACTTCTGAGTGTTTCTAGGACGTCGGTCCTGCCCGACAACGAAGTATATGTGAAACATGAGGACTCACCTTAGGAAAGTCAGTTTGTTCAAGAATTACCTCTGTCCAAACAGCAGAAAGTGTATGTGTTCCTGGTGACATCAAGCCACATGTCTCACAGGCAGTCGGGTTATCTGGGGTAAGAATAATTGTGTTCTCCCACTATTGTGCAGTTGACTCATCAAAATATAATACATGTATACATACCATTCTGCCATGTGTAAAGGGACGTCTACCACTATTCTGCAAGTGTCACTTAAAAATATAATACATAGAAATATGTTCATTACATGTGGTGGCGAGTGGTCCTGTGTGTAGTGCTCAGGTCACAAATCAGTTGAAGTTAAGCATCGTTGAGCTCGGACGCTCCTTGTATGGGTGACCATATTGGTCAGCTTGGCTCCTCAGAGTTTCTAGGACGTCGGTTCTGCCCCACAGCGAAGTACATGTGAAAGAAGTGGTCTCACCTTAGACAATTGAGTTTGTTCAAAAATTACCTCTGTCCACCCAGCAGAAAGTGTATGTGTACCCGGTAACATGAAGCCATATGACTAACAGGCACTCAGGGTTATCTGGGGTAAGAATAATTGTGTTCTGCCACTATTGTGCAGTTGACTCATCAAAATATAATACATGTATACAATTCTTCCATTTGTAAAGTGACGTCTACCACTATTCTGCAATTGTCACGTAAAATTATAGTACATAGAAATGTGTTTATTACATGTGATGGGAAGTTGTCCTGTGTGTAGTGCTGAGGTCACAAATCTGTTCAAGTTAAGCACCGTTGAGCTCGGACAGTATTTGGATGGTTGACCGTGTTTGGCAGTTTGACTTCTGAGTGTTTCTAGGACGTCGGTCCTGCCCCAGAAAGAAGTACATGTGAAATATGTGGTCTCACCTAAGGCAAGTGAGTTTGTTCAAGAATTACCTCTGTCCACCCATCAGAAAGTGTATGTGTTCCCGGTGACATCAAGTCATATGACTAACAGGCACTCAGGGTTATCTGGGGTAAGGATAATTGTGTTCTGCCACTTTTGTGCAGTTCACACATCAAAATCTGATACAAGTATACCATTCTGCCATGTGTAAAGTGACGTCTACCACTTTTCTGCAATTGTCACGTAAAACTATAGTACATAGAAATATTGTAACCCCCTTGGGGTGCACGTTGGAAGACAAATAACACAACGAGATGATGAAGCAGAGTAGGAGAGTTTGCAATGATGCATGCAAACTTTCTGTTTAATTTTGTTAAAACGGCAACAATGCCAATGCAACTTTGGCTAACAAAGTGATAAAATAAATGATGCCAATAAATATAGTCAGGTCTGATAAGACACTAGTTTGCCTATAGATTGGCTTAATGACAAGGCTCAGTCTCCAAGGAAAATAATGGTTATTATGCTACATATATTTTGACTCAAATTGTATCTTGCAGAAATGATACTCTGTATATAGTGTTACCAAGTGATTGCAAATTTGACTTAAAATATATACCTAGTGATAGTCAGGATAATAAATGCAAGTTGGTAGGGATGCCAGGTGAAGGTCAGTTCAAATGACTTCTACAATCGGAATCTTAACCTTAGAACAAGTAATGAGTGGATGAATGGATGAGGATCGAGTGAATGTGTCAGTTGTGAGTAATTGTAGTTGTCCTTGGGCCTTGACCAGTGATCGTATTTATAGACATCATCAGGAGGTCATGTGACCTTTCTCAGCCAATCAGAACACAGGTTTGATGGCTTTCCTACACAAAGCACTGCATAGGCAGTATTGTTTCTAACACAAGTAAGTGATCGCTAATTGTCCTGTTGTTGTCCTGTTAGTCCGAAATTGATTAGGACACAGTAGAAATAATTAGGACATCAAGACAATTTGTTATAATTAAACGGACAATATCTTTCTGTCAACGTAGCATCAGCGGCCGCCATCTTGGTTGGTGGTCAGCTCAAATGACAGGTGAAATGTACAAAATATTCAGTTTCCTTATCATTTGGTGTTGTCCTCATGTGATAAAAAGTGTCCGAAAAGATTAAACACAATGGACATCTGTGTTTTGTGGTGACATTTGATATAACAAGAATAAGGGCAACCATATAGTTACACCAAGTGACTAGGACGACATTTTGACAGACGTCAAATGCATGCTACGTCTATTGACAACTTGGTGTCAATGTAACGTAAATGTGCCCTGTTTCCAGGAATTTATGTTGTCCTACGTGTCCTTTAATAATTCGGACACTAACGAGATTGCTAAGATATTTGGTAAAAGCAAACAGAGAAAACGGACAACAGAATGTCAAACAGTGCCATGAATGATTGTCGGCGAGAAATGTCAAAACATGGAATGACTGTCATGTTTGAGGTACAAATGTAGGAAATACAGGAGATTATATGTTGTCCTCTCTGTCTTAAAACAATGCATTTCTATCACAGATTCCAGGAAAATACCAGATAATGATTTTGTGGCTTTTGATATAAAAACGGACATTCAGTTTATAAACCGTCACTCAACCTAACGTAAAACGTTGACAGGTCACCGTAACCTGAGAAATGTCAAATTGATCAAATTCATTATTCACAGCAATCAGGGGTAATCTATATCAGTATCCATCATGGAAAACACTTAAAAAACACTTCTGAACAAGGAAGTTATCAGAAAATCGCCATTAACCAGTGTAATAGGTCATTGTTTACATGGGTCACCGGTCAGACATACTTTCTATAAATAACCAGGGAGCAGGAGTGCACACAAGAAATAGTCCCTGACAAACATTGTTGCTATCATCCACAATGCACAATGATTCCAGACATAGAATAAAATACAAGTTAGATACACTAAATACATAAGCCTGTACAATAACTGTGAAGGATGAAACACCAGTAGTAAAATCCTGCATGAATATCAATAGCGTAGTAACACGCAGTGGTAATTAGGTCATGTCTGACAAGTGCTGCTACCGGGAACGTTCAGTGCTAGATAAAACATAGATGTCAACAGTGGACATGACCCCTTAAAGTGACACAAGTAAGTGAACTTCAGAACCAGGTAACTGTCTATGATGTTGCCATCTTATTATTTACTTTAAGGTTAAAAAAATGTGAATGGACATTTGCAGGTAGATCATGATATAGCGAAAATAGGTGACATGCGTGATGGACAATGTTAACATTATGTTTTGGATACTTTTACTGTATTTACTTAGATTCCATTACAAAATATTCATTACATGTGATGGGAAGTTGTCCTGTGTGTAGTGCTCAGGTCACAAATCAGTTGAAGTTAGGCACCGTTGAGATCGGACGCTCCTTGGATGGTTGACCGTGTTTGGCAGTTTGACTTCGGAGTGTTTCTAGGACGTCGGTCCTGCCCCAGAAAGAAGTACATGTGAAATATGTGGTCTCACCTTAGGCAAGTGAGTCTGTTCAAGAATTACCTCTGTCCACCCAGCAGAAAGTTTATGTGTACCCGGTGACATCAAGCCATATGACTAACAGGCACTCTGACATGTGTAAAGTAACGTCTACCACTATTCTGCAAGTGTCACGTAAAGTTATGATACATTGAAATAAGTTCATTACGAGTGGCCCTGTGTGTAGTGCTCAGGTCACAAATCAGTTGAACTTAAGCACCGTTGAGCTCGGACGCTCCTTGGATGGGTGACCATGTTGGTCAGCTTGGCTCCTGAGAGTTTCTAGGACGTCGGTTCTGCACCACAGCGAAGTACATGTGAATGAAGTGGTCTCAAGTGGTTAATGCAAGAATTAGCACTGTCCACCCAGAAGAAAGTGTATGTGTACCCGGTGACATCAAGCCATATGACTCACAGGCACTTGTGGTTATCTGGAATAAGAAGAATGATGTTCTGCCACTATTCTGCATTTGACAAATGAAAACAAAAAAACACGTATACAATTCTGCCATGTGTAAAGTGACGTCTACCACAATACTATTGTTATCACATGAAAATCTAATGTATGTATACCGTTCTGCTATGTGTAGCCCTACTTCTTCTAAAATTCTGCAGTTAACACGTAAAAGTATAATACATAGAAATAGCTTCATTATATGTGGTGGCGAGTGGTCCTGTGTGTAGTGCTCAGGTCACAAATCAGTTGAAGTTAGGCACCGTTGAGATCGGACGCTCCTTGGATGGTTGGCCGTGTTTGGCAGTTTGACTTCTGAGTGTTTCTAGGACGTCGGTCCTGCCCGACAACGAAGTATATGTGAAACATGAGGACTCACCTTAGGAAAGTGAGTTTGTTCAAGAATTACCTCTGTCCAAACAGCAGAAAGTGTATGTGTTCCTGGTGACATCAAGCCACATGTCTCACAGGCACTCGGGTTATCTGGGGTAAGAATAATTGTGTTCTGCCACTATTGTGCAGTTGACACATCAAAATATAATACATGTATACATACCATTCTGCCATGTGTAAAGGGACGTCTACCACTATTCTGGAAGTGTCACTTAAAAATATAATACATAGAAATATGTTCATTACATGTGGTGGCGAGTGGTCCTGTGTGTAGTGCTCAGGTCACAAATCAGTTGAAGTTAAGCACCGTTGAGCTCGGACGCTCCTTGGATTGGTGACCATATTGGTCAGCTTGGCTCCTCAGAGTTTCTAGGACGTCGGTTCTGCCCCACAGCGAAGTACATGTGAATGAAGTGGTCTCACCTTAGACAAGTGAGTTTGTTCCAAAATTACCTCTGTCCACCCAGCAGAAAGTGTATGTGTACCCGGTAACATGAAGCCATATGACTAACAGGCACTCAGGGTTATCTGGGGTAAGGATAATTGTGTTCTGCCACTTTTGTGCAGTTCACACATCAAAATCTGATACAAGTATACCATTCTGCCATGTGTAAAGTGACGTCTACCACTTTTCTGCAATTGTCACGTAAAACTATAGTACATAGAAATATTGTAACCCCCTTGGGGTGCACGTTGGAAGACAAATAACACAAGGAGATGATGAAGCAGAGTAGGAGAGTTTGCAATGATGCATGCAAACTTTCTGTTTAATTTTGTTAAAACGGCAACAATGCCAATGCAACTTTGGCTAACAAAGTGATAAAATAAATGATGCCAATAAATATAGTCAGGTCTGATAAGACACTAGTTTGCCTATAGATTGGCTTAATGACAAGGCTCAGTCTCCAAGGAAAATAATGGTTATTATGCTACATATATTTTGACTCAAATTGTATCTTGCAGAAATGATACTCTGTATATAGTGTTACCAAGTGATTGCAAATTTGACTTAAAATATATACCTAGTGATAGTCAGGATAATAAATGCAAGTTGGTAGGGATGCCAGGTGAAGGTCAGTTCAAATGACTTCTACAATCGGAATCTTAACCTTAGAACAAGTAATGAGTGGATGAATGGATGAGGATCGAGTGAATGTGTCAGTTGTGAGTAATTGTAGTTGTCCTTGGGCCTTGACCAGTGATCGTATTTATAGACATCATCAGGAGGTCATGTGACCTTTCTCAGCCAATCAGAACACAGGTTTGATGGCTTTCCTACACAAAGCACTGCATAGGCAGTATTGTTTCTAACACAAGTAAGTGATCACTAATTGTCCTGTTGTTGTCCTGTTAGTCCGAAATTGATTAGGACACAGTAGAAATAATTAGGACATCAAGACAATTTGTTATAATTAAACGGACAATATCTTTCTGTCAACGTAGCGTCAGCGGCCGCCATCTTGGTTGGTGGTCAGCTCAAATGACAGGTGAAATGTACAAAATATTCAGTTTCCTTATCATTTGGTGTTGTCCTCATGTGATAAAAAGTGTCCGAAAAGATTAAACACAATGGACATCTGTGTTTTGTGGTGACATTTGATATAACAAGAATAAGGGCAACCATATAGTTACACCAAGTGACTAGGACGACATTTTGACAGACGTCAAATGCATGCTACGTCTATTGACAACTTGGTGTCAATGTAACGTAAATGTGCCCTGTTTCCAGGAATTTATGTTGTCCTACGTGTCCTTTAATAATTCGGACACTAACGAGATTGCTAAGATATTTGGTAAAAGCAAACAGAGAAAACGGACAACAGAATGTCAAACAGTGCCATGAATGATTGTCGGCGAGAAATGTCAAAACATGGAATGACTGTCATGTTTGAGGTACAAATGTAGGAAATACAGGAGATTATATGTTGTCCTCTCTGTCTTAAAACAATGCATTTCTATCACAGATTCCAGGAAAATACCAGATAATGATTTTGTGGCTTTTGATATAAAAACGGACATTCAGTTTATAAACCGTCACTCAACCTAACGTAAAACGTTGACAGGTCACCGTAACCTGAGAAATGTCAAATTGATCAAATTCATTATTCACAGCAATCAGGGGTAATCTATATCAGTATCCATCATGGAAAACACTTAAAAAACACTTCTGAACAAGGAAGTTATCAGAAAATCGCCATTAACCAGTGTAATAGGTCATTGTTTACATGGGTCACCGGTCAGACATACTTTCTATAAATAACCAGGGAGCAGGAGTGCACACAAGAAATAGTCCCTGACAAACATTGTTGCTATCATCCACAATGCACAATGATTCCAGACATAGAATAAAATACAAGTTAGATACACTAAATACATAAGCCTGTACAATAACTGTGAAGGATGAAACACCAGTAGTAAAATCCTGCATGAATATCAATAGCGTAGTAACACGCAGTGGTAATTAGGTCATGTCTGACAAGTGCTGCTACCGGGAACGTTCAGTGCTAGATAAAACATAGATGTCAACAGTGGACATGACCCCTTAAAGTGACACAAGTAAGTGAACTTCAGAACCAGGTAACTGTCTATGATGTTGCCATCTTATTATTTACTTTAAGGTTAAAAAAATGTGAATGGACATTTGCAGGTAGATCATGATATAGCGAAAATAGGTGACATGCGTGATGGACAATGTTAACATTATGTTTTGGATACTTTTACTGTATTTACTTAGATTCCATTACAAAATATTCATTACATGTGATGGGAAGTTGTCCTGTGTGTAGTGCTCAGGTCACAAATCAGTTGAAGTTAGGCACCGTTGAGATCGGACGCTCCTTGGATGGTTGACCGTGTTTGGCAGTTTGACTTCGGAGTGTTTCTAGGACGTCGGTCCTGCCCCAGAAAGAAGTACATGTGAAATATGTGGTCTCACCTTAGGCAAGTGAGTCTGTTCAAGAATTACCTCTGTCCACCCAGCAGAAAGTTTATGTGTACCCGGTGACATCAAGCCATATGACTAACAGGCACTCTGACATGTGTAAAGTAACGTCTACCACTATTCTGCAAGTGTCACGTAAAGTTATGATACATTGAAATAAGTTCATTACGAGTGGCCCTGTGTGTAGTGCTCAGGTCACAAATCAGTTGAACTTAAGCACCGTTGAGCTCGGACGCTCCTTGGATGGGTGACCATGTTGGTCAGCTTGGCTCCTGAGAGTTTCTAGGACGTCGATTCTGCACCACAGCGAAGTACATGTGAATGAAGTGGTCTCAAGTGGTTAATGCAAGAATTAGCACTGTCCACCCAGAAGAAAGTGTATGTGTACCCGGTGACATCAAGCCATATGACTCACAGGCACTTGTGGTTATCTGGAATAAGAAGAATGATGTTCTGCCACTATTCTGCATTTGACAAATGAAAACAAAAAAACACGTATACAATTCTGCCATGTGTAAAGTGACGTCTACCACAATACTATTGTTATCACATGAAAATCTAATGTATGTATACCGTTCTGCTATGTGTAGCCCTACTTCTTCTAAAATTCTGCAGTTAACACGTAAAAGTATAATACATAGAAATAGCTTCATTATATGTGGTGGCGAGTGGTCCTGTGTGTAGTGCTCAGGTCACAAATCAGTTGAAGTTAGGCACCGTTGAGATCGGACGCTCCTTGGATGGTTGGCCGTGTTTGGCAGTTTGACTTCTGAGTGTTTCTAGGACGTCGGTCCTGCCCGACAACGAAGTATATGTGAAACATGAGGACTCACCTTAGGAAAGTGAGTTTGTTCAAGAATTACCTCTGTCCAAACAGCAGAAAGTGTATGTGTTCCTGGTGACATCAAGCCACATGTCTCACAGGCACTCGGGTTATCTGGGGTAAGAATAATTGTGTTCTGCCACTATTGTGCAGTTGACACATCAAAATATAATACATGTATACATACCATTCTGCCATGTGTAAAGGGACGTCTACCACTATTCTGCAAGTGTCACTTAAAAATATAATACATAGAAATATGTTCATTACATGTGGTGGCGAGTGGTCCTGTGTGTAGTGCTCAGGTCACAAATCAGTTGAAGTTAAGCACCGTTGAGCTCGGACGCTCCTTGGATTGGTGACCATATTGGTCAGCTTGGCTCCTCAGAGTTTCTAGGACGTCGGTTCTGCCCCACAGCGAAGTACATGTGAATGAAGTGGTCTCACCTTAGACAAGTGAGTTTGTTCCAAAATTACCTCTGTCCACCCAGCAGAAAGTGTATGTGTACCCGGTAACATGAAGCCATATGACTAACAGGCACTCAGGGTTATCTGGGGTAAGGATAATTGTGTTCTGCCACTTTTGTGCAGTTCACACATCAAAATCTGATACAAGTATACCATTCTGCCATGTGTAAAGTGACGTCTACCACTTTTCTGCAATTGTCACGTAAAACTATAGTACATAGAAATATTGTAACCCCCTTGGGGTGCACGTTGGAAGACAAATAACACAAGGAGATGATGAAGCAGAGTAGGAGAGTTTGCAATGATGCATGCAAACTTTCTGTTTAATTTTGTTAAAACGGCAACAATGCCAATGCAACTTTGGCTAACAAAGTGATAAAATAAATGATGCCAATAAATATAGTCAGGTCTGATAAGACACTAGTTTGCCTATAGATTGGCTTAATGACAAGGCTCAGTCTCCAAGGAAAATAATGGTTATTATGCTACATATATTTTGACTCAAATTGTATCTTGCAGAAATGATACTCTGTATATAGTGTTACCAAGTGATTGCAAATTTGACTTAAAATATATACCTAGTGATAGTCAGGATAATAAATGCAAGTTGGTAGGGATGCCAGGTGAAGGTCAGTTCAAATGACTTCTACAATCGGAATCTTAACCTTAGAACAAGTAATGAGTGGATGAATGGATGAGGATCGAGTGAATGTGTCAGTTGTGAGTAATTGTAGTTGTCCTTGGGCCTTGACCAGTGATCGTATTTATAGACATCATCAGGAGGTCATGTGACCTTTCTCAGCCAATCAGAACACAGGTTTGATGGCTTTCCTACACAAAGCACTGCATAGGCAGTATTGTTTCTAACACAAGTAAGTGATCACTAATTGTCCTGTTGTTGTCCTGTTACTCCGAAATTGATTAGGACACAGTAGAAATAATTAGGACATCAAGACAATTTGTTATAATTAAACGGACAATATCTTTCTGTCAACGTAGCGTCAGCGGCCGCCATCTTGGTTGGTGGTCAGCTCAAATGACAGGTGAAATGTACAAAATATTCAGTTTCCTTATCATTTGGTGTTGTCCTCATGTGATAAAAAGTGTCCGAAAAGATTAAACACAATGGACATCTGTGTTTTGTGGTGACATTTGATATAACAAGAATAAGGGCAACCATATAGTTACACCAAGTGACTAGGACGACATTTTGACAGACGTCAAATGCATGCTACGTCTATTGACAACTTGGTGTCAATGTAACGTAAATGTGCCCTGTTTCCAGGAATTTATGTTGTCCTACGTGTCCTTTAATAATTCGGACACTAACGAGATTGCTAAGATATTTGGTAAAAGCAAACAGAGAAAACGGACAACAGAATGTCAAACAGTGCCATGAATGATTGTCGGCGAGAAATGTCAAAACATGGAATGACTGTCATGTTTGAGGTACAAATGTAGGAAATACAGGAGATTATATGTTGTCCTCTCTGTCTTAAAACAATGCATTTCTATCACAGATTCCAGGAAAATACCAGATAATGATTTTGTGGCTTTTGATATAAAAACGGACATTCAGTTTATAAACCGTCACTCAACCTAACGTAAAACGTTGACAGGTCACCGTAACCTGAGAAATGTCAAATTGATCAAATTCATTATTCACAGCAATCAGGGGTAATCTATATCAGTATCCATCATGGAAAACACTTAAAAAACACTTCTGAACAAGGAAGTTATCAGAAAATCGCCATTAGCCAGTGTAATAGGTCATTGTTTACATGGGTCACCGGTCAGACATACTTTCTATAAATAACCAGGGAGCAGGAGTGCACACAAGAAATAGTCCCTGACAAACATTGTTGCTATCATCCACAATGCACAATGATTCCAGACATAGAATAAAATACAAGTTAGATACACTAAATACATAAGCCTGTACAATAACTGTGAAGGATGAAACACCAGTAGTAAAATCCTGCATGAATATCAATAGCGTAGTAACACGCAGTGGTAATTAGGTCATGTCTGACAAGTGCTGCTACCGGGAACGTTCAGTGCTAGATAAAACATAGATGTCAACAGTGGACATGCCCCCTTAAAGTGACACAAGTAAGTGAACTTCAGAACCAGGTAACTGTCTATGATGTTGCCATCTTATTATTTACTTTAAGGTTAAAAAAAATGTGAATGGACATTTGCAGGTAGATCATGATATAGCGAAAATAGGTGACATGCGTGATGGACAATGTTAACATTATGTTTTGGATACTTTTACTGTATTTACTTAGATTCCATTACAAAATATTCATTACATGTGATATGAAGTTGTCCTGTGTGTAGTGCTCAGGTCACAAATCAGTTGAAGTTAGGCACCGTTGAGATCGGACGCTCCTTGGATGGTTGACCGTGTTTGGCAGTTTGACTTCTGAGTGTTTCTAGGACGTCGGTCCTGCCCGACAACGAAGTATATGTGAAACATGAGGACTCACCTTAGGAAAGTGAGTTTGTTCAAGAATTACCTCTGTCCAAACAGCAGAAAGTGTATGTGTTCCTGGTGACATCAAGCCACATGTCTCACAGGCACTCGGGTTATCTGGGGTAAGAATAATTGTGTTCTGCCACTATTGTGCAGTTGACACATCAAAATATAATACATGAATACATACCATTCTGCCATGTGTAAAGGGGCGTCTACCACTATTCTGCAAGTGTCACTTAAAAATATAATACATAGAAATATGTTCATTATATGTGGTGGCGAGTGGTCCTGTGTGTAGTGCTCAGGTCACAAATCAGTTGAATTTAAGCACCGTTGAGCTCGGACGCTCCTTGGATGGGTGACCATATTGGTCAGCTTGGCTCCTCAGAGTTTCTAGGACGTCGGTTCTGCCCCACAGCGAAGTACATGTGAAAGAAGTGGTCTCACCTTAGACAATTGAGTTTGTTCAAAAATTACCTCTGTCCACCCAGCAGAAAGTGTATGTGTACCCGGTAACATGAAGCCATATGACTAACAGGCACTCAGGGTTATCTGGGGTAAGAATAATTGTGCTCTGCCACTATTGTGCAGTTGACTCATCAAAATATAACACATGTATACAATTCTTCCATTTGTAAAGTGACGTCTACCACTATTCTGCAATTGTCACGTAAAACTATAGTACATAGAAATGTGTTTATTACATGTGATGGGAAGTTGTCCTGTGTGTAGTGCTCAGGTCACAAATCTGTTCAAGTTAAGCACCGTTGAGATTGGACAGTAATTGGATGGTTGACCGTGTTTGGCAGTTTGACTTCTGAGTGTTTCTAGGACGTCGGTCCTGCCCCAGAAAGAAGTACATGTGAAATATGTGGTCTCACCTAAGGCAAGTGAGTTTGTTCAAGAATTACCTCTGTCCACCCAGCAGAAAGTGTATGTGTTCCCGGTGACATCAAGTCATATGACTAACAGGCACTCAGGGTTATCTGGGGTAAGGATAATTGTGTTCTGCCACTTTTGTGCAGTTCACACATCAAAATCTGATACAAGTATACCATTCTGCCATGTGTAAAGTGACGTCTACCACTTTTCTGCAATTGTCACGTAAAACTATAGTACATAGAAATATTGTAACCCCCTTGGGGTGCACGTTGGAAGACAAATAAGACAAGGAGATGATGAAGCAGAGTAGGAGAGTTTGCAATGATGCATGCAAACTTTCTGTTTAATTTTGTTAAAACGGCAACAATGCCAATGCAACTTTGGCTAACAAAGTGATAAAATAAATGATGCCAATAAATATAGTCAGGTCTGATAAGACACTAGTTTGCCTATAGATTGGCTTAATGACAAGGCTCAGTCTCCAAGGAAAATAATGGTTATTATGCTACATATATTTTGACTCAAATTGTATCTTGCAGAAATGATACTCTGTATATAGTGTTACCAAGTGATTGCAAATTTGACTTAAAATATATACCTAGTGATAGTCAGGATAATAAATGCAAGTTGGTAGGGATGCCAGGTGAAGGTCAGTTCAAATGACTTCTACAATCGGAATCTTAACCTTAGAACAAGTAATGAGTGGATGAATGGATGAGGATCGAGTGAATGTGTCAGTTGTGAGTAATTGTAGTTGTCCTTGGGCCTTGACCAGTGATCGTATTTATAGACATCATCAGGAGGTCATGTGACCTTTCTCAGCCAATCAGAACACAGGTTTGATGGCTTTCCTACACAAAGCACTGCATAGGCAGTATTGTTTCTAACACAAGTAAGTGATCACTAATTGTCCTGTTGTTGTCCTGTTAGTCCGAAATTGATTAGGACACAGTAGAAATAATTAGGACATCAAGACAATTTGTTATAATTAAACGGACAATATCTTTCTGTCAACGTAGCGTCAGCGGCCGCCATCTTGGTTGGTGGTCAGCTCAAATGACAGGTGAAATGTACAAAATATTCAGTTTCCTTATCATTTGGTGTTGTCCTCATGTGATAAAAAGTGTCCGAAAAGATTAAACACAATGGACATCTGTGTTTTGTGGTGACATTTGATATAACAAGAATAAGGGCAACCATATAGTTACACCAAGTGACTAGGACGACATTTTGACAGACGTCAAATGCATGCTACGTCTATTGACAACTTGGTGTCAATGTAACGTAAATGTGCCCTGTTTCCAGGAATTTATGTTGTCCTACGTGTCCTTTAATAATTCGGACACTAACGAGATTGCTAAGATATTTGGTAAAAGCAAACAGAGAAAACGGACAACAGAATGTCAAACAGTGCCATGAATGATTGTCGGCGAAAAATGTCAAAACATGGAATGACTGTCATGTTTGAGGTACAAATGTAGGAAATACAGGAGATTATATGTTGCCCTCTCTGTCTTAAAACAATGCATTTCTATCACAGATTCCAGGAAAATACCAGATAATGATTTTGTGGCTTTTGATATAAAAACGGACATTCAGTTTATAAACCGTCACTCAACCTAACGTAAAACGTTGACAGGTCACCGTAACCTGAGAAATGTCAAATTGATCAAATTCATTATTCACAGCAATCAGGGGTAATCTATATCAGTATCCATCATGGAAAACACTTAAAAAACACTTCTGAACAAGGAAGTTATCAGAAAATCGCCATTAACCAGTGTAATAGGTCATTGTTTACATGGGTCACCGGTCAGACATACTTTCTATAAATAACCAGGGAGCAGGAGTGCACACAAGAAATAGTCCCTGACAAACATTGTTGCTATCATCCACAATGCACAATGATTCCAGACATAGAATAAAATACAAGTTAGATACACTAAATACATAAGCCTGTACAATAACTGTGAAGGATGAAACACCAGTAGTAAAATCCTGCATGAATATCAATAGCGTAGTAACACGCAGTGGTAATTAGGTCATGTCTGACAAGTGCTGCTACCGGGAACGTTCAGTGCTAGATAAAACATAGATGTCAACAGTGGACATGCCCCCTTAAAGTGACACAAGTAAGTGAACTTCAGAACCAGGTAACTGTCTATGATGTTGCCATCTTATTATTTACTTTAAGGTTAAAAAAAATGTGAATGGACATTTGCAGGTAGATCATGATATAGCGAAAATAGGTGACATGCGTGATGGACAATGTTAACATTATGTTTTGGATACTTTTACTGTATTTACTTAGATTCCATTACAAAATATTCATTACATGTGATATGAAGTTGTCCTGTGTGTAGTGCTCAGGTCACAAATCAGTTGAAGTTAGGCACCGTTGAGATCGGACGCTCCTTGGATGGTTGACCGTGTTTGGCAGTTTGACTTCTGAGTGTTTCTAGGACGTCGGTCCTGCCCGACAACGAAGTATATGTGAAACATGAGGACTCACCTTAGGAAAGTGAGTTTGTTCAAGAATTACCTCTGTCCACCCATCAGAAAGTGTATGTGTTCCTGGTGACATCAAGCCACATGTCTCACAGGCACTCGGGTTATCTGGGGTAAGAATAATTGTGTTCTGCCACTATTGTGCAGTTGACACATCAAAATATAATACATGTATACATACCATTCTGCCATGTGTAAAGGGACGTCTACCACTATTCTGCAAGTGTCACTTAAAAATATAATACATAGAAATATGTTCATTATATGTGGTGGCGAGTGGTCCTGTGTGTAGTGCTCAGGTCACAAATCAGTTGAAGTTAAGCACCGTTGAGATCGGACGCTCCTTGGATGGTTGACCGTGTTTGGCAGTTTGACTTCTGAGTGTTTCTAGGACGTCGGTCCTGCCCGACAACGAAGTATATGTGAAACATAAGGACTCACCTTAGGAAAGTGAGTTTGTTCAAGAATTACCTCTGTCCAAACAGCAGAAAGTGTATGTGTTCCTGGTGACATCAAGCCACATGTCTCACAGGCACTCGGGTTATCTGGGGTAAGAATAATTGTGTTCTGCCACTATTGTGCAGTTGACACATCAAAATATAATACATGTATACATACCATTCTGCCATGTGTAAAGGGACGTCTACCACTATTCTGCAAGTGTCACTTAAAAATATAATACATAGAAATATGTTCATTACATGTGGTGGCGAGTGGTCCTGTGTGTAGTGCTCAGGTCACAAATCAGTTGAAGTTAAGCACCGTTGAGATCGGACGCTCCTTGGATGGTTGACCGTGTTTGGCAGTTTGACTTCTGAGTGTTTCTAGGACGTCGGTCCTGCCCGACAACGAAGTATATGTGAAACATGAGGACTCACCTTAGGAAAGTCAGTTTGTTCAAGAAATACCTCTGTCCAAACAGCAGAAAGTGTATGTGTTCTTGGTGACATCAAGCCACATGTCTCACAGGCACTCGGGTTATCTGGGGTAAGAATAATTGTGTTCTGCCACTATTGTGCAGTTGACTCATCAAAATATAATACATGTATACAATTCTTCCATTTGTAAAGTGACGTCTACCACTATTCTGCAATTGTCACGTAAAACTATAGTACATAGAAATGTGTTTATTACATGTGATGGGAAGTTGTCCTGTGTGTAGTGCTCAGGTCACAAATCTGTTCAAGTTAAGCACCGTTGAGCTCGGACAGTAATTGGATGGTTGACCGTTTTTGGCAGTTTGACTTCTGAGTGTTTCTAGGACGTCGGTCCTGCCCCAGAAAGAAGTACATGTGAAATATGTGGTCTCACCTAAGGCAAGTGAGTTTGTTCAAGAATTACCTCTGTCCACCCATCAGAAAGTGTATGTGTTCCCGGTGACATCAAGTCATATGACTAACAGGCACTCAGGGTTATCTGGGGTAAGGATAATTGTGTTCTGCCACTTTTGTGCAGTTCACACATCAAAATCTGATACAAGTATACCATTCTGCCATGTGTAAAGTGACGTCTACCACTTTTCTGCAATTGTCACGTAAAACTATAGTACATAGAAATATTGTAACCCCCTTGGGGTGCACGTTGGAAGACAAATAACACAAGGAGATGATGAAGCAGAGTAGGAGAGTTTGCAATGATGCATGCAAACTTTCTGTTTAATTTTGTTAAAACGGCAACAATGCCAATGCAACTTTGGCTAACAAAGTGATAAAATAAATGATGCCAATAAATATAGTCAGGTCTGATAAGACACTAGTTTGCCTATAGATTGGCTTAATGACAAGGCTCAGTCTCCAAGGAAAATAATGGTTATTATGCTACATATATTTTGACTCAAATTGTATCTTGCAGAAATGATACTCTGTATATAGTGTTACCAAGTGATTGCAAATTTGACTTAAAATATATACCTAGTGATAGTCAGGATAATAAATGCAAGTTGGTAGGGATGCCAGGTGAAGGTCAGTTCAAATGACTTCTACAATCGGAATCTTAACCTTAGAACAAGTAATGAGTGGATGAATGGATGAGGATCGAGTGAATGTGTCAGTTGTGAGTAATTGTAGTTGTCCTTGGGCCTTGACCAGTGATCGTATTTATAGACATCATCAGGAGGTCATGTGACCTTTCTCAGCCAATCAGAACACAGGTTTGATGGCTTTCCTACACAAAGCACTGCATAGGCAGTATTGTTTCTAACACAAGTAAGTGATCACTAATTGTCCTGTTGTTGTCCTGTTAGTCCGAAATTGATTAGGACACAGTAGAAATAATTAGGACATCAAGACAATTTGTTATAATTAAACGGACAATATCTTTCTGTCAACGTAGCGTCAGCGGCCGCCATCTTGGTTGGTGGTCAGCTCAAATGACAGGTGAAATGTACAAAATATTCAGTTTCCTTATCATTTGGTGTTGTCCTCATGTGATAAAAAGTGTCCGAAAAGATTAAACACAATGGACATCTGTGTTTTGTGGTGACATTTGATATAACAAGAATAAGGGCAACCATATAGTTACACCAAGTGACTAGGACGACATTTTGACAGACGTCAAATGCATGCTACGTCTATTGACAACTTGGTGTCAATGTAACGTAAATGTGCCCTGTTTCCAGGAATTTATGTTGTCCTACGCGTCCTTTAATAATTCGGACACTAACGAGATTGCTAAGATATTTGGTAAAAGCAAACAGAGAAAACGGACAACAGAATGTCAAACAGTGCCATGAATGATTGTCGGCGAGAAATGTCAAAACATGGAATGACTGTCATGTTTGAGGTACAAATGTAGGAAATACAGGAGATTATATGTTGTCCTCTCTGTCTTAAAGCAATGCATTTCTATCACAGATTCCAGGAAAATACCAGATAATGATTTTGTGGCTTTTGATATAAAAACGGACATTCAGTTTATAAACCGTCACTCAACCTAACGTAAAACGTTGACAGGTCACCGTAACCTGAGAAATGTCAAATTGATCAAATTCATTATTCACAGCAATCAGGGGTAATCTATATCAGTATCCATCATGGAAAACACTTAAAAAACACTTCTGAACAAGGAAGTTATCAGAAAATCGCCATTAACCAGTGTAATAGGTCATTGTTTACATGGGTCACCGGTCAGACATACTTTCTATAAATAACCAGGGAGCAGGAGTGCACACAAGAAATAGTCCCTGACAAACATTGTTGCTATCATCCACAATGCACAATGATTCCAGACATAGAATAAAATACAAGTTAGATACACTAAATACATAAGCCTGTACAATAACTGTGAAGGATGAAACACCAGTAGTAAAATCCTGCATGAATATCAATAGCGTAGTAACACGCAGTGGTAATTAGGTCATGTCTGACAAGTGCTGCTACCGGGAACGTTCAGTGCTAGATAAAACATAGATGTCAACAGTGGACATGCCCCCTTAAAGTGACACAAGTAAGTGAACTTCAGAACCAGGTAACTGTCTATGATGTTGCCATCTTATTATTTACTTTAAGGTTAAAAAAAATGTGAATGGACATTTGCAGGTAGATCATGATATAGCGAAAATAGGTGACATGCGTGATGGACAATGTTAACATTATGTTTTGGATACTTTTACTGTATTTACTTAGATTCCATTACAAAATATTCATTACATGTGATATGAAGTTGTCCTGTGTGTAGTGCTCAGGTCACAAATCAGTTGAAGTTAGGCACCGTTGAGATCGGACGCTCCTTGGATGGTTGACCGTGTTTGGCAGTTTGACTTCTGAGTGTTTCTAGGACGTCGGTCCTGCCCGACAACGAAGTATATGTGAAACATGAGGACTCACCTTAGGAAAGTGAGTTTGTTCAAGAATTACCTCTGTCCAAACAGCAGAAAGTGTATGTGTTCCTGGTGACATCAAGCCACATGTCTCACAGGCACTCGGGTTATCTGGGGTAAGAATAATTGTGTTCTGCCACTATTGTGCAGTTGACACATCAAAATATAATACATGTATACATACCATTCTGCCATGTGTAAAGGGACGTCTACCACTATTCTGCAAGTGTCACTTAAAAATATAATACATAGAAATATGTTCATTACATGTGGTGGCGAGTGGTCCTGTGTGTAGTGCTCAGGTCACAAATCAGTTGAAGTTAAGCACCGTTGAGCTCGGACGCTCCTTGGATGGGTGACCATATTGGTCAGCTTGGCTCCTCAGAGTTTCTAGGACGTCGGTTCTGCCCCACAGCGAAGTACATGTGAAAGAAGTGGTCTCACCTTAGACAATTGAGTTTGTTCAAAAATTACCTCTGTCCACCCAGCAGAAAGTGTATGTGTACCCGGTAACATGAAGCCATATGACTAACAGGCACTCAGGGTTATCTGGGGTAAGAATAATTGTGTTCTGCCACTATTGTGCAGTTGACTCATCAAAATATAATACATGTATACAATTCTTCCATTTGTAAAGTGACGTCTACCACTATTCTGCAATTGTCACGTAAAACTATAGTACATAGAAATGTGTTTATTACATGTGATGGGAAGTTGTCCTGTGTGTAGTGCTCAGGTCACAAATCTGTTCAAGTTAAGCACCGTTGAGCTCGGACAGTAATTGGATGGTTGACCGTTTTTGGCAGTTTGACTTCTGAGTGTTTCTAGGACGTCGGTCCTGCCCCAGAAAGAAGTACATGTGAAATATGTGGTGTCACCTAAGGCAAGTGAGTTTGTTCAAGAATTACCTCTGTCCACCCATCAGAAAGTGTATGTGTTCCCGGTGACATCAAGTCATATGACTAACAGGCACTCAGGGTTATCTGGGGTAAGGATAATTGTGTTCTGCCACTTTTGTGCAGTTCACACATCAAAATCTGATACAAGTATACCATTCTGCCATGTGTAAAGTGACGTCTACCACTTTTCTGCAATTGTCACGTAAAACTATAGTACATAGAAATATTGTAACCCCCTTGGGGTGCACGTTGGAAGACAAATAACACAAGGAGATGATGAAGCAGAGTAGGAGAGTTTGCAATGATGCATGCAAACTTTCTGTTTAATTTTGTTAAAACGGCAACAATGCCAATGCAACTTTGGCTAACAAAGTGATAAAATAAATGATGCCAATAAATATAGTCAGGTCTGATAAGACACTAGTTTGCCTATAGATTGGCTTAATGACAAGGCTCAGTCTCCAAGGAAAATAATGGTTATTATGCTACATATATTTTGACTCAAATTGTATCTTGCAGAAATGATACTCTGTATATAGTGTTACCAAGTGATTGCAAATTTGACTTAAAATATATACCTAGTGATAGTCAGGATAATAAATGCAAGTTGGTAGGGATGCCAGGTGAAGGTCAGTTCAAATGACTTCTACAATCGGAATCTTAACCTTAGAACAAGTAATGAGTGGATGAATGGATGAGGATCGAGTGAATGTGTCAGTTGTGAGTAATTGTAGTTGTCCTTGGGCCTTGACCAGTGATCGTATTTATAGACATCATCAGGAGGTCATGTGACCTTTCTCAGCCAATCAGAACACAGGTTTGATGGCTTTCCTACACAAAGCACTGCATAGGCAGTATTGTTTCTAACACAAGTAAGTGATCACTAATTGTCCTGTTGTTGTCCTGTTAGTCCGAAATTGATTAGGACACAGTAGAAATAATTAGGACATCAAGACAATTTGTTATAATTAAACGGACAATATCTTTCTGTCAACGTAGCGTCAGCGGCCGCCATCTTGGTTGGTGGTCAGCTCAAATGACAGGTGAAATGTACAAAATATTCAGTTTCCTTATCATTTGGTGTTGTCCTCATGTGATAAAAAGTGTCCGAAAAGATTAAACACAATGGACATCTGTGTTTTGTGGTGACATTTGATATAACAAGAATAAGGGCAACCATATAGTTACACCAAGTGACTAGGACGACATTTTGACAGACGTCAAATGCATGCTACGTCTATTGACAACTTGGTGTCAATGTAACGTAAATGTGCCCTGTTTCCAGGAATTTATGTTGTCCTACGCGTCCTTTAATAATTCGGACACTAACGAGATTGCTAAGATATTTGGTAAAAGCAAACAGAGAAAACGGACAACAGAATGTCAAACAGTGCCATGAATGATTGTCGGCGAGAAATGTCAAAACATGGAATGACTGTCATGTTTGAGGTACAAATGTAGGAAATACAGGAGATTATATGTTGTCCTCTCTGTCTTAAAGCAATGCATTTCTATCACAGATTCCAGGAAAATACCAGATAATGATTTTGTGGCTTTTGATATAAAAACGGACATTCAGTTTATAAACCGTCACTCAACCTAACGTAAAACGTTGACAGGTCACCGTAACCTGAGAAATGTCAAATTGATCAAATTCATTATTCACAGCAATCAGGGGTAATCTATACATATGGAAATTAATTAAGCAACACCAAATTCAAAGACACATAAAAACTTAACAAAGTTTAACGAAGTAATTTTGATGATTGATTATTCAATTTTGATGTATTGACATACAGCATGAGCTTTTCATGGGTTGATATGACGCGCGTGAAGCTTGCACAGCGCACGTGCATTGCTTTAACCTCAACTTTCGAAAAATGCACTTTTTCCCTGGGGTGTTTACAAGCGCAGGTTGTCGATTGCATTCGGTTTTTCATTCATTTCAATGTCATGGCACGTAGGAAATTATCAGAGGCCACTCGTTGGCAAATAATCGGCATGAGGAATGCTGGTATGTCTCTAAGACAAATCGGGACTCAAATCGGACGACATCATTCCATAATTTCAAAACTTTTGAAAAAATACCGGGCCACTAATGAAGTTAAAGACCTGCCTAGACCAGGAAGACCCAGGAAGACCACAGTCCGGGAGGACAGAGCTTTACTGAGACTTGTACGGCGCAGGTCCTTCGACTCGAGCTCTCGGTTGAGACAGGAGTGGCTTCCAGGGAGACCCATCTCGAACAGGACTGTTCGGAATCGTCTGAAAGCTGCAGGATACCGGGCAAGGAGGCCAATCAAGCGACCCAGACTGTCTCCAGCCCATAAGGCAGCCCGACTGGCCTGGTGTAATGACCGTTTGCACTGGAACATTGCCTCTTGGAGGAAGGTCCATTTCTCAGATGAGAGCCGGTTCTTGCTGCACATGGTGGACGGTCGTACTCGGGTCTGGAGGCAGAGGAACACAGCAATGGCTCCACGGAACATCCAGGAGACTGTGGCCTTTGGGGGAGGTTCCGTTATGGTATGGGGGTGCATTTCCATGAACTGCAAGTTGGATATCATTACCATCCGTGGCAACCTTAACGGTGTTCGTTACCAACAGGAGGTTCTTGACAGGGCTGTGGTACCTCATTTTGAGAACCATCCTCTGGCAACGAGACCCATATTTATGGACGACAATGCTAGACCTCACAGGGCGCATGCTGTAAATGATTTTTTGCGGCAAAATGCAATTGACAGAATTCCATGGCCTGCCATGAGCCCTGACCTCAACCCCATTGAACATTTGTGGGACTTTATTGGCCGTCGTGTGAGGCAGAGAGACCCACCAGTCCATAATCTCAACGAATTGACGGCTGCCCTGCATGAGGAGTGGAACAGGATCCCCCAGAATCAGATCCGGAGACTCATCCAAGGAATGAGGAGGCGTCTGGAATCGGTGGTGCGTGCGCAGGGAGGACACACTAGATATTGATGAAAGTCGGTGTGCAGACTCTCAGATGACTGTTCTTTCTTTCCATGTGACATTTGTGTTAATACACCTGACAACAACGTCTGTGGATGAATAGTAAATTGTGTCCATTTTTTCATGAATTTAAGACAGTTTTAAGAATTTGGATTTCGTTGCAATAAAGCAAAGTCTTGATACTTTTTCCCTTTAAGTTGTTTGTCAGAGATCGTCTGTTGAATAAAAAAGTGTCAAACTATATCAACCCGGCATATTTTGATTGTCTGAACACTTCAAAGTTGCTCCAATAGAAAAAATTGGGGTGTTGCTTGATTAATTTCCAGGTGTATATATCAGTATCCATCATGGAAAACACTTAAAAAACACTTCTGAACAAGGAAGTTATCAGAAAATCGCCATTAACCAGTGTAATAGGTCATTGTTTACATGGGTCACCGGTCAGACATACTTTCTATAAATAACCAGGGAGCAGGAGTGCACACAAGAAATAGTCCCTGACAAACATTGTTGCTATCATCCACAATGCACAATGATTCCAGACATAGAATAAAATACAAGTTAGATACACTAAATACATAAGCCTGTACAATAACTGTGAAGGATGAAACACCAGTAGTAAAATCCTGCATGAATATCAATAGCGTAGTAACACGCAGTGGTAATTAGGTCATGTCTGACAAGTGCTGCTACCGGGAACGTTCAGTGCTAGATAAAACATAGATGTCAACAGTGGACATGCCCCCTTAAAGTGACACAAGTAAGTGAACTTCAGAACCAGGTAACTGTCTATGATGTTGCCATCTTATTATTTACTTTAAGGTTAAAAAAAATGTGAATGGACATTTGCAGGTAGATCATGATATAGCGAAAATAGGTGACATGCGTGATGGACAATGTTAACATTATGTTTTGGATACTTTTACTGTATTTACTTAGATTCCATTACAAAATATTCATTACATGTGATATGAAGTTGTCCTGTGTGTAGTGCTCAGGTCACAAATCAGTTGAAGTTAGGCACCGTTGAGATCGGACGCTCCTTGGATGGTTGACCGTGTTTGGCAGTTTGACTTCTGAGTGTTTCTAGGACGTCGGTCCTGCCCGACAACGAAGTATATGTGAAACATGAGGACTCACCTTAGGAAAGTGAGTTTGTTCAAGAATTACCTCTGTCCAAACAGCAGAAAGTGTATGTGTTCCTGGTGACATCAAGCCACATGTCTCACAGGCACTCGGGTTATCTGGGGTAAGAATAATTGTGTTCTGCCACTATTGTGCAGTTGACACATCAAAATATAATACATGTATACATACCATTCTGCCATGTGTAAAGGGACGTCTACCACTATTCTGCAAGTGTCACTTAAAAATATAATACATAGAAATATGTTCATTACATGTGGTGGCGAGTGGTCCTGTGTGTAGTGCTCAGGTCACAAATCAGTTGAAGTTAAGCACCGTTGAGCTCGGACGCTCCTTGGATGGGTGACCATATTGGTCAGCTTGGCTCCTCAGAGTTTCTAGGACGTCGGTTCTGCCCCACAGCGAAGTACATGTGAAAGAAGTGGTCTCACCTTAGACAAGTGAGTTTGTTCAAAAATTACCTCTGTCCACCCAGCAGAAAGTGTATGTGTACCCGGTAACATGAAGCCATATGACTAACAGGCACTCAGGGTTATCTGGGGTAAGAATAATTGTGTTCTGCCACTATTGTGCAGTTGACTCATCAAAATATAATACATGTATACAATTCTTCCATTTGTAAAGTGACGTCTACCACTATTCTGCAATTGTCACGTAAAACTATAGTACATAGAAATGTGTTTATTACATTTGATGGGAAGTTGTCCTGTGTGTAGTGCTCAGGTCACAAATCTGTTCAAGTTAAGCACCGTTGAGCTCGGACAGTAATTGGATGGTTGACCGTTTTTGGCAGTTTGACTTCTGAGTGTTTCTAGGACGTCGGTCCTGCCCCAGAAAGAAGTACATGTGAAATATGTGGTGTCACCTAAGGCAAGTGAGTTTGTTCAAGAATTACCTCTGTCCACCCATCAGAAAGTGTATGTGTTCCCGGTGACATCAAGTCATATGACTAACAGGCACTCAGGGTTATCTGGGGTAAGGATAATTGTGTTCTGCCACTTTTGTGCAGTTCACACATCAAAATCTGATACAAGTATACCATTCTGCCATGTGTAAAGTGACGTCTACCACTTTTCTGCAATTGTCACGTAAAACTATAGTACATAGAAATATTGTAAGCCCCTTGGGGTGCACGTTGGAAGACAAATAACACAAGGAGATGATGAAGCAGAGTAGGAGAGTTTGCAATGATGCATGCAAACTTTCTGTTTAATTTTGTTAAAACGGCAACAATGCCAATGCAACTTTGGCTAACAAAGTGATAAAATAAATGATGCCAATAAATATAGTCAGGTCTGATAAGACACTAGTTTGCCTATAGATTGGCTTAATGACAAGGCTCCAAGGAAAATAATGGTTATTATGCTACATATATTTTGACTCAAATTGTATCTTGCAGAAATGATACTCTGTATATAGTGTTACCAAGTGATTGCAAATTTGACTTAAAATATATACCTAGTGATAGTCAGGATAATAAATGCAAGTTGGTAGGGATGCCAGGTGAAGGTCAGTTCAAATGACTTCTACAATCGGAATCTTAACCTTAGAACAAGTAATGAGTGGATGAATGGATGAGGATCGAGTGAATGTGTCAGTTGTGAGTAATTGTAGTTGTCTTTGGGCCTTGACCAGTGATCGTATTTATAGACATCATCAGGAGGTCATGTGACCTTTCTCAGCCAATCAGAACACAGGTTTGATGGCTTTCCTACACAAAGCACTGCATAGGCAGTATTGTTTCTAACACAAGTAAGTGATCACTAATTGTCCTGTTGTTGTCCTGTTAGTCCGAAATTGATTAGGACACAGTAGAAATAATTAGGACATCAAGACAATTTGTTATAATTAAACGGACAATATCTTTCTGTCAACGTAGCGTCAGCGGCCGCCATCTTGGTTGGTGGTCAGCTCAAATGACAGGTGAAATGTACAAAATATTCAGTTTCCTTATCATTTGGTGTTGTCCTCATGTGATAAAAAGTGTCCGAAAAGATTAAACACAATGGACATCTGTGTTTTGTGGTGACATTTGATATAACAAGAATAAGGGCAACCATATAGTTACACCAAGTGACTAGGACGACATTTTGACAGACGTCAAATGCATGCTACGTCTATTGACAACTTGGTGTCAATGTAACGTAAATGTGCCCTGTTTCCAGGAATTTATGTTGTCCTACGCGTCCTTTAATAATTCGGACACTAACGAGATTGCTAAGATATTTGGTAAAAGCAAACAGAGAAAACGGACAACAGAATGTCAAACAGTGCCATGAATGATTGTCGGCGAGAAATGTCAAAACATGGAATGACTGTCATGTTTGAGGTACAAATGTAGGAAATACAGGAGATTATATGTTGTCCTCTCTGTCTTAAAACAATGCATTTCTATCACAGATTCCAGGAAAATACCAGATAATGATTTTGTGGCTTTTGATATAAAAACGGACATTCAGTTTATAAACCGTCACTCAACCTAACGTAAAACGTTGACAGGTCACCGTAACCTGAGAAATGTCAAATTGATCAAATTCATTATTCACAGCAATCAGGGGTAATCTATATCAGTATCCATAATGGAAAACACTTAAAAAACACTTCTGAACAAGGAAGTTATCAGAAAATCGCCATTAACCAGTGTAATAGGTCATTGTTTACATGGGTCACCGGTCAGACATACTTTCTATAAATAACCAGGGAGCAGGAGTGCACACAAGAAATAGTCCCTGACAAACATTGTTGCTATCATCCACAATGCACAATGATTCCAGACATAGAATAAAATACAAGTCAGATACACTAAATACATAAGCCTGTACAATAACTGTGAAGGATGAAACACCAGTAGTAAAATCCTGCATGAATATCAATAGCGTAGTAACACGCAGTGGTAATTAGGTCATGTCTGACAAGTGCTGCTACCGGGAACGTTCAGTGCTAGATAAAACATAGATGTCAACAGTGGACATGCCCCCTTAAAGTGACACAAGTAAGTGAACTTCAGAACCAGGTAACTGTCTATGATGTTGCCATCTTATTATTTACTTTAAGGTTAAAAAAAATGTGAATGGACATTTGCAGGTAGATCATGATATAGCGAAAATAGGTGACATGCGTGATGGACAATGTTAACATTATGTTTTGGATACTTTTACTGTATTTACTTAGATTCCATTACAAAATATTCATTACATGTGATATGAAGTTGTCCTGTGTGTAGTGCTCAGGTCACAAATCAGTTGAAGTTAGGCACCGTTGAGATCGGACGCTCCTTGGATGGTTGACCGTGTTTGGCAGTTTGACTTCTGAGTGTTTCTAGGACGTCGGTCCTGCCCGACAACGAAGTATATGTGAAACATGAGGACTCACCTTAGGAAAGTGAGTTTGTTCAAGAATTACCTCTGTCCAAACAGCAGAAAGTGTATGTGTTCCTGGTGACATCAAGCCACATGTCTCACAGGCACTCGGGTTATCTGGGGTAAGAATAATTGTGTTCTGCCACTATTGTGCAGTTGACACATCAAAATATAATACATGTATACATACCATTCTGCCATGTGTAAAGGGACGTCTACCACTATTCTGCAAGTGTCACTTAAAAATATAATACATAGAAATATGTTCATTACATGTGGTGGCGAGTGGTCCTGTGTGTAGTGCTCAGGTCACAAATCAGTTGAAGTTAAGCACCGTTGAGCTCGGACGCTCCTTGGATGGGTGACCATATTGGTCAGCTTGGCTCCTCAGAGTTTCTAGGACGTCGGTTCTGCCCCACAGCGAAGTACATGTGAAAGAAGTGGTCTCACCTTAGACAAGTGAGTTTGTTCAAAAATTACCTCTGTCCACCCAGCAGAAAGTGTATGTGTACCCGGTAACATGAAGCCATATGACTAACAGGCACTCAGGGTTATCTGGGGTAAGAATAATTATGTTCTGCCACTATTGTGCAGTTGACTCATCAAAATATAATACATGTATACAATTCTTCCATTTGTAAAGTGACGTCTACCACTATTCTGCAATTGTCACGTAAAACTATAGTACATAGAAATGTGTTTATTACATGTGATGGGAAGTTGTCCTGTGTGTAGTGCTCAGGTCACAAATCTGTTCAAGTTAAGCACCGTTGAGCTCGGACAGTAATTGGATGGTTGACCGTTTTTGGCAGTTTGACTTCTGAGTGTTTCTAGGACGTCGGTCCTGCCCCAGAAAGAAGTACATGTGAAATATGTGGTGTCACCTAAGGCAAGTGAGTTTGTTCAAGAATTACCTCTGTCCACCCATCAGAAAGTGTATGTGTTCCCGGTGACATCAAGTCATATGACTAACAGGCACTCAGGGTTATCTGGGGTAAGGATAATTGTGTTCTGCCACTTTTGTGCAGTTCACACATCAAAATCTGATACAAGTATACCATTCTGCCATGTGTAAAGTGACGTCTACCACTTTTCTGCAATTGTCACGCAAAACTATAGTACATAGAAATATTGTAAGCCCCTTGGGGTGCACGTTGGAAGACAAATAAGACAAGGAGATGATGAAGCAGAGTAGGAGAGTTTGCAATGATGCATGCAAACTTTCTGTTTAATTTTGTTAAAACGGCAACAATGCCAATGCAACTTTGGCTAACAAAGTGATAAAATAAATGATGCCAATAAATATAGTCAGGTCTGATAAGACACTAGTTTGCCTATAGATTGGCTTAATGACAAGGCTCAGTCTCCAAGGAAAATAATGGTTATTATGCTACATATATTTTGACTCAAATTGTATCTTGCAGAAATGATACTCTGTATATAGTGTTACCAAGTGATTGCAAATTTGACTTAAAATATATACCTAGTGATAGTCAGGATAATAAATGCAAGTTGGTAGGGATGCCAGGTGAAGGTCAGTTCAAATGACTTCTACAATCGGAATCTTAACCTTAGAACAAGTAATGAGTGGATGAATGGATGAGGATCGAGTGAATGTGTCAGTTGTGAGTAATTGTAGTTGTCCTTGGGCCTTGACCAGTGATCGTATTTATAGACATCATCAGGAGGTCATGTGACCTTTCTCAGCCAATCAGAACACAGGTTTGATGGCTTTCCTACACAAAGCACTGCATAGGCAGTATTGTTTCTAACACAAGTAAGTGATCACTAATTGTCCTGTTGTTGTCCTGTTAGTCCGAAATTGATTAGGACACAGTAGAAATAATTAGGACATCAAGACAATTTGTTATAATTAAACGGACAATATCTTTCTGTCAACGTAGCGTCAGCGGCCGCCATCTTGGTTGGTGGTCAGCTCAAATGACAGGTGAAATGTACAAAATATTCAGTTTCCTTATCATTTGGTGTTGTCCTCATGTGATAAAAAGTGTCCGAAAAGATTAAACACAATGGACATCTGTGTTTTGTGGTGACATTTGATATAACAAGAATAAGGGCAACCATATAGTTACACCAAGTGACTAGGACGACATTTTGACAGACGTCAAATGCATGCTACGTCTATTGACAACTTGGTGTCAATGTAACGTAAATGTGCCCTGTTTCCAGGAATTTATGTTGTCCTACGCGTCCTTTAATAATTCGGACACTAACGAGATTGCTAAGATATTTGGTAAAAGCAAACAGAGAAAACGGACAACAGAATGTCAAACAGTGCCATGAATGATTGTCGGCGAGAAATGTCAAAACATGGAATGACTGTCATGTTTGAGGTACAAATGTAGGAAATACAGGAGATTATATGTTGTCCTCTCTGTCTTAAAACAATGCATTTCTATCACAGATTCCAGGAAAATACCAGATAATGATTTTGTGGCTTTTGATATAAAAACGGACATTCAGTTTATAAACCGTCACTCAACCTAACGTAAAACGTTGACAGGTCACCGTAACCTGAGAAATGTCAAATTGATCAAATTCATTATTCACAGCAATCAGGGGTAATCTATATCAGTATCCATCATGGAAAACACTTAAAAAACACTTCTGAACAAGGAAGTTATCAGAAAATCGCCATTAACCAGTGTAATAGGTCATTGTTTACATGGGTCACCGGTCAGACATACTTTCTATAAATAACCAGGGAGCAGGAGTGCACACAAGAAATAGTCCCTGACAAACATTGTTGCTATCATCCACAATGCACAATGATTCCAGACATAGAATAAAATACAAGTTAGATACACTAAATACATAAGCCTGTACAATAACTGTGAAGGATGAAACACCAGTAGTAAAATCCTGCATGAATATCAATAGCGTAGTAACACGCAGTGGTAATTAGGTCATGTCTGACAAGTGCTGCTACCGGGAACGTTCAGTGCTAGATAAAACATAGATGTCAACAGTGGACATGCCCCCTTAAAGTGACACAAGTAAGTGAACTTCAGAACCAGGTAACTGTCTATGATGTTGCCATCTTATTATTTACTTTAAGGTTAAAAAAAATGTGAATGGACATTTGCAGGTAGATCATGATATAGCGAAAATAGGTGACATGCGTGATGGACAATGTTAACCTTATGTTTTGGATACTTTTACTGTATTTACTTAGATTCCATTACAAAATATTCATTACATGTGATATGAAGTTGTCCTGTGTGTAGTGCTCAGGTCACAAATCAGTTGAAGTTAGGCACCGTTGAGATCGGACGCTCCTTGGATGGTTGACCGTGTTTGGCAGTTTCACTTCTGAGTGTTTCTAGAACGTCGGTCCTGCCCGACAACGAAGTATATGTGAAACATGAGGACTCACCTTAGGAAAGTGAGTTTGTTCAAGAATTACCTCTGTCCAAACAGCAGAAAGTGTATGTGTTCCTGGTGACATCAAGCCACATGTCTCACAGGCACTCGGGTTATCTGGGGTAAGAATAATTGTGTTCTGCCACTATTGTGCAGTTGACACATCAAAATATAATACATGTATACATACCATTCTGCCATGTGTAAAGGGACGTCTACCACTATTCTGCAAGTGTCACTTAAAAATATAATACATAGAAATATGTTCATTACATGTGGTGGCGAGTGGTCCTGTGTGTAGTGCTCAGGTCACAAATCAGTTGAAGTTAAGCACCGTTGAGATCGGACGCTCCTTGGATGGTTGACCGTGTTTGGCAGTTTGACTTCTGAGTGTTTCTAGGACGTCGGTCCTGCCCGACAACGAAGTATATGTGAAACATGAGGACTCACCTTAGGAAAGTGAGTTTGTTCAAGAATTACCTCTGTCCAAACAGCAGAAAGTGTATGTGTTCCTGGTGACATCAAGCCACATGTCTCACAGGCACTCGGGTTATCTGGGGTAAGAATAATTGTGTTCTGCCACTATTGTGCAGTTGACACATCAAAATATAATACATGTATACATACCATTCTGCCATGTGTAAAGGGACGTCTACCACTATTCTGCAAGTGTCACTTAAAAATATAATACATAGAAATATGTTCATTACATGTGGTGGCGAGTGGTCCTGTGTGTAGTGCTCAGGTCACAAATCAGTTGAAGTTAAGCACCGTTGAGCTCGGACGCTCCTTGGATGGGTGACCATATTGGTCAGCTTGGCTCCTCAGAGTTTCTAGGACGTCGGTTCTGCCCCACAGCGACGTTCATGTGAAAGAAGTGGTCTCACCTTAGACAATTGAGTTTGTTCAAAAATTACCTCTGTCCAAACAGCAGAAAGTGTATGTGTTCCTGGTGACATCAAGCCACATGTCTCACAGGCACTCGGGTTATCTGGGGTAAGAATAATTGTGTTCTGCCACTATTGTGCAGTTGACACATCAAAATATAATACATGTATACATACCATTCTGCCATGTGTAAAGGGACGTCTACCACTATTCTGCAAGTGTCACTTAAAAATATAATACATAGAAATATGTTCATTACATGTGGTGGCGAGTGGTCCTGTGTGTAGTGCTCAGGTCACAAATCAGTTGAAGTTAAGCACCGTTGAGCTCGGACGCTCCTCGGATGTGTGACCATATTGGTCAGCTTGGCTCCTCAGAGTTTCTAGGACGTCGGTTCTGCCCCACAGCGAAGTACATGTGAAAGAAGTGGTCTCACCTTAGACAGGTGAGTTTGTTCAAAAATTACCTCTGTCCACCCAGCAGAAAGTGTATGTGTACCCGGTAACATGAAGCCATATGACTAACAGGCACTCAGGGTTATCTGGGGTAAGAATAATTGTGTTCTGCCACTATTGTGCAGTTGACTCATCAAAATATAATACATGTATACAATTCTTCCATTTGTAAAGTGACGTCTACCACTATTCTGCAATTGTCACGTAAAACTATAGTACATAGAAATGTGTTTATTACATGTGATGGGAAGTTGTCCTGTGTGTAGTGCTCAGGTCACAAATCTGTTCAAGTTAAGCACCGTTGAGCTCGGACAGTAATTGGATGGTTGACCGTGTTTGGCAGTTTGACTTCTGAGTGTTTCTAGGACGTCGGTCCTGCCCCAGAAAGAAGTACATGTGAAATATGTGGTGTCACCTAAGGCAAGTGAGTTTGTTCAAGAATTACCTCTGTCCACCCATCAGAAAGTGTATGTGTTCCCGGTGACATCAAGTCATATGACTAAGAGGCACTCAGGGTTATCAGGGGTAAGGATAATTGTGTTCTGCCACTTTTGTGCAGTTCACACATCAAAATCTGATACAAGTATACCATTCTGCCATGTGTAAAGTGACGTCTACCACTTTTCTGCAATTGTCACGTAAAACTATAGTACATAGAAATATTGTAACCCCCTTGGGGTGCACGTTGGAAGACAAATAAGACAAGGAGATGATGAAGCAGAGTAGGAGAGTTTGCAATGATGCATGCAAACTTTCTGTTTAATTTTGTTAAAACGGCAACAATGCCAATGCAACTTTGGCTAACAAAGTGATAAAATAAATGATGCCAATAAATATAGTCAGGTCTGATAAGACACTAGTTTGCCTATAGATTGGCTTAATGACAAGGCTCAGTCTCCAAGGAAAATAATGGTTATTATGCTACATATATTTTGACTCAAATTGTATCTTGCAGAAATGATACTCTGTATATAGTGTTACCAAGTGATTGCAAATTTGACTTAAAATATATACCTAGTGATAGTCAGGATAATAAATGCAAGTTGGTAGGGATGCCAGGTGAAGGTCAGTTCAAATGACTTCTACAATCGGAATCTTAACCTTAGAACAAGTAATGAGTGGATGAATGGATGAGGATCGAGTGAATGTGTCAGTTGTGAGTAATTGTAGTTGTCCTTGGGCCTTGACCAGTGATCGTATTTATAGACATCATCAGGAGGTCATGTGACCTTTCTCAGCCAATCAGAACACAGGTTTGATGGCTTTCCTACACAAAGCACTGCATAGGCAGTATTGTTTCTAACACAAGTAAGTGATCACTAATTGTCCTGTTGTTGTCCTGTTAGTCCGAAATTGATTAGGACACAGTAGAAATAATTAGGACATCAAGACAATTTGTTATAATTAAACGGACAATATCTTTCTGTCAACGTAGCGTCAGCGGCCGCCATCTTGGTTGGTGGTCAGCTCAAATGACAGGTGAAATGTACAAAATATTCAGTTTCCTTATCATTTGGTGTTGTCCTCATGTGATAAAAAGTGTCCGAAAAGATTAAACACAATGGACATCTGTGTTTTGTGGTGACATTTGATATAACAAGAATAAGGGCAACCATATAGTTACACCAAGTGACTAGGACGACATTTTGACAGACGTCAAATGCATGCTACGTCTATTGACAACTTGGTGTCAATGTAACGTAAATGTGCCCTGTTTCCAGGAATTTATGTTGTCCTACGCGTCCTTTAATAATTCGGACACTAACGAGATTGCTAAGATATTTGGTAAAAGCAAACAGAGAAAACGGACAACAGAATGTCAAACAGTGCCATGAATGATTGTCGGCGAGAAATGTCAAAACATGGAATGACTGTCATGTTTGAGGTACAAATGTAGGAAATACAGGAGATTATATGTTGTCCTCTCTGTCTTAAAACAATGCATTTCTATCACAGATTCCAGGAAAATACCAGATAATGATTTTGTGGCTTTTGATATAAAAACGGACATTCAGTTTATAAACCGTCACTCAACCTAACGTAAAACGTTGACAGGTCACCGTAACCTGAGAAATGTCAAATTGATCAAATTCATTATTCACAGCAATCAGGGGTAATCTATATCAGTATCCATCATGGAAAACACTTAAAAAACACTTCTGAACAAGGAAGTTATCAGAAAATCGCCATTAACCAGTGTAATAGGTCATTGTTTACATGGGTCACCGGTCAGACATACTTTCTATAAATAACCAGGGAGCAGGAGTGCACACAAGAAATAGTCCCTGACAAACATTGTTGCTATCATCCACAATGCACAATGATTCCAGACATAGAATAAAATACAAGTTAGATACACTAAATACATAAGCCTGTACAATAACTGTGAAGGATGAAACACCAGTAGTAAAATCCTGCATGAATATCAATAGCGTAGTAACACGCAGTGGTAATTAGGTCATGTCTGACAAGTGCTGCTACCGGGAACGTTCAGTGCTAGATAAAACATAAATGTCAACAGTGGACATGCCCCCTTAAAGTGACACAAGTAAGTGAACTTCAGAACCAGGTAACTGTCTATGATGTTGCCATCTTATTATTTACTTTAAGGTTTAAAAAAATGTGAATGGACATTTGCAGGTAGATCATGATATAGCGAAAATAGGTGACATGCGTGATGGACAGTGTTAACATTATGTTTTGATACTTTTACTGTATTTACTTAGATTCCATTACAAAATATTCATTACATGTGATATGAAGTTGTCCTGTGTGTAGTGCTCAGGTCACAAATCAGTTGAAGTTAGGCACCGTTGAGATCGGACGCTCCTTGGATGGTTGACCGTGTTTGGCAGTTTGACTTCTGAGTGTTTCTAGAACGTCGGTCCTGCCCGACAACGAAGTATATGTGAAACATGAGGACTCACCTTAGGAAAGTGAGTTTGTTCAAGAATTACCTCTGTCCAAACAGCAGAAAGTGTATGTGTTCCTGGTGACATCAAGCCACATGTCTCACAGGCACTCGGGTTATCTGGGGTAAGAATAATTGTGTTCTGCCACTATTGTGCAGTTGACACATCAAAATATAATACATGTATACATACCATTCTGCCATGTGTAAAGGGACGTCTACCACTATTCTGCAAGTGTCACTTAAAAATATAATACATAGAAATATGTTCATTACATGTGGTGGCGAGTGGTCCTGTGTGTAGTGCTCAGGTCACAAATCAGTTGAAGTTAAGCACCGTTGAGATCGGACGCTCCTTGGATGGTTGACCGTGTTTGGCAGTTTGACTTCTGAGTGTTTCTAGGACGTCGGTCCTGCCCGACAACGAAGTATATGTGAAACATGAGGACTCACCTTAGGAAAGTGAGTTTGTTCAAGAATTACCTCTGTCCAAACAGCAGAAAGTGTATGTGTTCCTGGTGACATCAAGCCACATGTCTCACAGGCACTCGGGTTATCTGGGGTAAGAATACTTGTTTTCTGCCACTATTGTGCAGTTGACACATCAAAATATAATACATGTATACATACCATTCTGCCATGTGTAAAGGGACGTCTGCCACTATTCTGCAAGTGTCACTTAAAAATATAATACATAGAAATATGTTCATTACATGTGGTGGCGAGTGGTCCTGTGTGTAGTGCTCAGGTCACAAATCAGTTGAAGTTAAGCACCGTTGAGCTCGGACGCTCCTTGGATGGGTGACCATATTGGTCAGCTTGGCTCCTCAGAGTTTCTAGGACGTCGGTTCTGCCCCACAGCGAAGTACATGTGAAAGAAGTGGTCTCACCTTAGACAATTGAGTTTGTTCAAAAATTACCTCTGTCCACCCAGCAGAAAGTGTATGTGTACCCGGTAACATGAAGCCATATGACTAACAGGCACTCAGGGTTATCTGGGGTAAGAATAATTGTGTTCTGCCACTATTGTGCAGTTGACTCATCAAAATATAATACATGTATACAATTCTTCCATTTGTAAAGTGACGTCTACCACTATTCTGCAATTGTCACGTAAAACTATAGTACATAGAAATGTGTTTATTACATGTGATGGGAAGTTGTCCTGTGTGTAGTGCTCAGGTCACAAATCTGTTCAAGTTAAGCACCGTTGAGCTCGGACAGTAATTGGATGGTTGACCGTGTTTGGCAGTTTGACTTCTGAGTGTTTCTAGGACGTCGGTCCTGCCCCAGAAAGAAGTACATGTGAAATATGTGGTGTCACCTAAGGCAAGTGAGTTTGTTCAAGAATTACCTCTGTCCACCCATCAGAAAGTGTATGTGTTCCCGGTGACATCAAGTCATATGACTAACAGGCACTCAGGGTTATCTGGGGTAAGGATAATTGTGTTCTGCCACTTTTGTGCAGTTCACACATCAAAATCTGATACAAGTATACCATTCTGCCATGTGTAAAGTGACGTCTACCACTTTTCTGCAATTGTCACGTAAAACTATAGTACATAGAAATATTGTAACCCCCTTGGGGTGCACGTTGGAAGACAAATAAGACAAGGAGATGATGAAGCAGAGTAGGAGAGTTTGCAATGATGCATGCAAACTTTCTGTTTAATTTTGTTAAAACGGCAACAATGCCAATGCAACTTTGGCTAACAAAGTGATAAAATAAATGATGCCAATAAATATAGTCAGGTCTGATAAGACACTAGTTTGCCTATAGATTGGCTTAATGACAAGGCTCAGTCTCCAAAGAAAATAATGGTTATTATGCTACATATATTTTGACTCAAATTGTATCTTGCAGAAATGATACTCTGTATATAGTGTTACCAAGTGATTGCAAATTTGACTTAAAATATATACCTAGTGATAGTCAGGATAATAAATGCAAGTTGGTAGGGATGCCAGGTGAAGGTCAGTTCAAATGACTTCTACAATCGGAATCTTAACCTTAGAACAAGTAATGAGTGGATGAATGGATGAGGATCGAGTGAATGTGTCAGTTGTGAGTAATTGTAGTTGTCCTTGGGCCTTGACCAGTGATCGTATTTATAGACATCATCAGGAGGTCATGTGACCTTTCTCAGCCAATCAGAACACAGGTTTGATGGCTTTCCTACACAAAGCACTGCATAGGCAGTATTGTTTCTAACACAAGTAAGTGATCACTAATTGTCCTGTTGTTGTCCTGTTAGTCCGAAATTGATTAGGACACAGTAGAAATAATTAGGACATCAAGACAATTTGTTATAATTAAACGGACAATATCTTTCTGTCAACGTAGCGTCAGCGGCCGCCATCTTGGTTGGTGGTCAGCTCAAATGACAGGTGAAATGTACAAAATATTCAGTTTCCTTATCATTTGGTGTTGTCCTCATGTGATAAAAAGTGTCCGAAAAGATTAAACACAATGGACATCTGTGTTTTGTGGTGACATTTGATATAACAAGAATAAGGGCAACCATATAGTTACACCAAGTGACTAGGACGACATTTTGACAGACGTCAAATGCATGCTACGTCTATTGACAACTTGGTGTCAATGTAACGTAAATGTGCCCTGTTTCCAGGAATTTATGTTGTCCTACGCGTCCTTTAATAATTCGGACACTAACGAGATTGCTAAGATATTTGGTAAAAGCAAACAGAGAAAACGGACAACAGAATGTCAAACAGTGCCATGAATGATTGTCGGCGAGAAATGTCAAAACATGGAATGACTGTCATGTTTGAGGTACAAATGTAGGAAATACAGGAGATTATATGTTGTCCTCTCTGTCTTAAAACAATGCATTTCTATCACAGATTCCAGGAAAATACCAGATAATGATTTTGTGGCTTTTGATATAAAAACGGACATTCAGTTTATAAACCGTCACTCAACCTAACGTAAAACGTTGACAAGTCACCGTAACCTGAGAAATGTCAAATTGATCAAATTCATTATTCACAGCAATCAGGGGTAATCTATATCAGTATCCATCATGGAAAACACTTAAAAAACACTTCTGAACAAGGAAGTTATCAGAAAATCGCCATTAACCAGTGTAATAGGTCATTGTTTACATGGGTCACCGGTCAGACATACTTTCTATAAATAACCAGGGAGCAGGAGTGCACACAAGAAATAGTCCCTGACAAACATTGTTGCTATCATCCACAATGCACAATGATTCCAGACATAGAATAAGATACAAGTTAGATACACTAAATACATAAGCCTGTACAATAACTGTGAAGGATGAAACACCAGTAGTAAAATCCTGCATGAATATCAATAGCGTAGTAACACGCAGTGGTAATTAGGTCATGTCTGACAAGTGCTGCTACCGGGAACGTTCAGTGCTAGATAAAACATAGATGTCAACAGTGGACATGCCCCCTTAAAGTGACACAAGTAAGTGAACTTCAGAACCAGGTAACTGTCTATGATGTTGCCATCTTATTATTTACTTTAAGGTTAAAAAAAATGTGAATGGACATTTGCAGGTAGATCATGATATAGCGAAAATAGGTGACATGCGTGATGGACAATGTTAACATTATGTTTTGGATACTTTTACTGTATTTACTTAGATTCCATTACAAAATATTCATTACATGTGATATGAAGTTGTCCTGTGTGTAGTGCTCAGGTCACAAATCAGTTGAAGTTAGGCACCGTTGAGATCGGACGCTCCTTGGATGGTTGACCGTGTTTGGCAGTTTGACTTCTGAGTGTTTCTAGGACGTCGGTCCTGCCCGACAACGAAGTATATGTGAAACATGAGGACTCACCTTAGGAAAGTGAGTTTGTTCAAGAATTACCTCTGTCCAAACAGCAGAAAGTGTATGTGTTCCTGGTGACATCAAGCCACATGTCTCACAGGCACTCGGGTTATCTGGGGTAAGAATAATTGTGTTCTGCCACTATTGTGCAGTTGACACATCAAAATATAATACATGTATACATACCATTCTGCCATGTGTAAAGGGACGTCTACCACTATTCTGCAAGTGTCACTTAAAAATATAATACATAGAAATATGTTCATTACATGTGGTGGCGAGTGGTCCTGTGTGTAGTGCTCAGGTCACAAATCAGTTGAAGTTAAGCACCGTTGAGCTCGGACGCTCCTTGGATGGGTGACCATATTGGTCAGCTTGGCTCCTCAGAGTTTCTAGGACGTCGGTTCTGCCCCACAGCGAAGTACATGTGAAAGAAGTGGTCTCACCTTAGACAATTGAGTTTGTTCAAAAATTACCTCTGTCCACCCAGCAGAAAGTGTATGTGTACCCGGTAACATGAAGCCATATGACTAACAGGCACTCAGGGTTATCTGGGGTAAGAATAATTGTGTTCTGCCACTATTGTGCAGTTGACTCATCAAAATATAATACATGTATACAATTCTTCCATTTGTAAAGTGACGTCTACCACTATTCTGCAATTGTCACGTAAAACTATAGTACATAGAAATGTGTTTATTACATGTGATGGGAAGTTGTCCTGTGTGTAGTGCTCAGGTCACAAATCTGTTCAAGTTAAGCACCGTTGAGCTCGGACAGTAATTGGATGGTTGACCGTGTCTGGCAGTTTGACTTCTGAGTGTTTCTAGGACGTCGGTCCTGCCCCAGAAAGAAGTACATGTGAAATATGCGGTCTCACCTAAGGCAAGTGAGTTTGTTCAAGAATTACCTCTGTCCACCCAGCAGAAAGTGTATGTGTACCCGGTAACATGAAGCCATATGACTAACAGGCACTCAGGGTTATCTGGGGTAAGGATAATTGTGTTCTGCCACTTTTGTGCAGTTCACACATCAAAATCTGATACAAGTATACCATTCTGCCATGTGTAAAGTGACGTCTACCACTTTTCTGCAATTGTCACGTAAAACTATAGTACATAGAAATATTGTAACCCCCTTGGGGTGCACGTTGGAAGACAAATAAGACAAGGAGATGATGAAGCAGAGTAGGAGAGTTTGCAATGATGCATGCAAACTTTCTGTTTAATTTTGTTAAAACGGCAACAATGCCAATGCAACTTTGGCTAACAAAGTGATAAAATAAATGATGCCAATAAATATAGTCAGGTCTGATAAGACACTAGTTTGCCTATAGATTGGCTTAATGACAAGGCTCAGTCTCCAAGGAAAATAATGGTTATTATGCTACATATATTTTGACTCAAATTGTATCTTGCAGAAATGATACTCTGTATATAGTGTTACCAAGTGATTGCAAATTTGACTTAAAATATATACCTAGTGATAGTCAGGATAATAAATGCAAGTTGGTAGGGATGCCAGGTGAAGGTCAGTTCAAATGACTTCTACAATCGGAATCTTAACCTTAGAACAAGTAATGAGTGGATGAATGGATGAGGATCGAGTGAATGTGTCAGTTGTGAGTAATTGTAGTTGTCCTTGGGCCTTGACCAGTGATCGTATTTATAGACATCATCAGGAGGTCATGTGACCTTTCTCAGCCAATCAGAACACAGGTTTGATGGCTTTCCTACACAAAGCACTGCATAGGCAGTATTGTTTCTAACACAAGTAAGTGATCACTAATTGTCCTGTTAGTCCGAAATTGATTAGGACACAGTAGAAATAATTAGGACATCAAGACAATTTGTTATAATTAAACAGACAATATCTTTCTGTCAACGTAGCGTCAGCGGCCGCCATCTTGGTTGGTGGTCAGCTCAAATGACAGGTGAAATGTACAAAATATTCAGTTTCCTTATCATTTGGTGTTGTCCTCATGTGATAAAAAGTGTCCGAAAAGATTAAACACAATGGACATCTGTGTTTTGTGGTGACATTTGATATAACAAGAATAAGGGCAACCATATAGTTACACCAAGTGACTAGGGCGACATTTTGACAGACGTCAAATGCATGCTACGTCTATTGACAACTTGGTGTCAATGTAACGTAAATGTGCCCTGTTTCCAGGAATTTATGTTGTCCTACGCGTCCTTTGATAATTCGGACACTAACGAGATTGCTAAGATATTTGGTAAAAGCAAACAGAGAAAACGGACATCAGAATGTCAAACAGTGCCATGAATGATTGTCGGCGAGAAATGTCAAAACATGGAATGACTGTCATGTTTGAGGTACAAATGTAGGAAATACAGGAGATTATATGTTGTCCTCTCTGTCTTAAAACAATGCATTTCTATCACAGATTCCAGGAAAATACCAGATAATGATTTTGTGGCTTTTGATATAAAAACGGACATTCAGTTTATAAACCGTCACTCAACCTGACGTAAAACGTTGACAGGTCACCGTAACCTGAGAAATGTCAAATTGATCAAATTCATTATTCACAGCAATCAGGGGTAATCTATATCAGTATCCATCATGGAAAACACTTAAAAAACACTTCTGAACAAGGAAGTTATCAGAAAATCGCCATTAACCAGTGTAATAGGTCATTGTTTACACGGGTCACCGGTCAGACATACTTTCTATAAATAACCAGGGAGCAGGAGTGCACACAAGAAATAGTCCCTGACAAACATTGTTGCTATCATCCACAATGCACAATGATTCCAGACATAGAATAAAATACAAGTTAGATACACTAAATACATAAGCCTGTACAATAACTGTGAAGGATGAAACACCAGTAGTAAAATCCTGCATGAATATCAATAGCGTAGTAACACGCAGTGGTAATTAGGTCATGTCTGACAAGTGCTGCTACCGGGAACGTTCAGTGCTAGATAAAACATAGATGTCAACAGTGGACATGCCCCCTTAAAGTGACACAAGTAAGTGAACTTCAGAACCAGGTAACTGTCTATGATGTTGCCATCTTATTATTTACTTTAAGGTTAAAAAAAATGTGAATGGACATTTGCAGGTAGATCATGATATAGCGAAAATAGGTGACATGCGTGATGGACAATGTTAACATTATGTTTTGGATACTTTTACTGTATTTACTTAGATTCCATTACAAAATATTCATTACATGTGATATGAAGTTGTCCTGTGTGTAGTGCTCAGGTCACAAATCAGTTGAAGTTAGGCACCGTTGAGATCGGACGCTCCTTGGATGGTTGACCGTGTTTGGCAGTTTGACTTCTGAGTGTTTCTAGGACGTCGGTCCTGCCCGACAACGAAGTATATGTGAAACATGAGGACTCACCTTAGGAAAGTGAGTTTGTTCAAGAATTACCTCTGTCCAAACAGCAGAAAGTGTATGTGTTCCTGGTGACATCAAGCCACATGTCTCACAGGCACTCGGGTTATCTGGGGTAAGAATAATTGTGTTCTGCCACTATTGTGCAGTTGACACATCAAAATATAATACATGTATACATACCATTCTGCCATGTGTAAAGGGACGTCTACCACTATTCTGCAAGTGTCACTTAAAAATATAATACATAGAAATATGTTCATTACATGTGGTGGCGAGTGGTCCTGTGTGTAGTGCTCAGGTCACAAATCAGTTGAAGTTAAGCACCGTTGAGCTCGGACGCTCCTTGGATGGGTGACCATATTGGTCAGCTTGGCTCCTCAGAGTTTCTAGGACGTCGGTTCTGCCCCACAGCGAAGTACATGTGAAAGAAGTGGTCTCACCTTAGACAAGTGAGTTTGTTCAAAAATTACCTCTGTCCACCCAGCAGAAAGTGTATGTGTACCCGGTAACATGAAGCCATATGACTAACAGGCACTCAGGGTTATCTGGGGTAAGAATAATTGTGTTCTGCCACTATTGTGCAGTTGACTCATCAAAATATAATACATGTATACAATTCTTCCATTTGTAAAGTGACGTCTACCACTATTCTGCAATTGTCACGTAAAACTATAGTACATAGAAATGTGTTTATTACATGTGATGGGAAGTTGTCCTGTGTGTAGTGCTCAGGTCACAAATCTGTTCAAGTTAAGCACCGTTGAGCTCGGACAGTAATTGGATGGTTGACCGTGTTTGGCAGTTTGACTTCTGAGTGTTTCTAGGACGTCGGTCCTGCCCCAGAAAGAAGTACATGTGAAATATGTGGTGTCACCTAAGGCAAGTGAGTTTGTTCAAGAATTACCTCTGTCCACCCATCAGAAAGTGTATGTGTTCCCGGTGACATCAAGTCATATGACTAACAGGCACTCAGGGTTATCTGGGGTAAGGATAATTGTGTTCTGCCACTTTTGTGCAGTTCACACATCAAAATCTGATACAAGTATACCATTCTGCCATGTGTAAAGTGACGTCTACCACTTTTCTGCAATTGTCACGTAAAACTATAGTACATAGAAATATTGTAACCCCCTTGGGGTGCACGTTGGAAGACAAATAAGACAAGGAGATGATGAAGCAGAGTAGGAGAGTTTGCAATGATGCATGCAAACTTTCTGTTTAATTTTGTTAAAACGGCAACAATGCCAATGCAACTTTGGCTAACAAAGTGATAAAATAAATGATGCCAATAAATATAGTCAGGTCTGATAAGACACTAGTTTGCCTATAGATTGGCTTAATGACAAGGCTCCAAGGAAAATAATGGTTATTATGCTACATATATTTTGACTCAAATTGTATCTTGCAGAAATGATACTCTGTATATAGTGTTACCAAGTGATTGCAAATTTGACTTAAAATATATACCTAGTGATAGTCAGGATAATAAATGCAAGTTGGTAGGGATGCCAGGTGAAGGTCAGTTCAAATGACTTCTACAATCGGAATCTTAACCTTAGAACAAGTAATGAGTGGATGAATGGATGAGGATCGAGTGAATGTGTCAGTTGTGAGTAATTGTAGTTGTCCTTGGGCCTTGACCAGTGATCGTATTTATAGACATCATCAGGAGGTCATGTGACCTTTCTCAGCCAATCAGAACACAGGTTTGATGGCTTTCCTACACAAAGCACTGCATAGGCAGTATTGTTTCTAACACAAGTAAGTGATCACTAATTGTCCTGTTGTTGTCCTGTTAGTCCGAAATTGATTAGGACACAGTAGAAATAATTAGGACATCAAGACAATTTGTTATAATTAAACAGACAATATCTTTCTGTCAACGTAGCGTCAGCGGTCGCCATCTTGGTTGGTGGTCAGCTCAAATGACAGGTGAAATGTACAAAATATTCAGTTTCCTTATCATTTGGTGTTGTCCTCATGTGATAAAAAGTGTCCGAAAAGATTAAACACAATGGACATCTGTGTTTTGTGGTGACATTTGATATAACAAGAATAAGGGCAACCATATAGTTACACCAAGTGACTAGGACGACATTTTGACAGACGTCAAATGCATGCTACGTCTATTGACAACTTGGTGTCAATGTAACGTAAATGTGCCCTGTTTCCAGGAATTTATGTTGTCCTACGCGTCCTTTAATAATTCGGACACTAACGAGATTGCTAAGATATTTGGTAAAAGCAAACAGAGAAAACGGACAACAGAATGTCAAACAGTGCCATGAATGATTGTCGGCGAGAAATGTCAAAACATGGAATGACTGTCATGTTTGAGGTACAAATGTAGGAAATACAGGGGATTATATGTTGTCCTCTCTGTCTTAAAACAATGCATTTCTATCACAGATTCCAGGAAAATACCAGATAATGATTTTGTGGCTTTTGATATAAAAACGGACATTCAGTTTATAAACCGTCACTCAACCTAACGTAAAACGTTGACAGGTCACCGTAACCTGAGAAATGTCAAATTGATCAAATTCATTATTCACAGCAATCAGGGGTAATCTATATCAGTATCCATCATGGAAAACACTTAAAAAACACTTCTGAACAAGGAAGTTATCAGAAAATCGCCATTAACCAGTGTAATAGGTCATTGTTTACATGGGTCACCGGTCAGACATACTTTCTATAAATAACCAGGGAGCAGGAGTGCACACAAGAAATAGTCCCTGACAAACATTGTTGCTATCATCCACAATGCACAATGATTCCAGACATAGAATAAAATACAAGTTAGATACACTAAATACATAAGCCTGTACAATAACTGTGAAGGATGAAACACCAGTAGTAAAATCCTGCATGAATATCAATAGCGTAGTAACACGCAGTGGTAATTAGGTCATGTCTGACAAGTGCTGCTACCGGGAACGTTCAGTGCTAGATAAAACATAGATGTCAACAGTGGACATGCCCCCTTAAAGTGACACAAGTAAGTGAACTTCAGAACCAGGTAACTGTCTATGATGTTGCCATCTTATTATTTACTTTAAGGTTAAAAAAAATGTGAATGGACATTTGCAGGTAGATCATGATATAGCGAAAATAGGTGACATGCGTGATGGACAATGTTAACATTATGTTTTGGATACTTTTACTGTATTTACTTAGATTCCATTACAAAATATTCATTACATGTGATATGAAGTTGTCCTGTGTGTAGTGCTCAGGTCACAAATCAGTTGAAGTTAGGCACCGTTGAGATCGGACGCTCCTTGGATGGTTGACCGTGTTTGGCAGTTTGACTTCTGAGTGTTTCTAGGACGTCGGTCCTGCCCGACAACGAAGTATATGTGAAACATGAGGACTCACCTTAGGAAAGTGAGTTTGTTCAAGAATTACCTCTGTCCAAACAGCAGAAAGTGTATGTGTTCCTGGTGACATCAAGCCACATGTCTCACAGGCACTCGGGTTATCTGGGGTAAGAATAATTGTGTTCTGCCACTATTGTGCAGTTGACACATCAAAATATAATACATGTATACATACCATTCTGCCATGTGTAAAGGGACGTCTACCACTATTCTGCAAGTGTCACTTAAAAATATAATACATAGAAATATGTTCATTACATGTGGTGGCGAGTGGTCCTGTGTGTAGTGCTCAGGTCACAAATCAGTTGAAGTTAAGCACCGTTGAGCTCGGACGCTCCTTGGATGGGTGACCATATTGGTCAGCTTGGCTCCTCAGAGTTTCTAGGACGTCGGTTCTGCCCCACAGCGAAGTACATGTGAAAGAAGTGGTCTCACCTTAGACAATTGAGTTTGTTCAAAAATTACCTCTGTCCACCCAGCAGAAAGTGTATGTGTACCCGGTAACATGAAGCCATATGACTAACAGGCACTCAGGGTTATCTGGGGTAAGAATAATTGTGTTCTGCCACTATTGTGCAGTTGACTCATCAAAATATAATACATGTATACAATTCTTCCATTTGTAAAGTGACGTCTACCACTATTCTGCAATTGTCACGTAAAACTATAGTACATAGAAATGTGTTTATTACATGTGATGGGAAGTTGTCCTGTGTGTAGTGCTCAGGTCACAAATCTGTTCAAGTTAAGCACCGTTGAGATCGGACAGTAATTGGATGGTTGACCGTGTTTGGCAGTTTGACTTCTGAGTGTTTCTAGGACGTCGGTCCTGCCCCAGAAAGAAGTACATGTGAAATATGTGGTGTCACCTAAGGCAAGTGAGTTTGTTCAAGAATTACCTCTGTCCACCCATCAGAAAGTGTATGTGTTCCCGGTGACATCAAGTCATATGACTAACAGGCACTCAGGGTTATCTGGGGTAAGGATAATTGTGTTCTGCCACTTTTGTGCAGTTCACACATCAAAATCTGATACAAGTATACCATTCTGCCATGTGTAAAGTGACGTCTACCACTTTTCTGCAATTGTCACGTAAAACTATAGTACATAGAAATATTGTAACCCCCTTGGGGTGCACGTTGGAAGACAAATAAGACAAGGAGATGATGAAGCAGAGTAGGAGAGTTTGCAATGATGCATGCAAACTTTCTGTTTAATTTTGTTAAAACGGCAACAATGCCAATGCAACTTTGGCTAACAAAATGATAAAATAAATGATGCCAATAAATATAGTCAGGTCTGATAAGACACTAGTTTGCCTATAGATTGGCTTAATGACAAGGCTCCAAGGAAAATAATGGTTATTATGCTACATATATTTTGACTCAAATTGTATCTTGCAGAAATGATACTCTGTATATAGTGTTACCAAGTGATTGCAAATTTGACTTAAAATATATACCTAGTGATAGTCAGGATAATAAATGCAAGTTGGTAGGGATGCCAGGTGAAGGTCAGTTCAAATGACTTCTACAATCGGAATCTTAACCTAAGAACAAGTAATGAGTGGATGAATGGATGAGGATCGAGTGAATGTGTCAGTTGTGAGTAATTGTAGTTGTCCTTGGGCCTTGACCAGTGATCGTATTTATAGACATCATCAGGAGGTCATGTGACCTTTCTCAGCCAATCAGAACACAGGTTTGATGGCTTTCCTACACAAAGCACTGCATAGGCAGTATTGTTTCTAACACAAGTAAGTGATCACTAATTGTCCTGTTGTTGTCCTGTTAGTCCGAAATTGATTAGGACACAGTAGAAATAATTAGGACATCAAGACAATTTGTTATAATTAAACGGACAATATCTTTCTGTCAACGTAGCGTCAGCGGCCGCCATCTTGGTTGGTGGTCAGCTCAAATGACAGGTGAAATGTACAAAATATTCAGTTTCCTTATCATTTGGTGTTGTCCTCATGTGATAAAAAGTGTCCGAAAAGATTAAACACAATGGACATCTGTGTTTTGTGGTGACATTTGATATAACAAGAATAAGGGCAACCATATAGTTACACCAAGTGACTAGGACGACATTTTGACAGACGTCAAATGCATGCTACGTCTATTGACAACTTGGTGTCAATGTAACGTAAATGTGCCCTGTTTCCAGGAATTTATGTTGTCCTACGCGTCCTTTAATAATTCGGACACTAACGAGATTGCTAAGATATTTGGTAAAAGCAAACAGAGAAAACGGACAACAGAATGTCAAACAGTGCCATGAATGATTGTCGGCGAGAAATGTCAAAACATGGAATGACTGTCATGTTTGAGGTACAAATGTAGGAAATACAGGAGATTATATGTTGTCCTCTCTGTCTTAAAACAATGCATTTCTATCACAGATTCCAGGAAAATACCAGATAATGATTTTGTGGCTTTTGATATAAAAACGGACATTCAGTTTATAAACCGTCACTCAACCTAACGTAAAACGTTGACAGGTCACCGTAACCTGAGAAATGTCAAATTGATCAAATTCATTATTCACAGCAATCAGGGGTAATCTATATCAGTATCCATCATGGAAAACACTTAAAAAACACTTCTGAACAAGGAAGTTATCAGAAAATCGCCATTAACCAGTGTAATAGGTCATTGTTTACATGGGTCACCGGTCAGACATACTTTCTATAAATAACCAGGGAGCAGGAGTGCACACAAGAAATAGTCCCTGACAAACATTGTTGCTATCATCCACAATGCACAATGATTCCAGACATAGAATAAAATACAAGTTAGATACACTAAATACATAAGCCTGTACAATAACTGTGAAGGATGAAACACCAGTAGTAAAATCCTGCATGAATATCAATAGCGTAGTAACACGCAGTGGTAATGAGGTCATGTCTGACAAGTGCTGCTACCGGGAACGTTCAGTGCTAGATAAAACATAGATGTCAACAGTGGACATGCCCCCTTAAAGTGACACAAGTAAGTGAACTTCAGAACCAGGTAACTGTCTATGATGTTGCCATCTTATTATTTACTTTAAGGTTTAAAAAAATGTGAATGGACATTTGCAGGTAGATCATGATATAGCGAAAATAGGTGACATGCGTGATGGACAATGTTAACATTATGTTTTGGATACTTTTACTGTATTTACTTAGATTCCATTACAAAATATTCATTACATGTGATATGAAGTTGTCCTGTGTGTAGTGCTCAGGTCACAAATCAGTTGAAGTTAGGCACCGTTGAGATCGGACGCTCCTTGGATGGTTGACCGTGTTTGGCAGTTTGACTTCTGAGTGTTTCTAGGACGTCGGTCCTGCCCGACAACGAAGTATATGTGAAACATGAGGACTCACCTTAGGAAAGTGAGTTTGTTCAAGAATTACCTCTGTCCAAACAGCAGAAAGTGTATGTGTTCCTGGTGACATCAAGCCACATGTCTCACAGGCACTCGGGTTATCTGGGGTAAGAATAATTGTGTTCTGCCACTATTGTGCAGTTGACACATCAAAATATAATACATGTATACATACCATTCTGCCATGTGTAAAGGGACGTCTACCACTATTCTGCAAGTGTCACTTAAAAATATAATACATAGAAATATGTTCATTACATGTGGTGGCGAGTGGTCCTGTGTGTAGTGCTCAGGTCACAAATCAGTTGAAGTTAAGCACCGTTGAGCTCGGACGCTCCTTGGATGGGTGACCATATTGGTCAGCTTGGCTCCTCAGAGTTTCTAGGACGTCGGTTCTGCCCCACTGCGAAGTACATGTGAAAGAAGTGGTCTCACCTTAGACAAGTGAGTTTGTTCAAAAATTACCTCTGTCCACCCAGCAGAAAGTGTATGTGTACCCGGTAACATGAAGCCATATGACTAACAGGCACTCAGGGTTATCTGGGGTAAGAATAATTGTGTTCTGCCACTATTGTGCAGTTGACTCATCAAAATATAATACATGTATACAATTCTTCCATTTGTAAAGTGACGTCTACCACTATTCTACAATTGTCACGTAAAACTATAGTACATAGAAATGTGTTTATTACATGTGATGGGAAGTTGTCCTGTGTGTAGTGCTCAGGTCACAAATCTGTTCAAGTTAAGCACCGTTGAGCTCGGACAGTAATTGGATGGTTGACCGTGTTTGGCAGTTTGACTTCTGAGTGTTTCTAGGACGTCGGTCCTGCCCCAGAAAGAAGTACATGTGAAATATGTGGTCTCACCTAAGGCAAGTGAGTTTGTTCAAGAATTACCTCTGTCCACCCATCAGAAAGTGTATGTGTACCCGGTAACATGAAGCCATATGACTAACAGGCACTCAGGGTTATCTGGGGTAAGGATAATTGTGTTCTGCCACTTTTGTGCAGTTCACACATCAAAATCTGATACAAGTATACCATTCTGCAATGTGTAAAGTGACGTCTACCACTTTTCCGCAATTGTCACGTAAAACTATAGTACATAGAAATATTGTAACCCCCTTGGGGTGCACGTTGGAAGACAAATAAGACAAGGAGATGATGAAGCAGAGTAGGAGAGTTTGCAATGATGCATGCAAACTTTCTGTTTAATTTTGTTAAAACGGCAACAATGCCAATGCAACTTTGGCTAACAAAGTGATAAAATAAATGATGCCAATAAATATAGTCAGGTCTGATAAGACACTAGTTTGCCTATAGATTGGCTTAATGACAAGGCTCAGTCTCCAAGGAAAATAATGGTTATTATGCTACATATATTTTGACTCAAATTGTATCTTGCAGAAATGATACTCTGTATATAGTGTTACCAAGTGATTGCAAATTTGACTTAAAATATATACCTAGTGATAGTCAGGATAATAAATGCAAGTTGGTAGGGATGCCAGGTGAAGGTCAGTTCAAATGACTTCTACAATCGGAATCTTAACCTTAGAACAAGTAATGAGTGGATGAATGGATGAGGATCGAGTGAATGTGTCAGTTGTGAGTAATTGTAGTTGTCCTTGGGCCTTGACCAGTGATCGTATTTATAGACATCATCAGGAGGTCATGTGACCTTTCTCAGCCAATCAGAACACAGGTTTGATGGCTTTCCTACACAAAGCACTGCATAGGCAGTATTGTTTCTAACACAAGTAAGTGATCACTAATTGTCCTGTTGTTGTCCTGTTAGTCCGAAATTGATTAGGACACAGTAGAAATAATTAGGACATCAAGACAATTTGTTATAATTAAACGGACAATATCTTTCTGTCAACGTAGCGTCAGCGGCCGCCATCTTGGTTGGTGGTCAGCTCAAATGACAGGTGAAATGTACAAAATATTCAGTTTCCTTATCATTTGGTGTTGTCCTCATGTGATAAAAAGTGTCCGAAAAGATTAAACACAATGGACATCTGTGTTTTGTGGTGACATTTGATATAACAAGAATAAGGGCAACCATATAGTTACACCAAGTGACTAGGACGACATTTTGACAGACGTCAAATGCATGCTACGTCTATTGACAACTTGGTGTCAATGTAACGTAAATGTGCCCTGTTTCCAGGAATTTATGTTGTCCTACGCGTCCTTTAATAATTCGGACACTAACGAGATTGCTAAGATATTTGGTAAAAGCAAACAGAGAAAACGGACAACAGAATGTCAAACAGTGCCATGAATGATTGTCGGCGAGAAATGTCAAAACATGGAATGACTGTCATGTTTGAGGTACAAATGTAGGAAATACAGGAGATTATATGTTGTCCTCTCTGTCTTAAAACAATGCATTTCTATCACAGATTCCAGGAAAATACCAGATAATGATTTTGTGGCTTTTGATATAAAAACGGACATTCAGTTTATAAACCGTCACTCAACCTAACGTAAAACGTTGACAGGTCACCGTAACCTGAGAAATGTCAAAGTGATCAAATTCATTATTCACAGCAATCAGGGGTAATCTATATCAGTATCCATCATGGAAAACACTTAAAAAACACTTCTGAACAAGGAAGTTATCAGAAAATCGCCATTAACCAGTGTAATAGGTCATTGTTTACATGGGTCACCGGTCAGACATACTTTCTATAAATAACCAGGGAGCAGGAGTGCACACAAGAAATAGTCCCTGACAAACATTGTTGCTATCATCCACAATGCACAATGATTCCAGACATAGAATAAAATACAAGTTAGATACACTAAATACATAAGCCTGTACAATAACTGTGAAGGATGAAACACCAGTAGTAAAATCCTGCATGAATATCAATAGCGTAGTAACACGCAGTGGTAATGAGGTCATGTCTGACAAGTGCTGCTACCGGGAACGTTCAGTGCTAGATAAAACATAGATGTCAACAGTGGACATGCCCCCTTAAAGTGACACAAGTAAGTGAACTTCAGAACCAGGTAACTGTCTATGATGTTGCCATCTTATTATTTACTTTAAGGTTTAAAAAAATGTGAATGGACATTTGCAGGTAGATCATGATATAGCGAAAATAGGTGACATGCGTGATGGACAATGTTAACATTATGTTTTGGATACTTTTACTGTATTTACTTAGATTCCATTACAAAATATTCATTACATGTGATATGAAGTTGTCCTGTGTGTAGTGCTCAGGTCACAAATCAGTTGAAGTTAGGCACCGTTGAGATCGGACGCTCCTTGGATGGTTGACCGTGTTTGGCAGTTTGACTTCTGAGTGTTTCTAGGACGTCGGTCCTGCCCGACAACGAAGTATATGTGAAACATGAGGACTCACCTTAGGAAAGTGAGTTTGTTCAAGAATTACCTCTGTCCAAACAGCAGAAAGTGTATGTGTTCCTGGTGACATCAAGCCACATGTCTCACAGGCACTCGGGTTATCTGGGGTAAGAATAATTGTGTTCTGCCACTATTGTGCAGTTGACACATCAAAATATAATACATGTATAGTAGTATAGGGAATAGGGGTTCTGGACCACTTTCAAGAAAAGTCTCTACAAAGCCTTATTTAGTAAATAAGGCTTTGGTTGGGTCATTAGCTCTTGCTACTATTACCCCTACTACAAAAAAGTTGGCGGTAGTTACTATGCCTACTTTGTGTATGTTGGAGGTAACACTGTGCCGTACGGTACGATTAATAATTCTTCTCTTACAAACCCCCTACCCGGCCCACCCCTCAAGTAGTACAAGTTAGGTTCGTCGGCTTTCATATCCACTTTATTTATGTTGTAATTTTTGACTGACCATATAGGATCGGTGGCCCGCTTACGGCTATCGCCCTCGTGTTCCCCTATGTCATGTTTATATCGATGAAACAGTTTAACGTGAACCGCCTACGATCTCTTTGGTGTTCATAATAAAGGCTTGCTGGGCTTTTTGTATCCCCTGTTCTATGTACTTTTTTTTCTCGTCCTCGCTGATAGCAGACTTACGAGACTTGGATCGAATATCTTGTTTCATTCCGTTATATTTTTTGAGTTCAGAGAGGATTGAACGAAACTCCTCTTCTGAGATCTTACTGTCAGAGAGTGCCGTGGAAATACGCTCACTCACTGTGTTCAGCTTTGCTTCGGCCAGAACCCTGATCTCGTCGTGTTTCAATGCCTTACGATTAAGTCTGCGTGATACTAACTTAAGCGCCAACCCTGCCAACCCTGCCACCCCAGCCGTTATTTCAATACCTAGCACTATAGGTGCAGCCACGATGGTAGCCAACAACCCAACGCCTGCCGCCCCTAGTCCCATGCTGGTTGCCATAAGGGTAGTGTCAACCCCGTCCACGATATTGAAAGCTCTATTGTACTTTTTACATAGTGCTTTCCGCGTGTCACGGTCTTGTTCTAGTTGACGTTTCACATCACATAACTGTCTCAAGCGGAACCCATCTACGGTTTCCAACGTCTTCGCTACTTCCTCTACGACTGGGTACAGACCCATCCTATAATATATATTTTGAAAGATATATTAATTGGGGTTCAGTTAATATTCTATCAATTAATTTGAAGTCTATAAGGTCTAGATTACTAGTCAGGGTAATAGGTGAGAGGCTAATAGAATTTCCTGTTGTAATAAAAACCCCACTGAGGTTTATTAAGTGGTTTATAGGACCCCCGTGGGTATCCTGTTGTATAACAATACGACAATATTTGTTTTTGTGTTCGTCAAACCAGTGTATTGACACCCCGGGTAAAAATTGGTGTACTCTTGAGATGTTTTCATGTTGTAAAAACGTAAATAAGACTTCTATGATGAGTGTGAAAGGGGTGTATATATCAGGCCTTAAGTTAGTAGGATAATTGCTAAATGTTAATTTATTTTTTACTTCACTCCTTAACCTATTTTTTTCGGTATTAGTAGTTCCTATGGATACACTATCCGGAATGAAATCCCCGGCCCAGATGCCGTTGTTCCTAATCTTAGCGACAGTCCCATGTTCGGTTAATGTGATATAAGGTGAGGTGAGTGTTAAGTTGATCAGCCATTCAGGCTCTTTTAAATCTGATAACGACACCCGTCTGTACACGTTGTCTTTGAAGTGCAGGATGTATAATTCATCTTCCTCACCAGGCTGATCGAATCCCTCCGTGTCTCCTAGGTCGTTAAGCGTAGTGTTGGGACGATGACTGGTCATTATTATACTATTACGATATAATTTCCAACTGGTTTTCTGATAATAATTCATGGGTTAACTTCATACCTATGAAGTGTATGTTGTCAGGCAGGAAGATATTGGTTAGTGATATCTTATTTTCCACGATCACGTTGACCCCCTGCAGACTGGTCTTGGAGTCGACACCCGTCCGCACGTAAACATTGCAAACTTGAAACTGATGTTGTTTGCCCCACCCGAGTTTGATCCCCTTCACGATCTCGACATCATTCCCCGATGGTTCCCCTAGGTAGACTTTGATGATCAGTGTTCCGTTTGCCGGTAGACTCTCTAGTACCTTGGTCACGCCTTCGAATTCAGACACCAACTGCAATTTCACGTTTTGTATGGCCGGTTTACTCGATAGCATGTGGGCTGCTATATTGTTGACGGGGCTGACGACTACGCTACGTCTCTGAGTTGGGACGTAAGCCACGAGCAGGATTCCATTGTTCACGACTTTGTTTAGGTGGTTGTCTTTGTTATCCGTGAACACGTAAGGGGAGACGAGTCTAATATTGAGAAACCAGTTGTCTTTATCGGGTAACAACACCCACTTGTCATCTTCGGTGAAGACGAGTATATATGGTTTGTTTTTGACGACGGTAGTGCTCTCAACATCGTCTAAGTCGAACAGTTTACCCCCGAACGATGGGTATATTACCCAATTATTATCACCGGTGTTGACAAGGGTGTACTTAGTGTTGACTGTTGCTCTTGTGGTATCTACTATATCACTTAGGGTTCCACCGGAGGGGATTTCAACGCGTTTGTAAATGTTGTTTTTCAGTTGCAAGGCATACGATTTACCATCTACTCCGGGAGCGTCGAAACCGCGTGTGTCTCCGAGGTCGGAGATCCCGATATTGACGCATTTTTTCACTCCGGGCCCTTGTGCGCTGGTCATTTTACATGAAGCGTTAAGCTGAGGTATCCTATATTTACAGGATTATGATTTATATCTAACACCGATATTGTCAGCTCAGGTATGTTGCCCTGGGTTAATCTCTTATACTGCCGTGGTGAAAACGACTCGGTTCTACCGTCGTTGAATTTCTCAGTTTTCACCGGCACTGCTCTCAGTATAGTGGAAGGGTGACCTCCTTGAATGTTGTACGTTGTGCTCACCTGACCGAGATGAATGTACAGCTCTCGGTACGGTACTAGATCGGGTAACTTCGTGCCTGTGACGGTTGTTGTTGGTTTTATCTCGTCAGGAGACATACCGAGTATCCTCGCTAATGGTCGGCCGAGCCTCAAGGAGGTTCTTCCGTTGTTGATTAACACCACTGTGCCGTTTGAGTCGTTCATCTTGAGTTCGGCTCCCAGGGGTTTGAAGACCTTGTCGTTTAGAGAGCACACGCTGTAGTAGCCGTCAGTTATCTGACTGCGAGTTCCACTGACGAACAGCTTATTGTTGCTGATGTTGATGTTAGTCCATTGCGGTAGGTAGGTGATATCGCAGAGTGCGACTTCGAGTTGACCTGACGTGTTATCGATCGCGTGCGTCAGCTGAACGGCCTCACCGCTCGTTATTCCTGGAAGTGTTATGTACATGTTAGAGTATATATGCTCATTATATAATAGTTTTAAAATGTATTCCCCTGGTGTGTTTTACCCTAAACTGGACGTAGATTTCTCCCCCATGAAGATCGTGGTTGCTCCTGAGTTGTGTTTCAATGCCCAGCTTTTAGATGTGTTCGATAAGTATAAGCTTTCGGTGACTAACATCAAGGCAGTCCACGCTTGGTTCAACAACCCTATGCAGTTCTGGCAGAATCAATTCAACTTTGCCGTGTGGTGCGCTACAACGGGGTGTGGTGTGACATTGGCCGACACTCGGCGTGGACCGCTGAGTCAGTCTGTGTTCAAGTTCCACGTGTACTACCAGGTCAGACGTATCCTTAAAGAGATCAGCGCCCCTCTCCCACAGGACAAAGCGTGGGGCGCAACAAACAACCCGTACGATAGACGGGCCTACGAACGTATTTGCAATGAATTCGAAATAAACCCGAAGACGGATTGGCGTTTGCCGGGGCCGAACCACGGGTTGGGTATTCCTTATGATGGCGCGCGATCAGTGAAAGAAGTCAGTGATGATTTACTGAAACGAGATATACTACGCCAGGACTTTGCTTTGTCGAGTAATGAATGGAGGGATGATCGTATGGACTTTGAAGGTGGTGTTGCTTTCACAATCCAGAAAGTGGAGCAGTCAACCGCAGACGGGTGGAAAATGTTCATGCTGGACACGTCGAAAGGATTCACTCGTGCTGGGGTAGTCAGGTTGAATGACTCGATTCGAACGTACGTGTGGGCGCTGTTGGGTGCGCAGTCTATGACGCGTTCCAACATCCTCGGTAAGGGAACTGCTTACGACGCTCAGAAACAGTTCGTTTCCAACGTTGAGGATGCTATTAATTCTCCAGTTGATCTCCCGCGGGCTATCGAATGCTACCAAAACGTGTTAGAATACGCCAGGTCGAAAGTCGACTACGTGTTCGGCGTGGGGTTGTACATGGCTCCGAGTGATATGCAACTGAGAATAAAAAAAGTGGTGGGTTATAACAACAAAATAGTCATAGCCACGGCGGACCAAAAGTTGGGTATCAACCCCGATATTAACACCCCCTATATCCCACACATCCCACCACGTGAAAAGGGTATAGTGGCGCCACCTCCGGAGCCTAAAGTTCATGTGCCCCATATTCATGTGGGGGGACCCCCCTATCAGCAGCATATTGATAATAAAACAGCCCTAGTGGTTGGTGGGGTAACTTTGGGACTTATTTGGTTAAAGATTTCTTAGCCGCTACGTACACCAGACCCGCCACGGCGACGATGGCTGCCCACAGGTTTTGACTGAGCCACATGGCAGTTTTAGACAGAGCGCTCAACAACCACGAGACGATGCTACCCAGGATGCCGGGAAGGGCTTCGGCGGCTTTACCAGCCAGTTTAGCTAGGCCTTCCCCGAGTTTTTTTATCCAGTCTTTAACACCACCGCCTGTGGGAGTGGGAGTTCCCCCGCCGGCAGGTGTGGGGGTTCCCCCTGTCAGTGACACCACCAGGGTTGATATGATGAAACCCAATGCAGTTAGAATGCTGGCGATGGTGATCCCTTGCTCCCGGAACAATATCCGAATCCTGTTGGCTAAAGTTGTATCCTCGTTCAGTATTCTATCGATTGTTTCCCGAATGCGACTGATCTGGGATCGAAGCTGTTCACGATTTGAGGAAGCGGCTTCCAATCGTGTACGTCTCTCGTCTTCTAAATCACGTATTCGTTCATTGATACGACGCTTCATATCATCGTTTTCAGTTTCGTTGAGTTTGGTTTTTTCCCTAGCGATGTGCTCGTCGATTTCGTTCAGTTTCCCCATGTTGTTCACGAGTTCTCCACGCACGCGTTTCACGGCTTCGTCTAAGCCGCGCAGTTCCCTTACCGGAAAGTCAAACCCCGGTAACGGTTTGTCCCAGTAGGTGCTCAACAGTTTTTCTATGCTGTCCGAGGCTTCTGTAGCACGCTGTGGTGTCATTTCATCTCTAGTGGTGAGGTGGGATCTGGTAGCTTGCAGATCTTCTTTAACGGCCTTAGGTATTGCACCACCGTAATCATTCATGTTTAGATTTTTACGGATAAATTCGACACCATGGCGGCTGGCTAGAGTTGACAAGGCCAGTGGTTTTTTATTGCTCTTGTTAAAGAGGTCAACCCCTGGGTCAGACTTAAGGCGTAGAACACCCTTTGTATCAATAAAAAAATTCTTATGGTATCGACCCTGTGGTTCAACGTAGTTTTTATCTCTTCTTAAACTTTCGTAATAATCATTTACCGTTGTTTCCAAGAGTTCTTGGTTCAATGGTGAACTAGTAAATGAGGTCTCCTGCTCATCGAATGCCTGGGCACTAGCGCCCGGCATCTCCGTCATATCTATGTCTTCATCCATTAGTATTAAAAATATATTTCTTTTATATAACAATGTACGGCAGAAAATTAGATCCTTTCAGAAGATTGAGAGAGCCATTAGGAGCCAGAGCCGTGCGACAGTCGGTGACCATCACCAACAATCCCAGCAAGATAGACCAGATTTCCAAACCTTGGTGAGAATGACCTCATTGTACCAGGCACTGTTCGACTGGCGTTCAATATCACGTTGACCTCCGACAACGACAAACGCGAGCTAGTGCGGAACGTGGGTCGAGCCATCATCAAGAAAACGACCGTCAAGATCAGCGGTAACGAGGTGCTGAGCATCGACGACAGCGACGTGTTTCACTGCTACAAGGATCTCTGGAAAAGCGAGAGAGAACGAGTCAATGATGTGTACCAGGGCATCAGCAAATCAACCCGGGCGCGCATAGGATACGTCTTCACGCAAGACCAGCAAGACAAGCTATCGGACGGTGAAAAGGCCATCGCTCTAGCATACGGGAATCGATTTTGCGTGCCGCTCGATTTCGAGTTGCTCACGGGACACGCGCCGTTTTACCAGGCCGCGCTGGGTGATAGGCTCGAATACGAGCTCACGTTTAACGACTATAGCAAAGTAGTGCGTACGCCGAACGGTGATGAGGCTAGTTATGCCATAGACAACATCTCTCTTGAGTTCGACATGGTCACTAGCCCGGAGCTGGCCAGGCAGGTTCGAAGCCAGTACTCTGGGAAGATGGCTATCCTGTACGATCGCGTACTGAGGCATAGATCAGTCGTGCGAGATAAGAGCGACACTGTGTGGAATATCAACCTGAACGTGCCGGCGCGATCGATGAAAGGTATCCTGGTCGTCCCCGTGGAGTATTACGATCCATTCCGGAGGGACAGCGAGAAGTTTTTCAACCCCGAGATTGAAAAGGTGGAAGTGACCATCGAGGGCGTGCCCAACCAGCTGTTCAGTCATGGTATGAGGCCACACCAGCAGTGGGATGAGATAAAAAAGCTACGAGTGGGGGACTACATAACAAAGGACCTGGACCTCGGCTCCGTGCAGATCGGTGAATACCTGACCACCAAGTACGCCCTATGGTTGGACATGCGATCCACGGATGATGATAAACTGCACGGTAGCGGGCGTCGTATAGATAACGGCAGCGAAGGGATAACCATCCAGATTACTAAGAAGGCTCAAACCGCTGGTAAGTTGAAATTATATCTGTACGTTATTATGGACGCGCAACTTAATATAGACAATGGGAGATTCGTGCAAGCCATCTACTGATGGGGGAGACCCCCAGGGGTACCCCCACCTCCCCACTGACCCACACTGCGCCATAGTGTGCGGGCAGACTGGCTGTGGGAAGACCGTTTTCGTGTTGGATATGTTGGAGGGTTACTACAAGGATGTGTTCGATAACATCGTTATCATGTGCCCTACTCTGAGCATGAATAAAACGTACGCGCGACCTTGGGTGATGACGGACCCGGACGTACACAAAATCGACCCTGGAACACGTCTGCAGGACTGGTTGAAAGCTCTTCACGAGAAATTTAAAGGAGAACCGACGCTATTCATACTGGACGACTGCAGCGCTAATCGCGAGATAACAAAAAAGAGAGACATGCTATCGTACCTGGCCTTCTCCGGCCGGCATGCAAATCACAGCGTCTGGGTGCTAACGCAGAAGTTCAACTCGGTGTTGAAAGACCTCAGGGAGCAGACGCGATGGGTGGCCTTATTTCACTGCAAGGACAGGGATTCGTTCGAGGAGTGTTTGAGAGAGAACGATGTGATGAGTAAATTAGAACGGGAACGGGTAAAGAAACAGCTCGCTGAAACTAAACACGCTAAGCTCGTTCTAAAAACCGACCAACCAGTAGCATATATAGTATGCTAAGCAAAGCTAAGCAAAGCTAAGCAAAGCTAAGCATAGCTATGATATTTGAAGTATTTGTCGTGTGCAACTTAACCTTCATTTCTCTGTGTTTTGTCTGCATCGGGTATTATATAGTTAAAACTAAATCTTACTTGTTATATTATAAGATGGAGTGTGAGGAATTTGTCGAACAGTTGGGGGTCTCCCCAACGCCGCCGGCAGGCCCCACTGTGGGGGATTCCCCCAAGCGAGAGAAACTGGTGGCGTTGGCTGTTGGTGGCAAAGCCAAACATTACTTTGGAGACTACACTCCGGATAAAATTCACAAAATGTCAGCCGAAGAAATCGATAAGCTGTACGCTAGATACGAGTCCCGGCTCGGAGCAGAAATGACAAAGACAATAGGATCGGCTATGACCCAGATATACACCGGTATTGTATCACACTTCCTTCCCATTCCACCAGAGCGCCGACTTTACCTGTGGGAGGACCTAGATAAAGACCCTTTTATCGAACACGCCGTGAGCTCTATCAGCTGCGGGCTGTACCACAAATATGGTATGTTGTTGGCTCCAGTGACGGCGGCGATTATCACGGCAAAACATTGTCATTTTGAGAGAAAGAAAAATAATAATAGTATAGATGGATGCTGCACAGGAACCAGTGAGGGAAACCCCTCCCGAGGTGACGGTGGAAACCCCTTCAGTGGGGGTACCCCCCACAGTAACCAGGCAGAAGAATCCTAAGAGAGTAGCTGCCGGTAAAAAACGGTGGTGTAACCAACATAAAGTGACCAACCCAACCCGACTGTTGTTGGCTGTAGGCGTAACTGCTGCCGTGGTTATAACATGGTTATACGTGGGGGTACCCTCCCACAGCGAGGGAAACTCTGGGGGTGTGGGGGTACCCCCCACGCCGCCGGCAGGCCCCACTGTCGACCCGCATATCATGTTATAATTTTAATATTTTTATATCATATACATAATGTCTGAGGGGAAAACGTTCGTCAACGACGCATACCACGCCACAGTGGTCGCCAGTCTAGCCGTAGGGTACGCTCGGTTGACTAAAATGGTGCTTAAACAACCAACTATCAAGCTAGATTTCAACCTGCAGGATATGGGTATGCTCATAATGAACCTTGGTATGGCGATGGCCACAAAAGACATCCTAGTAAAACAAGGAATAATACCTGATAATATAATGAAATAAATATAGGGATGGCCACGATAGCTATGATGGTCGGTGGGGCGTTAGTGAATGCCCTGGCATTTTCCGGGAGTAATTTCCTCTTCTCGAAACTACGAGATGATCACGCGGCTGAAATACAGGAAGAAAGGAAGCGGCACGATCTCGCTACTGAGAAATTACAAAGAGCACAGGCCGATTACGCTAAAAAACGCCTCCAGAGGATCGATTTTATTAACGAACAACTCAAGCGTGAAAACCATGCCATTAAAACATTCTACGATGTCGATGAAGCAATGAAAGAATACTACCTACTAACTGGTAAACAATTGGAACCGCTCAATAAACCCACACTCGCTCAGTACTACACACCATCCAAGGGACAAATGAATCGTGAACTGGGCTTCATAGTGTTGGGTATAGCAGCTACTGCGTTGGTTGCGAAGCAATTAAATTAAAATACCTATATAAGTAAACATGAGACCCGCTCCATACCGACGCGAATACATACTTATGGGAAGACCGAGGCCTGTGGTAGGAAATGCAGGAATCAGGGGTTCTGTTGTTTCCATATGGGAAGTCCTAACTACACGTGTTCTGTGTGTGGTATCGGGGTTAAAGGACACTACTGTCTATGTAAAGCTCACGGAGCGAACGTAGTCAGACATCAACTCATCTACGAGAATAAAAAAGGCTACATAAAAGAACGTAGGCGACTGCTCAAGATAGCCACTTAAGGGTTACCTCCCCTTACTGTGAACCAATTAGACATTGGTTCTCTTAGGTGTAAACACGATGTCTACTGTAAGCGAGCTCAAGCGGGTCGCAAAACAGAGAGGTGTGATCGGGTATTCTAGAATGCGGAAGTCAGCATTGTTGAGATTACTAGGTTTAGAAGCCCCTCCTACGGTAAAACAATTAAAAGCTCAAGCAAAACAGCTTGGATACACGGGTTATTCAAACCTGGGGAGAGCCGGGTTAACCGCATTGTTATCACATGCCCCCGTAGCAAAACCTCCCACTGTAAAACAACTGAAAGTCGAGGCACACGATTTGGGTTCAGGCGGGTATTCCCGTATGAGAAAACCACAGCTTGTAGAATTATTACGACAGAATAGAGCTATTGACCTACAGTTCGTGCGCACTGAGCGCGCTGTAGGCAACTATTTGAGAGGTTGGCGTATGCATGTTGATAGAAACATAGACATTACAGATATCAAACCTCTGATAGCTGATAAGGTCAACCAGGAACTAAATAACTTAGGAAGTATCAAGTTTCAGATCACAGTGAAAATGTCGCTCGATAAGCAGGTTGGGAGTACCACTGAGTATGTTCAGCCTTACTTCCGAGGTCAACAAGAGGTCGCCACACATACAGAGACCATTGATACATCAATCGATACCAGTTTTCAGCAGATACGAGAATACCTAGAACGCTACACACACTTGGGGTCCGGGTGGGCTGTAGATAAAATCGATAATGTCTATCTAGACATAGCTAACTACGTGCCGTTCAGAGGCGGGTCATACCTAGCCTTGCCCCCCTACTATAGGAACAAACATGCCATAGTAAACGTTAAGAATAGAGGAAACGATTGCCTGAGGTTAGCTATCAGGTCAGCCTTATTTCCAGCTGGCACTCATTCAGATAGGCTTTCTAGCTATCCCCAAGACGATGGGCTCAACTGGGATGGTATAGATGAACCCACCCCCATATCCCAGATCACTAAAATAGAAAAACAGAATAATCTGGCTATAAATGTCTTTGGGCACGAAGGTAACACAACAATAGTACACAGGGTCAGCCCGGTGAAGGATCGCCAAGTTATCAATATATTCATGATCCAGCGAGATGACAAGTATCACTACACATGGATAAAACAAGCTGTTGTATGACCAATCAGCATACAAAGGAAAGACCCACTTCTGTGAACGATGTCTACATGGCTTCACCCGAGCTGATTTATTAGAATCCCACCGGGATGATTGTCAAGGTGTGGGGCAGACGGCCATACGAGTCGACATGCCTAAGGAAGGTGACAATATCCTAAAATTCAGTAACCACAAGAATCAAATGTCTGTGCCTTATATTATATATGTCGACTTCGAAGCCTTAGTTGTGGGGGATACCCCCACACCCCCCAGTGGTGCCGCCGGCGAGGCTCCCAGTGGTAGCTTCACCCACAAAACACAAGAGCATAAAGCCTGTTCGTTTGGATACATTGTCGTCCGTTGTGACGGGGAAACGAAAGCTCCGGTAGTATATAGGGGGCCTGACGCGGCTGAAAGGTTTCTAAAGTGTTTGCAGGAGGAAGAAAAAATTATTAGGAGTGCATTGTATAAAATCGCTCCCATGCGTCTGACCCGAGTCGACAGGCTAGCCCACGCTAGTAGCACTAACTGTCACGTGTGTGAATCACCACTTAACGGTGATTCGGTGAGAGATCACTGTCACATAACTGGTAAGTATAGAGGCGCCGCTCACAGCGCGTGCAACCTCAAGCTTAAAATCAACCCTAAGACAATAAACATCCCCGTTGTCTTTCACAACTTGAGAGGGTACGACTCACACTTGATCATGCAGGCCATCGCGAAAATCGATGGTAATATAACGTGCATCCCCAACAACATGGAGAGATACATCTCCTTCAGCTTAAACGGACTTAGGTTCATTGACTCGTTTCAGTTCCTCCTGTCGTCACTCGACAGTCTGGTCAAGGCCAACAATACCTTCCCTATCACCGATCGATACACAGACGCCGAGACTAGACCCCTGCTTATGAGGAAGGGTGTGTACCCCTATGAGTACATGGATAGTTGGGCTAAGTTCACCGAGACCAGACTACCCCCTATTGACTGCTTTTATAGCAAGCTGAATGAGGCGTCCGTCTCACGAGATGATTACTCGCACGCGACTAACGTATGGAATAAACTGGGTTGTAAGAACCTGGGTGATTATCACGACCTGTACTTGAGGACAGATATACTGCTGTTAGCCGACGCGTTTGAAACGTTTAGGCGGACATGTTTCAAGCAGTATAAACTCGACCCCGCATGGTATTACACCAGCCCAGGTCTGTCGTGGGACGCCTTGCTTAAAAAGACCGGAGTTAATTTGGAATTGCTCACAGATTACGACATGCACCTATTCATTGAGAAAGGTTTGCGAGGTGGGATTTCCATGGCATCCAAACGATACGCGAAAGCAAATAATCAATACGTGAAAGGTTACGATCCTAACAAACCAACCAATCACATTCTCTACCTCGACGCAAACAACCTGTACGGCTGGGCCATGAGTCAGTATCTACCTACAGGGGGATTCGAATGGGTACCCCACGTTGAAGTTATGGGGGTTGCACCAGATTCGAACAAAGGTTATATCCTCGAGGTTGACTTAGAGTACCCCAAGGAATTACACACATCGCACAACAGCTACCCCCTGGCCCCCGAACGTATGAGGGTTAACCCAGACTGGATGTCTGAGTACCAACATAACTTGTCAGGTGGGCGTGTGACAGACGTTGAAAAACTCGTGCCTAACTTAATGAATAAGACCAAGTACATCGTTCACTATCGCAACCTACAGCTGTACCTGTCGTTGGGTATGAGGCTGACCAAAATACACAGGGTGCTCATGTTCGACCAGAGCCCATGGATGGAGCCCTACATCAGAATGAACACAGACCTACGAAAAAAAGCCACCAGTGATTTTGAGAAAAATCTCTACAAGCTCATGAACAACTCGGTGTTTGGTAAGACTATGGAGAACCTGAGGAAACGCGTGACCGTGAAGCTGGTTCGGTCGAGTGAGGAAGACAAGCTCAGGAGATTGATAGCCAGTCCAGCATTCAACCGTAGTAAGATATTCACAGACAACCTGGTTGCCCTACACATGAAGAAAAGCCACATAAAATTCAACCGGCCCGTTTACGTGGGGATGAGCATCCTCGATTTATCCAAACACCTGATGTACGACTTTTACTACAACGAGCTCAAGAAACAGTACGGCGACAGGTGTGAAGTGCTGTACACTGACACGGATTCCCTTGCTGATGGAGATTCGAACCGAGGACGTGTACGAGGACATGAAAAAACACCTCGATTTATACGACACCAGCGACTACCCTAAGACCCATACCATACACAGTACGGTAAATAAAAAGGTCCTAGGTAAGATGAAGGACGAGTGTGCTGGCACGCCCATAGCCGAGTACATAGGTTTGAGAGCTAAGATGTACTCCATGCTGAAAGCCGACAATAGTGAGATCCGGAAGGCTAAGGGGGTTAAGAAGTATGTGGTGAAACAACACATCAAACACGCCAGATTCAAGGAAGCCCTGTTCAAGACCCGTACCTTTAGACATAAAATGAACACACTTAGAAGTGATGGGCATAAGATATACGGACTGACTATAAACAAGACGTCCCTGTCGCCTATGGACACGAAACGTTGGATAGCTATTGATGGGATAAACACATACGCGTATGGACATGAAAAAATTTGAGGCTATTTACTACAGCCCGCGTGGGTACTGGAAAGGAGCTAGCGCAGTAGATAAGCTAGCTAAAATAGCGCGAGTACCCACGGAGGAAGCCAAAGCGTGGCTTGAAAAACAAGCCCTGTGGCAGATCTATTTGCCGGCACCACGCTACGTGCCTAGAAGGAGGTTCGGTATTAACATACCTAATAGCGTTCACCAGGCAGACCTACTGTTCCTACCCCACGACAAGAGGTACAAGTATGCCTTAACCGTAGTGGACGTAGCCAGTCGTTACAAGGAAGCCGAACCCTTGACCACGAAAGATTCGGCCCAGGTAGCCAGAGGATTCGAACGCATATACAAACGCAGTCCGCTGACGTGGCCAACAGAGCTGCAAGTTGACCCCGGACGGGAGTTCATGGGTGCCGTGTCACAACTGCTAGCCAAACACGATACAAAGGTCAGGCGTGGCACGGCCGGAGCCCATCGCAGCCAAGCCATAGTTGAGAGATTTAATAGGACTTTGGCTGAGCGCTTGTTCGGCTATCAGTATGCTAGGGAGATGGCCACCCCTGGAAAACGATCGACTGAATGGGTCACGAGGTTACCCAAGGTGGTGTCGGCAATCAACCATGAAGTCACCCGTCTCACCGGTAAGAAACCGGCAGACGCTATCAAACTAAAATCAATAGTTGCAGAGTCGGCCGCTCCATTGCGTGGGAAGGAAAAACAGATACCAGATAGGGCCCTAGTGAGGTATCTATACCAGCCGGGGGAACACGAGGGCGATAGCCGTAAGCGAGCCACCGATCCTATATGGTCAGTCAAAACTTACAACATAGATAAAGTGGATATGAAAGCCGACGAACCTAACTTGTACTACTTGAGGGATGGGCCGGGTAGGGGATTTGTAAGAGAAGAATTATTGATCGTACCGTACGGCACAGTGTTACCTCCAACCAACACAAAGTAGGCATAGTAATTACCGCCAACTTTTTTGTAGTAGGGGTAATAGTAGCAAGAGCTAATGGCCCAACCAAAGCCTTATTTACTAAATAAGGCTTTGTAGAGACTTTTCTTGAAAGTGGTCCAGAACCCCTATTCCCTATACTACTTGTATACATACCATTCTGCCATGTGTAAAGGGACGTCTACCACTATTCTGCAAGTGTCACTTAAAAATATCATACATAGAAATATGTTCATTACATGTGGTGGCGAGTGGTCCTGTGTGTAGTGCTCAGGTCACAAATCAGTTGAAGTTAAGCACCGTTGAGCTCGGACGCTCCTTGGATGGGTGACCATATTGGTCAGCTTGGCTCCTCAGAGTTTCTAGGACGTCGGTCCTGCCCCAGAAAGAAGTACATGTGAAATATGTGGTCTCACCTTAGACAAGTGAGTTTGTTCAAAAATTACCTCTGTCCACCCAGCAGAAAGTGTATGTGTACCCGGTAACATGAAGCCATATGACTAACAGGCACTCAGGGTTATCTGGGGTAAGAATAATTGTGTTCTGCCACTATTGTGCAGTTGACTCATCAAAATATAATACATGTATACAATTCTTCCATTTGTAAAGTGACGTCTACCACTATTCTGCAATTGTCACGTAAAACTATAGTACATAGAAATGTGTTTATTACATGTGATGGGAAGTTGTCCTGTGTGTAGTGCTCAGGTCACAAATCTGTTCAAGTTAAGCACCGTTGAGCTCGGACAGTAATTGGATGGTTGACCGTGTTTGGCAGTTTGACTTCTGAGTGTTTCTAGGACGTCGGTCCTGCCCCAGAAAGAAGTACATGTGAAATATGTGGTCTCACCTAAGGCAAGTGAGTTTGTTCAAGAATTACCTCTGTCCACCCATCAGAAAGTGTATGTGTACCCGGTAACATGAAGCCATATGACTAACAGGCACTCAGGGTTATCTGGGGTAAGGATAATTGTGTTCTGCCACTTTTGTGCAGTTCACACATCAAAATCTGATACAAGTATACCATTCTGCCATGTGTAAAGTGACGTCTACCACTTTTCTGCAATTGTCACGTAAAACTATAGTACATAGAAATATTGTAACCCCCTTGGGGTGCACGTTGGAAGACAAATAACACAAGGAGATGATGAAGCAGAGTAGGAGAGTTTGCAATGATGCATGCAAACTTTCTGTTTAATTTTGTTAAAACGGCAACAATGCCAATGCAACTTTGGCTAACAAAGTGATAAAATAAATGATGCCAATAAATATAGTCAGGTCTGATAAGACACTAGTTTGCCTATAGATTGGCTTAATGACAAGGCTCAGTCTCCAAGGAAAATAATGGTTATTATGCTACATATATTTTGACTCAAATTGTATCTTGCAGAAATGATACTCTGTATATAGTGTTACCAAGTGATTGCAAATTTGACTTAAAATATATACCTAGTGATAGTCAGGATAATAAATGCAAGTTGGTAGGGATGCCAGGTGAAGGTCAGTTCAAATGACTTCTACAATCGGAATCTTAACCTTAGAACAAGTAATGAGTGGATGAATGGATGAGGATCGAGTGAATGTGTCAGTTGTGAGTAATTGTAGTTGTCCTTGGGCCTTGACCAGTGATCGTATTTATAGACATCATCAGGAGGTCATGTGACCTTTCTCAGCCAATCAGAACACAGGTTTGATGGCTTTCCTACACAAAGCACTGCATAGGCAGTATTGTTTCTAACACAAGTAAGTGATCACTAATTGTCCTGTTGTTGTCCTGTTACTCCGAAATTGATTAGGACACAGTAGAAATAATTAGGACATCAAGACAATTTGTTATAATTAAACGGACAATATCTTTCTGTCAACGTAGCGTCAGCGGCCGCCATCTTGGTTGGTGGTCAGCTCAAATGACAGGTGAAATGTACAAAATATTCAGTTTCCTTATCATTTGGTGTTGTCCTCATGTGATAAAAAGTGTCCGAAAAGATTAAACACAATGGACATCTGTGTTTTGTGGTGACATTTGATATAACAAGAATAAGGGCAACCATATAGTTACACCAAGTGACTAGGACGACATTTTGACAGACGTCAAATGCATGCTACGTCTATTGACAACTTGGTGTCAATGTAACGTAAATGTGCCCTGTTTCCAGGAATTTATGTTGTCCTACGCGTCCTTTAATAATTCGGACACTAACGAGATTGCTAAGATATTTGGTAAAAGCAAACAGAGAAAACGGACAACAGAATGTCAAACAGTGCCATGAATGATTGTCGGCGAGAAATGTCAAAACATGGAATGACTGTCATGTTTGAGGTACAAATGTAGGAAATACAGGAGATTATATGTTGTCCTCTCTGTCTTAAAACAATGCATTTCTATCACAGATTCCAGGAAAATACCAGATAATGATTTTGTGGCTTTTGATATAAAAACGGACATTCAGTTTATAAACCGTCACTCAACCTAACTTAAAACGTTGACAGGTCACCGTAACCTGAGAAATGTCAAATTGATCAAATTCATTATTCACAGCAATCAGGGGTAATCTATATCAGTATCCATCATGGAAAACACTTAAAAAACACTTCTGAACAAGGAAGTTATCAGAAAATCGCCATTAACCAGTGTAATAGGTCATTGTTTACATGGGTCACCGGTCAGACATACTTTCTATAAATAACCAGGGAGCAGGAGTGCACACAAGAAATAGTCCCTGACAAACATTGTTGCTATCATCCACAATGCACAATGATTCCAGACATAGAATAAAATACAAGTTAGATACACTAAATACATAAGCCTGTACAATAACTGTGAAGGATGAAACACCAGTAGTAAAATCCTGCATGAATATCAATAGCGTAGTAACACGCAGTGGTAATTAGGTCATGTCTGACAAGTGCTGCTACCGGGAACGTTCAGTGCTAGATAAAACATAGATGTCAACAGTGGACATGCCCCCTTAAAGTGACACAAGTAAGTGAACTTCAGAACCAGGTAACTGTCTATGATGTTGCCATCTTATTATTTACTTTAAGGTTAAAAAAAATGTGAATGGACATTTGCAGGTAGATCATGATATAGCGAAAATAGGTGACATGCGTGATGGACAATGTTAACATTATGTTTTGGATACTTTTACTGTATTTACTTAGATTCCATTACAAAATATTCATTACATGTGATATGAAGTTGTCCTGTGTGTAGTGCTCAGGTCACAAATCAGTTGAAGTTAGGCACCGTTGAGATCGGACGCTCCTTGGATGGTTGACCGTGTTTGGCAGTTTGACTTCTGAGTGTTTCTAGGACGTCGGTCCTGCCCGACAACGAAGTATATGTGAAACATGAGGACTCACCTTAGGAAAGTGAGTTTGTTCAAGAATTACCTCTGTCCAAACAGCAGAAAGTGTATGTGTTCCTGGTGACATCAAGCCACATGTCTCACAGGCACTCAGGGTTATCTGGGGTAAGAATAATTGTGTTCTGCCACTATTGTGCAGTTGACACATCAAAATATAATACATGTATACATACCATTCTGCCATGTGTAAAGTGACGTCTACCACTATTCTGCAAGTGTCACTTAAAAATATAATACATAGAAATATGTTCATTACATGTGGTGGCGAGTGGTCCTGTGTGTAGTGCTCAGGTCACAAATCAGTTGAAGTTAAGCACCGTTGAGCTCGGACGCTCCTTGGATGGGTGACCATATTGGTCAGCTTGGCTCCTCAGAGTTTCTAGGACGTCGGTCCTGCCCCAGAAAGAAGTACATGTGAAAGAAGTGGTCTCACCTTAGACAAGTGAGTTTGTTCAAAAATTACCTCTGTCCACCCAGCAGAAAGTGTATGTGTACCCGGTAACATGAAGCCATATGACTAACAGGCACTCAGGGTTATCTGGGGTAAGAATAATTGTGTTCTGCCACTATTGTGCAGTTGACACATCAAAATATAATACATGTATACATACCATTCTGCCATGTGTAAAGGGACGTCTACCACTATTCTGCAAGTGTCACTTAAAAATATCATACATAGAAATATGTTCATTACATGTGGTGGCGAGTGGTCCTGTGTGTAGTGGTCAGGTCACAAATCAGTTGAAGTTAAGCACCGTTGAGCTCGGACGCTCCTTGGATGGTTGACCGTGTTTGGCAGTTTCACTTCTGAGTGTTTCTAGGACGTCGGTCCTGCCCGACAACGAAGTATATGTGAAATATGAGGACTCACCTTAGGAAAGTGAGTTTGTTCAAGAATTACCTCTGTCCAAACAGCAGAAAGTGTATGTGTTCCTGGTGACATCAAGCCACATGTCTCACAGGCACTCGGGTTATCTGGGGTAAGAATAATTGTGTTCTGCCACTATTGTGCAGTTGACACATCAAAATATACTGAACATCATTGAAAACGCACCACCTGTAAATTTTGAAATAAGGCAATAGAATCTTTTGAAAATGGAAAATTAATGGTGGGAATTTTGATAATAACACACTAGATCGTAAATAACGCCCTACAGTAAAAAACGGATCGTTCGAACACATCATCGAACACATCACATGAAAACAACAAAATTCATGCACATCACACACGAAGGGCACAAATTGCATGCAGAAAGCATGCTGTTCAGGGGTATAAATGACCTTCGCGACAAAACCGTTCTCATTTTCGCAGTACTTTCGTAAGTAAAGTTTTTTCGCCATGCCAAGATTGTCACCAGAGGAACGAGAACAGGCCTTGGGTATGTTGCAGGTCGGCGCTTCAAGCAGAAACATTGCACGACGATTTGGGTGTCATCATTCGAAAATTCTGAGGCTTGCTAACAGATACCAACAAACAGGAACCAGCAGGGACCGGCAACGCCCAGGTCAGGCACGTGTTACCACCCCTTGTCAAGATCGAGACATTGTACGGCGCCATATTCGGGATCGAACCTTGCCCGCTGCCAGAACCGCCAACGCTGTCCAGGGTCGACGTGGTTTGATCAGCGCTTCCACCGTCCGACGCCGTCTCCGTGAGGCAGGGTTACGTTGTCGACGCCCTTACGTTGGACCCATCCTGACTGACAGGCATCGCCGTGAACGCCGACAATGGGCTGAACAGCATCGTGTGTGGTTGTTACGACGTTGGCATGGTGTGGTGTTCTCCGACGAGTCGCGTTTTCACTTGCGAAATGCTGACGGGCGTCTACGGGTATGGCGTCGACGGGGTGAACGTTATCATCAGGATTGTGTTGTGCAAACCGATCGGTGGGGTGGGGGCAGCATTATGGTGTGGGGAGGGATAAGTTATCACCACAGAACCGCTCTGATTGTTTGTCGTGGCAGAGTGAATGCCGTTTACTACCGTGACAACATTCTTCAGAACAACGTCGTTCCCTTCTTTCACCAGCATCAAGATCTGCACACATTTCAACATGACAATGCACGAGCCCACACTGCACGTGTTTCGATACAGTATCTGGCTAACAACAACATTCCTCTACTTCATTGGCCTGCATTGTCACCAGATTTGTCACCCATCGAACACTTGTGGGATTACATCGGCCAACGCCTCGCACGTCGTCCGCAGATCAACAACCTTGGGGAACTCGACAATGCCTTGCAGCAAGAGTGGAATGCAGTGCCTCAGGACTTTATTCAGAGACTTATCCGTTCAATGAGGAGACGTTGCACAGCTTGTGTTGCTGCTAACGGGGGTCATACACGCTACTGACTTTCCATTTTGACCCCATCTTTATTTCATTGTCAGCTGCATTAAATCTTCACTGTTTTGCTTGATTGTTTTTTGCTTCTTTTCTTTATCAAACATTGGTCTACACAAATATGTAAAATTTACATAGATTGCTCACTTCTGCTCTTAGAAATCCACAATTTTAGGGGTGGTGCGTTTTCAATGATGTTCAGTATATAATACATGTATACATACCATTCTGCCATGTGTAAAGGGACGTCTACCACTATTCTGCAAGTGTCACTTAAAAATATCATACATAGAAATATGTTCATTACATGTGGTGGCGAGTGGTCCTGTGTGTAGTGGTCAGGTCACAAATCAGTTGAAGTTAAGCACCGTTGAGCTCGGACGCTCCTTGGATGGGTGACCATGTTTGGGAGTTTGACTTCTGAGTGTTTCTAGGACGTCGGTCCTGCCCGACAACGAAGTATATGTGAAACATGAGGACTCACCTTAGGAAAGTGAGTTTGTTCAAGAATTACCTCTGTCCAAACAGCAGAAAGTGTATGTGTTCCTGGTGACATCAAGCCACATGTCTCACAGGCACTCGGGTTATCTGGGGTAAGAATAATTGTGTTCTGCCACTATTGTGCAGTTGACACATCAAAATATAATACATGTATACATACCATTCTGCCATGTGTAAAGTGACGTCTACCACTATTCTGCAAGTGTCACTTAAAAATATAATACATAGAAATATGTTCATTACATGTGGTGGCGAGTGGTCCTGTGTGTAGTGCTCAGGTCACAAATCAGTTGAAGTTAAGCACCGTTGAGCTCGGACGCTCCTTGGATGGGTGACCATATTGGTCAGCTTGGCTCCTCAGAGTTTCTAGGACGTCGGTTCTGCCCCACAGCGAAGTACATGTGAAAGAAGTGGTCTCACCTTAGACAAGTGAGTTTGTTCAAAAATTACCTCTGTCCACCCAGCAGAAAGTGTATGTGTACCCGGTAACATGAAGCCATATGACTAACAGGCACTCAGGGTTATCTGGGGTAAGAATAATTGTGTTCTGCCACTATTGTGCAGTTGACACATCAAAATATAATACATGTATACATACCATTCTGCCATGTGTAAAGGGACGTCTACCACTATTCTGCAAGTGTCACTTAAAAATATAATACATAGAAATATGTTCATTACATGTGGTGGCGAGTGGTCCTGTGTGTAGTGGTCAGGTCACAAATCAGTTGAAGTTAAGCACCGTTGAGCTCGGACGCTCCTTGGATGGTTGACCGTGTTTGGCAGTTTCACTTCTGAGTGTTTCTAGGACGTCGGTCCTGCCCGACAACGAAGTATATGTGAAATATGAGGACTCACCTTAGGAAAGTGAGTTTGTTCAAGAATTACCTCTGTCCAAACAGCAGAAAGTGTATGTGTTCCTGGTGACATCAAGCCACATGTCTGACAGGCACTCGGGTTATCTGGGGTAAGAATAATTGTGTTCTGCCACTATTGTGCAGTTGACACATCAAAATATACTGAACATCATTGAAAACGCACCACCTGTAAATTTTGAAATAAGGCAATAGAATCTTTTGAAAATGGAAAATTAATGGTGGGAATTTTGATAATAACACACTAGATCGTAAATAACGCCCTACAGTAAAAAACGGATCGTTCGAACACATCATCGAACACATCACATGAAAACAACAAAATTCATGCACATCACACACGAAGGGCACAAATTGCATGCAGAAAGCATGCTGTTCAGGGGTATAAATGACCTTCGCGACAAAACCGTTCTCATTTTCGCAGTACTTTCGTAAGTAAAGTTTTTTCGCCATGCCAAGATTGTCACCAGACGAACGAGAACAGGCCTTGGGTATGTTGCAGGTCGGCGCTTCAAGCAGAAACATTGCACGACGATTTGGGTGTCATCATTCGAAAATTCTGAGGCTTGCTAACAGATACCAACAAACAGGAACCAGCAGGGACCGGCAACGCCCAGGTCAGGCACGTGTTACCACCCCTTGTCAAGATCGAGACATTGTACGGCGCCATATTCGGGATCGAACCTTGCCCGCTGCCAGAACCGCCAACGCTGTCCAGGGTCGACGTGGTTTGATCAGCGCTTCCACCGTCCGACGCCGTCTCCGTGAGGCAGGGTTACGTTGTCGACGCCCTTACGTTGGACCCATCCTGACTGACAGGCATCGCCGTGAACGCCGACAATGGGCTGAACAGCATCAGTAGTAAGAAATTAATCAGCCATACACACACAATAGCATTCCTGAACCAAACAATGGCATTCCTGAGCCAAACAATGGCATTCCTGAGCCAAACAATAGCATTCCTACAGGCTCAGCCTTAAAGAATGTAGGTTCATTCCATTATGAATGACATTCCATAGGTTCAGTGGTTACAACAAAAGAAATTCCTACAGGCTAGGTTCAGTGGTTACAACAAAAGAAATTCCTACAGGCTCAGCCTTAAAGAATGTAGGTTCATTCCATTATGAATGACATTCCATAGGTTCAGTGGTTACAACAAAAGAAATTCCTACAGGCTAGGTTCAGTGGTTACAACAAAAGAAATTCCTACAGGCTCAGCCTTAAAGAATGTAGGTTCATTCCATTATGAATGACAATCCATAGGTTCAGTGGTTACAACAAAAGAAATTCCTACAGGCTCAAAAGAAATTCCTTAAGGATCAAAAGACATTCCTTAAGGAGCATAGAGCAGGACAAAGACATTCCTTAAGGAGCGTAGGAGTAACCATAGAGGTGAAACGACATTCCTACAGCTACCACCCAGGTATATACAGGTGCGCTAACTCACATTCCATAGATACATCATTTGTCAGTACACATTCCTTCTATACAAAACCAAATTCTTATCTTAACAAATATTATCACAGAATTGTTTATAATGACATCACATATTTGCATCTATTTATTTCAATTCAAACTTGAAGCAAAATTCTCATCATTCCATATCTCTTAACCAATCAAACTGAATGTGTATTACACATAAACCAATCAGACAAACCATTCTCTACAAATCCTATCTTACACTCAAACGTTTTAGCTATTTCAAATCAGTTTTATCACCAACGTGGGGCAAGAAGGTGCTGAAGATCGTCTATCTCCTACATATATTCGTCATGACGCAGAAAAGTGTGGATGTGAAACGTGTTGCTTTTTCCTCAGAGGAGACATTTGATGATACATTTCTGAAAGTAAAGGATATTCTTGATAGTCAAGTTTATCTACATGAAGTTATGATGAGATCGAGTGAGTTGTACAAAACCATTTATATGGACATGTTGGAGAAGACCAACGCCTTAGAAGGGAAACTTCAACCAATGTCACCTGCTTTCTTGAAATGGTTGACGGATTACACTCATCTCATAGGATCTTTCTCCTCTGGCCAGGAGCAAACTTCAGAGACAGCAACAACACAGAAAACAGTTGTTGCTAAGAAAAAGAAGAGAAGCAGAAAAATGGAGGATGGTCTGTTTCAGCCCAGTGTGAAGAAACCAAAGAAACAGCAGGTTAAGAAAGCAAAGTAAGTATATATTTGTGTTACATGCGACTGTGTTCTATCTATTTAATTTGTAACATCAACAATTTTTGTTATATATTCATATCTTTTTCTTTTCTTTTTGTTGGTAGGGTAATGGACAAGAACTCAAGTCAACCATCGCTTGTTACAGAACCTATTTCACCTCCTCCAACTGAAGCTAACCTACATGTTTCCAGTGAAGTCAACTTGTTTGTGGATGAAGACACTCTTGTAGCCGACTGTCAATCTACTACCCCAAACGACTGGTGGCAGGATTACAATCGGCTTATGGAAGATATTGAGCAACAAGAGTCAAATGCAGTAGTGGATGATCCTTATGAAGAACACAAACTAACTCCTCTTCAAAAGAATTGTAGTGTATGCCGTCATAATAATATGTTGCGATATATCAGTTGCAATAGTGGACAGGTTCAGTGTCATGTATGTTGTATGGATCTGATGAACTGTATGTGTTATCATGATCCAGAGGGGATGGTGGATGACATGATATCTCAGGACTTTCATGGACATATCCTCACAGTATAAGTTGTTGCATTCCAACAGAAGACATATGACTGAGATGATGATCATTGGTTCTTATCTTATTGTGTATGATGATTGCTATGTTCAACTGATGATGTATAGAATGTTCTGTGGTGAAATAAATTCTGTTCACTTCTTTTTTAGTTGTATAAATTCTTGTTCAACACATTGCCTTGTTTCAATTCATCATGAGTTCTCGAAAGAAGAACAGTGCATTAGAAAAGTATTATTTCAACCCACAAAACCCAGGTGCTTTCTATGGTCCATCTAAACTGCGTGATGAATTGAAGAAAAACAAGCAACACAATATCAGGTTGAGGAAGGTGAAACGGTTTGTGAATGAGCAAGATGCTTACAGTTTACACAAACCAGTTAGACATAAATTTAAAAGGATGAAAGTAAGAGTTAATGCAATGAATGAAATGTTTGATGCAGATTTAGCAGATATGACAAGGTACATGAAATGGAATGATGGTGTCAGATATCTGTTGGTAGTTGTGGACATTCTTTCACGCTATGCTTTTGTCTCGCCTTTGGAGAATAAGAGACCACTTACAGTGGTGAAATCTTTCAAAAAGATACTCAAATCAAGACGACCAAAGAAAGTTCGTACTGATGCAGGATCTGAGTTTCGAGGAGAATTTGAATCATTTTTGAAAAAGGAAAACATCACCCACATCATCACACGTAATGAAAACATTAAAAGCAATTATGTGGAACGTTTCAACAGAACACTGAAATCTTTGATCACGCGTTATATGACGCATAACAACACCAAAGAATACCTTTCTATATTGCCTCAACTGGTACAGAATTACAATCACACTTTACATTCATCACTGCCTTATTTATCACCAGCACAAGTGAATAAAAGCACTGAATTGAAAGTATGGCATCACCTGTATGTCAAACCATTGAGGAAACACCTCAAGAGTAAATCCAAGTATGTAGTGAAGAAATTCAAATATAAGGTTGGAGATATTGTTCGCATTCCATATCTGAGGAAACCATTCAGTAAAGAACTTGATTTACGCTGGACTCAAGAATTGTTCAAAATAGCTCATCGCTACAAAAGGCAAGAAATACCCTTGTACAGAATTAGAGACTTTCATGATCAACCAATTAAAGGAACATTTTATACTCAAGAACTTCAAAAAGTAAACAAAGGTGAGGACATTGAGTGGCAGGTGGAAAAAATCCTGAAACGTCAACGTAGAGGAGGTAAAACCTATGTTCTTGTGCGATGGTTAGGATGGCCAAGCACGTTTGATTCTTTTGTGGAGGAAAGTCAGTTGAAAGATTTGTGATGGAGAAATATATTTTCCTCAAGTCTTCAGATTCAAAAGAAAACTATTATAAGGACAACAGCCCCTATCATTTCCGTGTGAAACTGAATCAAAGACTGATGTTGGATGGATTTTGGGTTGTTTCATTAACAGAGTTGAATTTTGGGAAACTGACTGATGTGGACAAAATCCAAGATCCATATGTAAACATACTGTGCAACTTGTGTGATAGTTCACTGGTAGGAGATGCTCAGCTACCATTGCTGAGACGCATTGACTTGAGGTTGGGACCTAATTTCACCTTTGCAAACGAATATAATATTCATGTGGTATTGAAAGAATCACCTGTCATAGAAATTGTTATAAAACCCAGTGATGAAGTGGCCTTGTCATTCTTGAGCGAGGAGACCAGTGCAACACTTCAGTTACAGCGATATCCATTTGCAAGTTAAGATGGAAGACTATCCTCTCTATGTACCTCACTATGAAAATTGGAAACATTACTTCAAGAAACTGAGCACAAGTCACCAGCAATACCACAATGGAAAATTATCAGCTAAAGTAATACCATCTCATACAGTGAAAAGAAAAGAAGAAGGACCTTCAGTTGAATTGCAAATGACATCAGAGACTCAGAGCACAGTAGAGAAAGCAGATGCCAAAGAGAGACGACGCAAGTCTTTAAAAAGAGCTGCAGGAGAACAGATCATCACTACCAAGAGGATACGTCAGACAGAGAACACTACTCCTTCTAAGACAGCTAATGTTTTAACGTGTACACCTGTTGCAGGAAACGATATTTTCAGTTAGCATAATGGCGCTCTTATCCAGCAGTAACTTTTCGGAATATCTCCCAGATTCTTACTCCCTTTTTTCGCTTCCAAGTTACACAACAACCACAGAGATGTTCTATTTCAATGATGTACGTCCATTAAGCCAAATCAATGACTCGTCACCATTGGAATTTGCTATCCCTAATCAGGGTAGTGAGTACATTGATTTGAAGAGAACAAGACTACATGTGAAACTTAAAGTGGTGCATGATGATGCTACATCATCTTCACTGGTTGAGGATGAGAAAGTTGGGCCCATCAACCTATTTTTACAATCGTTGATCTCGCAAATGTCTGTTTCCCTAGGAAATCAATTGGTATCAAGTGCAAATAATCACTATCCCTATAAAAGCATGTTCAAGACATTGTTGAATTATGGAGCAGATGCCAAGAATTCTCAGTTAACATCACAGTTGTTCTATAAAGATACTGGCAATGACAATGACGACATTGAATCAACTGATGCTGTTGCTGGTGGTAATGATGGATTGTTGAAACGTGGTGACTTCATTGCTAAAAGTCAAGAGATCACAATGGTTGGGAATTTGTTTGAAGATGTGTTCAACATGGATCGCTATTTGATTAATGGAGTAAAATTGAATGTAACCTTGTATAGAACCAATCCTCAGTTTTGTCTTATGAGTGGAGTTGCTAATGCTAAATACAAAATAAGCATTTTAGATGCAGCACTTAAAGTGTGTTATTTGAAAGTGAACCCAGCTTTAATTCTGGCTCATAACACTTTGTTTGAAGAAAAGACCAATGGGAAACCAAACAATGCACTGTATCCCTATGTGAAGACAGAAGTCAAATCAACCACTATTCCTGTGTCTACTGAATCATTTACTATTGAAAATATTTCAAATCCTGTCGCCCATCGATACACAGTTGCATTTGTTGAGAGCAGTAGTATGTCAGGTTCTTTGGTGAAGAATCCATACAACTTTCAATCGAGTATGATCAAAAAGGTTACTCTGAATGTCAATGGTGTCAGTCTCCCTGGGAGAGCATCCAATGCAGATGATGCAGATACCTATCTGAATCTATTTGATGGTGTGAATGTAAAGAGAGAAAGTAAAGGCAACTTTATCAGCAGAAAAGAATTTTTACTTGGAAGTGCCCTTTTTGTGTTTGAACTGAATGAAACTGGCACTGAACATCTCAGTCTAGTAAGACGTGGAAATGTATCGCTAGAAATTCAGTTCAATGCAGCCTTAACCAAAACACTGAGTTGCATTGTCATGACTGAAAGGACCTCGCTCATAGAAATTGACCAAGCCAGGAATGTATATGTCAAATGAACAAGATGAAGGCTACAGAATTGTTATGTGCTATTCAATGCGATCCTGTGCTTAGAAACCATGTCTTAGGAGTGTATGCTAGAGACACTTTACCTGTGCTTACATCTCCAATGTTGATGAGAGGTGTTGGGCTTATTGTTAATACTGATGTGAGAACTAAAGATGGTCGTCATTGGGTTGCTATGTATTTGAAAGGAAACAGAGCAGAACTGTTTGACAGTCTGGCTGAACCTATCAGTACAACATTTGATGACTATTTAAAGTCATATGTTCAATTCTACATATACAGTAGCATACCTTTACAATCAGTAGATTCAAATGTCTGTGGATCATATTGTCTGTATTATCTGTTGTGTGCATTTAAAGCTAACTGGACTTTTCACCACTTTTATCATCAGTTTGATGTAAAAAACTTGAATTGGAATGATATGTTTGTATCACGATATATTTGTCACTATTTTAAATATTGCACTCCTTCCTGTTTTCAATGAAATTATGTGTTATAGTTGCATGGAAAGAAAACTTTCAATAAAAAGTAGCTTAGTTTAAATCCTGTGGTTGTTCTTTGTATAAAAAAGAAGCCATGTGAGGTTTTAACTCACTAGTACAATACACAGGCAAAGTGTGCAAGTCACCATGGAAGAATGTCTGTTACCCTTTCATACACCTACTACAATTTCTGTAGCTGGAGGATCCTCTAGTGGTAAAAGTGTTTGGACTGCTCGTCTTATAAAACAAGCAGATACCATGTTTGATCCACCACCTCACTTGATTATTTACTGTTATGTTGTGTGGCAAGACATTTATTCAGAGCTTGAAAAAAGTGTTTCCAATATTAGATTTCAAGATCATTTGCCTACTGAAGAGGAACTGAAAGCTTATTCTCATGAATCAGACAAACAATGTTTACTTGTCCTGGATGATTACATGCAACAAATGTGTAAAAGTCCATTGATTTTAGATCTGTATACCACACTATCGCATCATTTAGGGATTACAGTGATCAACATTATGCAAAGTGTCTACCCCAAAGGCGAATATGCAAGAACAATGTCACTGAACACACATTACTTTGTCTTGTTGTCCAATCCACGTTCAGCACATGAATACAAGATTTTAGCATCGCAAGTATTTCCAGGTCAAGCTAAGTATTTTGCTGAATCGTTTCAAGATGCAGTAGGAGGAAAGAAATATGGTTATCTTGTCTTAGATGTGTCACCTTATGCTGATGAACAGTATGGACGTTTACGGACCAACATATTTACTGATGATGGAATGTGCACAGTCTACCTACCTCAGAAATAACTTCACTAAATATACAAATTACATGCCTGTCATACACCATTTCGTTTACAACCTCTGAACTGATCAGAGCTATGGATGTTTGTGGACACTTTAATGTGGAGTCTGATTGTGTTGGTGTGACACATAATTCTCCTGATGGAAAAAGGTTTACTGATAGACTGGGTTCATTCAAGACTTGGCCCATTCAGATGAATCAGTCACCTAAAGCCATGGCTGAAGCTGGATTTATTTACACGGGACAATCTGATAAAGTCTACTGTTTCCAATGTAGGCTGCGAGCCCATTCGTGGATACCAGAAGATGATCCTCTGATTGAACATTTCAGACTGTCTCCACATTGTGGTTATATCAACATGATAGCAGCTCCGAAACATACAACTATGAATTCATCATCATAGTTTTCTATATAACAACCAGTTCACTTTACTTCAGTCATTCTACAGTTGGCTTGCCTTCCGCAAACAAAATGTATGCAGTGAAAGAAAGGAATTGTTTGTTCAACATTATTGAAAAACACAGAAAGAATGGTACAACATTGAATGAAACAGCTTCTAGAATGTTGTTTACAGTGTCAGTGTGGGGAGACGATTATGCCGCTTTACAAATACAAGATCACTATGACTCATGGACTGAAGTCATTAAAGACTTGTTGTGGAATAACAGACTGTGTCCCAACATATTGGATGAAGATATATGGACAGATGGGGAAGTAGACTACGAATGCTTCAGTAGCGAAAACGAACGAGCAACTGCCTATAATATTTTCCGAAAGGCTATGTCTTTACAAGATTATGAAGACTCAAAACATAGTACCTCCGTGTCTGTTGGGGGTGAAGATTTGTTGGAAAGTTGGCAAAGAGATCCTCCTCATGATTGTAGTCAGTGTGAAATGTCAATGAAGAAGATGACAATGAACAAGAAGATGTCTAGATAAATAACAATAACTAAAGATGTATGTCTTCATTTGAAAGTGGAACAGCTACCCTACAGCTTCAACATGAGTGGACTGATAAAACATCATGTTAGTTTCTTAACCGTGTTAGCAGAAGCTAATCCTGCTCAGAGAAAAGCTATGCTGACTCATGCTTCTTCAGAACAATTCCTATCAATTCTTACTCTTGTGCATAATATTCTCATGGGTAACATAGAGGTGACACAAAAAGATAAAACGTGGTTGTCTCGTCGCAAGAAGGTCATTCGCCTGTTAGCCAACAAGGGTGTCAGCAGACACAGAAAACGTGAACTCCTCATCTTACACCATTCAATTCTACCTATTTGCATAAGGAGCTATCTATCCTACCTCACCACTCTACAACATGACCAAACCAATGGTTGTTTTGACAAGAGAAAATTACCAGAGACTGGTGTCAAAACAAGAACAAGAGAAAGCGAATCCGACAGTGAATCCGACAGTGAATCTGACAGTGAAACCTCCAGTGAGTCCAGTGACAGTGAGTGATGGTAGTGAAGAGCATGACTCATCTCTACAGCCAGATCTTAATGTGATGTTACGAGTTCCAGATCAACTCATTCAAGGCATTTCATCTTCAAATTCTGTTGGCAAGCTGATGTCAATGTGGTTCTTTTTGAAAAACAATATTACAGCTGGAAACATTGGATTAACAGAAAATTTGCAACTGGTGTTGGAGAGTGGAAAAGTGTTGTATGGTACCAACATTGTGGACTTAATTCGGTTCATGATCCTGTCTCCTAAGAGGAAACATACACCACCAGGATATAATAAGTTTCATAAACTGTTAAAGCGCTTGCATGCACCAAAACAACTGTTGAAAAGAAGAACAAAACACAAAAGTCAGTCAAAGATTTTATATATCAAAGGAAAACCAGTTAATGGTGTGCCTGGAGCAACAAAGCTGAGAGCATTAGAGGGTCTGTAGTGTTCATGCTTTTTTCAATAAACACATAAATGACATTTTTATTCTTCTCGTTGTCTTTGCTCAGTGACTCATAGAGCAATTAGCACATCATCGTGCACATAAACACACACAGTGGATGAATAACACCTTCAGTCATTGTGGTGTGTCCTATGACACGTGCACACACGTGGCTTTTTCTCATATTTCTTCTTATGCACTTGTATTCTCACAGGACAGGTGCCAGTATGAACCATGAATCTATGGTAGGTGTATTTCAGCTTGGTATTGCAATAGACACACGTAAACAGTCCTGAACTGTCTTCCCCATCAGCATCCACAGGTAGATAGCCGTGACAGGTAGTGCAGATATATGATGGTTGTTCCATCTGTGAATGAAAAAAAGAACAGACATGGAAACTGCAATCTCAAACTAAAAAGTTGATGTTCAAGTCTATAATTAGGAACATAATTTTAAAGAAGTGGAAACACAAAGTGGAACATACCTGAGGTTGATTTCCTTGACTATGATTTCATCTACTGCTTTCCTAATGGTTCAGTAAGCAATTATTCTGGTGAATAACCATAAGGAACACTGCAAATACCATCTTCTAAAATAAAACGTTTGTTGTCTATGGCTGTCAATGCTACTTTGGTATGATGTTCCGTGTACAGAGTGTTATTATGTGACCTAATGAGATTAAAGGAACATGAGACAGGTTTCCCATCAAACAGACAGTCTCTAAACATTTCGTGTCTGAGAAATGTTTTGATGACAGATTTCTTTATACCTTTGGCTGTTTTTTTCTCCATGAGTTCTTTGTCTTTTTGCATTAAGAAAGAGTACATCTTACTTTTCAAACCACAAAATTCTAAAATAATGTTTCCACCTGCTTCATCCTTCATCTTCCCAGTGACTTTGCGATTGTGATCAGAATACAATCCTTTTGGATCTTCTGGTGCATAATTGGATGTGTCAAATAAGTCCAAGTTTCGCTTCATAAACACATGGGGGTCCAGGAGAGGTTCATGTGGAGGGGCATGGACTTGCATGAACAGACTGTCAGTATCTGTCATGAGCAAATCCAAATGTTCATGTCCATATTGATTTTGCATAACGTCATAGTAAAATGAATAGATTTCATATTTGGCCAAGTCCAGAATGGTAAACCCAACAGTAATAGGCTGATCTAATCGAACAGACACCTTTTCCATTTCTACTGCCACCACATCCTCTGAATAAATTTTGAAGTTTTTGAAGTTGGATTTTGCACTCAGTTTTTGAAGTTTTGCTTGTTGGGTGACCAGCTGCACTGTTTTGTGTTTGCGTTTATTCATGCAGAAACGTCCAAACACACAGTTGTTCATCAGTTTGTAACGATCTTTGTCACAATCGTCCTTTGCATTTTTGCGATTTCTCAAGTTGAGCTCCACATAGGGCTTTAACCATGGGTCTTGGGTAAATTTGAGAACTCTGTGTATTTGCTTTAACACTAAACCATGCTTTAGATACAACTGTAAGGTTTTGAAATGAACCACATAATTGGAACGGTCTTTCAAGGTACAAAACAGTTTTCTACCAGATGATTTTGTAGGAAGTTTATCCATGTCTTTGTGGAGGAAATGAGCCAGCAATTCTTTGTGTTTCTCTGAAAACTCCCCAAAAGAGATATCATCATGAGTTGGAGCCATAGGGAAAGCTGCATGAGATTTGTGTAAGTGAGGAGGATACATCAAATCCACTTCCAAGATATAACCTGTATCACCCTGAGTATCTACATTGTACCAGTCTATCTTACTGAACTCTGTGGATGGGATGAATTGATAGTTTCCAATGGGGAGAGGTTGTAACATGACAGTGGCATACAATGAATTCACATCAAAGTAGAGAAGGGTGGAAGTGTCTTTCTCTGGGTCAGATTGTTCCATATGGTCATTGTTGGCTTCAGCATATTTCTTACCAATGACTGACACTCCACCACGAATAGAATTTTCAATGAAATTGTAGGTGTCAACCTCTGTGAATAGATCCAATTTTGCTCCCGTGATTTTCATAGCTGCGTCCAAACAGAAACCAGGCATGGAATAGTAATGGCAAATGTCTAGCCCATAATCATTCAAGCAACCTGTTCGAAAAGTCTCAATGATATCTGTGAGCAGTAATACATCTGTTTTGACATACAGTCTCGTGAAATCACTGATGGTTTGGCACTGGAATGTTTCCCATAATTGTTGTGTATATGCATAATCTGCATCGCTGATACTTTGTTCACTGAGTGAACTGTAAAAGCTCTCTTTGGGAGGCAAAGATGTCTCCTCTAAAGTGTTCCAGGATTGCATATATTCATAGGGAAAGTTTAGTTTTCTTGTGAGATGATGAGCCTTGCCTCCAAAATGTTCATTCAAATACACAAATGTATCCTCTCCTTTCTTCAGCTGATTTTGAGTTAGAGCCTCTAATGAACTCTGTAAAAATTTGTAAGAATCCAAAAAGACTAAATGTTTGTCAACCGTGAAGGACAGAAATTGCTCAGTGGTGTGTGGTATGACAGTGATCTCACGATCACCAAATTTTTGAGCCACCTCTAGCAACAGATGAGCATCATAATGTTCCAAATTGTGAAACATGACAACCACCTTCTTCCTTAACTGAAAATTTAGATTGCATTTATTATGCAAAACCTGACGAAATTTCCCTGACAAATGGTCATGGTCTAACACCCTATCAGATCCCAGCAGCTCTCCACACAATCCACAATGGGTTGTGCTAGCTATAAGACGTTGATCTTGTTCAGTGAGCTGGATAGGTTTAACAGAATCAAACAGATTCATAATTTCATCATATTCTTTCAAAATGTTTTCAATGAAATGTTCTGCAGCATTTTGACCTACATAAGTTTGAATAGGTTTAGAATATTGTTCATCAGTACACACCACCTTGTAGGCATAAGCACAGGGTACATGCCGATTCAGACGAGACGTATTTCCCTGTTCAGGCACTAATAAACTTTCAAAGTCAGCTACAATCAGAAACTTCGCTCTTTCAGTTTTGCTTTGTGATCTTAAACCAAACTGGTACACTGCTTCTTCAGGTTTAGGTAAATCAACCCTCTGTGCCTTTGTGTAACAGTACGTTTTGTGAGCTTCCAACCTTGTCTTGGATGAAAATGACCATAAACATTTTCTACAAACAAAGCACATGTTTTTTTCACCTTTTCTGTATCTGACTAAGCCATTCAGTCTAGTGATCAGACAGTAATGCATGTTTGGGCTCTTGTCAATCTCCATGGCTTCCTCATGGTCTTCTAATCCTAACACCCCTACAAAATCATCGGGTTCACTTTCTTCTGACAGTAGTAACAAATCCACCTGTCTGTTTTTTTCTACATCCAGAACCTCACTGATGAACATTGGGTATAAGGTACCATCTTCAAAACCATACACATTGATGGACAACTGATTCACTTGTTCAAACCGAGGAATTTGTTTCAAGGACATAGGGAAAGTGAACCCTTCTAAATTCAGTTGATTCAAATAGGGAAGGTAATGACTTTGTCTTTCTTTGTTGACTTTAGATGGGAACAATTTGGCAAGAATGGATAAGGGAAAACATAAATTATTATCCTCATTTTTAACATTGGTAATGCAGTAAGTATGCTTTGCCAGTGCTGGTGGTAATGGGATGTAAGTGCCTCCACTAAATGGAGCAAACTTGACCACAGTGAGTTTCAAAAGCACAATGGCGGACACATTTAAACCAGAATGAACCCCTTCATAATCATCTAAAGTTTGAAGCATTTTGTTCATAGCTTCCAAATACTGCTCAATCAGATCGCTCCCTACTGTAGCTGTCTGCATTTCACTTCTAAAATAGGCTTCATGATAATTTGATGCACCATCATCACTTGGTTTTTCCATTTTAATGTGTAAACACAAACCCCATTTCACAGATTTTTTCTCATGTATTTCTGATTCTAGCGATGAAATGATATTGCCCTGTTCACTGACTAGAAATTCTAATGCATCAGTTGCACCCCTACCTTTGAAGTCATATTCCCTAACATCACCCTGTAAAGCTTCAGTAGAACATGGCTTTGAATGATCTTTGGGTTGACTAGGATGGTGGGAGGAAGCGGGAGGAGCAGTGGAAACAGGAGGTGAATCAGGGGGTGCTACAGACACTGTTGCTGGCTTAGACTTTTTCTTAGCCCTTCCTTTACCATGTCCTATCATATCATGACCTGATTGACTTTTGTGCATACGCAAAGCCTTTGAGGTGGGAAAGGATTGATCACAGGTTGGACAGGTATGAGCAGAAACATTATTTGAACATGAACCTACACAGGGATGGTTTTGATAATCAGTTTCATTTGAAAACTGCTTAAAGCAGTGTGGACATTGACGACCATAGACAACTCTCTGTTTACAGGTTTTGACATGTTGATTCAAATTATCTTTCCGATTAAAAGCCTTTTGACAAAATTGACATATAAATAAAGAACCTGTTCTACCACAATTCTGAAGATGACGTACTAAACTGGATTTATGTCTAAAGCGGACATTGCAATGACTACAAACGTACACTGGGCATGTGGTATGGTTTGACATTATGAGGTTATTCACCAAGAATAGTATGCATAACAGCTCAGAACCTGTGTAAAAGAAAAAATAGCATATGTAGCCAACACCCTATATACTACTATAGTGAAGTAGCGTACAGTGCAATCTAGTGTTTATGGTTGTCTCATTGTTATACAGACGAAGGTCTAGTGTCATTGAACCCACGTTGCTCCTACCAAACTTTGTTAACTGGGTATATGTAAAATATTTCAGGTGAAACAAAATAACACTCTTTCTTATCACTATTACCAGTAATGTCACATACTCTCTTTCAATGAACACATCCTTACCTTACTGTTGTCAAATCGTCAACACAAATACCACTAAGGTCGGTTTGTCTTCTTCAAGTGTAGAGACAAGTCAGTCTTCAAGCGTGATGGGAGATGATGTGGTGTGATAAGAAAGGACAAAGTTCGAACCTTTTATACCCTCACTTGCATAAGTCCACATGGTTTCGTGAGGATAAGGTATCCTGAGAAAGATACCCACCATAGAATACGTTTCTTGAATCAAATTCTAAAGTTCAAGATGACTAGGTAAAACTGATTGTCACTGACGAACTACATCGTGATGATGAATTCAATAGAAAACCTATTTTCATATGTTCCATGTGCAAGATCTGAATAGATGTCATGACGAAACTAGCTCACACCCATCACGTGAGGATGAGTTAGTAAAATTGGATAATAACACAATTTGTAAACTCATGTCGAGTCATAAAAGAGGGTTGTGTTTTCTCAGATTATATAAACCTTTTGATGAATGGCACTGTCATGTGATACCTTATAGAAAATCATGAGTTTTCAGATTTATTTCTGTAATATCACGTGGATTAGTTTCAGGTTATATAAAACATGAGTTTGCAAGTTTTCAAAGCTTCCAGAAAGATTTCGAACATCACATGATAAAAAATCTTGAGCATTAATAGAACCACTCACCACTTACAAGCACAACGTCTCTCTGGTTGTTGATCAAGTCTTCTTGCATGATGTCTACTACTGCTGCTGAAGCCGTCTATCAGTTTGCTGACAAACACTATCTAAGTATCAACTACTTCAATGGGGTAGTGTATGTGCATCTGTCCAACTGGAATTCGCAAGGTATGAAAAAGACCATCTCAATGACATCAGAGGTGTTCAAAGCATTCCTCGGCTCTTCTAAGGAGTACACGGCCACACTTGATGATTACGAGACAATCCCAAGACAGCTCCTCACCTGCTTCTCTAGCAGTGTCCCACTGCATGCTACAATTCCAATGACTGGACATGGACGGGCAACGTCACCCACTCCCATGAACAAACCGGGTACCATTATGACACCACCACCGCCATATTCAGAACCAAGCCGTGTAAGCAGACCAACGCCCTATTCGCGTGGCGAGTCTTTATTCAGCAACATGGGAACTGTTGAAGATGAACGCTGTGTGTACTTCTATTCGAGAAACAGTCCTTTCAGTCAACACTATCTTGTAAAGATGGAAGTGGATGGGAAAACCTTTAACTGTTCTGAGCAGTACTATATGTATTGCAAAGCTTTGACATTTGGAGATACATTTATTTCTGAGTGTATTTTGAATTCATCATCTCCATCTGAACAGAAACAGTTAGGTAAACGCGTGAAGAACTTTAATCCCACCGTCTGGCATACGATAAGTCCACAAGTGGTGGAAAGAGCCAATTATGCCAAATTCACTCAGTCTGAAGAACTTAAGTCTCTGTTGCTAAACACATACCCTAAGGTGTTAGTAGAGGCATCCCCATACGACAGAATATGGGGAGTTGGACTCTCCCTATCAGATACTAGGATTAGGAATGAATTAAGCTGGCGTGGTCACAATCTGCTGGGAAAGATCTTAATGGGTGTGAGGCAGCGTATTTCCAGTGATTATAATTAAATATATAGACTGAAGTACATAGATGGCAAATTCACATTTCTCCGTATTACAGTGTCAGCAGCAGGAGCACACAACTTAGGCAACGGACAACCTACGGACTGGTAACCACCTGGTTCGCATTTCCTTTCTCATGGTGTGATATCAAATAAAGAAATTATCTTTGAACAGTGATGCTTGTGATTAATCTCAGTGTATGTGACATAAGAACCATTTTCCCTTACCCATACACATAGACCCGTGAAGATCTGGGTTAGAATAGGTCTTCAGCAACCCATGCTTCGCACAAACTATCCACGTCGTGAGAGACGACTAAAGGGATTGTGTGGTCAGACTCGCTGACTTCGTCTCCCAGTTGCACATATCAATGCTCATGTTGTTGATCACTGGGGTACATCGTTACCATATAGCTGGATTTGTAAACGTTTTGTTTGAAAACCATCTAGCTAACAATCTCTTGCCTGCAGAGAAGATTGAGCTATAGATTACAAGTTACAGCTTTGTCATTCATTCAAACGTGATCGTACATAAAACGGTAGCGGCTGACGTCTAGGCCAGAGGAATTCCAAATAACTTTGTTGACTGTAAGTAAACACTAAACTCATAACACATGCTTTAAGTTTATTTGGCGATACATGTACTAATATCGGTTTTGCACAGTACTATTCTTACAAACCAGACTCAGTAAATTAACATTTCTGAACCAGTTACGAATTTAACTCAGTTGTGTAAAATGATAGACTGTAAAAGGGTGGGTGTAGGTTCGAATCTCCTGGTGAATGTACGGAACGTTTATCCTTTAGTCGTCCCAAGACCTATGCAATATCTTAATCATGACCCTCGGATACACAGCTCCAAGATGTGACAATGTATGTGCCTTGACAGGGAGCATGCGATCTCTGTTTATATTTACTTGCAAATAGCAGTTCACTATTTACAACCAACAAAACAGTAAACAATACTGTAACTGCGAGTCGTTATTATTTACCCTTTCAGTATTTATATAGCTAACTGGTTTGATTGACAAATTCAATGTCGCTCAATAAGAGGAGTGCACATGCTCAAAACATCGTCACGCGAAACACATGCACCAATCAAACATCAGAAATATAGATCAACATGAAAGTCAAAACGTCATTAAGGAAGAACACATGTACACAAATCGCTTGAAACATGTGGGGAATTTAACAACTTATAAAGAACCTGTTCGAAATGTTACAGAAAGTTTTCTTTACTGTGAATATAACTAGATTAAACCATTTGTATTCACAGTATAATACAAATTGATCATTATAACAAATCTTACTATACAAGTATATTTTCAAATGAAAATAAACAGATGTTTAGCTTTTAAGGACTGCACGATGCAGTTTCAACTTCTACATCGAAATACAGTGCGACAGAATGTGAACCATACAAGAAGCTATTTGATCCCAGCGTAACCTTTATACCCATAACAAGCGAACGTGTCTGTTATAAGCCTATTGAATTGCGGCACATATAAATTTATAATGTTGATACCTGATACATCTAGACAATTCATAGGAGAATAACATGTAGCCTAGTTACGCGAACTCTTTGCAAGATACGATTTCTTCCGAATGCTGAAAAGGTTTAACTTACCTCTAGTAATGTTGCTGGATTTGCGAATACCTCCGTTCATATAAATTGTTCCACAGATCCTTCCTTAAATCAACTGTGACACTAATTTCGCAATTTTGAGTTTCATACAAAATAATGGATGTATGAACAGGGAAAAGATAAGACAGTGTTGATAATTTCTAATTTGATTTAAAATATAAATGGAATGGTATGTTCAGAAAGAGAAATTTGATGCTTAGCATAAAAAATAAATAATCTCAAAGCCAAATGTTACAGGTGAAATCAACAGAACAGACACAACGCTTATAATGCATGGATGTTTTTTGTCTTATATACTAAACCTATTGGCATTGCAAAATCCTGTTCGTAACATTTTTAACAAAGTCGTGATAGTCGTGATATTTGTTGTATAACGCTTACACGTGTCCGACAATACGACGAAAACTTGCGATACATTTATAGTTTATCGGTTGGTATAAAATGCGCTGGGTAGAGGTCGGTGTGCGATGAACGTTACAGCATATATAGCGTGAGATGTATTATGTTTTTTTCACTAGTTGACATCTGAGTGATTTCCACTGAAAGGATTCGTAAAACTACGTTACCTACTTAGAATAAAAAGTTCGTGCTACCTGTGACCCTGAAAGCATCACGATATTTGATCAGTATGTTTGCATAACTCATACATGGTGCCAGAAACCTCACTGTATATGTAGATTATAACTGATGTTTAAACCTGACATGATTACAAAAGTGTGGGGATGCTAAGTAAATGATACTTTCTCATGAAAGACGGACTTTTCGTGATTTATAAGGGAAAAAACTGTTGATATATTCCAAAGGAAATATTGTACTAATCACTCTGTGAATGTGAAACCTATCCTGAAAAGTGATGTGAAAAATTGTGTTTAAAGACCGATTGTTCAGTGAAACTGGAAAGACGAACACTGAAATTATTACCAAAAAAACCCCAAAAAAAACCAAAAAAAACAAAAACAAGAAAGCATCTCTGACATGACAACAGCGGAGTGTGTATGCAAACACTCTTTTGTTCGACTTTATGTAAGTTTTATTTATTATTTGCTTTACTTTGAGTAATATGTTTTAAACGTGAGGACAAAGTTTGCCGCCACACTTAAGGGTGTTGAACTATATTTATTTATTTATGCAGTACAATTCCATGACATAGAGCATGAACCAGAATATTCTTGTTAGACAAGTGATACATTTCTGCATGTATGATTAAAAACGATAATTAACTTACCTTCATGGAAAATATCGGTTCGTTCGTTGGATCTCTCGCTCTGCATTTCCTCTAATAATCTTTGTCCAAATTCCGTTGACTTCACAATGCGTAAAATAAAATATTTTGTCTTCTACAGTTAATCTTATTCTTAATACATGTATACCCTGGTGGAGGTCTCCCTCAAACAGAGCGGGAAACTCGTCGTCAGGACAAAGAGTAAATTGGAGAAATGACTTACTTATTGTGTTTGAAATTGGTTTCAATAATAAATAAAAATAATTGTGGACTTCCAAAAAGTAAATCAATGCCTCCTTTAAACCAATTTTATCAAAATCGCACAGTTTAAATTCTTGTGAAGACTTATCCAAAAACATATAGTCAAATTTATCTCCGTCTGACTTAACCTTATAAAACTCAGCCAATGGTAAATGGAGTGTAGTAGATGCAGAATGAAGTTTACATCTACACTTCGCATATTTATCATGAAACAAAACTGGTAAAACGCAGTTTCGCAGCAAACCATATATGAATCATTTCAATAAAAATTTACAAGTCGTGCTAACTTCTTTATTGCAATTTCAAAACATTTTGATGACATATACCCATCATATGTTTTCAAAAAACATCACTAGTCATAGATAAATAAAAGTAAAACAATTCGTCCGTCACGTTTTTAGTTGTGATATTTAAAAATCGTGATATGCTATTTTTTAACCTGCTTTGAAAAAGTTTAACCAGTCATGTTTTATTGATAAAAATCGTGATATACTGCTATGAATACTGTTAGTCAACCTCGAACATCAAATACAGGCATCAACTGAAATAAACTTAGTCATTATTTACGCAACAACCAGACTAGAACAACTTGTGAGTATATTTAGCACAAGGCAAAGTTGAACGAACTATATCATATACGTTATGAAAGCATGTGATGACAGCATGAGGTGTGAATGCACCTGGCTGTGTTAAACAAGCACGACTAGGAGTGTAAAACAAACTGAATGATTAAAGCTGAATTTACCTCACTGTTCTAATAAACAAGTCTAGGTATGAGTATGCAAGACGAAACAACCAGCATTATGACTTGAATTCGACTCACTGTCCGAGTAGTGTACTTTGTGTTTGAATTTTATGCACTACTCGGGAGTGAGATTATAATATTGTGTATGCAACGCGAAGCGAGATAGGCGACCTACATTTTATCGTTTTGTAAACATGGTGTTTGAGCGTACACGGGAGAGATTGCCGCATGTGGTGAATACGTGTGATTAACCCTTTCACGGCATCGTTACATGACTCTTGTACGCATGTAAAACGGATTTTGAATTGAGCATGATTAAATGGAGTGTAACACAACTTGTATTGCATATTTTACATGAAACAATGAAAATCTATAAGAATTTGATATTTGTATAGAAGGAATGTGTATAGACAAATGCCGTGTTTATGGATTGAGAGTTAGCGCACCTGTATATACCTGAGGGGCAGCTGTAGGAATGTCGTTTCACCCCTATGGTTACTCCTACGTTCCTTAAGGAATGTCTTTGACCTGCTCTACGCTCCTTAAGGAATGTCTTGCGATCCTTAAGGAATTTCTTTTGAGCCTGTAGAAATTTCTTTTGTTGTAACAACTGAACCTATGGAATGCCATTCATAATGTAATGAACCTACATTCTTTAAGGCTGAGCCTGTAGGAATTTCTTTTGTTGTAACAACTGAACCTATGGAATGTCATTCATAATGTAATGAACCTACATTCTTTAAGGCTGAGCCTGTAGGAATTTCTTTTGTTGTAACAACTGAACCTATGGAATGCCATTCATAAGGTAATGAACCTACATTCTTTAAGGCTGAGCCTGTAGAAATTTCTTTTGTTGTACCCACTGAACCTATGGAATGTCATTCATAATGTAATGAACCTACATTCTTTAAGGCTGAGCCTGTAGGAATGCTATTGTTTGGCTCAGGAATGCCATTGTTTGGCTCAGGAATGCCATTGTTTGGTTCAGGAATGCTATTGTGTGTGTATGGCTGATTAATTTCTTACTACTAGCATCGTGTGTGGTTGTTACGACGTTGGCATGGTGTGGTGTTCTCCGACGAGTCGCGTTTTCACTTGCGAAATGCTGACGGGCGTCTACGGGTATGGCGTCGACGGGGTGAACGTTATCATCAGGATTGTGTTGTGCAAACCGATCGGTGGGGTGGGGGCAGCATTATGGTGTGGGGAGGGATAAGTTATCACCACAGAACCGCTCTGATTGTTTGTCGTGGCAGAGTGAATGCCGTTTACTACCGTGACAACATTCTTCAGAACAACGTCGTTCCCTTCTTTCACCAGCATCAAGATCTGCACACATTTCAACATGACAATGCACGAGCCCACACTGCACGTGTTTCGATACAGTATCTGGCTAACAACAACATTCCTCTACTTCATTGGCCTGCATTGTCACCAGATTTGTCACCCATCGAACACTTGTGGGATTACATCGGCCAACGCCTCGCACGTCGTCCGCAGATCAACAACCTTGGGGAACTCGACAATGCCTTGCAGCAAGAGTGGAATGCAGTGCCTCAGGACTTTATTCAGAGACTTATCCGTTCAATGAGGAGACGTTGCACAGCTTGTGTTGCTGCTAACGGGGGTCATACACGCTACTGACTTTCCATTTTGACCCCATCTTTATTTCATTGTCAGCTGCATTAAATCTTCACTGTTTTGCTTGATTGTTTTTTGCTTCTTTTCTTTATCAAACATTGGTCTACACAAATATGTAAAATTTACATAGATTGCTCACTTCTGCTCTTAGAAATCCACAATTTTAGGGGTGGTGCGTTTTCAATGATGTTCAGTATATAATACATGTATACATACCATTCTGCCATGTGTAAAGGGACGTCTACCACTATTCTGCAAGTGTCACTTAAAAATATCATACATAGAAATATGTTCATTACATGTGGTGGCGAGTGGTCCTGTGTGTAGTGCTCAGGTCACAAATCAGTTGAAGTTAAGCACCGTTGAGCTCGGACGCTCCTTGGATGGGTGACCATGTTTGGGAGTTTCACTTCTGAGTGTTTCTAGGACGTCGGTCCTGCCCGACAACGAAGTATATGTGAAACATGAGGACTCACCTTAGGAAAGTGAGTTTGTTCAAGAATTACCTCTGTCCAAACAGCAGAAAGTGTATGTGTTCCTGGTGACATCAAGCCACATGTCTCACAGGCACTCGGGTTATCTGGGGTAAGAATAATTGTGTTCTGCCACTATTGTGCAGTTGACACATCAAAATATAATACATGTATACATACCATTCTGCCATGTGTAAAGTGACGTCTACCACTATTCTGCAAGTGTCACTTAAAAATATAATACATAGAAATATGTTCATTACATGTGGTGGCGAGTGGTCCTGTGTGTAGTGCTCAGGTCACAAATCAGTTGAAGTTAAGCACCGTTGAGCTCGGACGCTCCTTGGATGGGTGACCATATTGGTCAGCTTGGCTCCTCAGAGTTTCTAGGACGTCGGTTCTGCCCCACAGCGAAGTACATGTGAAAGAAGTGGTCTCACCTTAGACAAGTGAGTTTGTTCAAAAATTACCTCTGTCCACCCAGCAGAAAGTGTATGTGTACCCGGTAACATGAAGCCATATGACTAACAGGCACTCAGGGTTATCTGGGGTAAGAATAATTGTGTTCTGCCACTATTGTGCAGTTGACACATCAAAATATAATACATGTATACATACCATTCTGCCATGTGTAAAGGGACGTCTACCACTATTCTGCAAGTGTCACTTAAAAATATCATACATAGAAATATGTTCATTACATGTGGTGGCGAGTGGTCCTGTGTGTAGTGGTCAGGTCACAAATCAGTTGAAGTTAAGCACCGTTGAGCTCGGACGCTCCTTGGATGGTTGACCGTGTTTGGCAGTTTCACTTCTGAGTGTTTCTAGGACGTCGGTCCTGCCCGACAACGAAGTATATGTGAAATATGAGGACTCACCTTAGGAAAGTGAGTTTGTTCAAGAATTACCTCTGTCCAAACAGCAGAAAGTGTATGTGTTCCTGGTGACATCAAGCCACATGTCTCACAGGCACTCGGGTTATTCGGGGTAAGAATAATTGTGTTCTGCCACTATTGTGCAGTTGACACATCAAAATATACTGAACATCATTGAAAACGCACCACCTGTAAATTTTGAAATAAGGCAATAGAATCTTTTGAAAATGGAAAATTAATGGTGGGAATTTTGATAATAACACACTAGATCGTAAATAACGCCCTACAGTAAAAAACGGATCGTTCGAACACATCATCGAACACATCACATGAAAACAACAAAATTCATGCACATCACACACGAAGGGCACAAATTGCATGCAGAAAGCATGCTGTTCAGGGGTATAAATGACCTTCGCGACAAAACCGTTCTCATTTTCGCAGTACTTTCGTAAGTAAAGTTTTTTCGCCATGCCAAGATTGTCACCAGAGGAACGAGAACAGGCCTTGGGTATGTTGCAGGTCGGCGCTTCAAGCAGAAACATTGCACGACGATTTGGGTGTCATCATTCGAAAATTCTGAGGCTTGCTAACAGATACCAACAAACAGGAACCAGCAGGGACCGGCAACGCCCAGGTCAGGCACGTGTTACCACCCCTTGTCAAGATCGAGACATTGTACGGCGCCATATTCGGGATCGAACCTTGCCCGCTGCCAGAACCGCCAACGCTGTCCAGGGTCGACGTGGTTTGATCAGCGCTTCCACCGTCCGACGCCGTCTCCGTGAGGCAGGGTTACGTTGTCGACGCCCTTACGTTGGACCCATCCTGACTGACAGGCATCGCCGTGAACGCCGACAATGGGCTGAACAGCATCGTGTGTGGTTGTTACGACGTTGGCATGGTGTGGTGTTCTCCGACGAGTCGCATTTTCACTTGCGAAATGCTGACGGGCGTCTACGGGTATGGCGTCGACGGGGTGAACGTTATCATCAGGATTGTGTTGTGCAAACCGATCGGTGGGGTGGGGGCAGCATTATGGTGTGGGGAGGGATAAGTTATCACCACAGAACCGCTCTGATTGTTTGTCGTGGCAGAGTGAATGCCGTTTACTACCGTGACAACATTCTTCAGAACAACGTCGTTCCCTTCTTTCACCAGCATCAAGATCTGCACACATTTCAACATGACAATGCACGAGCCCACACTGCACGTGTTTCGATACAGTATCTGGCTAACAACAACATTCCTCTACTTCATTGGCCTGCATTGTCACCAGATTTGTCACCCATCGAACACTTGTGGGATTACATCGGCCAACGCCTCGCACGTCGTCCGCAGATCAACAACCTTGGGGAACTCGACAATGCCTTGCAGCAAGAGTGGAATGCAGTGCCTCAGGACTTTATTCAGAGACTTATCCGTTCAATGAGGAGACGTTGCACAGCTTGTGTTGCTGCTAACGGGGGTCATACACGCTACTGACTTTCCATTTTGACCCCATCTTTATTTCATTGTCAGCTGCATTAAATCTTCACTGTTTTGCTTGATTGTTTTTTGCTTCTTTTCTTTATCAAACATTGGTCTACACAAATATGTAAAATTTACATAGATTGCTCACTTCTGCTCTTAGAAATCCACAATTTTAGGGGTGGTGCGTTTTCAATGATGTTCAGTATATAATACATGTATACATACCATTCTGCCATGTGTAAAGGGACGTCTACCACTATTCTGCAAGTGTCACTTAAAAATATCATACATAGAAATATGTTCATTACATGTGGTGGCGAGTGGTCCTGTGTGTAGTGCTCAGGTCACAAATCAGTTGAAGTTAAGCACCGTTGAGCTCGGACGCTCCTTGGATGGGTGACCATGTTTGGGAGTTTCACTTCTGAGTGTTTCTAGGACGTCGGTCCTGCCCGACAACGAAGTATATGTGAAACATGAGGACTCACCTTAGGAAAGTGAGTTTGTTCAAGAATTACCTCTGTCCAAACAGCAGAAAGTGTATGTGTTCCTGGTGACATCAAGCCACATGTCTCACAGGCACTCGGGTTATCTGGGGTAAGAATAATTGTGTTCTGCCACTATTGTGCAGTTGACACATCAAAATATAATACATGTATACATACCATTCTGCCATGTGTAAAGTGACGTCTACCACTATTCTGCAAGTGTCACTTAAAAATATAATACATAGAAATATGTTCATTACATGTGGTGGCGAGTGGTCCTGTGTGTAGTGCTCAGGTCACAAATCAGTTGAAGTTAAGCACCGTTGAGCTCGGACGCTCCTTGGATGGGTGACCATATTGGTCAGCTTGGCTCCTCAGAGTTTCTAGGACGTCGGTTCTGCCCCACAGGGAAGTACATGTGAAAGAAGTGGTCTCACCTTAGACAAGTGAGTTTGTTCAAAAATTACCTCTGTCCACCCAGCAGAAAGTGTATGTGTACCCGGTAACATGAAGCCATATGACTAACAGGCACTCAGGGTTATCTGGGGTAAGAATAATTGTGTTCTGCCACTATTGTGCAGTTGACTCATCAAAATATAATACATGTATACAATTCTGCCATGTGTAAAGTGACGTCTACCACTATTCTGCAATTGTCACGTAAAACTATAGTACATAGAAATGTGTTTATTACATGTGATGGGAAGTTGTCCTGTGTGTAGTGCTCAGGTCACAAATCTGTTCAAGTTAAGCACCGTTGAGCTCGGACAGTAATTGGATGGTTGACCGTGTTTGGCAGTTTGACTTCTGAGTGTTTCTAGGACGTCGGTCCTGCCCCAGAAAGAAGTACATGTGAAATATGTGGTGTCACCTAAGGCAAGTGAGTTTGTTCAAGAATTACCTCTGTCCACCCAGCAGAAAGTGTATGTGTTCCCGGTGACATCAAGTCATATGACTAACAGGCACTCAGGGTTATCTGGGGTAAGGATAGTTGTGTTCTGCCACTTTTGTGCAGTTCACACATCAAAATCTGATACAAGTATACCATTCTGCCATGTGTAAAGTGACGTCTACCACTTTTCTGCAATTGTCACGTAAAACTATAGTACATAGAAATATTGTAACCCCCTTGGGGTGCACGTTGGAAGACAAATAACACAAGGAGATGATGAAGGAGAGTAGGAGAGTTTGCAATGATGCATGCAAACTTTCTGTTTAATTTTGTTAAAACGGCAACAATGCCAATGCAACTTTGGCTAACAAAGTGATAAAATAAATGATGCCAATAAATAGTCAGGTCTGATAAGACACTAGTTTGCCTATAGATTGGCTTAATGACAAGGCTCAGTCTCCAAGGAAAATAATGGTTATTATGCTACATATATACACCTGGAAATTAATCAAGCAACACCCCAATTTTTTCTATTGGAGCAACTTTGAAGTGTTCTGACAATCAAAATATGCCGGGTTGATATAGTTTGACACTTTTTTATTCAACAGACGATCTCTGACAAACAACTTAAAGGGAGAAAGTATCAAGACTTTGCTTTGTTGCAACGAAATCCAAATTCTTAAAACTGTCTTAAATTCATGAAAAAATGGACACAATTTACTATTCATCCACAGACGTTGTTGTCAGGTGTATTAACACAAATGTCACATGGAAAGAAAGAACAGTCATCTGAGAGTCTGCACACCGACTTTCATCAATATCTAGTGTGTCCTCCCTGCGCACGCACCACCGATTCCAGACGCCTCCTCATTCCTTGGATGAGTCTCCGGATCTGATTCTGGGGGATCCTGTTCCACTCCTCATGCAGGGCAGCCGTCAATTCGTTGAGATTATGGACTGGTGGGTCTCTCTGCCTCACACGACGGCCAATAAAGTCCCACAAATGTTCAATGGGGTTGAGGTCAGGGCTCATGGCAGGCCATGGAATTCTGTCAATTGCATTTTGCCGCAAAAAATCATTTACAGCATGCGCCCTGTGAGGTCTAGCATTGTCGTCCATAAATATGGGTCTCGTTGCCAGAGGATGGTTCTCAAAATGAGGTACCACAGCCCTGTCAAGAACCTCCTGTTGGTAACGAACACCGTTAAGGTTGCCACGGATGGTAATGATATCCAACTTGCAGTTCATGGAAATGCACCCCCATACCATAACGGAACCTCCCCCAAAGGCCACAGTCTCCTGGATGTTCCGTGGAGCCATTGCTGTGTTCCTCTGCCTCCAGACCCGAGTACGACCGTCCACCATGTGCAGCAAGAACCGGCTCTCATCTGAGAAATGGACCTTCCTCCAAGAGGCAATGTTCCAGTGCAAACGGTCATTACACCAGGCCAGTCGGGCTGCCTTATGGGCTGGAGACAGTCTGGGTCGCTTGATTGGCCTCCTTGCCCGGTATCCTGCAGCTTTCAGACGATTCCGAACAGTCCTGTTCGAGATGGGTCTCCCTGGAAGCCACTCCTGTCTCAACCGAGAGCTCGAGTCGAAGGACCTGCGCCGTACAAGTCTCAGTAAAGCTCTGTCCTCCCGGACTGTGGTCTTCCTGGGTCTTCCTGGTCTAGGCAGGTCTTTAACTTCATTAGTGGCCCGGTATTTTTTCAAAAGTTTTGAAATTATGGAATGATGTCGTCCGATTTGAGTCCCGATTTGTCTTAGAGACATACCAGCATTCCTCATGCCGATTATTTGCCAACGAGTGGCCTCTGATAATTTCCTACGTGCCATGACATTGAAATGAATGAAAAACCGAATGCAATCGACAACCTGCGCTTGTAAACACCCCAGGGAAAAAGTGCATTTTTCGAAAGTTGAGGTTAAAGCAATGCACGTGCGCTGTGCAAGCTTCACGCGCGTCATATCAACCCATGAAAAGCTCATGCTGTATGTCAATACATCAAAATTGAATAATCAATCATCAAAATTACTTCGTTAAACTTTGTTAAGTTTTTATGTGTCTTTGAATTTGGTGTTGCTTAATTAATTTCCATATGTATATTTTGACTCAAATTGTATCTTGCAGAAATGATACTCTGTATATAGTGTTACCAAGTGATTGCAAATTTGACTTAAAATATATACCTAGTGATAGTCAGGATAATAAATGCAAGTTGGTAGGGATGCCAGGTGAAGGTCAGTTCAAATGACTTCTACAATCGGAATCTTAACCTTAGAACAAGTAATGAGTGGATGAATGGATGAGGATCGAGTGAATGTGTCAGTTGTGAGTAATTGTAGTTGTCCTTGGGCCTTGACCAGTGATCGTATTTATAGACATCATCAGGAGGTCATGTGACCTTTCTCAGCCAATCAGAACACAGGTTTGATGGCTTTCCTACACAAAGCACTGCATAGGCAGTATTGTTTCTAACACAAGTAAGTGATCACTAATTGTCCTGTTGTTGTCCTGTTACTCCGAAATTGATTAGGACACAGTAGAAATAATTAGGACATCAAGACAATTTGTTATAATTAAACGGACAATATCTTTCTGTCAACGTAGCGTCAGCGGCCGCCATCTTGGTTGGTGGTCAGCTCAAATGACAGGTGAAATGTACAAAATATTCAGTTTCCTTATCATTTGGTGTTGTCCTCATGTGATAAAAAGTGTCCGAAAAGATTAAACACAATGGACATCTGTGTTTTGTGGTGACATTTGATATAACAAGAATAAGGGCAACCATATAGTTACACCAAGTGACTAGGACGACATTTTGACAGACGTCAAATGCATGCTACGTCTATTGACAACTTGGTGTCAATGTAACGTAAATGTGCCCTGTTTCCAGGAATTTATGTTGTCCTACGCGTCCTTTAATAATTCGGACACTAACGAGATTGCTAAGATATTTGGTAAAAGCAAACAGAGAAAACGGACAACAGAATGTCAAACAGTGCCATGAATGATTGTCGGCGAGAAATGTCAAAACATGGAATGACTGTCATGTTTGAGGTACAAATGTAGGAAATACAGGAGATTATATGTTGTCCTCTCTGTCTTAAAACAATGCATTTCTATCACAGATTCCAGGAAAATACCAGATAATGATTTTGTGGCTTTTGATATAAAACCGGACATTCAGTTTATAAACCGTCACTCAACCTAACGTAAAACGTTGACAGGTCACCGTAACCTGAGAAATGTCAAATTGATCAAATTCATTATTCACAGCAATCAGGGGTAATCTATATCAGTATCCATCATGGAAAACACTTAAAAAACACTTCTGAACAAGGAAGTTATCAGAAAATCGCCATTAACCAGTGTAATAGGTCATTGTTTACATGGGTCACCGGTCAGACATACCTTCTATAAATAACCAGGGAGCAGGAGTGCACACAAGAAATAGTCCCTGACAAACATTGTTGCTATCATCCACAATGCACAATGATTCCAGACATAGAATAAAATACAAGTTAGATACACTAAATACATAAGCCTGTACAATAACTGTGAAGGATGAAACACCAGTAGTAAAATCCTGCATGAATATCAATAGCGTAGTAACACGCAGTGGTAATTAGGTCATGTCTGACAAGTGCTGCTACCGGGAACGTTCAGTGCTAGATAAAACATAGATGTCAACAGTGGACATGCCCCCTTAAAGTGACACAAGTAAGTGAACTTCAGAACCAGGTAACTGTCTATGATGTTGCCATCTTATTATTTACTTTAAGGTTAAAAAAAATGTGAATGGACATTTGCAGGTAGATCATGATATAGCGAAAATAGGTGACATGCGTGATGGACAATGTTAACATTATGTTTTGGATCCTTTTACTGTATTTACTTAGATTCCATTACAAAATATTCATTACATGTGATATGAAGTTGTCCTGTGTGTAGTGCTCAGGTCACAAATCAGTTGAAGTTAGGCACCGTTGAGATCGGACGCTCCTTGGATGGTTGACCGTGTTTGGGAGTTTCACTTCTGAGTGTTTCTAGGACGTCGGTCCTGCCCGACAACGAAGTATATGCGAAACATGAGGACTCACCTTAGGAAAGTGAGTTTGTTCAAGAATTACCTCTGTCCAAACAGCAGAAAGTGTATGTGTTCCTGGTGACATCAAGCCACATGTCTCACAGGCACTCGGGTTATCTGGGGTAAGAATAATTGTGTTCTGCCACTATTGTGCAGTTGACTCACCAAAATATAATACATGTATACATACCATTCTGCCATGTGTAAAGGGACGTCTACCACTATTCTGCAAGTGTCACTTAAAAATATAATACATAGAAATATGTTCATTACATGTGGTGGCGAGTGGTCCTGTGTGTAGTGCTCAGGTCACAAATCAGTTGAAGTTAAGCACCGTTGAGCTCGGACGCTCCTTGGATGGGTGACCATATTGGTCAGCTTGGCTCCTCAGAGTTTCTAGGACGTCGGTTCTGCCCCACTGCGAAGTACATGTGAATGAAGTGGTCTCACCTTAGACAAGTGAGTTTGTTCAAAAATTACCTCTGTCCACCCAGCAGAAAGTGTATGTGTACCCGGTAACATGAAGCCATATGACTAACAGGCACTCAGGGTTATCTGGGGTAAGAATAATTGTGTTCTGCCACTATTGTGCAGTTGACTCATCAAAATATAATACATGTATACAATTCTTCCATTTGTAAAGTGACGTCTACCACTATTCTGCAATTGTCACGTAAAACTATAGTACATAGAAATGTGTTTATTACATGTGATATGAAGATGTCCTGTGTGTAGTGCTCAGGTCACAAATCAGTTGACGTTAGGCACCGTTGAGATCGGACGCTCCTTGGATGGTTGACCGTGTTTGGGAGTTTGACTTCTGAGTGTTTCTAGGACGTCGGTCCTGCCCGACAACGAAGTATATGTGAAACATGAGGACTCACCTTAGGAAAGTGAGTTTGTTCAAGAATTACCTCTGTCCAAACAGCAGAAAGTGTATGTGTTCCTGGTGACATCAAGCCACATGTCTCACAGGCACTCGGGTTATCTGGGGTAAGAATAATTGTGTTCTGCCACTATTGTGCAGTTGACACATCAAAATATAATACATGTATACATACCATTCTGCCATGTGTAAAGGGACGTCTACCACTATTCTGCAAGTGTCACTTAAAAATATAATACATAGAAATATGTTCATTACATGTGGTGGCGAGTGGTCCTGTGTGTAGTGCTCAGGTCACAAATCGGTTGAAGTTAAGCACCGTTGAGCTCGGACGCTCCTTGGATGGGTGACCATATTGGTCAGCTTGGCTCCTCAGAGTTTCTAGGACGTCGGTTCTGCCCCAGAAAGAAGTACATGTGAAAGAAATGGTCTCACCTTAGACAAGTGAGTTTGTTCAAAAATTACCTCTGTCCACCCAGCAGAAAGTGTATGTGTACCCGGTAACATGAAGCCATATGACTAACAGGCACTCAGGGTTATCTGGGGTAAGAATAATTGTGTTCTGCCACTATTGTGCATTTGACTCATCAAAATATAATACATGTATACAATTCTTCCATTTGTAAAGTGACGTCTACCACTATTCTGCAATTGTCACGTAAAACTATAGTACATAGAAATGTGTTTATTACATGTAATGGGAAGTTGTCCTGTGTGTAGTGCTCAGGTCACAAATCTGTTCAAGTTAAGCACCGTTGAGCTCGGACAGTAATTGGATGGTTGACCGTGTTTGGCAGTTTGACTTCTGAGTGTTTCTAGGACGTCGGTCCTGCCCCAGAAAGAAGTACATGTGAAATATGTGGTCTCACCTAAGGCAAGTGAGTTTGTTCAAGAATTACCTCTGTCCACCCATCAGAAAGTGTATGTGTTCCCGGTGACATCAAGTCATATGACTAACAGGCACTCAGGGTTATCTAGGGTAAGGATAATTGTGTTCTGCCACTTTTGTGCAGTTCACACATCAAAATCTGATACAAGTATACCATTCTGCCATGTGTAAAGTGACGTCTACCACTTTTCTGCAATTGTCACGTAAAACTATAGTACATAGAAATATTGTAACCCCCTTGGGGTGCACGTTGGAAGACAAATAACACAAGGAGATGATGAAGGAGAGTAGGAGAGTTTGCAATGATGCATGCAAACTTTCTGTTTAATTTTGTTAAAACGGCAACAATGCCAATGCAACTTTGGCTAACAAAGTGATAAAATAAATGATGCCAATAAATATAGTCAGGTCTGATAAGACACTAGTTTGCCTATAGATTGGCTTAATGACAAGGCTCAGTCTCCAAGGAAAATAATGGTTATTATGCTACATATATTTTGACTCAAATTGTATCTTGCAGAAATGATACTCTGTATATAGTGTTACCAAGTGATTGCAAATTTGACTTAAAATATATACCTAGTGATAGTCAGGATAATAAATGCAAGTTGGTAGGGATGCCAGGTGAAGGTCAGTTCAAATGACTTCTACAATCGGAATCTTAACCTTAGAACAAGTAATGAGTGGATGAATGGATGAGGATCGAGTGAATGTGTCAGTTGTGAGTAATTGTAGTTGTCCTTGGGCCTTGACCAGTGATCGTATTTATAGACATCATCAGGAGGTCATGTGACCTTTCTCAGCCAATCAGAACACAGGTTTGATGGCTTTCCTACACAAAGCACTGCATAGGCAGTATTGTTTCTAACACAAGTAAGTGATCACTAATTGTCCTGTTGTTGTCCTGTTACTCCGAAATTGATTAGGACACAGTAGAAATAATTAGGACATCAAGACAATTTGTTATAATTAAACGGACAATATCTTTCTGTCAATGTAGCGTCAGCGGCCGCCATCTTGGTTGGTGGTCAGCTCAAATGACAGGTGAAATGTACAAAATATTCAGTTTCCTTATCATTTGGTGTTGTCCTCATGTGATAAAAAGTGTCCGAAAAGATTAAACACAATGGACATCTGTGTTTTGTGGTGACATTTGATATAACAAGAATAAGGGCAACCATATAGTTACACCAAGTGACTAGGACGACATTTTGACAGACGTCAAATGCATGCTACGTCTATTGACAACTTGGTGTCAATGTAACGTAAATGTGCCCTGTTTCCAGGAATTTATGTTGTCCTACGCGTCCTTTAATAATTCGGACACTAACGAGATTGCTAAGATATTTGGTAAAAGCAAACAGAGAAAACGGACAACAGAATGTCAAACAGTGCCATGAATGATTGTCGGCGAGAAATGTCAAAACATGGAATGACTGTCATGTTTGAGGTACAAATGTAGGAAATACAGGAGATTATATGTTGTCCTCTCTGTCTTAAAACAATGCATTTCTATCACAGATTCCAGGAAAATACCAGATAATGATTTTGTGGCTTTTGATATAAAAACGGACATTCAGTTTATAAACCGTCACTCAACCTAACGTAAAACGTTGACAGGTCACCGTAACCTGAGAAATGTCAAATTGATCAAATTCATTATTCACAGCAATCAGGGGTAATCTATATCAGTATCCATCATGGAAAACACTTAAAAAACACTTCTGAACAAGGAAGTTATCAGAAAATCGCCATTAACCAGTGTAATAGGTCATTGTTTACATGGGTCACCGGTCAGACATACTTTCTATAAATAACCAGGGAGCAGGAGTGCACACAAGAAATAGTCCCTGACAAACATTGTTGCTATCATCCACAATGCACAATGATTCCAGACATAGAATAAAATACAAGTTAGATACACTAAATACATAAGCCTGTACAATAACTGTGAAGGATGAAACACCAGTAGTAAAATCCTGCATGAATATCAATAGCGTAGTAACACGCAGTGGTAATTAGGTCATGTCTGACAAGTGCTGCTACCGGGAACGTTCAGTGCTAGATAAAACATAGATGTCAACAGTGGACATGCCCCCTTAAAGTGACACAAGTAAGTGAACTTCAGAACCAGGTAACTGTCTATGATGTTGCCATCTTATTATTTACTTTAAGGTTTAAAAAAATGTGAATGGACATTTGCAGGTAGATCATGATATAGCGAAAATAGGTGACATGCGTGATGGACAATGTTAACATTATGTTTTGGATACTTTTACTGTATTTACTTAGATTCCAATACAAAATATTCATTACATGTGATATGAAGCTGTCCTGTGTGTAGTGCTCAGGTCACAAATCAGTTGAAGTTAGGCACCGTTGAGATCGGACGCTCCTTGGATGGTTGACCGTGTTTGGCAGTTTGACTTCTGAGTGTTTCTAGGACGTCGGTCCTGCCCGACAACGAAGTATATGTGAAACATGAGGACTCACCTTAGGAAAGTGAGTTTGTTCAAGAATTACCTCTGTCCAAACAGCAGAAGGTGTATGTGTTCCTGGTGACATCAAGCCACATGTCTGACAGGCACTCGGGTTATCTGGGGTAAGAATAATTGTGTTCTGCCACTATTGTGCAGTTGACACATCAAAATATAATACATGTATACATACCATTCTGCCATGTGTAAAGGGACGTCTACCACTATTCTGCAAGTGTCACTTAAAAATATAATACATAGAAATATGTTCATTACATGTGGTGGCGAGTGGTCCTGTGTGTAGTGCTCAGGTCACAAATCGGTTGAAGTTAAGCACCGTTGAGCTCGGACGCTCCTTGGATGGGTGACCATATTGGTCAGCTTGGCTCCTCAGAGTTTCTAGGACGTCGGTTCTGCCCCACAGCGAAGTACATGTGAATGAAGTGGTCTCACCTTAGACAAGTGAGTTTGTTCAAAAATTACCTCTGTCCACCCAGCAGAAAGTGTATGTGTACCCGGTAACATGAAGCCATATGACTAACAGGCACTCAGGGTTATCTGGGGTAAGAATAATTGTGTTCTGCCACTATTGTGCATTTGACTCATCAAAATATAATACATGTATACAATTCTTCCATTTGTAAAGTGACGTCTACCACTATTCTGCAATTGTCACGTAAAACTATAGTACATAGAAATGTGTTTATTACATGTGATGGGAAGTTGTCCTGTGTGTAGTGCTCAGGTCACAAATCTGTTCAAGTTAAGCACCGTTGAGCTCGGACAGTAATTGGATGGTTGACCGTGTTTGGCAGTTTGACTTCTGAGTGTTTCTAGGACGTCGGTCCTGCCCCAGAAAGAAGTACATGTGAAATATGTGGTCTCACCTAAGGCAAGTGAGTTTGTTCAAGAATTACCTCTGTCCACCCAGCAGAAAGTGTATGTGTTCCCGGTGACATCAAGTCATATGACTAACAGGCACTCAGGGTTATCTAGGGTAAGGATAATTGTGTTCTGCCACTTTTGTGCAGTTCACACATCAAAATCTGATACAAGTATACCATTCTGCCATGTGTAAAGTGACGTCTACCACTTTTCTGCAATTGTCACGTAAAACTATAGTACATAGAAATATTGTAACCCCCTTGGGGTGCACGTTGGAAGACAAATAACACAAGGAGATGATGAAGGAGAGTAGGAGAGTTTGCAATGATGCATGCAAACTTTCTGTTTAATTTTGTTAAAACGGCAACAATGCCAATGCAACTTTGGCTAACAAAGTGATAAAATAAATGATGCCAATAAATATAGTCAGGTCTGATAAGACACTAGTTTGCCTATAGATTGGCTTAATGACAAGGCTCAGTCTCCAAGGAAAATAATGGTTATTATGCTACATATATTTTGACTCAAATTGTATCTTGCAGAAATGATACTCTGTATATAGTGTTACCAAGTGATTGCAAATTTGACTTAAAATATATACCTAGTGATAGTCAGGATAATAAATGCAAGTTGGTAGGGATGCCAGGTGAAGGTCAGTTCAAATGACTTCTACAATCGGAATCTTAACCTTAGAACAAGTAATGAGTGGATGAATGGATGAGGATCGAGTGAATGTGTCAGTTGTGAGTAATTGTAGTTGTCCTTGGGCCTTGACCAGTGATCGTATTTATAGACATCATCAGGAGGTCATGTGACCTTTCTCAGCCAATCAGAACACAGGTTTGATGGCTTTCCTACACAAAGCACTGCATAGGCAGTATTGTTTCTAACACAAGTAAGTGATCACTAATTGTCCTGTTGTTGTCCTGTTACTCCGAAATTGATTAGGACACAGTAGAAATAATTAGGACATCAAGACAATTTGTTATAATTAAACGGACAATATCTTTCTGTCAATGTAGCGTCAGCGGCCGCCATCTTGGTTGGTGGTCAGCTCAAATGACTGGTGAAATGTACAAAATATTCAGTTTCCTTATCATTTGGTGTTGTCCTCATGTGATAAAAAGTGTCCGAAAAGATTAAACACAATGGACATCTGTGTTTTGTGGTGACATTTGATATAACAAGAATAAGGGCAACCATATAGTTACACCAAGTGACTAGGACGACATTTTGACAGACGTCAAATGCATGCTACGTCTATTGACAACTTGGTGTCAATGTAACGTAAATGTGCCCTGTTTCCAGGAATTTATGTTGTCCTACGCGTCCTTTAATAATTCGGACACTAACGAGATTGCTAAGATATTTGGTAAAAGCAAACAGAGAAAACGGACAACAGAATGTCAAACAGTGCCATGAATGATTGTCGGCGAGAAATGTCAAAACATGGAATGACTGTCATGTTTGAGGTACAAATGTAGGAAATACAGGAGATTATATGTTGTCCTCTCTGTCTTAAAACAATGCATTTCTATCATAGATTCCAGGAAAATACCAGATAATGATTTTGTGGCTTTTGATATAAAAACGGACATTCAGTTTATAAACCGTCACTCAACCTAACGTAAAACGTTGACAGGTCACCGTAACCTGAGAAATGTCAAATTGATCAAATTCATTATTCACAGCAATCAGGGGTAATCTATATCAGTATCCATCATGGAAAACACTTAAAAAACACTTCTGAACAAGGAAGTTATCAGAAAATCGCCATTAACCAGTGTAATAGGTCATTGTTTACATGGGTCACCGGTCAGACATACTTTCTATAAATAACCAGGGAGCAGGAGTGCACACAAGAAATAGTCCCTGACAAACATTGTTGCTATCATCCACAATGCACAATGATTCCAGACATAGAATAAAATACAAGTTAGATACACTAAATACATAAGCCTGTACAATAACTGTGAAGGATGAAACACCAGTAGTAAAATCCTGCATGAATATCAATAGCGTAGTAACACGCAGTGGTAATTAGGTCATGTCTGACAAGTGCTGCTACCGGGAACGTTCAGTGCTAGATAAAACATAGATGTCAACAGTGGACATGCCCCCTTAAAGTGACACAAGTAAGTGAACTTCAGAACCAGGTAACTGTCTATGATGTTGCCATCTTATTATTTACTTTAAGGTTTTAAAAAATGTGAATGGACATTTGCAGGTAGATCATGATATAGCGAAAATAGGTGACATGCGTGATGGACAATGTTAACATTATGTTTTGGATACTTTTACTGTATTTACTTAGATTCCAATACAAAATATTCATTACATGTGATATGAAGCTGTCCTGTGTGTAGTGCTCAGGTCACAAATCAGTTGAAGTTAGGCACCGTTGAGATCGGACGCTCCTTGGATGGTTGACCGTGTTTGGCAGTTTGACTTCTGAGTGTTTCTAGGACGTCGGTCCTGCCCGACAACGAAGTATATGTGAAACATGAGGACTGACCTTAGGAAAGTGAGTTTGTTCAAGAATTACCTCTGTCCACCCAGCAGAAAGTGTATGTGTACCCGGTAACATGAAGCCATATGACTAACAGGCACTCAGGGTTATCTGGGGTAAGAATAATTGTGTTCTGCCACTATTGTGCAGTTGACTCATCAAAATATAATACATGTATACATACCATTCTGCCATGTGTAAAGTGACGTCTACCACTATTCTGCAATTGTCACGTAAAACTATAGTACATAGAAATGTGTTTATTACATGTGATGTGAAGTTGTCCTGTGTGTAGTGCTGAGGTCACAAATCAGTTGAAGTTAGGCACCGTTGAGATCGGACGCTCCTTGGATGGTTGACCGTGTTTGGCAGTTTGACTTCTGAGTGTTTCTAGGACGTCGGTCCTGCCCCAGAAAGAAGTACATGTGAAATATGTGGTCTCACCTAAGGCAAGTGAGTTTGTTCAAGAATTACCTCTGTCCACCCATCAGAAAGTGTATGTGTTCCCGGTGACATCAAGCCATATGACTAACAGGCACTCAGGGTTATCTGGGGTAAGGATAATTGTTTTCTGCCACTTTTGTGCAGTTCACACATCAAAATCTGATACAAGTATACCATTCTGCCATGTGTAAAGTGACGTCTACCACTTTTCTGCAATTGTCACGTAAAACTATAGTACATAGAAATATTGTAACCCCCTTGGGGTGCACGTTGGAAGACGAATAACACAAGGAGATGATGAAGGAGAGTAGGAGAGTTTGCAATGATGCATGCAAACTTTCTGTTTAATTTTGTTAAAACGGCAACAATGCCAATGCAACTTTGGCTAACAAAGTGATAAAATAAATGATGCCAATAAATATAGTCAGGTCTGATAAGACACTAGTTTGCCTATAGATTGGCTTAATGACAAGGCTCAGTCTCCAAGGAAAATAATGGTTATTATGCTACATATATTTTGACTCAAATTGTATCTTGCAGAAATGATACTCTGTATATAGTGTTACCAAGTGATTGCAAATTTGACTTAAAATATATACCTAGTGATAGTCAGGATAATAAATGCAAGTTGGTAGGGATGCCAGGTGAAGGTCAGTTCAAATGACTTCTACAATCGGAATCTTAACCTTAGAACAAGTAATGAGTGGATGAATGGATGAGGATCGAGTGAATGTGTCAGTTGTGAGTAATTGTAGTTGTCCTTGGGCCTTGACCAGTGATCGTATTTATAGACATCATCAGGAGGTCATGTGATCTTTCTCAGCCAATCAGAACACAGGTTTGATGGCTTTCCTACACAAAGCACTGCATAGGCAGTATTGTTTCTAACACAAGTAAGTGATCACTAATTGTCCTGTTGTTGTCCTGTTACTCCGAAATTGATTAGGACACAGTAGAAATAATTAGGACATCAAGACAATTTGTTATAATTAAACGGACAATATCTTTCTGTCAACGTAGCGTCAGCGGCCGCCATCTTGGTTGGTGGTCAGCTCAAATGACAGGTGAAATGTACAAAATATTCAGTTTCCTTATCATTTGGTGTTGTCCTCATGTGATAAAAAGTGTCCGAAAAAACTTCTGTGTTTTGTGGTGACATTTGATATAACAAGAATAAGGGCAACCATATAGTTACACCAAGTGACTAGGACGACATTTTGACAGACGTCAAATGCATGCTACGTCTATTGACAACTTGGTGTCAATGTAACGTAAATGTGCCCTGTTTCCAGGAATTTATGTTGTCCTACGCGTCCTTTAATAATTCGGACACTAACGAGATTGCTAAGATATTTGGTAAAAGCAAACAGAGAAAACGGACAACAGAATGTCAAACAGTGCCATGAATGATTGTCGGCGAGAAATGTCAAAACATGGAATGACTGTCATGTTTGAGGTACAAATGTAGGAAATACAGGAGATTATATGTTGTCCTCTCTGTCTTAAAACAATGCATTTCTATCACAGATTCCAGGAAAATACCAGATAATGATTTTGTGGCTTTTAAAAACGGACATTCAGTTTATAAACCGTCACTCAACCTAACGTAAAACGTTGACAGGTCACCGTAACCTGAGAAATGTCAAATTGATCAAATTCATTATTCACAGCAATCAGGGGTAATCTATATCAGTATCCATCATGGAAAACACTTAAAAACACTTCTGAACAAGGAAGTTATCAGAAAATCGCCATTAACCAGTGTAATAGGTCATTGTTTACATGGGTCACCGGTCAGACATACTTTCTATAAAAAACCAGGGAGCAGGAGTGCACACAAGAAATAGTCCCTGACAAACATTGTTGCTATCATCCACAATGCACAATGATTCCAGACATAGAATAAAATACAAGTTAGATACACTAAATACATAAGCCTGTACAATAACTGTGAAGGATGAAACACCAGTAGTAAAATCCTGCATGAATATCAATAGCGTAGAAACACGCAGTGGTAATTAGGTCATGTCTGACAAGTGCTGCTACCGGGAACGTTCAGTGCTAGATAAAACATAGATGTCAACAGTGGACATGCCCCCTTAAAGTGACACAAGTAAGTGAACTTCAGAACCAGGTAGCTGTCTATGATGTTGCCATCTTATTATTTACTTTAAGGTTAAAAAAACTGTGAATGGACATTTGCAGGTAGATCATGATATAGCGAAAATAGGTGACATGCGTGATGGACAATGTTAACATTATGTTTTGGATACTTTTACTGTATTTACTTAGATTCCATTACAAAATATTCATTACATGTGATATGAAGTTGTCCTGTGTGTAGTGCTCAGGTCACAAATCAGTTGAAGTTAGGCACCGTTGAGATCGGACGCTCCTTGGATGGTTGACCGTGTTTGGCAGTTTGACTTCTGAGTGTTTCTAGGACGTCGGTCCTGCCCGACAACGAAGTATATGTGAAACATGAGGACTCACCTTAGGAAAGTGAGTTTGTTCAAGAATTACCTCTGTCCAAACAGCAGAAAGTGTATGTGTTCCTGGTGACATCAAGCCACATGTCTGACAGGCACTCGGGTTATCTGGGGTAAGAATAATTGTGTTCTGCCACTATTGTGCAGTTGACACATCAAAATATAATACATGTATACATACCATTCTGCCATGTGTAAAGGGACGTCTACCACTATTCTGCAAGTGTCACTTAAAAATATAATACATAGAAATATGTTCATTACATGTGGTGGCGAGTGGTCCTGTGTGTAGTGCTCAGGTCACAAATCGGTTGAAGTTAAGCACCGTTGAGCTCGGACTCTCCTTGGATGGGTGACCATATTGGTCAGCTTGGCTCCTCAGAGTTTCTAGGACGTCGGTTCTGCCCCACAGCGAAGTACATGTGAATGAAGTGGTCTCACCTTAGACAAGTGAGTTTGTTCAAAAATTACCTCTGTCCACCCAGCAGAAAGTGTATGTGTACCCGGTAACATGAAGCCATATGACTAACAGGCACTCAGGGTTATCTGGGGTAAAAATAATTGTGTTCTGCCACTATTGTGCAGTTGACTCATCAAAATATAATACATGTATACAATTCTTCCATTTGTAAAGTGACGTCTACCACTATTCTGCAATTGTCACGTAAAACTATAGTACATAGAAATGTGTTTATTACATGTGATGGGAAGTTGTCCTGTGTGTAGTGCTCAGGTCACAAATCTGTTCAAGTTAAGCACCGTTGAGCTCGGACAGTAATTGGATGGTTGACCGTGTTTGGCAGTTTGACTTCTGAGTGTTTCTAGGACGTCGGTCCTGCCCCAGAAAGAAGTACATGTGAAATGTGTGGTCTCACCTAAGGCAAGTGAGCTTGTTCAAGAATTACCTCTGTCCACCCATCAGAAAGTGTATGTGTTCCCGGTGACATCAAGTCATATGTCTAACAGGCACTCAGGGTTATCTGGGGTAAGGATAATTGTGTTCTGCCACTTTTGTGCAGTTCACACATCAAAATCTGATACAAGTATACCATTCTGCCATGTGTAAAGTGACGTCTACCACTTTTCTGCAATTGTCACGTAAAACTATAGTACATAGAAATATTGTAACCCCCTTGGGGTGCACGTTGGAAGACAAATAAGACAAGGAGATGATGAAGCAGAGTAGGAGAGTTTGCAATGATGCATGCAAACTTTCTGTTTAATTTTGTTAAAACGGCAACAATGCCAATGCAACTTTGGCTAACAAAGTGATAAAATAAATGATGCCAATAAATATAGTCAGGTCTGATAAGACACTAGTTTGCCTATAGATTGGCTTAATGACAAGGCTCAGTCTCCAAGGAAAATAATGGTTATTATGCTACATATATTTTGACTCAAATTGTATCTTGCAGAAATGATACTCTGTATATAGTGTTTCCAAGTGATTGCAAATTTGACTTAAAATATGTACCTAGTGATAGTCAGGATAATAAATGCAAGTTGGTAGGGATGCCAGGTGAAGGTCAGTTCAAATGACTTCTACAATCGGAATTTTAACCTTAGAACAAGTAATGAGTGGATGAATGGATGAGGATCGAGTGAATGTGTCAGTTGTGAGTAATTGTAGTTGTCCTTGGGCCTTGACCAGTGATCGTATTTATAGACATCATCAGGAGGTCATGTGACCTTTCTCAGCCAATCAGAACACAGGTTTGATGGCTTTCCTACACAAAGCACTGCATAGGCAGTATTGTTTCTAACACAAGTAAGTGATCACTAATTGTCCTGTTGTTGTCCTGTTACTCCGAAATTGATTAGGACACAGTAGAAATAATTAGGACATCAAGACAATTTGTTATAATTAAACGGACAATATCTTTCTGTCAACGTAGCGTCAGCGGCCGCCATCTTGGTTGGTGGTCAGCTCAAATGACAGGTGAAATGTACAAAATATTCAGTTTCCTTATCATTTGGTGTTGTCCTCATGTGATAAAAAGTGTCCGAAAAGATTAAACACAATAGACATCTGTGTTTTGTGGTGACATTTGATATAACAAGAATAAGGGCAACCATATAGTTACACCAAGTGACTAGGACGACATTTTGACAGACGTCAAATGCATGCTACGTCTATTGACAACTTGGTGTCAATGTAACATAAATGTGCCCTGTGTCCAGGAATTTATGTTGTCCTACGCGTCCTTTAATAATTCGGACACTAACGAGATTGCTAAGATATTTGGTAAAAGCAAACAGAGAAAACGGACAACAGAATGTCAAACAGTGCCATGAATGATTGTCGGCGAGAAATGTCAAAACATGGAATGACTGTCATGTTTGAGGTACAAATGTAGGAAATACAGGAGATTATATGTTGTCCTCTCTGTCTTAAAACAATGCATTTCTATCACAGATTCCAGGAAAATACCAGATAATGATTTTGTGGCTTTTGATATAAAAACGGACATTCAGTTTATAAACCGTCACTCAACCTAACGTAAAACGTTGACAGGTCACCGTAACCTGAGAAATGTCAAATTGATCAAATTCATTATTCACAGCAATCAGGGGTAATCTATATCAGTATCCATCATGGAAAACACTTAAAAAACACTTCTGAACAAGGAAGTTGTATGTGTGTATGTTTTCCTGGTGACATCAAGCCACACGTCTCACAGGCACTCGGGTTATCTGGGGTAAGAATAATTGTGTTCTGCCACTATTGTGCAGTTGACACATCAAAATATAATACATGTATACATACCATTCTGCCATGTGTAAATGGACGTCTACCACTATTCTGCAAGTGTCACTTAAAAATATAATACATAGAAATATGTTCATTACATGTGGTGGCGAGTGGTCCTGTGTGTAGTGCTCAGGTCACAAATCAGTTGAAGTTAAGCACCGTTGAGCTCGGACTCTCCTTGGATGGGTGACCATATTGGTCAGCTTGGCTCCTCAGAGTTTCTAGGACGTCGGTTCTGCCCCACAGCGAAGTACATGTGAATGAAGTTGTCTCACCTTAGACAAGTGAGTTTGTTCAAAAATTACCTCTGTCCACCCAGCAGAAAGTGTATGTGTACCCGGTAACATGAAGCCATATGACTAACAGGCACTCAGGGTTATCTGGGGTAAGAATAATTGTGTTCTGCCACTATTGTGCAGTTGACTCATCAAAATATAATACATGTATACAATTCTTCCATTTGTAAAGTGACGTCTACCACTATTCTGCAATTGTCACGTAAAACTATAGTACATAGAAATGTGTTTATTACATGTGATGGGAAGTTGTCCTGTGTGTAGTGCTCAGGTCACAAATCTGTTCAAGTTAAGCACCGTTGAGCTCGGACAGTAATTGGATGGTTGACCGTGTTTGGCAGTTTGACTTCTGAGTGTTTCTAGGACGTCGGTCCTGCCCCAGAAAGAAGTACATGTGAAATATGTGGTCTCACCTAAGGCAAGTGAGTTTGTTCAAGAATTACCTCTGTCCAAAAAGCAGAAAGTGTATGTGTTCCCGGTGACATCAAGTCATATGACTAACAGGCACTCAGGGTTATCTGGGGTAAGGATAATTGTGTTCTGCCACTTTTGTGCAGTTCACACATCAAAATCTGATACAAGTATACCATTCTGCCATGTGTAAAGTGACGTCTACCACTTTTCTGCAATTGTCACGTAAAACTATAGTACATAGAAATATTGTAACCCCCTTGGGGTGCACGTTGGAAGACAAATAAGACAAGGAGATGATGAAGCAGAGTAGGAGAGTTTGCAATGATGCATGCAAACTTTCTGTTTAATTTTGTTAAAACGGCAACAATGCCAATGCAACTTTGGCTAACAAAGTGATAAAATAAATGATGCCAATAAATATAGTCAGGTCTGATAAGACACTAGTTTGCCTATAGATTGGCTTAATGACAAGGCTCAGTCTCCAAGGAAAATAATGGTTATTATGCTACATATATTTTGACTCAAATTGTATCTTGCAGAAATGATACTCTGTATATAGTGTTACCAAGTGATTGCAAATTTGACTTAAAATATGTACCTAGTGATAGTCAGGATAATAAATGCAAGTTGGTAGGGATGCCAGGTGAAGGTCAGTTCAAATGACTTCTACAATCGGAATTTTAACCTTAGAACAAGTAATGAGTGGATGAATGGATGAGGATCGAGTGAATGTGTCAGTTGTGAGTAATTGTAGTTGTCCTTGGGCCTTGACCAGTGATCGTATTTATAGACATCATCAGGAGGTCATGTGACCTTTCTCAGCCAATCAGAACACAGGTTTGATGGCTTTCCTACACAAAGCACTGCATAGGCAGTATTGTTTCTAACACAAGTAAGTGATCACTAATTGTCCTGTTGTTGTCCTGTTACTCCGAAATTGATTAGGACACAGTAGAAATAATTAGGACATCAAGACAATTTGTTATAATTAAACGGACAATATCTTTCTGTCAACGTAGCGTCAGCGGCCGCCATCTTGGTTGGTGGTCAGCTCAAATGACAGGTGAAATGTACAAAATATTCAGTTTCCTTATCATTTGGTGTTGTCCTCATGTGATAAAAAGTGTCCGAAAAGATTAAACACAATGGACATCTGTGTTTTGTGGTGACATTTGATATAACAAAAATAAGGGCAACCATATAGTTACACCAAGTGACTAGGACGACATTTTGACAGACGTCAAATGCATGCTACGTCTATTGACAACTTGGTGTCAATGTAACGTAAATGTGCCCTGTTTCCAGGAATTTATGTTGTCCTACGTGTCCTTTAATAATTCGGACACTAACGAGATTGCTAAGATATTTGGTAAAAGCAAACAGAGAAAACGGACAACAGAATGTCAAACAGTGCCATGAATGATTGTCGGCGAGAAATGTCAAAACATGGAATGACTGTCATGTTTGAGGTACAAATGTAGGAAATACAGGAGATTATATGTTGTCCTCTCTGTCTTAAAACAATGCATTTCTATCACAGATTCCAGGAAAATACCAGATAATGATTATGTGGCTTTTAATATAAAAACGGACATTCAGTTTATAAACCGTCACTCAACCTAACGTAAAACGTTGACAGGTCACCGTAACCTGAGAAATGTCAAATTGATCAAATTCATTATTCACAGCAATCAGGGGTAATCTATATCAGTATCCATCATGGAAAACACGTAAAAACACTTCTGAACAAGGAAGTTATCAGAAAATCGCCATTAACCAGTGTAATAGGTCATTGTTTACATGGGTCACCGGTCAGACATACTTTCTATAAATAACCAGGGAGCAGGAGTGCACACAAGAAATAGTCCCTGACAAACATTGTTGCAATCATCCACAATGCACAATGATTCCAGACATAGAATAAAATACAAGTTAGATACACTAAATACATAAGCCTGTACAATAACTGTGAAGGATGAAACACCAGTAGTAAAATCCTGCATGAATATCAATAGCGTAGTAACACGCAGTGGTAATTAGGTCATGTCTGACAAGTGCTGCTACCGGGAACGTTCAGTGCTAGATAAAACATAGATGTCAACAGTGGACATGCCCCCTTAAAGTGACACAAGTAAGTGAACTTCAGAACCAGGTAACTGTCTATGATGTTGCCATCTTATTATTTACTTTAAGGTTAAAAAAACTGTGAATGGACATTTGCAGGTAGATCATGATATAGCGAAAATAGGTGACATGCGTGATGGACAATGTTAACATTATGTTTTGGATACTTTTACTGTATTTACTTAGATTCCATTACAATATGTTCATTACATGTGATATGAAGTTGTCCTGTGTGTAGTGCTCAGGTCACAAATCAGTTGAAGTTAGGCACCGTTGAGATCGGACGCTCCTTGGATGGTTGACCGTGTTTGGCAGTTTGACTTCTGAGTGTTTCTAGGACGTCGGTCCTGCCCGACAACGAAGTATATGTGAAACATGAGGACTCACCTTAGGAAAGTGAGTTTGTTCAAGAATTACCTCTGTCCAAACAGCAGAAAGTGTATGTGTTCCTGGTGACATCAAGCCACATGTCTGACAGGCACTCGGGTTATCTGGGGTAAGAATAATTGTGTTCTGCCACTATTGTGCAGTTGACACATCAAAATATAATACATGTATACATACCATTCTGCCATGTGTAAAGGGACGTCTACCACTATTCTGCAAGTGTCACTTAAAAATATAATACATAGAAATATGTTCATTACATGTGGTGGCGAGTGGTCCTGTGTGTAGTGCTCAGGTCACAAATCAGTTGAAGTTAAGCACCGTTGAGCTCGGACACTCCTTGGATGGGTGACCATATTGGTCAGCTTGGCTCCTCAGAGTTTCTAGGACGTCGGTTCTGCCCCACAGCGAAGTACATGTGAATGAAGTGGTCTCACCTTAGACAAGTGAGTTTGTTCAAAAATTACCTCTGTCCACCCAGCAGAAAGTGTATGTGTACCCGGTAACATGAAGCCATATGACTAACAGGCACTCAGGGTTATCTGGGGTAAGAATAATTGTGTTCTGCCACTATTGTGCAGTTGACTCATCAAAATATAATACATGTATACAATTCTTCCATTTGTAAAGTGACGTCTACCACTATTCTGCAATTGTCACGTAAAACTATAGTACATAGAAATGTGTTTATTACATGTGATGGGAAGTTGTCCTGTGTGTAGTGCTCAGGTCACAAATCTGTTCAAGTTAAGCACCGTTGAGCTCGGACAGTAATTGGATGGTTGACCGTGTTTGGCAGTTTGACTTCTGAGTGTTTCTAGGACGTCGGTCCTGCCCCAGAAAGAAGTACATGTGAAATATGTGGTCTCACCTAAGGAAAGTGAGTTTGTTCAAGAATTACCTCTGTCCACCCATCAGAAAGTGTATGTGTTCCCGGTGACATCAAGTCATATGACTAACAGGCACTCAGGGTTATCTGGGGTAAGGATAATTGTGTTCTGCCACTTTTGTGCAGTTCACACATCAAAATCTGATACAAGTATACCATTCTCCCATGTGTAAAGTGACGTCTACCACTTTTCTGCAATTGTCACGTAAAACTATAGTACATAGAAATATTGTAACCCCCTTGGGGTGCACGTTGGAAGACAAATAAGACAAGGAGATGATGAAGCAGAGTAGGAGAGTTTGCAATGATGCATGCAAACTTTCTGTTTAATTTTGTTAAAACGGCAACAATGCCAATGCAACTTTGGCTAACAAAGTGATAAAATAAATGATGCCAATAAATATAGTCAGGTCTGATAAGACACTAGTTTGCCTATAGATTGGCTTAATGACAAGGCTCAGTCTCCAAGGAAAATAATGGTTATTATGCTACATATATTTTGACTCAAATTGTATCTTGCAGAAATGATACTCTGTATATAGTGTTTCCAAGTGATTGCAAATTTGACTTAAAATATATACCTAGTGATAGTCAGGATAATAAATGCAAGTTGGTAGGGATGCCAGGTGAAGGTCAGTTCAAATGACTTCTACAATCGGAATCTTAACCTTAGAACAAGTAATGAGTGGATGAATGGATGAGGATCGAGTGAATGTGTCAGTAGTAGTATAGGGAATGACAGTTCTAAAACACTTTCAAGAAAAGTCTCTACAAAGCCTTATTTACTAAATAAGGCTTTGGTTGGGGCCTTAGATCTTGCTACTATTACCCCTACTACAAAAAGGTTGGCGTGCCTATTACTGTGTGTTGGTAGGAGGTAACACTGTGCCGTACGGTACGATCAATAATTCTTCTCTTACAAACCCCCTACCCGGCCCATCCCTCAAGTAGTACAAGTTAGGTTCGTCGGCTTTCATATCCACTTTATCTATGTTGTAAGTTTTGACTGACCATATAGGATCGGTGGCCCGCTTACGGCTATCGCCCTCGTGTTCCCCCGGCTGGTATAGATACCTCACTTTGGCGGCCTATGTCACGTTTATATCGATGAAACAGTTTAACGTGAACCGCCTACGATCTCTTTGGTGTTCATAATAAAGGCTTGCTGGGCTTTTTGTATCCCCTGTTCTATGTACTTTTTTTTCTCGTCCTCGCTGATAGCAGACTTACGAGACTTGGATCGAATATCTTGTTTCATTCCGTTATATTTTTTGAGTTCAGAGAGGATTGAACGAAACTCCTCTTCTGAGATCTTACTATCAGAGAGTGCCGTGGAAATACGCTCACTCACTGTGTTCAGCTTTGCTTCGGCCAGAACCCTGATCTCGTCGTGTTTCAATGCCTTACGATGCAGTCTGCGTGATACTAACTTAAGCGCCAACCCTGCCAACCCTGCCACCCCAGCCGTTATTTCAATACCTAGCACTATAGGTGCAGCCACGATGGTAGCCAACAACCCAACGCCTGCCGCCCCTAGTCCCATGCTGGTTGCCATAAGGGTAGTGTCAACCCCGTCCACGATATTGAAAGCTCTATTGTACTTTTTACATAGTGCTTTCCGCGTGTCACGGTCTTGTTCTAGTTGACGTTTCACATCACATAACTGCCTCAAGCGGAACCCATCTACGGTTTCCAGCGTCTTCGCTACTTCCTCTACGACTGGGTACAGACCCATCCTATAATGTATATTTTGAAAGATATTTTAATTGGGTTTCAGTTAAAAATCTATCAATGAATTTGAAGTCTACAAGTTCTAGACTACTAGTCAGGGCAATAGGTGAGAATTTCCTGTTGTAATAGAAACCCCACGGAGGTTTATTAAGTGGTTTATAGGACCCGTGGTATCCTCTTGTATAACAATACGACAATATTGGTCTATGTAATACCAGCGTATTGACACCCCGGGTAAAATTTGGTGTACTATTGGGGGAGCTCCATCGAATAAAGCCGTAAAGAAGACTTCTATGATGAGGGTGAAAGGGGAGGATATTCTATCAAGATTACTGCTAAATGTTAATTTATTGTGTGGATAAGCACTTAACCCCTTTTTTTCGTAACCAGTAGATGGTATGTGTATTAATGTCCTCTCCGGAATGAAATCCCCAGGCCAGATACCGTTGTTCTTAATCTTAGAGACCAACCCATTATTTAATGTGATATAAGGTGAGGTGAATGTTAAGTTGATCAGCCATTTGGGCTCTTTTAAATCTAGTAATGGCACCCGTCTGTACACGTTGTCTTTGAAGTGCAGGATGTATAATTCACCTTCCTCACCAGGCTGATCGAATCCCTCCGTATCTCCCAGGTCGTTAAGCGTAGTGTTGGGACGATGACTGGTCATTATTATACTATTACGATATAATTTCCAACTGGTTTTCTGATAATAATTCAGGGGTGAACTTCATACCCATGAAGTGTATGTTGTCAGGCAGGAAGATATTGGTTAGTGATATCTTGTTTTCCACGATCACGTTGACCCCCTGCAGACTGGTGTTGGAGTCGACACCCATCCGCACATAAACGTTGCAAACTTGATACTGGTGTCGTTTCACCCACCCGAGTTTGATCCCCTTCACGATCTCGATATTATTCCCCGATGGTTCCCCTAGGTAGACTTTAATGACCAGTGTTGAGTTTGCCGGTAGATCCTCTAGTATAGTGACCACACCTTCGAATTCAGACACCAACTGTAATTTCACGTTTTGTATGGCTGGTTTACTCGATAGCATGTGGGCTGCTATAGTGTTGACTGGGCTGACGACTACGCTACGTCTCTGAGTTGGGACATAAGCCACGAGCAGGGTTCCATTGTTCACGACTTTGTTTAGGTGGTTGTCTTTGTTATCCGTAAACACGTAAGGGGAGACGAGTCTAATATTGAGAAACCAGTCGTCGTTATCGGGTAACAACACCCACTTGTTATCTTCGGTGAAGACGAGCATATATGGTTTGTTTTGGACGACGGTAGTGCTCTCAACATCGTCTAAGTCGAACAGTTTACCACCGAACGATGGGTATATTATCCAATTATTATTACCGGTGTTGACAAGGGCGTACTTAGTGTTGACTGTTGCTCTTGTGGTATCTATCATATCACTTAGGGTTCCACCGGAGGGGATTTCAACGCGTTTGTAAATGTTGTTTTTCAGTTGCAAGGCGTACGATTTACCATCTACTCCGGGAGCGTCGAAACCGCGCGTGTCTCCGAGGTCGGAGATCCCGATATTAACGCATTTTTTCACTCCGGGCCCTTGTGCGCTGGTCATTTTACATGAAGCGTTAAGCTGAGGTATCCTATATTTACAGGATTATGATTTATATCTAACACCGATATTGTCAGCTCAGGTATGTTGCCCTGGGTTAATCTCTTATACTGCCGTGGTGAAAACGACTCGGTTCTACCGTCGTTGAATTTCTCAGTTTTCACCGGCACTGCTCTCAGTATAGTGGAAGGGTGACCTCCTTGAATGTTATACGTTGTGCTCACCTGATCGAGATGAATGTACAGCTCTCGGTACGGTACTAGGTCGGGTAACTTCGTGCCTGTGACGGTTGTTGTTGGTTTTATCTCGTCAGGAGACATACCGAGTATCCTCGCTAATGGTCGGCCGAGCCTCAAGGAGGTTCTTCCGTTGTTGATTAACACCACTGTGCCGTTTGAGTTGTTCATCTTGAGTTCGGCTCCCAGGGGTTTGAAGACCTCGTCGTTGAGAGAGCACACGCTGTAGTAGCCGTCAGTTATCTGGCTGCGAGCCCCACTGACGAACAGCTTATTGTTGCTGATATTAATGTTAGTCCATTGCGGTAGGTAGGTGATATCGCAGAGTGTGACTTCGAGTTGACCTGACGTGTTATCGATCGCGTGCGTCAGCTGAACGGCCTCACCGCTCGTTATTCCTGGAAGTGTTATGTACATATTACATATATACTTATTATATAATAGTTTTAAAATGTATTCCCCTGGTGTGTTTTACCCTAAACTGGATGTAGATTTCTCCCCCATGAAGATCGTGGTTGCTCCTGAGTTGTATTTCAATGCCCAGCTTTTAGATGTGTTCGATAAGTATAAGCTTTCGGTGACTAACATTGAGGCAGTCCACGCTTGGTTCAACAACCCTATGCAGTTCTGGCAGAATCAATTCAACTTTGCCGTGTGGTGCGCTACAACGGGGTGTGGTGTGACATTGGCCGACACTCGGCGTGGACCGCTGAGTCAGTCTGTGTTCAAGTTCCACGTGTACTACCAGGTCAGACGTATCCTTAAAGAGATCAGCGCCCCCCTCCCACAGGACAAAGCGTGGGGCGCAACAAACAACCCGTACGATAGACGGGCCTACGAACGTATTTGCAATGAATTCGAAATAAACCCGAAGACGGATTGGCGTTTGCAGGGGCCGAACCACGGGTTGGGTATTCCTTATGATGGCGCGCGATCAGTGAAAGAAGTCAGTGATGATTTACTGAAACGAGATATACTACGCCAGGACTTTGCTTTGTCGAGTAATGAATGGAGGGATGATCGTATGAACTTTAAAGGTGGTGTTGCTTTCACAGTCCAGAAAGTGGAGCAGTCAACCGCAGACGGGTGGAAAATGTTCATGCTGGACACGTCGAAAGGATTCACTCGTGCCGGGGTAGTCAGGTTGAACGACTCGATTCGAACGTACGTTTGGGCGCTGTTGGGTGCGCAGTCGATGACGCGTTCCAACATCCTCGGTAAGGGAACTGCTTACGACGCTCAGACACAATTCGTTTCCAACGTTGATGATGCTATCAATTCTCCAGTTGATCTCCCGAGGGCCATCGACCGTTACCAAAACGTGTTAGAATACGCCAGATCGAAAGTCAATTACGTGTTCGGCGTGGGGTTGTACATGGCTCCGAGTGATATGCAACTGAGAATAAAAAAAGTGGTGGGTTATAACAACAAAATAGTCATAGCCACGGCGGACCAAAAGTTGGGTATCAACCCCGATATTAACACCCCCTATATCCCACACATCCCACCACGTGAAAAGGGTATAGTGGCGCCACCTCCGGAGCCTAAAGTTCATGTACCCCATATTCATGTGGGGGTACCCCCCTATCAGCAGCATATTGATAATAAAACAGCCCTAGTGGTTGGTGGGGTAACTTTGGGACTTATTTGGTTAAAGATTTCTTAGCCGCTACGTACACCAGACCCGTCACGGCGACGATGGCTGCCCACAGGTTTTGACTGAGCCACATGGCAGTTTTAGACAGAGCGCCCAACAACCACGAGACGATGCTACCCAGGAAGGGCTTCGGCGGCTTTACCAGCCAGTTTAGCTAGGCCTTCCCCGAGTTTTTTTATCCAGTCTTTAACACCACCGCCTGTGGGAGTTCCCCCGCCGGCAGGTGTGGGGGTTCCCCCTGTCAGTGACACCACCAGGGTTGATATGATGAAACCCAATGCAGTCAGAATGCTGGCGATGGTGATCCCTTGCTCCCGGAACAATATCCGAATCCTGTTGGCTAAAGTTGTATCCTCGTTCAGTATTCTATCGATTGTTTCCCGAATACGACTGATCTGGGATCGAAGCTGTTCACGATTTGAGGAAGCGGCTTCCAATCGTGTACGTCTCTTGTCTTCTAAATCGCGTAGTCGTTCATTGATACGGCGCTTCATATCATCGTTTTCAGTTTCGTTGAGTTTAGTTTTTTCCTTAGCGATGTGCTCGTCGATTTCGTTCAGTTTCCCCATGTTGTTCACGAGTTCTCCACGCACGCGTTTCACGGCTTCGTCTAAGCCGTGCAGTTCCCTTACCGGAAAGTCAAACCCCGGTAACGGTTTGTCCCAGTAGGTGCTCAACAGTTTTTCTATGCTGTCCGAGGCTTCTGTAGCACGCTGTGGTGTAATTTCATCTCTAGTGGTGAGGTGGGATCTGGTAGCTTGCAGATCTTCTTTAACGGCCTTAGGTATTGCACCACCGTAATCATTCATGTTTAGATTTTTACGGATAAATTCGACACCATGGCGGCTGGCTAGAGTTGATAAGGCCAGTGGTTTTTTATTGCTCTTGTTAAAGAGGTCAACCCCTGGGTCAGACTTAAGGCGTAGAACACCCTTTGTATCAATAAAAAAATTCTTATGGTATCGACCCTGTGGTTCAACGTAGTTTTTATCTCTTCTTAAACTTTCGTAATAATCATTTACCGTTGTTTCCAAGAGTTCTTGGTTCAATGGTGAACTAGTAAATGAGGTCTCCTGCTCATCATCGAATGCCTGGGCACTAGCGCCCGGTATCTCCGTCATATCTATGTCTTCATCCATTAGTATTAAAAATATATTTCTTTTATATAACAATGTACGGCAGAAAATTAGATCCTTTCAGAAGATTGAGAGAGCCATTAGGCGCCAGAGCCGTGCGACAGTCGGTGACCATCACCAACAATTCCAGCAAGATAGACCAGAATCAAACTCTGCTGGTTAGATTTCCAAACCTTGGTGAGAATGACCTCATTGTACCAGGCACTGTTCGACTGGCGTTCAATATCACGTTGACCTCCGACAACGACAAACGCGAGCTAGTGCGGAACGTGGGTCGAGCCATCATCAAGAAAACGACCGTCAAGATCAGCGGTAACGAGGTGCTGAGCATCGACGACAGCGACGTGTTTCACTGCTACAAGGATCTCTGGAAAAGCGAGAGAGAACGAGTCAATGATGTGTACCAGGGCATCAGCAAATCAACCCGGGCGCGCATAGGGTATGTCTTCACGCAAGACCAGCAAGACAAGCTATCGGACGGTGAAAAGGCCATCGCTCTAGCATACGGGAATCGATTCTGCGTGCCGCTCGACTTCGAGTTGCTCACGGGACACGCGCCGTTTTACCAGGCCGCGCTGGGTGATAGGCTCGAATACGAGCTCACGTTTAACGACTATAGCAAAGTAGTGCGTACGCCGAACGGTGATGAGGCCAGTTATGCCATAGACAACATCTCTCTGGAGTTCGACATGGTCACAAGCCCGGAGCTGGCCAGGCAGGTTCGAAGCCAGTACTCTGGGAAGATGGCTATCCTGTACGATCGCGTACTGAGGCATAGATCAGTCGTGCGAGATAAGAGCGACACTGTGTGGAATATCAACCTGAACGTGCCGGCGCGATCGATGAAAGGTATCCTGGTCGTCCCCGTGGAGGATTACGATCCATTCCGGAGGGACAGCGAGAAGTTTTTCAACCCCGAGATTGAAAAGGTGGAAGTTACCATCGAGGGCGTGCCCAACCAGCTGTTCAGTCATGGTATGAGGCCACACCAGCAGTGGGATGAGATAAAAAAGCTACCAGTGGGGGATTACATAACAAAGGACCTGGACCTCGGCTCCGTGCAGATCGGTGAATACCTGACCACCAAGTACGCCCTATGGTTGGACATGCGATCCACGGATGATGATAAACTGCACGGTAGCGGGCGCCGTATAGATAACGGCAGCGAAGGCATAACCATCCAGATTACTAAGAAGGCTCAAACCGCTGGTAAGTTGAAATTATATCTGTACGTTATTATGGACGCGCAACTTAATATAGACAATGGGAGATTCGTGCAAGCCATCTACTAGTTGGGGAGACCCCCAGGGGTACCCACAACTACCCACTGACCCACACTGCGCCATAGTGTGCGGGCAGACTGGCTGTGGGAAGACCGTTTTCGTGTTGGATATGTTGGAGGGTTACTACAAGGATGTGTTCGATAACATCGTTATCATGTGCCCTACTCTGAGCATGAATAAAACGTACGCGCGACCTTGGGTGATGACGGACCCGGACGTACACAAAATCGACCCTGGAACACGCCTGCAGGACTGGTTGAAAGCTCTTCACGAGAAATTTAAAGGGGAACCGACGCTGTTTATACTGGACGACTGCAGCGCTAATCGCGAGATAACAAAAAAGAGAGACATGCTATCGTACCTGGCCTTCTCCGGCCGGCATGCAAATCACAGCGTCTGGGTGCTAACGCAGAAGTTCAACTCGGTGTTGAAAGACCTCAGGGAGCAGACGCGATGGGTGGCCTTATTTCACTGCAAGGACAGGGATTCGTTTGAGGAGTGTTTGAGAGAGAACGATGTGATGAGTAAATTAGAACGGGAACGGGTGAAGAAACAGCTCGCTGAAACTAAACACGCTAAGCTCGTGCTAAAGACCGACCAACCAGTAGCATATATAGTATGCTAAAGCTAAGCAAAGCTAAGCAAAGCTAAGCAAAGCTAAGCAAAGAGCTATGATATTTGAAGTATTTGTCGTGTGCAACTTAACCTTCATTTCTCTGTGTTTTGTCTGCATCGGGTATTATATAGTTAAAACTAAATCTTACTTGTTATATTATAAGATGGAGTGTGAGGAATTGCTCGAACAATTGTCGTTGGAGGGTTCCCCCAGTGGGGGTGTGGGGGATTCCCCCAAGCGAGAGAAACTGGTGGCGTTGGCTGTTGGCGGCAAAGCCAAACATTACTTTGGAGACTACACTCCGGATAAAATTCACAAAATGTCAGCCGAAGAAATCGATAAGCTGTACGTTAGATACGAGTCCCGGCTCGGAGCAGAAATGACAAAGACAATAGGATCGGCTATGACCCAGATATACACCGGTATTGTATCACACTTCCTTCCCATTCCACCAGAGCGCCGACTTTACCTGTGGGAGGACCTCGAGAAAGACCCTTTTATCGAACACGCCGTGAGCTCTATCAGCTGCGGGCTGTACCACAAATATGGTATGTTGTTGGCTCCAGTGACGGCGGCGATTATCACGGCAAAACATTGTCAATTTGAGAGAAAGAAAAATAATAATAGTATAGATGGATGCTGCACAGGAAACCCCAGTGGACACAGTGATGGAGGAGACCCCACCCCCAACAGTGAGTCCCGAGGTGACGGTGGAAACCCCTTCAGTGGGGGTACCCCCAACAGTAACCAGGCAGAAGAATCCTAAGAGAGTAGCTGCCGGTAAAAAACGGTGGTGTAACCAACATAAAGTGACCAACCCCCGACTGTTGTTGGCTGTAGGTGTAACTGTTGCCGGGGTTATAACATGGTTATACGTGGGGGTACCCTCCCACAGTGAGGGAACTGAGGGAAACCCTGGGGGTGTGGGGGTACCCCTCACGCCGCCGGCAGGCCCCACTGTCGACCCGCATATCATGTTATAATTTTAATATTTTATATCATATACATAATGTCTGAGGGGAAAACGTTCGTCAACGACGCATACCACGCCACAGTGGTCGCCAGTCTAGCCGTAGGGTACGCTCGGTTGACTAAAATGGTGCTTAAACAACCAACTATCAAGCTAGATTTCAACCTGCAGGATATGGGTATGCTTATAATGAACCTTGGTATGGCGATGGCCACAAAAGACATCCTAGTAAAACAAGGGATTATACCTGATAATATAATGAAATAAATATAGGGATGGCCACGATAGCTATGATGGTCGGTGGGGCGTTAGTGAATGCCCTGGCATTTTCCGGGAGTAATTTCCTCTTCTCGAAACTACGAGATGATCACGCGGCTGAAATACAGGAAGAAAGGAAGCGACACGATCTCGCTACTGAGAAATTACAAAGAGCACAGGCCGAGTACGCTAAAAAACGCCTCCAGAGGATCGATTTTATTAACGAACAACTCAAGCGTGAAAACCATGCCATTAAAACATTCTACGATGTCGATGAAGCAATGAAAGAATACTACCTACTAACTGGTAAACAATTGGAACCGCTCAATAAACCCACACTCGCTCAGTACTACACACCATCCAAGGGACAAATGAATCGTGAACTGGGCTTCATAGTGTTGGGTATAGCAGCTACTGCGCTGGTTGCGAAGCAATTAAATTAAAATACCTATATAAGTAAACATGAGACCCGCTCCATACCGATGCGAATATATACTTATGGGGAAGACCGAGGCCTGTGGTAGGAAATGCAGGAATCAGGGGTTCTGTTGTTTCCATATGGGAAGTCCTAACTACACGTGTTCTGTGTGTGGTATCGGGGTTAAAGGACACTACTGTCTATGTAAAGCTCACGGAGCGAACGTAGTCAGACATCAACTCATCTACGAGAATAAAAAAGGCTACATAAAAGAACGTAGGCGACTGTTCAAGATAGCCACTTAAGGGTTACCTCCCCTTACTGTGAACCAATTAGACATTGGTTCTCTTAGGTGTAAACACGATGTCTACTGTAAGCGAGCTCAAGCGGGTCGCAAAACAGAGAGGTGTGATCGGGTATTCTAGAATGCGGAAGTCAGCATTGTTGAGATTACTAGGTTTAGAAGCCCCTCCTACAGTAAAACAATTAAAAGCTCAAGCAAAACAGCTTGGATACATGGGTTATTCAAACCTGGGGAGAGCCGGGTTAACCGCATTGTTATCACATGCCCCCGTAGCAAAACCTCCCACTGTAAAACAACTGAAAGTCGAGGCACACGATTTGGGTTTAGGCGGGTATTCCCGTATGAGAAAACCACAGCTTTTAGAATTATTACGACAGAATAGAGCTATTGACCTACAGTTCGTGCGCACTGAGCGCGCTGTAGGCAACTATTTGAGAGGTTGGCGCATGCACATTGATAGAAACATAGACATTACAGATATCAAGCCTCTGATAGCTGATAAGGTCAACCAGGAACTAAATAACCTAGGAAGTATCAAGTTTCAGATCACAGTGAAAATGTCGCTCGATAAGCAGGTTGGGAGTACCACTGAGTATGTTCAGCCTTACTTCCGAGGTCAACAAGAGGTCGCCACACATACAGAGACCATTGACGGATCAATCGATACCAGTTTTCAGCAGATACGAGAATACCTAGAACGCTACACACACTTGGGGTCCGGGTGGGCTGTAGATAAAATCGATAATGTCTATCTAGACATAGCTAACTACGTGCCGTTCAGAGGCGGGTCATACCTAGCCTTGCCTCCCTACTATAGGAACAAACATGCCATAGTAAACGTTAAGAATAGAGGAAACGATTGCCTGAGGTTAGCTATCAGGTCAGCCTTATTTCCAGCTAGCGCTAATCCAAACAGGCCTTCTAATTATCCCCAAGACGATGGGCTCAACTGGGATGGTATAGATGAACCCACCCCCATATCCCAGATCACTAAAGTAGAAAAACAGAATAATCTGGCTATAAATGTCTTTGGGCACGAAGGTAACACAACAATAGTACACAGGGTCAGCCCGGTGAAGGATCGCCAAGTTATCAATATATTCATGATCCAACGAGGTGAAAAGTATCACTACACGTGGATAAAACATCTCAGCCGGTTGTTGCACGACCAGTCGAAACACGATGGGGAAAAACACTTTTGTGTACGATGCCTACACGGTTTCAGTCGAGCTGATTTATTAGAATCCCACCGGGAGGATTGCCAAGGTGTGGGGCAGACGACCATACGAGTCGACATGCCTAAGGAAGGTGACAATATCCTAAAATTCAGTAACCACAAGAATCAAATGTCTGTGCCTTATATTATATACGCCGACTTCGAAGCCTTAGTTGTGGGTGGGGATTCCACCAGTGATACCGCCGTCACCCACAAAACACAAGAGCATAAAGCCTGTTCGTTTGGATACATTGTCGTCCGTTGTGACGGGGAAACGAAAGCTCCGGTAGTATATAGGGGGCCTGACGCGGCTGAAAGGTTTCTAAAGTGTTTGCAGGAGGAAGAAAAAATTATTAGGAATGCATTGTATAAAATCGCTCCCATGCGTCTGACCCGAGTCGACAGGCTAGCCCACGCTAGTAGCACTAACTGTCACGTGTGTGAATCACCACTTAACGGTGATTCGGTGAGAGATCACTGTCACATAACTGGTAAGTATAGAGGCGCCGCTCACAACGCGTGCAACCTCAAGCTTAAAATCAACCCTAAGACAATAAACATCCCCGTTGTCTTTCACAACTTGAGAGGGTACGACTCACACTTGATCATGCAGGCCATCGCGAAAATCGATGGTAATATAACGTGCATCCCCAACAACATGGAGAGATACATCTCCTTCAGCTTAAACGGACTTAGGTTCATTGACTCGTTTCAGTTCCTCCTGTCGTCACTCGACAGTCTGGTCAAGGCCAACAATACCTTCCCTATCACCGATCGATACACAGACGCCGAGACTAGACCCCTGCTTATGAGGAAGGGTGTGTACCCCTATGAGTACATGGATAGTTGGGCCAAGTTCACCGAGACCAGACTACCCCCTATTGACTGCTTTTATAGCAAGCTGAATGAGGCGTCCGTCTCACGAGATGATTACTCGCACGCGACTAACATATGGAATAAACTGGGTTGTAAGAACCTGGGTGATTATCACGACCTGTACTTGAGGACAGATGTACTTCTGTTAGCTGACGTGTTTGAAACGTTTAGGCGGACGTGTTTCAAGCAGTATAAACTCGACCCCGCATGGTATTACACCAGCCCAGGTCTGTCGTGTTACGCCTTGCTTAAAAAGACCGGAGTTAATTTGGAATTGCTCACAGATTACGACATGCACCTATTCATTGAGAAAGGCTTGCGAGGTGGGATTTCTATGGCATCCAAACGATAAGCGAAAGCAAATAATCAATACGTGAAAGGTTACGATCCTAACAAGCCAACCAATCACATTCTCTACCTCGACGCAAACAACCTGTACGGCTGGGCCATGAGCCAGTATCTACCTACAGGGGGATTCGAATGGGTACCCCACGTTGATGTTATGGGGGTTGCACCAGATTCGAACAAAGGTTATATCCTCGAGGTTGACTTAGAGTATCCCAAGGAATTACACACATCACACAACAGCTACCCCCTGGCCCCCGAACGTATGAGGGTTAACCCAGACTGGATGTCTGAGTACCAACATAACTTGTCAGGTGGGCGTGTGACAGACGTTGAAAAACTCGTGCCTAACTTAATGAATAAGACCAAGTACATCGTTCACTATCGCAACCTACAGCTGTACCTGTCGTTGGGTATGAGGCTGACCAAAATACACAGGGTGCTCATGTTCGACCAGAGCCCATGGATGGAGCCCTACATCAGAATGAACACAGACCTACGAAAAAAAGCCACCAGTGATTTTGAGAAAAATCTCTACAAGCTCATGAACAACTCGGTGTTTGGTAAGACTATGGAGAACCTGAGGAAATGCGTGACCGTGAAGCTGGTTCGGTCGAGTGAGGAAGACAAGCTCAGGAGATTGATAGCCAGTCCGGCATTCAACCGTAGTAAGATATTCACAGACAACCTGGTTGCCTTACACATGAAGAAAAGCCACATAAAATTCAACCGGCCTGTTTACGTGGGGATGAGCATCCTCGATTTATCCAAACACCTGATGTACAACTTTTACTACAACGAGCTCAAGAAACAGTACGGCGACAGGTGTGAAGTGCTGTACACTGACACGGATTCCCTGCTGTTAGAAATTCGAACCGAGGACGTGTACGAGGACATGAAAAAACACCTCGATTTATACGACACCAGCGACTACCCTAAGACCCATGCCATACACAGTACGGTAAATAAAAAGGTCCTAGGTAAGATGAAGGACGAGTGTGCTGGCACGCCCATAGCCGAGTACATAGGTTTGAGACCTAAGATGTACTCCATACTGAAAGCCGACAATAGTGAGATCCGGAAGGCTAAGGGGGTTAAGAAGTATGTGGTGAAACAACACATCAAACACGCCAGATTCAAGGAAGCCCTGTTCAAGACCCGTACCTTTAGGCATAAAATGAACACACTTAGAAGTGATGGACATAAGATATACGGACTGACTATAAACAAGATGTCCCTGTCGCCTATGGACACGAAACGTTGGATAGCTATTGATGGGATAAACACATACGCGTATGGACATGAAAAAATTTGAGGCTATTTACTACAGCACGCGTGGGTACTGGAAAGGAGCTAGCGCAGTAGATAAGCTAGCTAAAATAGCGCGAGTACCCCCGGAGGAAGCCAAAGCGTGGCTTGAAAAACAAGCCCTGTGGCAGATCTATTTGCCGGCACCACGCTACGTGCCTAGAAGGAGGTTCGGTATTAACATACCTAATAGCGTTCACCAGGCAGACCTACTGTTCCTACCCCACGACAAGAGGTACAAGTATGCCTTAACCGTAGTGGACGTAGCCAGTCGTTACAAGGAAGCCGAACCCTTGACCACGAAAGATTCGGCCCAGGTAGCCAGAGGATTCGAACGCATATACAAACGCAGCCCGCTGACGTGGCCAACAGAGCTGCAAGTTGACCCCGGACGGGAGTTCATGGGTGCCGTGTCACAACTGCTAGCCAAACACGATACAAAGGTCAGGCGTGGCACGGCCGGAGCCAATCGCAGCCAAGCCATAGTTGAGAGATTTAATAGGACTTTGGCTGAGCGCTTGTTCGGATATCAGTATGCTAGGGAGATGGTCACCCCTGGAAAACGATCGACTGAATGGGTCACGAGGTTACCCAAGGTGGTGTCGGCAATCAACCATGAAGTCACCCGTCTCACCGGTAAGAAACCGGCAGACGCTATCAAACTAAAATCAATAGTTGCAGAGTCGGCCGCTCCATTGCGTGGGAAGGAGAAACAGATACCAGATAGGGCCCTAGTGAGGTATCTATACCAGCCGGGGGAACACGAGGGCGATAGCCGTAAGCGGGCCACCGATCCTATATGGTCAGTCAAAACTTACAACATAGATAAAGTGGATATGAAAGCCGACGAACCTAACTTGTACTACTTGAGGGATGGGCCGGGTAGGGGGTTTGTAAGAGAAGAATTATTGATCGTACCGTACGGCACAGTGTTACCTCCTACCAACACACAGTAATAGGCACGCCAACCTTTTTGTAGTAGGGGTAATAGTAGCAAGATCTAAGGCCCCAACCAAAGCCTTATTTATTAAATAAGGCTTTGTAGAGACATTTCTTGAAAGTGGTCCAGAACTGTCATTCCCTATACTACTTCAGTTGTGAGTAATTGTAGTTGTCCTTGGGCCTTGACCAGTGATCGTATTTATAGACATCATCAGGAGGTCATGTGACCTTTCTCAGCCAATCAGAACACAGGTTTGATGGCTTTCCTACACAAAGCACTGCATAGGCAGTATTGTTTCTAACACAAGTAAGTGATCACTAATTGTCCTGTTGTTGTCCTGTTAGTCCGATATTGATTAGGACACAGTAGAAATAATTAGGACATCAAGACAATTTGTTATAATTAAACGGACAATATCTTTCTGTCAACGTAGCGTCAGCGGCCGCCATCTTGGTTGGTGGTCAGCTCAAATGACAGGTGAAATGTACAAAATATTCAGTTTCCTTATCATTTGGTGTTGTCCTCATGTGATAAAAAGTGTCCGAAAAGATTAAACACAATGGACATCTGTGTTTTGTGGTGACATTTGATATAACAAGAATAAGGGCAACCATATAGTTACACCAAGTGACTAGGACGACATTTTGACAGACGTCAAATGCATGCTACGTCTATTGACAACTTGGTGTCAATGTAACGTAAATGTGCCCTGTTTCCAGGAATTTATGTTGTCCTACGTGTCCTTTAATAATTCGGACACTAACGAGATTGCTAAGATATTTGGTAAAAGCAAACAGAGAAAACGGACAACAGAATGTCAAACAGTGCCATGAATGATTGTCGGCGAGAAATGTCAAAACATGGAATGACTGTCATGTTTGAGGTACAAATGTAGGAAATACAGGAGATTATATGTTGTCCTCTCTGTCTTAAAACAATGCATTTCTATCACAGATTCCAGGAAAATACCAGATAATGATTATGTGGCTTTTGATATAAAAACGGACATTCAGTTTATAAACCGTCACTCAACCTAACGTAAAACGTTGACAGGTCACCGTAACCTGAGAAATGTCAAATTGATCAAATTCATTATTCACAGCAATCAGGGGTAATCTATATCAGTATCCATCATGGAAAACACTTAAAAACACTTCTGAACAAGGAAGTTATCAGAAAATCGCCATTAACCAGTGTAATAGGTCATTGTTTACATGGGTCACCGGTCAGACATACTTTCTATAAATAACCAGGGAGCAGGAGTGCACACAAGAAATAGTCCCTGACAAACATTGTTGCTATCATCCACAATGCACAATGATTCCAGACATAGAATAAAATACAAGTTAGATACACTAAATACATAAGCCTGTACAATAACTGTGAAGGATGAAACACCAGTAGTAAAATCCTGCATGAATATCAATAGCGTAGTAACACGCAGTGGTAATTAGGTCATGTCTGACAAGTGCTGCTACCGGGAACGTTCAGTGCTAGATAAAACATAGATGTCAACAGTGGACATGCCCCCTTAAAGTGACACAAGTAAGTGAACTTCAGAACCAGGTAACTGTCTATGATGTTGCCATCTTATTATTTACTTTAAGGTTAAAAAACAATGTGAATGGACATTTGCAGGTAGATCATGATATAGCGAAAATAGGTGACATGCGTGATGGACAATGTTAACATTATGTTTTGGATACTTTTACTGTATTTACTTAGATTCCATTACAATATGTTCATTACATGTGATATGAAGTTGTCCTGTGTGTAGTGCTCAGGTCACAAATCAGTTGAAGTTAGGCACCATTGAGATCGGACGCTCCTTGGATGGTTGACCGTGTTTGGCAGTTTCACTTCTGAGTGTTTCTAGGACGTCGGTCCTGCCCGACAACGAAGTAGTAGTATAGGGAATGACAGTTCTAAAACACTTTCAAGAAAAGTCTCTACAAAGCCTTATTTAGTAAATAAGGCTTTGGTTGGGACCTTAGTTCTTGCTACTATTACCCCTACTACTTAACGTGTGTTGGAGGTAACACTGTGCCGTACGGTACGATCAATAATTCTTCTCTTACAAACCCCCTACCCGGCCCATCCCTCAAGTAGTATAAGTTAGGTTCGTCGGCTTTCATATCCACTTTATCTATGTTGTAAGTTTTGACTGACCATATAGGATCGGTGGCCCGCTTACGGCTATCACCCTCGTGTTCCCCAGGCTGGTATAGATACCTCACACTATAAAAAGTTGGCGGCCTATGTCATGTTTATATCGATGAAACAGTTTAACGTGAACCGCCTACGATCTCTTTGGTGTTCATAATAAAGGCTTGCTGGGCTTTTTGTATCCCCTGTTCTATGTACTTTTTTTTCTCGTCCTCGCTGATAGCAGACTTACGAGACTTGGATCGAATATCTTGTTTCATTCCGTTATATTTTTTGAGTTCAGAGAGGATTGAACGAAACTCCTCTTCTGAGATCTTACTGTCGGAGAGTGCCGTGGAAATACGCTCACTCACTGTGTTCAGCTTTGCTTCGGCCAGAACCCTGATCTCGTCGTGTTTCAATGCCTTACGATGAAGTCTGCGTGATACTAACTTAAGCGCCAATCCTGCCAACCCTGCCACCCCTGCCGTTATTTCAATACCTAGCACTATAGGTGCTGCCACGATGGTAGCCAACAACCCAACGCCTGCCGCCCCTAGTCCCATGCTGGTTACCATAAGGGTAGTGTCAGCCCCGTCCACGATATTGAAAGCTCTATTGTACTTCTTACATAGTGCTTTCCGCGTGTCACGGTCTTGTTCTAGTTGGCGTTTCACATCACATAACTGCCTCAAGCGGAACCCATCTACGGTTTCCAGCGTCTTCGCTACTTCCTCTACGACTGGGTAAAGACCCATCCTATAATATATATTATGAAAGATATTTTAATTGGGTTTCAGTTAATAGTCCATAAGTGAATTTGAATTCTATAAAGTCTAGACCACTAGTCAGGGTAATAGGTGAGAGGTTAATAGACTTTCCTGTTGTAATCAAAACCCCACTGAGGCTTATTAAGTGGTTTATATGACCCGGGGTATCCTGTTGTATAATAATACGGCAATGTTGACCTAGGTGTTCGTCATACCAGTGTATTGACACCCCGGGTACAATTTGGTGTACTCTTGAGTTGTTTTCAGTGCTTATATAAAAGAAGACTTCTATGATGAGTGTGGAAGGGGAATATATCTCAACAATATTTACTATATTACTCAAACGATTGCTAAATGTTAATTTATTTTTTCCCCCTACAGACCTTAAACTATTTACGGAATTAATAGATATCATGAATCCCCTCTCCGGAATGATGAAATCCCCGATCCAGCTACCGTTGTTCCTAATCTTAGAGATCCACTCATTTTCGTCTATTGAGATATAAGGTGAGGCGAGTGTTAAGTTGATCAGCCATTTGGGCTCTTTAAAAACTGATAACGATAACGACACCCGTCTGTACACGTTGTCTTTGAAGTGCAGGATATATAAGGCGTCTTCCTCACCAGGCTGATCGAATCCCTCCGTATCTCCTAGGTCGTTAAGCGTAGTGTTGGGACGATGACTGGTCATTGTTATACTATTTACGATATAATTTCCAACTGGTTTTTTGATAATAGTCCAGGGGTGAACTTCATACCCATGAAGTGTATGTTGGCAGGCAGGAAGATATTGGTTAGTGATATCTTGTTTTCCACGATCACGTTGACCCCCTGCAGACTGGTGTTGGAGTTGGAACCCACCCGCACGTAAACATTGCAAACTTGATACTGATGTTGTTTACCCCACCCGAGTTTGATCCCCTTCACGATCTCGACATCATTCCCCGATGGTTCCCCTAGGTAGACTTTGATGATCAGTGTTGAGTTTACCGGTAGACTCTCTAGTATAGTGACCACGCCTTCGAATTCAGACACCACCTGCAATTTCACGTTTTGTATGGCCGGTTTACTCGATAGCATGTGGGCTGCTATAGTGTTGACTGGGCTGACGACTACGCTACGTCTCTGAGTTGGGACGTAAGCCACGAGCAGGGTTCCATTGTTCACGACTTTGTTTAGGTGGTTGTCTTTGTTATCCGTGAACACGTAGGGAGAGACGAGTCTAATATTGAGAAACCAGTCGTTATCGGGTAACAACACCCACTTGTCATCTTCGGTGAAGACGAGCATATATGGCTTGTTTCGGGGGACGGTAGTGCTCTCAACATCGTCTAAGTCGAACAGTTTACCCCCGAACGATGGGTATATTATCCAATTATTATCACCGGTGTTGACAAGGGCGTACTTAGTGTTGACTGTTGCTCTTGTGGTATCTACTATATCACTTAGGGTTCCACCGGAGGGGATTTCAACGCGTTTGTAAATGTTGTTTTTCAGTTGCAAGGCGTACGATTTACCATCTACTCCGGGAGCGTCGAAACCGCGCATGTCTCCAAGGTCGGAGATCCCGATATTGACGCATTTTTTCACTCCGGGCCCTTGTGCGCTGGTCATTTTACATGAAGCGTTAAGCTGAGGTATCCTATATTTACAGGATTATGATTTATATCTAACACCGATATTGTCAGCTCAGATATGTTGCCCTGGGTTAATCTCTTATACTGCCGTGGTGAAAACGACTCGGTTCTACCGTCGTTGTATTTCTCAGTTTTCACCGGCACTGCTCTCAGTATAGTGGAAGGGTGACCTCCTTGAATGTTGTGCGTTGTGCTCACCTGACCGAGATGAATGTACAGCTCTCGGTACGGTACTAGGTCGGGTAACTTCGTGCCTGTGACGGTTGTTGTTGGTTTTATCTCGTCAGGAGACATACCGAGTATCCTCGCTAATGGTCGGCCGAGCCTCAAGGGGTTTCTTCCGTTGTTGATTAACACCACTGTACCGTTTGAGTCGTTCATCTTGAGTTCGGCTCCCAGGGGTTTGAAGACCTCGTCGTTTAGAGAGCACACGCTGTAGTAGCTGTCAGTTATCTGACTGCGAGTTCCACTGACGAACAGCTTATTGTTGCTGGCGTTGATGTTAGTCCATTGCGGTAGGTAGGTGATATCGCAGAGTGCGACTTCGAGTTGACCTGACGTGTTATCGATCGCGTGCGTCAGCTGAACGGCCTCACCGCTCGCTATTCCTGGAAGTGTTATGTACATATTATAATATATGAATTATATATTATAATATGGATTTAGCACACTTGAAAATCGTGGTGAATGCAGATGGTACGGGGTTTAAAACAACCTTTATTGATATCTTTGAAAACTATATTGTGTCTGTTAATAACGATCAGGCGGTGGTAAACTGGAATCAAAACCCAATGCAGTTTTGGCAGAACCAACTCAACTTTGCTGTCTGGTGTGCGACGACAGGGTCGGGTGTGACACCAGACTACGGTATAGACGAACTGAGTAAGGCGGTTATTTTGTTTCATATTTATTATCAAACGAGACGAATATTGAAGGAAATAAAGGCTCCTCTTCCCCAAGATATAGGGTGGAGTATGACGAATAACGGCTATGATAGACGCGCTTATGAACGTTTTTGTGGGGAGTTTGAGATTCCAACGAATAAAGACTTTCGCCTTCCTGGTGTGAACCATGGTCTCGGTATAGTTCTCGTGTACTTCTACAGGTCCGGAACATATAGGGCCGGTTCTAAAGATGGTTCATACAACCCAAGCAAACATACATTTACAGGCCCCACAATGAATGAAAAGGTCCATGTCAGCTGTATAAAGCAAATCAATCCTGATGCAGTCACAGCCTGGACTAAAATGATCTCAAAAACATCGAAAGAATTCACTCGTGCTGGTACAATACGCTTGAACGACTCGATTCGAACGTACGTTTGGGCGCTGTTGGGTGCGCAGTCGATGACGCGTTCCAACATCCTAGGTAAGGGAACTGCTTACGACGCTCAGACACAGTTCGTTGCCAACGTTGATGATGCTATCAATGCTCCAGTTGATATCCCGCGGGCTATCGACCGTTACCAAAACGTGTTAGAATACGCCAGATCGAAAGTCAACTACGTGTTCGGCGTGGGGCTGTACATGGCTCCGAGTGATATGCAACTGAGAGTAAAAAAAGTGGTGGGTTATAACAACAAAATAGTCATAGCCACGGCGGGTCAGAAGTTGGGTATCAACCCCGATGTTAACGCCCCCTATATCCCACACATCCCACCACGTGAAACGGGTATAGTTGCGCCGCCCCCGGAGCCTAAAATTCAACCAACACCACAGGAGGTGGCCCCCCATATTCAGGCCTCCTATCAGCAGCATATTGATAATAAAACAGCCCTAGTGGTTGGTGGGGTAACTTTGGGACTTATTTGGTTAAAGATTTCTTAGCCGCTACGTACACCAGACCCGCCACGGCGACGATGACTGCCCACATGTTTTGACTGAGCCACATGGCAGTTTTAGCCAGAGCGCCCAACAACCACGAGACGATGCTACCCAGGATGCCGGGAAGGGCTTCGGCGGCTTTACCAGCTAGTTTAGCTAGGCCTTCCCCGAGTTTTTTTATCCAGTCTTTAACCCCACCGCCTGTGGGAGTTCCCCCGCCGCCAGGTGTGGGGGGTGTGGGGGTTCCTCCCACCAGTGACACCACCAGGGTTGATATAATGAAACCCAATGCAGTCAGAATGCTGGCGATGGTGATCCCTTGCTCCCGGAACAATATCCGAATCCTGTTGGCTAAAGTTGTATCCTCATTCAGTATTCTATCGATTGTTTCCCGAATACGACTGATCTTGGATCGAAGCTGTTCACGATTCGAGGAAGCGGATTCCAATCGTGTACGTCTCTCGTCTTCTAAATCGCGCAGTCGTTCATTGATACGACGCTTCATATCATCGTTTTCAGTTTCGTTGAGTTTTTCCCTAGCGATGTGCTCGTCGATTTCGTTCAGTTTCCCCATGTTGTTCACGAGTTCTCCACGCACGCGTTTCACGGCTTCGTCTAAGCCGCGCAGTTCCCTTACCGGAAAGTCAAACCCCGGTAACGGTTTGTCCCAGTAGGTGCTCAACAGTTTTTCTATGCTGTCCGAGGCTTCTGTAGCACGCTGTGGTGTCATTTCATCTCTAGTGGTGAGGTGGGATCTGGTAGCTTGCAGATCTTCAACAACGGCCTTAGGTATTCCACCAACGTAATCATGCATGTTTAGATGTTCACGGATATATTCAACACCATGGCGTCTGGCTAGAGTTGACAAGGCCAGTGGTTTTTTATTGCGCTTGTTAACGAGGTCAACCTCTGGTTTAGACTTAAGGCGTAGAACACCCTTTGTATCAATAAAAAAATTATCAAGGTATCGGCCCTGTGGATCAACGTAGTATTTATCACTTCTTAAACTTTCGTAATAATCATCTACCGTTGTTGCCAAAAGTTCTTGGTTCAATGGTGAACTAGTAAATGAGGTCTCCTGCTCATCAGATGCCTGGGCACTAGCGCCCGGCATCTCCGTCATATCTATGTCTTCATCCATTAGTATTTAAATATATTTTATTTATATACAACAATGTACGGCAGAAAATTAGATCCTTTCAGAAGATTGAGAGAGCCATTAGGAGCCAGAGCCGTGCGTCAGTCGGTGACCATCACCAACAATCCCAGCAAGATAGACCAGAATCAAACTCTGCTGGTTAGATTTCCAAACCTTGGTGAGAATGACCTCATTGTACCAGGCACTGTTCGACTGGCGTTCAATATCACGTTGACCTCCGACAACGACAAACGCGAGCTAGTGCGGAACGTGGGTCGAGCTATCATCAAGAAAACGACCGTCAAGATCAGCGGTAAGGAGGTGCTGAGTATCGACGACAGCGACGTGTTTCACTGCTACAGGGATCTCTGGAAAAGCGAGGGAGAACGAGTCAATGATGTGTACCAGGGCATCAGCAAATCAACCCGGTCGCGCATAGGGTATGCCTTCACGCCAGACCAGCTAGACAAGATATCGGACGGTGAAAAAGCCATCGCTCGAGCATACGGGAATCGATTCTGCGTGCCGCTCGACTTCGAGTTGCTCACGGGACACGCGCCGTTTTACCAGGCCGCGCTGGGTGATAGGCTTGAATACGAGCTCACGTTTAACGACTATAGCAAAGTAGTGCGTACGCCGAACGGTGATGAGGCCAGTTATACCATAGACAACATCTCTCTGGAGTTCGACATGGTCACTAGCCCGGAGCTGGCCAGGCAGGTTCGAAGCCAGTACTCTGGGAAGATGGCTATCCTGTACGATCGCGTACTGAGGCATAGATCAGTCGTGCGAGATAAGAGCGACACTGTGTGGAATATCAACCTGAACGTGCCGGCGCGATCGATGAAAGGTATCCTGGTCATCCCCGTGGAGTATTACGATCCATTCCGGAGGGACAGCGAGAAGTTTTTCAACCCCGAGATTGAAAAGGTGGAAGTGACCATCGAGGGCGTGCCCAACCAGCTGTTCAGTCATGGTATGAGACCACACCAGCAGTGGGATGAGATAAAAAAGCTACCAGTGGGGGATTATATAACAAAGGACCTGGACCTCGGCTCCGTGCAGATCGGTGAATACCTGACCACCAAGTACGCCCTATGGTTGGACATGCGATCCACGGATGATGATAAACTGCACGGTAGCGGGCGCCGTATAGATAACGGCAGCGAAGGGATAACCATCCAGATTACTAAGAAGGCTCAACCCGCTGGTAAGTTGAAATTATATCTGTACGTTATTATGGACGCGCAACTTAATATAGACAATGGGAGATTCGTGCAAGCCATCTACTGATGGGGGGTACCCCCCCACACCCCCCAACAATAAACTGCAACAACTACCCACTGACCCACACTGCGCCATAGTGTGCGGGCAGACTGGCTGTGGGAAGACCGTTTTCGTGTTGGATATGTTGGAGGGTTACTACAAGGATGTGTTCGATAACATCGTTATCATGTGCCCTACTCTAAGCATGAATAAAACATACGCGCGACCTTGGGTGATGACGGACCCGGACGTACACAAAATCGACCCTGGAACACGCCTGCAGGACTGGTTGAAAGCTCTTCACGAGAAATTTAAAGGGGAACCGACGCTGTTCATACTGGACGACTGCAGCGCTAATCGCGAGATAACAAAAAAGAGAGACATGCTATCGTACCTGGCCTTCTCCGGCCGGCATGCAAATCACAGCGTCTGGGTGCTAACGCAGAAGTTCAACTCGGTGTTGAAAGACCTCAGGGAGCAGACGCGATGGGTGGCCTTATTTCACTGCAAGGACAGGGATTCGTTCGAGGAGTGTTTGAGAGAGAACGATGTGATGAGTAAATTAGAACGGGAACGGGTGAAGAAACAGCTCGCTGAAACTAAACACGCTAAGCTCGTGCTCAAGACCGACCAACCCGTGGCATATATAGTATGCTAAGCAAAGCTAAGCAAAGCTAAGCAAAGCAAAGCAAAGCTAAGCAAAGCTAAGCTAAAGCTAAGCAAATGCTAAGTATAGCTATGATATTTGAAGTGTTTGCCGTGTGCAACTTAACCTTCATTTCTCTGTGTTTTGTCTGCATCGGGTATTATATAGTTAAAACTAAATCTTACTTGTTATATTATAAGATGGAGTGTGAGGAATTGCTCGAACAATTGTCGTTGGAGGGTTCCCCCACTGGGGGTGTGGGGGATTCCCCCAAGCGAGAGAAACTGGTGGCGTTGGCTGTTGGTGGCAAAGCCAAACATTACTTTGGAGACTACACTCCGGATAAAATTCACAAAATGTCAGCCGAAGAAATCGATAAGCTGTACGTTAGATACGAGTCCCGGCTCGGAGCAGAAATGACAAAGACAATAGGATCGGCTATGACCCAGATATACACCGGTATTGTATCACACTTCCTTCCCATTCCACCAGAGCGCCGACTTTACCTGTGGGAGGACCTCGAAAAAGACCCTTTTATCGAACACGCCGTGAGCTCTATCAGCTGCGGGCTGTACCACAAATATGGTATGTTGTTGGCTCCAGTGACGGCGGCGATTATCACAGCAAAACATTGTCAATTTGAGAGAAAGAATAATAATAATAGTATAGATGGATGCTGCTCCCGAGGTGACGGAAGTGACACAGGAACCAGTGAGGGAAACCCCTCCCGAGGTGATACCCCCCACACCCCCAACAGTAACCAGACAGAAGAATCCTAAGAGAGTAGCTGCCGGTAAAAAACGGTGGTGTAACCAACATAAAGTGACCAACCCCCGACTGTTGTTGGCTGTAGGTGTAACTGCTGCCTTGGCTATCTCGTGGTTATACGTGGGGGTACCCTCCCACAGTGAGCCCCCACCCAACAGTGAGCCCCCCACCCCCACGGTAGACCCGCATATCATGTTATAATTTTAATATTTTATATCATATACATAATGTCTGAGGGGAAAACGTTCGTCAACGACGCATACCACGCCACAGTGGTCGCCAGTCTAGCCGTAGGGTACGCTCGGTTGACTAAAATGGTGCTTAAACAACCAACTATCAAGCTAGATTTCAACCTGCAGGATATGGGTATGCTTATAATGAACCTTGGTATGGCGATGGCCACAAAAGACATCCTAGTAAAACAAGGAATAATACCTGATAATATAATGAAATAAATATAAGGATGGCCACGATAGCTATGATGGTCGGTGGGGCGTTAGTGAATGCCCTGGCATTTTCCGGGAGTAATTTCCTCTTCTCGAAACTACGAGATGATCACGCGGCTGAAATACAGGAAGAAAGGAAGCGGCACGATCTCGCTACTGAGAAATTACAAAGGGCACAGGCTGAGTACGCTAAAAAACGCCTCCAGAGGATCGATTTTATTAATGAACAACTCCAGCGTGAAAACCATGCCGTTCAAACATTCAACGATGTTGATGAAGCAATGAAAGAATACTACCTACTAACTGGTAAACGATTGGAACCGCTCAATAAACCCACACTCGCTCAGTACTACACACCATCCAAGGGACAAATGAATCGTGAACTGGGCTTCATAGTGTTGGGTATAGCAGCTACTGCGTTGGTTGCGAAGCAATTAAATTAAAATACCTATATAAGTAAACATGAGACCCGCTCCATACCGATGCGAATACATACTTATGGGGAAGACCGAGGCCTGTGGTAGGAAATGCAGGAATCAGGGGTTCTGTTGTTTCCATATGGGAAGTCCTAACTACACGTGTTCTGTGTGTGGTATCGGGGTTAAAGGACACTACTGTCTATGTAAAGCTCACGGAGCGAACGTAGTCAGACATCAACTCATCTACGAGAATAAAAAAGGCTACATAAAAGAACGTAGGCGACTGCTCAAGATAGACTCCAGTGCGTGAAAGGGTTACCTCCCTTTACTGTGAACCAATTAGACATTGGTTCTCTTAGGTGTAAACACTATGTCTACTGTACGCGAGCTGAAGAGGGTCGCAAAACAGAGAGGTGTGATCGGGTATTCTCGAATGCGGAAGTCAGCATTGTTGAGATTACTAGGTTTAGAAGCCCCTCCTACGGTAACACAATTAAAAGCTCAAGCAAAACAGCTTGGATACACGGGTTATTCAAACCTGGGGAGAGCCGGGTTAACCGCATTGTTATCACATGCCCCCGTAGCAAAACCTCCCACTGTAAAACAACTGAAAGCCGAGGCACACGATTTGGGTTTAGGCGGGTATTCCCGTATGAGAAAACCACAGCTTGTAGAATTATTACGACAGAATAGAGCTATTGACCTACAGTTCGTGCGCACTGAGCGCGCTGTAGGCAACTATTTGAGAGGTTGGTGCATGCACGTTGATAGAAACATAGACATTACAGATATCAAGCCTCTGATAGCTGATAAGGTCAACCAGGAACTAAATAACCTAGGAAGTATCAAGTTTCAGATCACAGTGAAAATGTCGCTCGATAAGCAGGTTGGGAGTACCACTGAATATGTTCAGCCTTACTTCCGAGGTCAACAAGAGGTCGTCACACATACAGAGACCATTGACACATCAATCGATACCAGTTTTCAGCAGATACGAGAATACCTAGAACGCTACACACACTTGGGGTCCGGGTGGGCTGTAGATAAAATCGATAATGTCTATCTAGACATAGCTAACTACGTGCCGTTCAGAGGCGGGTCATACCTAGCCTTGCCTCCCTACTATAGGAACAAACATGCCATAGTAAACGTTAAGAACAGAGGAAACGATTGCCTGAGGTTAGCTATCAGGTCAGCCTTATTTCCAGCTGGCGCTAATTCAGATAGGCTTTCTAGCTATCCCCAAGATGATGGGCTTAATTGGGATGGTATAGATGAACCCACCCCCATATCCCAGATCACTAAAGTAGAAAAACAGAATAATCTGGCTATAAATGTTTTTGGGCACGAAGGTAACACAACAATAGTACACAGGGTCAGCCCGGTGAAGGATCGCCAAGTTATCAATATATTCATGATCCAGCGAGGTGACAAGTATCACTACACATGGATAAAACACTTTAGCAGGCTGTTGTATGACCAATCAGCATACAAAGGAAAGACCCACTTCTGTGAACGATGTCTACATGGCTTCACCCGAGCTGATTTATTAGAATCCCACCGGGATGATTGTCAAGGTGTGGGGCAGACGGCCATACGAGTCGACATGCCTAAGGAAGGTGATAATATCCTAAAATTCTGTAACCACAAGAACCAAATGTCTGTGCCTTATATCATATACGCCGACTTCGAAGCCTTAGTTGTGGGGGATACCCCCACACCCCCCAGTGGTGCCGCCGGCGAGGCTCCCAGTGGTAGCTTCACCCACAAGACACAAGAGCATAAAGCCTGTTCGTTTGGATACATTGTCGTCCGTTGTGACGGGGAAACGAAAGCTCCGGTAGTATATAGGGGGCCTGACGCGGCTGAAAGGTTTCTAAAGTGTTTGCAGGAGGAAGAAAAAATTATTAGGAATGCATTGTATAAAATCGCTCCCATGCGTCTGACCCGAGTCGACAGGCTAGCCCACGCTAGTAGCACTAACTGTCACGTGTGTGACTCACCACTTAACGGTGATTCGGTGAGAGATCACTGCCACATAACTGGTAAGTATAGAGGCGCCGCTCACAACGCGTGCAACCTTAAGCTTAAAATCAACCCTAAGACAATAAACATCCCCGTTGTCTTTCACAACTTGAGAGGGTACGACTCACACTTGATCATGCAGGCCATCGCGAAAATCGATGGTAATATAACGTGCATCCCCAACAACATGGAGAGATACATCTCCTTCAGCTTAAACGGACTTAGGTTCATTGACTCGTTTCAGTTCCTCCTGTCGTCACTCGACAGTCTGGTCAAGGCCAACAATACCTTCCCTATCACCGATCGATACACAGACGCCGAGACTAGACCCCTGCTTATGAGGAAGGGTGTGTACCCCTATGAGTACATGGATAGTTGGGCCAAGTTCACCGAGACCAGACTACCCCCTATTGACTGCTTTTATAGCAAGCTGAATGAGGCGTCCGTCTCACGAGATGGTTACTCGCACGCGACTAACGTATGGAATAAACTGGGTTGTAAGAACCTGGGTGATTATCACGACCTGTACTTGAGGACAGATGTACTGCTGTTAGCTGACGTGTTTGAGACGTTTAGGCGGACATGTTTCAAGCAGTATAAACTCGACCCCGCATGGTATTACACCAGCCCAGGTCTGTCGTGGGACGCCTTGCTTAAAAAGACCGGAGTTAATTTGGAATTGCTCACAGATTACGACATGCACCTATTCATTGAGAAAGGCTTGCGAGGTGGGATTTCCATGGCATCCAAACGATACGCGAAAGCAAATAATCAATACGTGAAAGGTTACGATCCTAACAAACCAACCAATCACATTCTCTACCTCGACGCAAACAACCTGTACGGCTGGGCCATGAGCCAGTATCTACCTACAGGGGGATTCGAATGGGTACCCCACGTTGATGTTATGGGGGTTGCACCAAATTCGAACAAAGGGTATATCCTCGAGGTTGACTTAGAGTATACCAAGGAATTACACACATCACACAACAGCTACCCCCTGGCCCCCGAACGTATGAGGGTTAACCCAGACTGGATGTCTGAGTACCAACATAACTTGTCAGGTGGGCGTGTGACAGACGTTGAAAAACTCGTGCCTAACTTAATGAATAAGACCAAGTACATCGTTCACTATCGCAACCTACAGCTGTACCTGTCGTTGGGTATGAGGCTGACCAAAATATATAGGGTGCTCATGTTCGACCAGAGCCCATGGATGGAGCCCTACATCAGAATGAACACAGACCTACGAAAAAAAGCCACCAGTGATTTTGAGAAAAATCTCTACAAGCTCATGAACAACTCGGTGTTTGGTAAGACTATGGAGAACCTGAGGAAACGCGTGACCGTGAAGCTGGTTCGATCGAGTGAGGAAGACAAGCTCAGGAGATTGATAGCCAGTCCGGCATTCAACCGTAGTAAGATATTCACAGACAACCTGGTTGCCCTACACATGAAGAAAAGCCACATAAAATTCAACCGGCCTGTTTACGTGGGGATGAGCATCCTCGATTTATCCAAACACCTGATGTACGACTTTTACTACAACGAGCTCAAGAAACAGTACGGCGACAGGTGTGAAGTGCTGTACACTGACACGGATTCCCTGCTGATGGAGATTCGAACCGAGGACGTGTACGAGGACATGAAAAAACACCTCGATTTATACGACACCAGCGACTACCCTAAGACCCATGCCCTACACAGTACGGTAAATAAAAAGGTCCTAGGTAAAATGAAGGACGAGTGTGCTGGCACGCCCATAGCCGAGTACATAGGTTTGAGACCTAAGATGTACTCCATACTGAAAGCCGACAATAGTGAGATCCGGAAGGCTAAGGGGGTTAAGAAGTATGTGGTGAAACAACACATCAAACACGCCAGATTCAAGGAAGCCCTGTTCAAGACCCGTACCTTTAGGCATAAAATGAACACACTTAGAAGTGATGGACATAAGATATACGGACTGACTATAAACAAGACGTCCCTGTCGCCTATGGACACGAAACGTTGGATAGCTATTGATGGGATAAACACATACGCGTATGGACATGAAAAAATTTGAGGCTATTTACTACAGCCCGCGTGGGTACTGGAAAGGAGCTAGCGCAGTAGATAAGCTAGCTAAAATAGCGCGAGTACCCCCGGAGGAAGCCAAAGCGTGGCTTGAAAAACAAGCCCTGTGGCAGATCTATTTGCCGGCACCACGCTACGTACCTAGAAGGAGGTTCGGTATTAACATACCTAATAGCGTTCACCAGGCAGACCTACTGTTCCTACCCCACGACAAGAGGTACAAGTATGCCTTAACCGTAGTGGACGTAGCCAGTCGTTACAAGGAAGCCGAACCCTTGACCACGAAAGATTCGGCCCAGGTAGCCAGAGGATTCGAACGCATATACAAACGCAGCCCGCTGACGTGGCCAACAGAGCTGCAAGTTGACCCCGGACGGGAGTTCATGGGTGCCGTGTCACAACTGCTAGCCAAACACGATACAAAGATCAGGCGTGGCACAGCCGGAGCCCATCGCAGCCAAGCCATAGTTGAGAGATTTAATAGGACTTTGGCTGAGCGCTTGTTTGGCCATCAGTATGCTAGGGAGATGGCTACCCCTGGAAAACGATCGACTGAATGGGTCACGAGGTTACCCAAGGTGGTGTCGGCAATCAACCATGAAGTCACCCGTCTCACCGGTAACAAACCGGCAGACGCTATCAAACTAAAATCAATAGTTGCAGAGTCGGCCGCTCCATTGCGTGGGAAGGAGAAACAGATACCAGATAGGGCCCTAGTGAGGTATCTATACCAGCCGGGGGAACACGAGGGCGATAGCCGTAAGCGGGCCACCGATCCTATATGGTCAGTCAAAACTTACAACATAGATAAAGTGGATATGAAAGCCGACGAACCTAACTTGTACTACTTGAGGGGTGGGCCGGGTAGGGGGTTTGTAAGAGAAGAATTATTGATCGTACCGTACGGCACAGTGTTACCTCCAACCAATACACGGTAAACTGTTTCATAGACACCCAACCTTTTTGTAGTAGGGGTAATAGTAGCAAGATCTAAGGTCCCAACCAAAGCCTTATTTAGTAAATAAGGCTTTGTAGAGACATTTCTTGAAAGTGAGCCAAAACCCCTATTCCCTATACTACTACATGTGATATGAAGTTGTCCTGTGTGTAGTGCTCAGGTCACAAATCAGTTGAAGTTAGGCACCATTGAGATCGGACGCTCCTTGGATGGTTGACCGTGTTTGGCAGTTTGACTTCTGAGTGTTTCTAGGACGTCGGTCCTGCCCGACAACGAAGTATATGTGAAACATGAGGACTCACCTTAGGAAAGTGAGTTTGTTCAAGAATTACCTCTGTCCAAACAGCAGAAAGTGTATGTGTTCCTGGTGACATCAAGCCACATGTCTCACAGGCACTCGGGTTATCTGGGGTAAGAATAATTGTGTTCTGCCACTATTGTGCAGTTGACACATCAAAATATAATACATGTATACATACCATTCTGCCATGTGTAAAGGGACGTCTACCACTATTCTGCAAGTGTCACTTAAAAATATAATACATAGAAATATGTTCATTACATGTGGTGGCGAGTGGTCCTGTGTGTAGTGCTCAGGTCACAAATCAGTTGAAGTTAAGCACCGTTGAGCTCGGACGCTCCTTGGATGGGTGACCATATTGGTCAGCTTGACTCCTCAGAGTTTCTAGGACGTCGGTTCTGCCCCACAGCGAAGTACATGTGAATGAAGTGGTCTCACCTTAGACAAGTGAGTTTGTTCAAGAATTACCTCTGTCCACCCAGCAGAAAGTGTATGTGTACCCGGTGACATCAAGCCATATGACTAACAGGCACTCAGGGTTATCTGGGGTAAGAATAATTTTGTTCTTCCACTTTTGTGCAGTTGATACATCAAAATATAATACATGTATACCATTCTGCCATGTGTAAAGTGGCGTCTACCACTTTTCTGCAATTGTCACGTAAAACTATAGTACATAGAAATATTGTAACACCCTTGGGGTGCACGTTGGAAGACAAATAACACAAGGAGATGATGAAGCAGAGTAGGAGAGTTTGCAATGATGCATGCAAACTTTTTGTTTAATTTTGTTATAACGGCAACAATGCCAATGCAACTTTGGCTAACAAAGTGATAAAATAAATGATGCCAATAAATATAGTCAGGTCTGATAAGACACTAGTTTGCCTATTGATTGGCTTAATGACAAGGCTCAGTCTCCAAGGAAAATAATGGTTATTATGCTACATATATTTTGACTCAAATTGTATCTTGCAGAAATGATACTCTGTATATAGTGTTACCAAGTGATTGCAAATTTGACTTAAAATATATACCTAGTGATAGTCAGGATAATAAATGCAAGTTGGTAGGGATGCCAGGTGAAGGTCAGTTCAAATGACTTCTACAATCGGAATTTTAACCTTAGAACAAGTAATGAGTGGATGAATGGATGAGGATCGAGTGAATGTGTCAGTTGTGAGTAATTGTAGTTGTCCTTGGGCCTTGACCAGTGATCGTATTTATAGGCATCATCAGGAGGTCATGTGACCTTTCTCAGCCAATCAGAACACAGGTTTGATGGCTTTCCTACACAAAGCACTGCATAGGCAGTATTGTTTCTAACACAAGTAAGTGATCACTAATTGTCCTGTTGTTGTCCTGTTACTCCGAAATTGATTAGGACACAGTAGAAATAATTAGGACATCAAGACAATTTGTTATAATTAAACGGACAATATCTTTCTGTCAACGTAGCGTCAGCGGCCGCCATCTTGGTTGGTGGTCAGCTCAAATGACAGGTGAAATGTACAAAATATTCAGTTTCCTTATCATTTGGTGTTGTCCTCATGTGATAAAAAGTGTCCGAAAAGATTAAACACAATGGACATCTGTGTTTTGTGGTGACATTTGATATAACAAGAATAAGGGCAACGATATAGTTACACCAAGTGACTAGGACGACATTTTGACAGACGTCAAATGCATGCTACGTCTATTGACAACTTGGTGTCAATGTAACGTAAATGTGCCCTGTTTCCAGGAATTTATGTTGTCCTACGTGTCCTTTAATAATTCGGACACTAACGAGATTGCTAAGATATTTGGTAAAAGCAAACAGAGAAAACGGACAACAGAGTGTCAAACAGTGCCATGAATGATTGTCGGCGAGAAATGTCAAAACATGGAATGACTGTCATGTTTGAGGTACAAATGTAGGAAATACAGGAGATTATATGTTGTCCTCTCTGTCTTAAAACAATGCATTTCTATCACAGATTCCAGGAAAATACCAGATAATGATTATGTGGCTTTTGATATAAAAACGGACATTCAGTTTATAAACCGTCACTCAACCTAACGTAAAACGTTGACAGGTCACCGTAACCTGAGAAATGTCAAATTGATCAAATTCATTATTCACAGCAATCAGGGGTAATTTATATCAGTATCCATCATGGAAAACACTTAAAAACACTTCTGAACAAGGAAGTTATCAGAAAATCGCCATTAACCAGTGTAATAGGTCATTGTTTACATGGGTCACCGGTCAGACTTACTTTCTATAAATAACCAGGGAGCAGGAGTGCACACAAGAAATAGTCCCTGACAAACATTGTTGCTATCATCCACAATGCACAATGATTCCAGACATAGAATAAAATACAAGTTAGATACACTAAATACATAAGCCTGTACAATAACTGTGAAGGATGAAACACCAGTAGTAAAATCCTGCATGAATATCAATAGCGTAGTAACACGCAGTGGTAATTAGGTCATGTCTGACAAGTGCTGCTACCGGGAACGTTCAGTGCTAGATAAAACATAGATGTCAACAGTGGACATGCCCCCTTAAAGTGACACAAGTAAGTGAACTTCAGAACCAGGTAACTGTCTATGATGTTGCCATCTTATTATTTACTTTAAGGTTACAAAAAATGTGAATGGACATTTGCAGGTAGATCATGATATAGCGAAAATAGGTGACATGCGTGATGGACAATGTTAACATTATGTTTTGGATACTTTTACTGTATTTACTTAGATTCCATTACAATATGTTCATTACATGTGATATGAAGTTGTCCTGTGTGTAGTGCTCAGGTCACAATTCGGTTGAAGTTAAGCACTGTTGAGCTCGGACGCTACTTGGATAGTTGATCGTGTTTGGCAGTTTGACTTCTGAGAGTTTCTAGGACGTCGGTCCTGCCCCAGAAAGAAGTACATGTGAAATATGTGGTCTCACCTTAGGCAAGTGAGTTTGTTCAAGAATTACCTCTGACCACCCAGCAGAAAGTGTATGTGTACCCGGTGACATCAAGCCATATGACTAACAGGCACTCAGGGTTATCTGGTCTGGGGTAAGAATAATTTTGTCCTCCACTTTTGTGCAGTTGATACATCAAAATATAATACATGTATACCATTCTGCCATGTGTAAAGTGGCGTATACCACTAATCTGCAATTGTCACGTAAAAGTATAATACATAGAAATAGCTTCATTACATGTGGTGGCGAGTGGTCCTGTGTTTAGTGCTCAGGTCACAAATCAGTTGAAGTTAAGCACCGTTGAGCTCGGAGAGTCCTTAGATGGGTGACCGTGTTTAGCAGTTTGACTTCTGAGTGTTTCTAGGACGTCGGTCCTGCCCCACAACGAAGTACACATGAAACATGAGGACTCACCTTAGGAAAGTGAGTTTGTTCAAGAATTACCTCTGTCCAAAAAGCAGAAAGTGTATGTGTTCCCGGTAAAAGGAAGTCATATGACTAACAGGCACTTTTGGTTATCTGGGGTAAGGATAATTGTGTTCTGCCACTTTTGTGCAGTTGACACATCAAAATATAATACATGTATACCATTCTGCCATGTGTAAAGTGACTTCTACCACTATTCTGCAAATGTCACGTAAAACTAAAATAAGTTGAGATAAGTTCATTACGAGTGCTCATATGTGTAGTGCTCAGGTCACAAATCAGTTGAAGTTAAGCACCGTTGAGCTCGGACAGTCATTGGATGGGTGACCGTGTTTGTCAGCTTGGCTCCTGAGAGTTTCTAGGACGTCTATCCTGCCCCAGAAAGAAGTACATGTGAAATATGTGGTCTCACCTTAGGCAAGTGAGTTTGTTCAAGAATTACCTCTGTCCACCCAGCAGAAAGTGTATGTGTACCCGGTGACATCAAGCCATATGACTAACAGGCACTCAGGGTTATCTGGGGTAAGAAGAATTGTGTTCTGCCACTATTGTGCAGTTGACTCATCAAAATATAATACATGTATACCATTCTGCCATGTGTAAAGTGACGTCTACGACTATTCTGCAAGTGTCACGTAAAATTATGATACATTGAAATAAGTTCATTACGAGTGGTCCTGTGTGTAGTGCTCAGGTCACAAATCAGTTGAAGTTAGGCACTGCTGAGATCGGACGCTCCTTGGATGGGTGACCATGTTGGTCAGCTTGGCTCCTGAGAGTTTCTAGGACGTCGGTTCTGCCCCACAGTGAAGTACATGTGAATGAAGTGGTCTCAAGTGGTTAGTGCAAGAATTACCACTGTCCACCCAGAAGAAAGTGTATGTGTACCCGGTGACATCAAGCCATATGACTCACAGGCACTTGTGGTTATCTGGAATAAGAAGAATGATGTTCTGCCACTATTCTGCATTTGACAAATGAAAACAAAAAAACATGTATACAATTCTGCCATGTGTAAAGTGACGTCTACCACTATACTAATGTTATCACATGAAAATCTAATGTATGTATACCATTCTGCTCTGTGTAGCCCTACTTCTTCTAAAATTCTGCAATTAACACGTAGAAGTATAATATACTGAACATCATTGAAAACGCACCACCCCTAAAATTGTGGATTTCTAAGAGCAGAAGTGAGCAATCTATGTAAATTTTACATATTTGTGTAGACCAATGTTTGATAAAGAAAAGAAGCAAAAAACAATCAACCAAAACAGTGAAGATTTAATGCAGCTGACAATGAAATAAAGATGGGCTCAAAATGGAAAGTCAGTAGTGTGTATGACCCCCGTTAGCAGCAACACAAGCTGTGCAACGTCTCCTCATTGAACGGATAAGTCTCTGAATAAAGTCCTGAGGCACTGCATTCCACTCTTGCTGCAAGGCATTGTCGAGTTCCCCAAGGTTGTTGATCTGCGGACGACGTGCGAGGCGTTGGCCGATGTAATCCCACAAGTGTTCGATGGGTGACAAATCTGGTGACAATGGAGGCCAATGAAGTAGAGGAATGTTGTTGTTAGCCAGATACTGTATCGAAACACGTGCAGTGTGGGCTCGTGCATTGTCATGTTGAAATGTGTGCAGATCTTGATGCTGGTGAAAGAAGGGAACGACGTTGTTCTGAAGAATGTTGTCACGGTAGTAAACGGCATTCACTCTGCCACGACAAACAATCAGAGCGGTTCTGTGGTGATAACTTATCCCTCCCCACACCATAATGCTGCCCCCACCCCACCGATCGGTTTGCACAACACAATCCTGATGATAACGTTCACCCCGTCGACGCCATACCCGTAGACGCCCGTCAGCATTTCGCAAGTGAAAACGCGACTCGTCGGAGAACACCACACCATGCCAACGTCGGAACAACCACACACGATGCTGTTCAGGCCATTGTCGGCGTTCACGGCGATGCCTGTCAGTCAGGATGGGTCCAACGTAAGGGCGTCGACAACGTAACCCTGCCGCACGGAGACGGCGTCGGACGGTGGAAGCGCTGATCAAACCACGTCGACCCTGGACAGCGTTGGCGGTTCTGGCAGCGGGCAAGGTTCGATCCCGAATATGGCGCCGTACAATGTCTCGATCTTGACGAGGGGTGGTAACACGTGCCTGACCTGGGCGTTGCCGGTCCCTGCTGGTTCCTGTTTGTTGGTATCTGTTAGCAAGCCTCAGAATGGTCGAATGATGACACCCAAATCGTCGTGCAATGTTTCTGCTTGAAGCGCCGACCTGCAACATACCCAAAGCCTGTTCTCGTTCCTCTGGTGACAACCTTGGCATGGCGAAAAAACTTTACTTACGAAAGTACTGCGAAAATGAGAACGGTTTTGTGCCGAAGGTCATTTATACCCCTGAACAGCATGCTTTCTGCATGCAATTTGTGCCCTTCGTGTGTGATGTGCATGAATTTTGTTGTTTTCATGTGATGTGTTCGATGATGTGTTCGAACGATCCGTTTTTTACTGTAGAGCGTTATTTACGATCTAGTGTGTTATTATCAAAATAGTACCGTTTCTATCAAATAGTACGAACATATTGTAGCATTTTTTGCGTAAACGATACGGGGGCATATTCAATAATTTTAACCAATATCTAATTACCTTTATACTCGTAAATAGCGACATTGGATATCTACCACATTCTCCGTAAACCATTAAATTCGTTGTATTGTGTTTAACACCAAGAAATTTCTTGCAAGCTTGTAATTGCACCCGTTCAATATCTGGTAGATGACTTAACCCCCAAATTTTAGCTCCGTATGATATTATAGGGTAAATTTTTGCATCAAATATCTTGAAGTACGAACTTATATTTAAATCTCCAAATACATTCAGTTGCTTATAGAGACCTATCATGACCCTCTGAGCTTGCAGACTTGCGTATTTAGCATGTGTTAGCCATGAGAGACAGTGACTAAAAAATATTCCCAAGTATTTATACGAATTGGTGGTTTCTAGTTCTATGCCCCTGTACTGCCATTTCTCATTTTTCGCTAGGCGCCCTCCCCTTTTGAAAACTACTACTTTAGTTTTATTCCTATTAACCTTTAACTTGTACTCATCACAATATGTCTCTAGTTCCATTATTAGTTTTTGTAAACCTGCCACAGTGCTCGAGAATAGGACAATGTCATCTGCAAAAAGCAGCAGAAATACGTGTACAATATCTGGATGCAGTTGGAGTCCATTTTCACAATTTATTTCAATTTGAGTTGCTAGTTCATTAATGAAAAACGAAAATAACAATGGGCTAAGTATACAACCTTGCCTCACTCCAAGCTCTAGGTTAAATGTATCTGACAATTCATTATTATTTCTGACGCAAGCTTTTACATTTTCATAGATATTGTGTAACAGATTTTTCATTTTCGGGCTAAGTCCATGAGTACTCAATGTATCCCAAAGTTTCTTCCTGTCGACAGAGTCAAACGCTTTTTCAAAATCAACAAAAAGAGCATATAATTTACCACCCTTGAAATTCAGATAACGTTGTATAATACTATGTAAGATAAACATATTGTCTATGGTCGTATACCCATGTCTAAATCCAGCCTGAGACTCACCGATTTTATTCATTGCTTCCCCCCACGTCACTAGTCTTTTATTTATGATAAAAGTGAAAACTTTACTAAAAATGCTTAAAAGTGTGATTCCTCTATAGTTGTTTGGATTGTCAGCACTGCCTTGTTTATGAATTGGAACGATAATACCGATGGACCAACTGGATGGATACGTTCCACTTTCAAGAATGATATTGAACAACAGTTCCAGGTAGGGCGCTATTATATCTGCTGAGCTCTTAATCATCTCAGGTAAAACATCATCCACCCCAGGCGATTTATTACATTTTAAGTTATTGATACCATCAAGTATTTCTTCTCTACTGATCGGAGAATCCAACATATCCTTTGTTATCTCAAAACTAGAGTCAGAGGTTTCAGATGCGTTTAATGTTTCTACCTTATCATTTACTCCTTTCTGTTGATCAATTCTGAAATTGAAGAGGCCACTAAAATGCTGATGCCAGTCTTTCATGTCAATACTGTTGTTTGATATGGTAGGATTCTTCAAAGACTTAAGTTTGTTCCAGAACTTTTTTGAATCTGCTATATTATTTTCTATATCCGCTTTTTTGTTCTTATAATAATCAAGCTTTTTCTTGTTTACAAACTGCATTATATTCATTTCTTACTTGACAATAATCTTCAAACGTTTCCTTGTCTTTTACCTTTCTAAACTTGTTTAGTAATTTACACCGTTTTCTTTTCAATTTTTCGCAAGTTCCATCATACCATTTGTTTGATATTCTACGTATCATACCAACTTTACGTTTCATATCTTCCGCTGCGGAACACAGTGCGTCTGTTACATATCTAATGCTATCGTCTATATTTGTAAAAGCAGAATCGACTGACTTGTCAAACAATAACTGAATGTTTTCAGACAATAGATTTTCTCGAAATACTTCAACTTTCTCCTGTTGCTAATAAAACCTATAGGCCTTATTTGAATTTCTTTTAGTGTTATCTAAAGATCTAACATGTTGTGCTTTTACTGATAAGGTAACAGGTAGATGATCTGATTCAGTACGTGGCTGTATGCTAAAGTCACAAACATGGTCAAATAACACAGACGATGATATTATGTAATCTATTACACTTGCCCCGTTGTTACCTATAAAAGTAAAGTCTCCAACTTCTGTATCACCACCACAGCGCCCATTCATAATATGAATATTCATGATAGAACAAAGATCTAGTAAGGATTTACCAAAGTTGTTTAAAGTTCTGTCGGCGGAAAAACGTTTCAAATTAAAATAGTCTGTTAAAAAGTCCCACTGTGATGCATTTTGGTTTTCTGTATAATCTAGAAGGTCATCTTCTACAAAATCTGGGTTTGTACTAGTTCGGGCATTAAAATCTCCGCCACTGAGGATATAAACATCGGGTAAACCAGAAATGATATCTAATAAGGACTCTTGGTACAGAAGCACTCCGTTTTTACAGTTTGGTGATAGTTTATCATACCAGGTCGAGCTCTCCGGTTGAATGTAAACACATGAGTATAGAATGTCTCTGTCTAAACCAAATAGAACTCGATCAAATAATATGAAGATAGCATTATCTGTTAGCTTTATCCATTTCTTATAACTACAAAACTGACGACGTATTAACACTACCATTCCACCGGATAGTCTCCCACTAGTAGATAATTTATCTGCTGTTTTCACTATCACATCATGATCAGGGAAGATATTCTGTAATTCTACATCACTATTCCAAGTTTCACTCAGGCCAATTACATCAAATGATTTAACATAGTCAATAAAATCGGTGTCACATAATTTGTGTATAATTCCACCAGTGTTCCAAAACAAAAAAGTCACTGAGTCTGTCGGGTTATCATGGTCATTTGTAGTAGTAATGTGTATGTTAGGAATTGGCTGTACGTGAGTCAGACCTGGGTCTCCGGCTGAGTCCCTGGTTACTTCCACCCCAAGCGTTGTTACGTGCGCGTGAACGTGGTGGTGTAGCCCTGTTCGAGTGAGCCGTGTTTTTCAAGGGAACTTCCATCAACTTGTTACCTTTAAAGTAGTGACGCATGTTGGGGTTCTCTGTTTCACTCAGTCTCACTCAGGCCAATTACATCAAATGATTTAACATAGTCAATAAAATCGGTGTCACATAATTTGTGTATAATTCCACCAATGTTCCAAAACAAAAAAGTCACTGAGTCTGTCGGGTTATCATGGTCATTTGTAGTAGTAATGTGTATGTTAGGAATTGGCTGTACATATGAGTGTTTCCGATGCGCCGTAAAATGTTCCTTATGAGACTCAAGGCCCTGGCCACACCCCTAGTGGGTGTCGTCCATGTCCGCGTGACGTGAGTCAGACCTGGGTCTCCGGCTGAGTCCCTGGTTACTTCCACCCCAAGCGTTGTTACGTGCGCGTGAACGTGGTCGTGTAGCCCTGTTCGAGTGAGCCGTGTTGTTCAAGGGAACTTCCATCAACTTGTTACCTTTAAAGTAGTGACGCATGTTGGGGTTCTCTGTACGCCGTCGCTGTATCTCCTGACGTTGGAATGTGGTCAAGTCGTTAGCGATCCCCACTCCTTGACTTTTCAATTCACTTCTCAGCTTGACCGACCGCCATTTGTCCTCCCAATTGCACATTCTCACTATAATAGGCCTTGGCTTGTCCCCCCTTTTACCAGACAATCTGTGGGCCCTCTCAATATCCCTGGAGACTAAGGGTGGAAGATCGGTACCTTCCCTGGCCTTATTAAGAATGTCCAGCACTTTCTGCTTACTGTCAGTGTAAGTCTCTCGGTCCTCACCCTCAGGTACATTATGCAGAACTAGGTTGTTTCGTCTGCTACGCTGTTCCTGGTCTTCTACCCTATAATCTAACTCCTCTAGATAACTCTCCATATTATGCGCCCGTTCATCCAGTGCGTCAACATCCAGTCTGATCACATGCTGCTCTTGTTTATTGGAATTAATATCATCTCTCAACTTCTGTATGTCAATCTTCATGCTGTTGATATCATCTTTAATCGATGTGATGTCTGCAGCTAATCTGACCCCACTAGCCTTAATCTGTTCCAAAATGGTGCTCATCATCTCCTCTAAACCATCTACAGGGCCAGGGTTGAGTTCTATGTCACCTGACAGCAGAAGCATAGACGGGATCAGTCTCTTAAGAGGCAAAGCTGCTCCTGCCCTCAGGTATTTGTAACTCACGGCACTTGTCAGAGCTGAGCTGTCCGTGACGTCACTACTGTCACACAAATGTAAACAAACATTTCGTTTCGCCACAAGATCAAAATGGGGGGAGCCAGTATCTGCAGAAGCTTCAACCAAGTGCACTAGTGAGAATGATAGCAGAATATGTAGTGAGAAGAGCACAGAACACAGAGCTAGTCTGTAGGGCACATCAGAGCTAGCGGAGTACGGTGTGTACCTGTCACAATGGCTGATCTGTCTCGTACCACTCGGCTGTCTAAACAGTCCCATCCGAGCTCTGTAGAGCACTAAGTCTATCATAGCTACTTCATAAAGACACTCTATACCCTTACAAAACAGTATAGACAGTTCGATGTCTTAGCTGCCGATGTATTTTGATAAATACCTATATTTCTCTGCTGCTGTGATTTCTTGATCTTGTTAGAAGGGGCGTATAACTCTAACTGTATTGGTATTGACACTGATTCCTTCTTTCTTGACGGTGAACCGTTTTACAGCTGTGACTCCCTGATCATGAAGTTCAGTTACTATGTCTTGTTCTGACATGTCAGACAGGCAGCGAGCCCTGTCCCGAACAATGCCCCGGCAGGAATTTAATGTTCTGTGCACGGACACAGCAACCTCAATATTGGCAAATGTTTTGATAGATAAAAGATTTAGAGATTGCTGTCTCCGTGCACATTCCACCAGAAGTGAACCACTACGGAGACGGGTGACATTGCAAACCTCTCCACAAATACCTGAAACAGCCTTAGAAATGGCAAAGGGGTTTAATTTAATAGGGAGATTGTCTGTTGCCTCAATCACTAAGAAACGTGCCCAGTAATCAACATTGGAAGAAACACTTCTTGTTGATTCATCAATATTTTCAATTCGTCGTTTTTTCGCCAAGAACCAGATGATTGGGGATCCATGATTGAAGGCAAAAATTCAGCATCCCTACTCCCCACCCACCATGGAGTGTCAACAAGGACGATGTCAAATAGCATCGGATCTCCAAGATGCCGACACCAGGGATACAGGGGTGCTATACTCCGGCAACTATGACACAAATAGCAACATTTGTATACCAAATAAATTGACAGGGTGGTTCTGCCCGTGACAAATGATTGGACACATATTGAACTTGGAGGTCAACATTGCCAGATTGGCCCATGAGCCACCGCCTTCTGGCATAGGACTCTAGGCATTAAATATGTTAATATTTTGGAAATGAAAACTCGAAATGGCCAAGACCCAATAAGTAGCTGAGTGTGCAAAAAGCTTTTACTATGCACAGGGCATGGCGTGACCAGCCGATTGATAGAACGGGGCCAGTTCTACCACCCGTCTAGGCGAAGTCAGGGCCAAAGTGGTGTGTTAGGCAACAGGAACACGGCTTCAAGGTCCAATTGCCCTCAACCACCAGGATCCCTTCCCCCGCCGACACAGGGCCGCAACCCACGGCAAACGGGTTGGTGGACCAAATTCGGGGGTGTCGGCGAGCTCTTGGCGTTACACAGCACCCACCACAAGGAGGTGGCTCGCCACAGGTGCCCGATGTAGAAGAAGTGTGGCCCCCAAGTAGGTATAGATAAATTACATGAAATAAAACCGTATATTGGTTACACCTACTTGGACTGCCAGTCCAGATTTGAAGAGGTTATTTTACGACGTTGTCGTATTGGCCATACAAGATATACTCACGTATACCTATTGAAAGGTGAGGATCCTCCGTTTTGTATCCCTTGTAATGAGGGAGTAACGGTCAAGCACATTTTGCTTGACTGTGTTGAATTCTCCATCACAAGGGATAAGTATTTTACAGTTAAAACAATTAAGGATCTTTTTACCAGCGTTAGTTCTCATTTAATTATTGGATTTTTAAAAGAAATTGATTTTTTGGTTGAATTTTGAATAATATGTTCTGTAAATAGAGGTATTTTAATGATTGGTAGTTTGGATTAGTACCTTGAATTGTTAGTGGCTGTACCCTCAAAGAGGGGTGAAGCATTGTAAAATTATTGACCTCCTGAAAGGGTACGTACGTCCAAAAACGTTCAGATCTGTGTGAACTTTCCAGGCTTTTTATTTGTAGAATTCTTGTTTTAATTTTGGCTAACTTTTTCTGCAATCGCCAGCAGCTGAAGGGATGGTGTAAATCAAAATGGGGTCCATGTAGGTAGCTAAGGTAATGTAAGTCCCCATGGTCCCTAGTGTGGTGATCTACTGTCTGTTGTTGGTGATCTATAGCCTGTTTTCATACTGCATTGTCTAAATAATGATATTAGTTTTAACTTTCCATGCTAGTTTCAATTCTGATTTTACCACACGCATATATTTCATTTAAATGTTAAATGTTCTCGTCACGATATGGCTGAAATATTGCCGATGTGACGTTAAATATTAACTCAGTCACTCACGTACGTATGTATGTATGAGGTAATTTGCCCCTCAATCCAAATTCATGAAGATCGTTTAACATACCATGTTTCCATGTTGTATCATATGCTTTTGCCAAGTCAAAAAAGATAGATACATTATGATGTTTGTTGACAATGGAATCATTGACAAATGATTCCAGACATCGTAGATGGTCAGTGGTACTTTGGTTCTTTCGAAAACCATACTGAAGGGCACTAAGGAGGTTTTTGGTCTCCAAGTACCAGATTAATAGATGGTTCCATCGCGTCAAGAGGGAGGAACACTCCCAGACGTCCATATATTTGCCAAAGACATCTAAAAGTGTAACCGGACATCTTTTAGGCAAGTGTTTCAATAGCTGGTAATGGATATAGTCATGAACTCATACGGCAAAATAGCTTCGATTCCGGACCCTGGAAACCTAACTGAAAGAAAATGGAAACTTAGTTTCAGTGAGGTTTCTGGACCGTTACTTTATATTTCCTTCAAGAACAGTCCCCGAGCTTCTCCCTTACCCAGATTCCTGTAAGTGTCCTGTGAGTTTCAGTTATCCAGATTCTAAAGAGGTTCCATTGGGTATCTGCTTTACTCTACGCTCAGTTGGTTGCAGTCATTTACGTAATTCAATTAAGTTTCCCATTGATTTCCATTTCTATTAATCACATTAACATATTCCATACGTTTCAGTAACTTAGAGTGAGTGAGTGAGTTTATATTAACGTCACATCGGCAATATTTCAGCCATATCGTGACGAGAACATTTAACACTGAAAGAGATAATATGTATTTCAGAAATAAATCTGTCGGCAAAGGAGAGTGAAACAACTAGAATATCAAGTTACAATTTAAAACTAGTGTGGAAAGTTTAAACTAATATTACTATTTGGACAACACAATATAAAACACGGGCTATATATCACCAACGACAGAAGGTAGATCACCATATTAGGGACCAACCATACTAGGGACCATGGGGACTTACAGTACATTTGCCTCCTGCGCGGACCCTAGCTGGATTTACATCATCCCTTCAGCTGTTAGCAATTTAGACAAATCTAGCCATAAAGTAAAAAGACAGGTATTCTACGATTAGAAACAGTGGAACGGGTTCATGTAGTTTAAATGTTTACGGACTCACGTACCCTCTCAGGACGACAATAATTTTACAGTTCTTTAACCCCCTTGAGGATACAGCCACGAACACTCTAAGTTACTAATTCAAATTTCCAAGAATAAAATATTTATCTATTTACAATTCATTTAGCAAATTTATGTCTTTTAAAAATGCAATAATTAAATGAGAGGTAACATTATTAAAAAGATCCTTCAAAGTTCGTGAGTGAAAAAAATTATCCCTTGTGATGGAATATTCAATACAGTAAAGCAGGACATGCTTGACTGTGATTCTTTCATCACAAGGGATACAAAACGGAGGATCTACACCTTTTAATAAATATTCGTGAGTATACATCGTCGAATAATGACCTCCTCAAATCTGGACTGACAACCCAAGTAAGTATAACTGATATAAGGTTTTATTGCATGTAATGTATTGATACCTACCTGAGTGTCCCACTTCTTTTGCATATAAGATCAGTTAGCAGTTTTATAGTCTGAGTACGGAATAAGAAGTGGAGTCACAGATTTGCACAGCATAGAATGCTGCCTTGGCAGCAAGATCGGCCATTGTCGTATTGGCCAGTAGCAAGATTATTATACAGTTCAATTATTTCTATTAAAAGTGGATGTTTACATGACAGGTGTTTAATTGCCTGAAGGCAAGAGTGAGTGAGTGAGTGAGTGAGTGAGTGAGTGAGTTAATGTTTAACGTCACATCGGCAATGTCTCAGCCGTATCGTGACGAGAGCATTTAATTCTGAAATGAAATATATGTATAGTATAAAAAACTTGTCAACGAAGGACAGTAAAACGACTAGAAGATCACAATTTCAATTAAAACTAGCTTGCAAAGTTAAAAATAATATCACTATTCGGACAATACAATATAAAATCAGGCTATAGACTGCCAACAACTGAAGGTAGATCACCATACTAGGGACCATGGGGACTTACAGTGCCTTTGCTACCTGCATGGACCCTAGTTGGATTTACACCATCCCCTCAGCTGTTAACAAATTAGACACATCTAGCCAAACATTAAAAATACACATATGCTACGATTAAAAACAGTGGAAGTCTAAACGTACAGGAAATGTTTGGGGACTTACGTACCCTCTCAGGAGGACAATAATTGTACGGTACTTCAACCCCCTTTGAGGGTACAGCCACCAACAATTCAAGCTACTAATCCAAACTACCAATAATTAAAATACATCTATTTACACAACAAGTTTTAAAAATTCAACCAAAAAATCAATGTCTTTTAAAAAGACACAGTCAAGCAGGATATGGTCTACACAAATATGTAAAATTTACATAGATTTACATAAATTTACAATTTTAGGGGTGGTGCGTTTTCAATGATGTTCAGTATATTTAAGTGCTGTTAATATGGCGTAAGCTTCAACTGTGAAAATAGAACTATTATCTGGTAATCTAGAAGATATTGTTCTGGATCCAATGACAGTGGCACAAGGAACAGCGCCACCATCCTTAGACCCATCTGTAAAAAGGGATTTATAATTGCTATATTTATGTTTTAATTGATTATATTCCTGCTTATATTGTAATTCATTAGTTTCTGATTTTTTAAATGTGGTCAGTGTTAGGTCTACTTGAGGCCTGACCAACTGCCAAGGAGGAGAAGAAAGAAGACGGGAGGGAGCTATGTTTTCCAGCTGAATGCCAGCTGCAGAAAGAAAGGGTTTAATTCTATGTCCTAGAGGCGGGACAAAAGAAGACTACTTGTATAAATCCTCATAAAGGGGATTGAAAATACAGTTATATGCAGGGTTAGAATGATTAGAGTATAATTTAGTAATGTACTGTAAAACTAACTTTATACGGCGCTGCTCAAGAGATGCTCCATCAGCATCAACATAGCGACTGTCAATAGGTGAAGTTCTAAAAGATCCAAGACAAAGTCTCAGACCTTGATGATGGACAGAATCAAGAAGTTTAAGATTGCTTTTGCAGGCTCCACCATAGACGATTGAGCCATAATAAAGTTTAGAACGAACTAGTGATCGATAGAGATGGAGAAGGGTAGCTTGATCCCCTCCCCATTTAGAATTTGAAACAACTTTCAACAAGTCAAGTGCTTTCAGGCATTTAGTTTTAAGTGATTTAATATGTGGTAAAAACGTTAAATGTGAATCAAAGATTAGACCCAAGAACTTGGCTTCCTTCACAACTTTAATGGCCGTCCCATCTAGAGATAGTTCAGGGTCTTTATGTGGTTTGTATTTTCGACAAAAATGTATGCAGTTAGTTTTCGATTTGGAAAATTTAAAGCCGTTTTCAAGACACCATTTATTAATCTTGTTTAAACACAACTGCAATTGCCGTTCAATGGTATGCATATTTTTACTACGACAAGAAATATTAAAATCATCCACAAATAACGATCCATCAATTGAATCGTTTAAAACTTTAGATAAACTGTTGATCTTGATGCTAAAAAGAGTGACAGACAAAATACTGCCTTGTGGAACACCTTGATCCTGATTGTAATGATAGAACCCACACGGACCTGGAAATATCTGTTGTTTAAAAAGTTGGCTATAAATTTAGGCAAACGACCTCGCAAGCCGAAGTCATGTAAATCTCGTAAAATGCCACATTTCCAAGTAGTGTCATATGCTTTTTCATGATCAAAAAAGATAGACACAGCGTGTTGTTTGTTAATTAGTGCGTTTTTTACAAATGATTCTAAACGCACTAAGTGATCGACAGTACTTCTGTTTTTCCGGAAACCACATTGTATATCTGTGATAAGATTATTTGTTTCCAAATACCAAACAAGTCGATTATTTATCATGCGTTCCATGGTCTTGCAAACACAGCTTGTCAATGAAAGCGGACGATAATTGGACAGATCCGTATGATCACGTCCAGGTTTAGGTATTTGTACCAATATGGCGTCAAGCCATGAAGAAGGATATTTCCCGGAAGTCCAAATATTATCAAATATATACAAGAGCGTCTCTAAACAGGATTCTGGTAAGTGCTTCAGGAGTTGATAATGTATGTTATCAGCTCCTGTAGCAGTGTCATGAGCTTGATCAAGAGCAGTATGGAGTTCATGAATAGAAAAAGTTTCATTATAATCTTCCCCATTATCAGAATTGAAATCAATAGTTTTCTTTTCTTCTTGTTTTTGATATTGCTGAAATTTAGGTATATAATTAGAAGACGAAGAATGTTTAGCGAGAGTTTCGCCCAGGATATTAGCAATATCTGATTTATGAGTAATTGATCCCCATGTTTAAGATGATGGACTGTAGATTTCGTACCTTTACCTTTAATTTTCTGGACCATGTTCCATACCTTGGACATGGGTGTCCGAGAATTTATTTTGGATACATAATTTTGCCAAGATTGGCGTTTGTTCTGTTTAAAAGTACGCCGTGCTTTAGCATTTAAAATTTTCAATTTATTTAAATTATGCACCATAGGATGGCGACGGAAATAATGTTCTGCTTTTTTCCTTGCCTTCCTAGCTTGTTTGCACTCTTCGTTGAACCATGGTTTTCGAATATGTGGAACTGCAGAGGAATTTGGTATACACTCATCAGCTGTAGAGTTCAATTCATCAGAAAAGCATTTAATAGCATCAGGAACGTCAATAAAACGTTCGGGTTTAAGTTTTTCAACACCTAGTGTTTCATATATAGCCCAGTTAGCCTTTTTAAAATTCCGCCTTGATGACGGAGGAACATCAGTTGGAGTTACAGATTTTAGTACAGTAGGAATATGGTCACTTCCACAGAGGTCATCGTGGACTGACCATTCAAATTCACTTAGTAGTTCTGAATTTGTGAGTGACAAGTCGAGAGCAGAATAAGTCCCTGTACCGGGGTGTAAATATGTGCTGGAACCATCATTATAAATACATAAATCATTGTCAGGACAAAACTCCTCTAACAATTTACCTTTAGTGTTTGTAGTTACACTACCCCAGAGTGGGTTGTGCCCATTTAAGTCTCCCATTATAATACAGGGCTTCGGGAGCTGATCATGCAGAGTTTGAAGATCGGTTTTGGCAAACGCCGAAGACGGTGAAATATAAAGAGAGCATAGCGTAAACGCTACATGTAAAGTAATTCTCACTGCAACAGCTTGAAAGTGAGTATTAAGTGAAACGGGGCTTTGAATAGCGTTTTGTCTGACTAGAATGGATGATCCGCCAGTGGCCCTATCACCCGGAGGTGAAAAAAAATGCTATGCATTATAATGACAAAGGTCAAATGTATCTGTTTGTTTTAAGTATGTCTCCTGGAGACATATCGCTGAAGGTGTAAAATCTTGGACTAATAGCTGTAATTCATGTAAGTTAGTCCTCACTCCTCTGCAGTTCCACTGTACAATATTATAGGAATAAACTATCTTTTGGGTGGATTTATTGGGGATCTACCCCGCACTCTTTTGGAGGGCGACAAGCTATGTGCCCTTGTTTGGATGTTTTCGGAAACATCCATATCTTCTAAGGATCCGAACTTATTACAAAGTTGGATTTTGTTACTAGACCCCTTTGAGGCTCGTCCACTTTGACCCTTTTGTGAAGATTCACATCTAGATTTAAGCTTGTTTTTTCAGTTTCTTTCACATTGGATTGAGACGTCCGTTTTGCATTTGTCTGAGATAATTTCTCCTGTGTAAAAGGTACGTCCTGAACACCTATGGGCTCCGGAAGTACGTCAGCAGTTTGAGTGGATGATTCAGATAGCAGTCTGAGGAGTGTCAGTATTAATCCATGTTAAGTTGGTTACAGAAGACTTGATTACATTCACGGTTGGCGAAGGCGATGTTCTGGTAACAGAAGCATAAGTTTCTGAAGCATAAGTTTCTGTTACGTCTGATCTTTGGACAAGTTTTTTTGCATCTGCAAAGCTAATGTTTTGAGTATATTTGATTTTGTTGAATTCCATGTCCCGTTTCCAAACTGGACAGTCTTTTGAGAAAGACGAGTGACTCCCGGCGCAGTTAACGCATTTCTTAAAATTGTTGGTACAATCTTCTGTTGTATGTGTCTGCTCACCACAGTGAGCACACGTGACAGACAATGTACAACTATTCACTCCATGTCCAAATTTTTGGCACTTAAAACACCTTAATGGGTTAGGAACATAGGTATCAACAGCGTTGTTACAGTATCCAGCTTTGACAGATTTTGGAGCAGTTGGCGAGGAAAAAGAAAACAAATATGTGTTTATTGGACCAGTTTCTTTATTTTTCCGGGTTGTAAACCTTTAGACATGCATGACACCTTGATCTTTCATCTCTGTCACAATATCTAATTCCGTCATGTCCGCAAACAACTGATCACGATCTCGAATTATGCCTTTGCTAGTGTTGAGCGTCCTGTGAGCTGAGACTGATACGGGAATTCCTACCAACATTTCAGTTGTCATCAGGTTTGTAGCTTGCTGTCGTTTACTACATTCAATGAGAAGAGCTCCTGAACGCAAGCGTCTAACATTTTTGAAATCACCCGCAATGCCTTGAATAGCCTTCGATACTGCAAACGGGTTCAACTTTAGTGGTGTCTTATCATGAGTCTCGATCACTATAAAGCGTGGCCAGTAGTCAATTGATTGGGTCGGTCTGTGTTAATTATCATCTTCATCAGTGTCTAGTGGACGTTTTGTTTTTTTAATGGGGGTTTCGTAAGCCATAGTTGGTTTTAAATGGTTCATCATCCGAGCTCCCCACCCACCAGGGAGTATCACAAGGACAATGCTAAAGCAAGAGGGCCTCCAGCTTGCAGCACCAAGGATACCCGGATGATAAACTCCAGCAGAAAAATCAAAAGATTAATATTTCCACCAGATTGGCCCGTGAGCCACCGCCTTCTGGGCATACGACTCTAGGCAATAACATATATAAAATGATGAATTTCAAATTACAATCTCCAAAGAACCAAGCATGAAAATTCAAATTACCAGTTTCATAAATCTGAGCATGAAATAGTTGTAGCTCAGGGCTTGGCATGACCAGCCGATTGATAGAACTGGGCCAGTTCTACCACCCGTCTAGGTGAAGTAAGGGCCAAAGTGGTGTGTTGAGCAATAGGAACACTGGTCCTGCTCCCAGTGCCCTCAACCACCAGGATCCCCTCCTCCGCCGACACAGGGCCGCAACCCACGGCAAACGGGTTGGTGGACCAAATATCCCCCCGGGTCCACTACGGGGGTGTCGGCGAGCTCTTAGCGTTATCCAGCACCCACCACGAGGAGGTGGCTCGCCACGGGTGCCCTGAAGGCAAGAAAGAGAGTCAGAAAAGATTATATATTGTTTATGTTTAGGGTGTCTTTGAATATATTTAAGAGCTGTTAAGATGGCGTTTGCTTCTGCAGTAAAAATAGAGCTGTTATCTGGAATTCTAGAAGATATTGTTCTGGATCCAATGACAGTGGCAGAAGCCACTGCACCACCGTCCTTGGACCCATCTGTAAATAAGGTTTTGTAATTGCTATATTTACTTTTTACTTGATGATATTCTCGTTTATATTGTAATTCATTAGTGTCTGATTTAATGTTAATGTTAGGTCCACTTGTTGCCTAACCAACTGCCAAGGAGGAGAAGAAAGAAGTCGGTAAGGACCTATATTTTCTAGCTCAATGCTAGCAGCAGCAATGAATGGTTTAATTCTGACTCCAAGGGATTGAACAAGGGAAGACGTGTTGTTATACAGATCCCCATAAAGGGGATTAAATGCAGGGACGCAATTAAATGCAGGATCAAACTCATTAGAGGATAATTTTGTAATCTACTGTAAAGATAGTTTTATACGGCTTTGATTGAGAGAGGCTCATCGGCCTCAACGTAAACAGGAGACGTTCTAAAGGAGCCAAGACAAAGTCTTTGACCTTGATGATGGACAGAATCTATTAGCTGTAGGTTGCTTTTGCAGGCTCCAACATATACGATGGAGCCATAGTCATGCTTCGAACGGACAAGTGATCTATACAAATGTAGGAGAGTAGCTTGATCACCTCCCCACTTTGAAGTAGACACCACTTTCAATAAATCAAGTGCTTTCAGGCGTTTAGTTTTTAGGGATTTGATATTTGGCAGAAACGTTAAATGTGAGTAAAAAAATCAGACCTAAGAACTAGGCCTCCTTGACAACTTTGATGGGAGTGTCATTTAAAAACAGTTCTGGGTCTTTATGTGATTTATATTTACGGCAGAAATGTATGCAATTAGTGTTTGATTTAGAGAATTTGAAACCATTCTCAAGACACCATTTATTAATTTTGTTTAAACACAACTGCAGTTGCCTCTCAATAGCATGCATATTTTTACCACAACAAGAAATATTAAATGAGTGAGTGAGTTAATATTTAACGTCACATCGGCAATTTTGCAGCCATATCGTGACGAGAACATACATGACGAAAAGAATATATATCGATATTATGAAGACCCTGTCTACGAAGGACAGTAAAACCACTAGACTATCACAGTTAGTATTAAAACTAGCGTAGAAACTTAAAAAAAATGATAGTATCACTATTTGGACAGTACAACATAAAAACAGGCTATAGATCGCCAACAACAGAGGGTAGATCACCATACCAGGGACCATGGGGACTTACAGTACCTCAGCTACCTGCATGGTCCCTGGTTGGATTTACACCATCCCCTCAACTGTTGGCGACTGTATGCAAGATTAGCCACAAATTAAAATGACACATATTCTACGATTAAAGAAGTGGAAGATTAAATCTGACTTAAACCGTTTTGGGACTTACGTACCCTCTCAGGAGGACAATAATTTTACGGTACTTCAAACCCCTTCGAGGATACAGCCACTAACAATCTTAGCTGCTAATTCAACTTCCAATCATAAAATACTTATTTATTTACATGTCAGTCAATAAATTCAATTGTTTTAAAAATGCAATAATTAAATGACAACGTACGTTACTAAAAAGGTCCTTCATAGTTCTTGATTTAAAATAATTGTCCCTTGTGATGGAATATTCAACACAGTCAAGCAAGATATGCTTGACCGTGATGATTTCATCACAAGGGATGCAGAACGGAGTATCCTCACCTTTCAAAAGATATTCATGCGTGTACCTAGTGTGGCCAATACGACATCGTCGTATAATGACCTCTTCAAATCTGGATTGACAACCCAAGTAGGTGTAACCAACAAATGGTTTTATTGCATGTAATTTATTGATACCTACTTGGGTGTCCCACTGCTTCTGCATCAGATCACGGATGTAAGATCTAATGGTAGCTTTATAATCAGTATAGGGAATATGAAGTGGTGTAACAGATTTGTTTAGCGCTGCCTTAGCAGCAAGGTCAGCCAACGTATTACCAGAGATTCCAACATGGCTGGGTAACCAACAGAAGACAATGTCATATTGGCCAGTCGCAAGATAGTTATAAAGTTCAATAATTTCTATTAAAAGTGGATGTTTACATGCTAGGTTTTTAATAGCCTGAAGGCACGAAAGAGAGTCTGAATAGATTATGTACTGTTTGTGTTTAGGATGTCTTTGAATATATTTAAGAGCAGTTAATATGGCGTTTGCTTCTGCAGTAAAAATAGAGCTGTTATCTGGAATTCTAGAAGATATTGTTCTGGATCCAATGACAGTGGCACAAGCTACTGCACCACCGTTCTTGGAACCATCTGTAAATAAGGATTTATAATTGCTATATTTAGTTTTTAATTGATTATATTCTTGTTTATATTGTAATTCATTAGTTTCTGATTTTTTAAATGAAGTTAATGTTAGGTCAACTTGTGGCCTAACCAACTGCCAAGGAGGAGAAGCAAGAAGACGGGAGGGAGCTATGTTTTCCAGCTCAATGCCGGCCGAAGAAAGAAAGGGTTTAATTCTGTGTCCTAGAGGTGGAACAAGAGAAGACCTCTTGTCGTACAAATTCTCATAAAGCGGACTGAACACACAGTTATAGGCAGGGTTAGATTTATTAGAATATAATTTAGTAATGTATTGTAAAGACAGTTTTATACGGCGTTGTGTAAGAGATGGTTCATCAGCCTCAACATAGAGACTGGCAACAGGTGAGGTTCTAAAAGATCCAAGACAAAGTTTTAAACCTTGGTGGTGGACAGAATCTAATAGTTTAAGGTTGCTTTTAAGGCTCCACCATATACAATGGAGCCATAGTCATGTTTAGATCGTACCAATGATCTGTATAAGTGAAGGAGGGTAACTTGATCCCCTCCCCACTTGGAATTTGAAACAACCTTTAACAAATCGAGTGCCTACAGACATTTAGCTTTAAGGGATTTAATGTGTGGCAAGAAGGTTCAATGAGAATCGAAAATTAAACCCAGGAACTTGGCCTCCTTTACAACCTTGATGGGAGAGCCATTTAAAGATAGTTCAGGGTCCTTATGCGGCTTATATTTCCTACAAAAATGTATGCAATTAGTTTTGGATTTAGAAAATTTAAAGCCGTTTTCAAGGCACCATTTATTTATTTTATTTAAACAAAGTTGTAGATGCCGTTCATTAGTACGCACATTTTTACCACGACAAGAAATGTTAAAATCATCCACAAAAAGTGATCCATCAATTGAATCATTTAAAACCTTGGATAAACTGTTGATTTTAATACTAAATAAAGTGACGGACAAAATACTGCCTTGAGGAGACACCCTGATCCTGATTGTAATGATCAGACAGGGTTGAACCCACGCGGACTTGAAATTGCCTGTCTTTTAAAAAGTCTGATATAAAAAGAGGCAAACGGCCTCTGAACCCAAAATCATGTAAATCCTTCAAAATGCCATGCTTCCAGGTCGTATCATAAGCTTTCTCGAGATCAAAGAAAATCGATACAGCGTGTTGTTTATTTACTATAGCATTTTTAACGAAGGATTCTAAACGTACCAAATGATCAATGGTACTACGATTTTTCCTGAAACCACACTGAATATTTGTGATCAGGTTATTGGTTTCAAGATACCAAGTTAATCTATTATTTACCATACGTTCCATGGTTTTACAGACACAACTGGTTAGAGATATCGGTCTGTAATTCGACGGATCTGTATGATCCCTGCCAGGTTTTGGTATTGGGACTACAATGGCACCACGCCATGAAGGGGGAAATTCCCCCGACGTCCATATTTGATCAAATATATCTAAAAGTGCCATTAGACATGGTTCAAGTAAGTGTTTCAGTAGCTGATAATGTATATTATCATCACCAGTTGCAGTGTCATGAGCTTGCTCAAGTGAATATGTAGCTCATGTAAAGAAAACACTTCATTGTAGTCTTCACCATTATTTGAAGCGAAATTAAGTTTTGTCTTTTCCTGTTGTTTCTGGTATCTCTGAAACTCAGGAACATAATTTGTCGATGATGAATTTTTGGCAAGTGTTTCTCCAAGTTTATTTGCAATTTTAGGTGTGTCAGTAATTAAATTGTCATTATCTTTAAGATGGTGAACAGCAACTTTTGAACCTTTGCCTTTAATTCTTTGAACCATGTTCCATACCTTAGACATTGGCGTAAGTGAGTTAATTTTGGAGACATAGTTCCTCCAAGATTGCCGTTTATTTTGTTTGAAAGTTCGACGCGCCTTCGCATTGAGTATCTTAAATTTGTTTAAATTATGGACAGTTGCGTGACGACGGAAATAATTTTCTGCCTTTTTCCTCGCTTTCCTGGCTTGTCTACAATCTGTATTAAACCATGGTTTCCGTACATGTGGAGTTGTAGAGGCCTTTGGTATACATTCATCAGCAATTTTATTTAAAACGTCAGAAATTAATTGAATAGGATCGGTTATATGACTGAAACATTCGGGTCTTAATTTAGATGCACATAAAGTTTGAAATAACGACCAGTCTGCCTTGGCAAAATTCCATCTGGTATATGATGGAGAGTGAGATGGAGTATTTTCTGATAATACAGTTGGAAAGTGGTCACTTCCACAGAGGTCATTGTGGACTGACCAATCAAATTCATTAAGCAGAGTAGAGTCTGCGAGAGACAAATCTAGACAAGAGTAGGTGCCAGTTGCAGGATGCAGATAAGTGGTTGAATCATCACTGTATATACACAAGTCATTATTGGCTATAAAATCTTCCAGTAGTTTACCTTTAGTGTTAGTGTTTGTACCACCCCAAATTGGGTTATAGCCATTGAGATCACCCATTATGATGCAAGGTTTAGGAAGTTGGTCATAGAGACCTTGTATATCAGACTGCTGGAGTGCTGAAGAAGGCGGAATATACAGAGAGCATAGTGTAAAGGTAACATGAAGAGTTAGTCTCACTGCAACAGCTTGGAGATTTGTTGAGAGTGCTACAGGACTATGGATAACATCCTGCTTTACAAGGATTGAAGACCCTCCTGTGGCCCTGTCACCCGGAGGTGACAAATAATTATATGAAACGAACTGACGTAAATCAAAAGTATCTGTCTGCTTCAAATAGGTTTCCTGCAGACAGAAGGCCGATGGTGCAAAATCCTGGATTAGTAGCTGTAACTCATTGAAATTGGTCCTTAACCCTCTACAATTCCACTGTACTACAGTTTTGGAACGGACTATCTTTTAGGGGCATTGATTGGGGATCTGCCCCACACTTTTTTGGTGGGCGACAAGCTATGTGCCCTTTGATGGGTGTGTTCGGACACTTCCATGTCCTCAAGCGAACCATATTTATTATAAAGTTGAACACGATTTTCTGATCCTTTGGAGACTCTGCCACTCTGAAGTTTTTTAGAAAGATCTGGCCTTGGTTTGGGTTTACTTTTAACAACCTGTTTGACATTTGCACTGGACTGAGATGGTGCTATCTCCTGTGGTGTAGATGTGTCATGATTACTCAAAGACTCAGATTGGATTTGGGCTGAAACTGATGTTTGGGTGGATTGTTCCTGTGAAAACCTCTCGGGAGTATTAGTTTTCACCCATGTCAAGTCTGTTTGACAGGTTATTGATGTAGTTTTGACTTTGGATTGTTTTAGGGTTGAATCTGAGTAGTATAGGGAATAGGGGTTTTGGCTCACTTTCAAGAAATGTCTCTACAAAGCCTTATTTACTAAATAAGGCTTTGGTTGGGACCTTAGATCTTGCTACTATTACCCCTACTACAAAAAGGTTGGGTGTCTATGAAACAGTTTACCGTGTATTGGTTGGAGGTAACACTGTGCCGTACGGTACGATCAATAATTCTTCTCTTACAAACCCCCTACCCGGCCCACCCCTCAAGTAGTACAAGTTAGGTTCGTCGGCTTTCATATCCACTTTATCTATGTTGTAAGTTTTGACTGACCATATAGGATCGGTGGCTCGCTTACGGCTATCGCCCTCGTGTTCCCCCGGCTGGTATAGATACCTCACTAGGGCCCTATCTGGTATCTGTTTCTCCTTCCCACGCAATGGAGCGGCCGACTCTGCAACTATTGATTTTAGTTTGATAGCGTCTGCCGGTTTCTTACCGGTTAGACGGGTGACTTCATGGTTGATTGCCGACACCACCTTGGGTAACCTCGTGACCCATTCAGTCGATCGTTTTCCAGGGGTGGCCATCTCCCTAGCATACTGATGGCCAAACAAGCGCTCAGCCAAAGTCCTATTAAATCTCTCAACTATGGCTTGGCTGCGATGGGCTCCGGCCGTGCCACGCCTGATCTTTGTATCGTGTTTGGCTAGCAGTTGTGACACGGCACCCATGAACTCCCGTCCGGGGTCAACTTGCAGCTCTGTTGGCCACGTCAGCGGGCTGCGTTTGTATATGCGTTCGAATCCTCTGGCTACCTGAGCCGAATCTTTCGTGGTCAAGGGTTCGGCTTCCTTGTAACGACTGGCTACGTCCACTACGGTTAAGGCATACTTGTACCTCTTGTCGTGGGGTAGGAACAGTAGGTCTGCCTGGTGAACGCTATTAGGTATGTTAATACCGAACCTCCTTCTAGGCACGTAGCGTGGTGCCGGCAAATAGATCTGCCACAGGGCTTGTTTTTCAAGCCACGCTTTGGCTTCCTCCGGGGGTACTCGCGCTATTTTAGCTAGCTTATCTACTGCGCTAGCTCCTTTCCAGTACCCACGCGGGCTGTAGTAAATAGCATCAAATTTTTTCATGTCCATACGCGTATGTGTTTATCCCATCAATAGCTATCCAACGTTTCGTGTCCATAGGCGACAGGGACATCTTGTTTATAGTCAGTCCGTATATCTTATGTCCATCACTTCTAAGTGTGTTCATTTTATGTCTAAAGGTACGGGTCTTGAACAGGGCTTCCTTGAATCTGGCGTGTTTGATGTGTTGTTTCACCACATACTTCTTAACCCCCTTAGCCTTCCGGATCTCACTATTGTCGGCTTTCAGTATGGAGTACATCTTAGGTCTCAAACCTATGTACTCGGCTATGGGCGTGCCAGCACACTCGTCCTTCATTTTACCTAGGACCTTTTTATTTACCGTACTGTGTAGGGCATGGGTCTTAGGGTAGTCGCTGGTGTCGTATAAATCGAGGTGTTTTTTCATGTCCTCGTACACGTCCTCGGTTCGAATCTCCATCAGCAGGGAATCCGTGTCAGTGTACAGCACTTCACACCTGTCGCCGTACTGTTTCTTGAGCTCGTTGTAGTAAAAGTCGTACATCAGGTGTTTGGATAAATCGAGGATGCTCATCCCCACGTAAACAGGCCGGTTGAATTTTATGTGGCTTTGGTTGTGTAGGGCAACCAGGTTGTCTGTGAATATCTTACTACGGTTGAATGCCGGACTGGCTATCAATCTCCTGAGCTTGTCTTCCTCACTCGACCGAACCAGCTTCACGGTCACGCGTTTCCTCAGGTTCTCCATAGTCTTACCAAACACCGAGTTGTTCATGAGCTTGTAGAGATTTTTCTCAAAATCACTGGTGGCTTTTTTTCGTAGGTCTGTGTTCATTCTGATGTAGGGCTCCATCCATGGACTCTGGTCGAACATGAGCACCCTATGTATTTTGGTCAGCCTCATACCCAACGACAGGTACAGCTGTAGGTTGCGATAGTGAACGATGTACTTGGTCTTATTCATTAAGTTAGGCACGAGTTTTTCAACGTCTGTCACACGCCCACCTGACAAGTTATGTTGGTACTCAGACATCCAGTCTGGGTTAACCCTCATACGTTCGGGGGCCAGGGGGTAGCTGTTGTGTGATGTGTGTAATTCCTTGGGATACTCTAAGTCAACCTCGAGGATATACCCTTTGTTCGAATCTGGTGCAACCCCCATAACATCAACGTGGGGTACCCATTGGAATCCCCCTGTAGGTAGATACTGGCTCATGGCCCAGCCGTACAGGTTGTTTGCGTCGAGGAAGAGAATGTGATTGGTTGGTTTGTTAGGATCGTAACCTTTCACGTATTGATTATTTGCTTTCGCGTATCGTTTGGATGCCATGGAAATCCCACCTCGCAAGCCTTTCTCAATGAATAGGTGCATGTCGTAATCTGTGAGCAATTCTAAATTAACTCCGGTCTTTTTAAGCAAGGCGTCCCACGACAGACCTGGGCTGGTGTAATACCATGCGGGGTCGAGTTTATACTGCTTGAAACATGTCCGCCTAAACGTCTCAAACACGTCGGCTAACAGCAGTATATCTGTCCTCAAGTACAGGTCGTGATAATCACCCAGGTTCTTACAACCCAGTTTATTCCATACGTTAGTCGCGTGCGAGTAATCATCTCGTGAGACGGACGCCTCATTCAGCTTGCTATAAAAGCAGTCAATAGGGGGTAGTCTGGTCTCGGTGAACTTGGCCCAACTATCCATGTACTCATAGGGGTACACACCCTTCCTCATAAGCAGGGGTCTAGTCTCGGCGTCTGTGTATCGATCGGTGATAGGGAAGGTATTGTTGGCCTTGACCAGACTGTCGAGTGACGACAGGAGGAACTGAAACGAGTCAATGAACCTAAGTCCGTTTAAGCTGAAGGAGATGTATCTCTCCATGCTGTTGGGGATGCACGTTATATTACCATCGATTTTCGCGATGGCCTGCATGATCAAGTGTGAGTCGTACCCTCTCAAGTTATGAAAGACAACGGGGATGTTTATTGTCTTAGGGTTGATTTTAAGCTTGAGGTTGCACGCGTTGTGAGCGGCACCTCTATACTTACCAGTTATGTGACAGTGATCTCTCACCGAATCACCGTTAAGTGGTGATTTACACACGTGACAGTTAGTGCTACTAGCGTGGGCTAGCCTGTCGACTCGGGTCAGACGCATGGGAGCGATTTTATACAATGCATTCCTAATAATTTTTTCTTCCTCCTGCAAACACTTTAGAAACCTTTCAGCCGCGTCAGGCCCCCTATATACTACCGGAGCTTTCGTTTCCCCGTCACAACGGACGACAATGTATCCAAACGAACAGGCTTTATGCTCTTGTGTCTTGTGGGTGATGGGAGCCTCGCCGGCGGCACCACTGGGGGTATCCCCCACAACTAAGGCTTCGAAGTCGGCGTATATGATATAAGGCACAGACATTTGGTTCTTGTGGTTACAGAATTTTAGGATATTATCACCTTCCTTAGGCATGTCGACTCGTATGGCCGTCTGCCCCACACCTTGACAATCATCCTCGGGTGAAGCCATGTAGACATCGTTCACAGAAGTGGGTCTTTCCTTTGTATGCTGATTGGTCATACAACAGCCTGCTAAAGTGTTTTATCCATGTGTAGTGATACTTGTCACCTCGCTGGATCATGAATATATTGATAACTTGGCGATCCTTCACCGGGCTGACCCTGTGTACTATTGTTGTGTTACCTTCGTGCCCAAAAACATTTATAGCCAGATTATTCTGTTTTTCTACTTTAGTGATCTGGGATATGGGGGTGGGTTCATCTATACCATCCCAATTGAGCCCATCATCTTGGGGATAGCTAGAAAGCCTATCTGAATTAGCGCCAGCTGGAAATAAGGCTAACCTGATAGCTAACCTCAGGCAATCGTTTCCTCTATTCTTAACGTTTACTATGGCATGTTTGTTCCTATAGTAGGGAGGCAAGGCTAGGTATGACCCGCCTCTGAACGGCACGTAGTTAGCTATGTCTAGATAGACATTATCGATTTTATCTACAACCCACCCGGACCCCAAGTGTGTGTAGCGTTCTAGGTATTCTCGTATCTGCTGAAAACTGGTATCGATTGATGTGTCAATGGTCTCTGTATGTGTGGCGACCTCTTGTTGACCTCGGAAGTAAGGCTGAACATATTCAGTGGTACTCCCAACCTGCTTATCGAGCGACATTTTCACTGTGATCTGAAACTTGATACTTCCTAGGTTATTTAGTTCCTGGTTGACCTTATCAGCTATCAGAGGCTTGATATCTGTAATGTCTATGTTTCTATCAACATGCATGCGCCAACCTCTCAAATAGTTGCCTACAGCGCGCTCAGTGCGCACGAACTGTAGGTCAATAGCTCTATTCTGTCGTAATAATTCTACAAGCTGTGGTTTTCTCATACGGGAATACCCGCCTAAACTCAAATCGCGTGCCTCGGCTTTCAGTTGTTTTACAGTGGGAGGTTTTGCTACTGGGGCATGTGATAACAATGCGGTTAACCCGGCTCTCCCCAGGTTTGAATAACCCGTGTATCCAAGCTGTTTTGCTTGAGCTTTTAATTGTGTTACCGTAGGAGGGACTTCTAAACCTAGTAATCTCAACAATGCTGACTTCCGCATTCGAGAATACCCGATCACACCTCTCTGTTTTGCGACCTGCTTTAGCCCGCGTACAGTAGTCATTGTGTTTACACCTAAGAGAACCAATGTCTAATTGCTTCACAGTAAAGGGAGATAACCCTTTCAAGCACTGGAGTCTATCTTGAGCAGTCGCCTACGTTCTTTTATGTAGCCTTTTTTATTCTCGTAGATGAGTTGATGTCTGACTACGTTCGCTCCGTGAGCTTTACATAGACAGTAGTGTCCTTTAACCCCGATACCACACACAGAACACGTGTAGTTAGGACTTCCCATATGGAAACAACAGAACCCCTGATTCCTGCATTTCCTACCACAGGCCTCGGTCTTCCCCATAAGTATGTATTCGCATCGGTATGGAGCGGGTCTCATGTTTACTTATATAGGTATTTTAATTTAATTGCTTCGCAACCAACGCAGTAGCTGCTATACCGAACACTATGAAGCCCAGTTCACGATTCATTTGTCCCTTGGATGGTGTGTAGTACTGAGCGAGTGTGGGTTTATTGAGCGGTTCCAATTGTTTACCAGTTAGTAGGTAGTATTCTTTCATTGCTTCATCAACATCGTTGAATGTTTGAACGGCATGGTTTTCACGCTGGAGTTGTCCATTAATAAAATCGATCCTCTGGAGGCGTTTTTTAGCGTACTCAGCCTGTGCCCTTTGTAATTTCTCAGTAGCGAGGTCGTGCCGCTTCCTTTCTTCCTGTATTTCAGCCGCGTGATCATCTCGTAGTTTCGAGAAGAGGAAATTACTCCCGGAAAATGCCAGGGCATTCACTAACGCCCCACCGTCCATCATAGCTATCGTGGCCATCCCTATATTTATTTCATTATATTATCAGGTATTATTCCTTGTTTTACTAGGATGTCTTTTGTGGCCATCGCCATACCAAGGTTCATTATGAGCATACCCATATCCTGCAGGTTGAAATCTAGCTTGATAGTTGGTTGTTTAAGCACCATTTTAGTCAACCGAGTGTACCCTACGGCTAGACTGGCGACCACTGTGGCGTGGTATGCGTCGTTGACGAACGTTTTCCCCTCAGACATTATGTATATGATATAAAATATTAAAATTATAACATGATATGCGGGTCAATAGTGGGGGTGGGGGGCTCACTGTTGGGTGGTGGCTCACTGTGGGAGGGTACCCCCACGTATAACCACGAGATAGCCAAGGCAGCAGTTACACCTACAGCCAACAACAGTCGGGGGTTGGTCACTTTATGTTGGTTACACCACCGTTTTTTACCGGCAGCTACTCTCTTAGGATTCTTCTGTCTGGTTACTGTTGGGGATACCCCCACTGGGGTCACTTCCCTCACTGGTTCCTGTGAAGGGGTCTCCACCGTCACCTCAGGAGGGGTTTCCCTCACTGGTTCCTGTGTCACTTCCGTCACCTCGGGAGCAGCATCCATCTATACTATTATTATTATTCTTTCTCTCAAATTGACAATGTTTTGCCGTGATAATCGCCGCCGTCACTGGAGCCAACAACATACCATATTTGTGGTACAGCCCGCAGCTGATAGAGCTCACGGCGTGTTCGATAAAAGGGTCTTTCTCGAGGTCCTCCCACAGGTAAAGTCGGCGCTCTGGTGGAATGGGAAGGAAGTGTGATACAATACCGGTGTATATCTGGGTCATAGCCGATCCTATTGTCTTTGTCATTTCTGCTCCGAGCCGGGACTCGTATCTAGCGTACAGCTTATCGTAAAGTAATGTTTGGCTTTGCCGCCAACAGCCAACGCCACCAGTTTCTCTCGCTTGGGGGAATCCCCCACAGTGGGGGTACCCCCCAACTGTTCGAGCAATTCCTCACACTCCATCTTATAATATAACAAGTAAGATTTAGTTTTAACTATATAATACCCGATGCAGACAAAACACAGAGAAATGAAGGTTAAGTTGCACACAACAAATACTTCAAATATCATAGCTATGCTTAGCATTTGCTTAGCTTTGCTTAGCATACTATATATGCTACTGGTTGGTCGGTTTTTAGAACGAGCTTAGCGTGTTTAGTTTCAGCGAGCTGTTTCTTCACCCGTTCCCGTTCTAATTTACTCATCACATCGTTCTCTCTCAAACACTCCTCGAACGAATCCCTGTCCTTGCAGTGAAATAAGGCCACCCATCGCGTCTGCTCCCTGAGGTCTTTCAACACCGAGTTGAACTTCTGCGTTAGCACCCAGACGCTGTGATTTGCATGCCGGCCGGAGAAGGCCAGGTACGATAGCATGTCTCTCTTTTTTGTTATCTCGCGATTAGCGCTGCAGTCGTCCAGTATAAACAGCGTCGGTTCCCCTTTAAATTTCTCGTGAAGAGCTTTCAACCAGTCCTGCAGGCGTGTTCCAGGGTCGATTTTGTGTACGTCCGGGTCCGTCATCACCCAAGGTCGCGCGTACGTTTTATTCATGCTCAGAGTAGGGCACATGATAACGATGTTATCGAACACATCCTTGTAGTAACCCTCCAACATATCCAACACGAAAACGGTCTTCCCACAGCCAGTCTGCCCGCACACTATGGCGCAGTGTGGGTCAGTGGGCAGTGGGGGGTACCCCCGGGGTGTGTGGGGGTCTTGTTTATTGTTGGGGGGTGTGGGGGGGTACCCCCCATCAGTAGATGGCTTGCACGAATCTCCCATTGTCTATATTAAGTTGCGCGTCCATAATAACGTACAGATATAATTTCAACTTACCAGCGGGTTGAGCTTTCTTAGTAATCTGGATGGTTATCCCTTTGCTGCCGTTATCTATACGGCGCCCGCTACCGTGCAGTTTATCATTATCCGTGGATCGCATGTCCAACCATAGGGCGTACTTGGTGGTCAGGTATTCACCGATCTGCACGGAGCCGAGGTCCAGGTCCTTTGTTATGTAGTCCCCCACTGGTAGCTTTTTTATCTCATCCCACTGCTGGTGTGGTCTCATACCATGACTGAACAGCTGGTTGGGCACGCCCTCGATGGTCACTTCCACCTTTTCAATCTCGGGGTTGAAAAACTTCTCGCTGTCCCTCCGGAATGGATCGTAATACTCCACGGGGACGACCAGGATACCTTTCATCGATCGCGCCGGCACGTTCAGGTTGATATTCCACACAGTGTCGCTCTTATCTCGCACGACTGATCTATGCCTCAGTACGCGATCGTACAGGATAGCCATCTTCCCAGAGTACTGGCTTCGAACCTGCCTGGCCAGCTCCGGGCTAGTGACCATGTCGAACTCCAGAGAGATGTTGTCTATGGTATAACTGGCCTCATCACCGTTCGGCGTACGCACTACTTTGCTATAATCGTTAAACGTGAGCTCGTATTCGAGCCTATCACCCAGCGCGGCCTGGTAAAACGGCGCGTGTCCCGTGAGCAACTCGAAGTCGAGCGGCACCCAGAATCGATTCCCGTATGCTAGAGCGATGGCCTTTTCACCGTCCGATAGCTTGTCTAGCTGGTCTTGCGTGAAGGCATACCCTATGCGCGACCGGGTTGATTTGCTGATGCCCTGGTACACATCATTGACTCGTTCTCCCTCGCTTTTCCAGAGATCCCTGTAGCAGTGAAACACGTCGCTGTCGTCGATGCTCAGCACCTCGTTACCGCTGATCTTGACGGTCGTTTTCTTGATGATAGCTCGACCCACGTTCCGCACTAGCTCGCGTTTGTCGTTGTCGGAGGTCAACGTGATATTGAACGCCAGTCGAACAGTGCCTGGTACAATGAGGTCATTCTCACCAAGGTTTGGAAATCTAACCAGCAGAGTTTGATTCTGGTCTATCTTGCTGGGATTGTTGGTGATGGTCACCGACTGTCGCACGGCTCTGGCCCCTAATGGCTCTCTCAATCTTCTGAAAGGATCTAATTTTCTGCCGTACATTGTTATATATAAATAAAATATATTTAAATACTAATGGATGAAGACATAGATATGACGGAGATGCCGGGCGCTAGTGCCCAGGCATCTGATGAGCAGGAGACCTCATTTACTAGTTCACCATTGAACCAAGAACTTTTAGCAACAACGGTAGATGATTATTACGAAAGTTTAAGAAGTGATAAATACTACGTTGATCCACAGGGCCGATACATTTGTAATTTTTTTATTGATACAAAGGGTGTTCTACGCCTTAAATCTAAACCAGAGGTTGACCTCTTTAACAAGCGCAATAAAAAACCACTGGCCTTGTCAACTCTAGCCAGCCGCCATGGTGTCGAATTTATCCGTGAACATCTAAACATGAATGATTACGTTGGTGCAATACCTAAGGCCGTTGTTGAAGATCTGCAAGCTACCAGATCCCACCTCACCACTAGAGATGAAATGACACCACAGCGTGCTACAGAAGCCTCGGACAGCATAGAAAAACTGTTGAGCACCTACTGGGACAAACCGTTACCGGGGTTTGACTTTCCGGTAAGGGAACTGCACGGCTTAGACGAAGCCGTGAAACACGTGCGTGGAGAACTCGTGAACAACATGGGGAAACTGAACGAAATCGACGAGCACATCGCTAAGGAAAAAACCAAACTCAACGAAACTTAAAACGATGATATGAAGCGTCGTATCAATGAACGACTATGTGATTTAGAAGACAAGAGACGTACACGATTGGAAGCCGCTTCCTCGAATCGTGAACAGCTTCGATCCCAGATCAGTCGCATTCGGGAAACAATCGATAGAATACTGAACGAGGATACAACTTTAGCCAACAGGATTCGGATATTGTTCCGGGAGCAAGGGATCACCATCGTCAGCATTCTAACTGCATTGGGTTTCATCATATCAACCCTGGTGGTGTCACTGGTGGGAGGAACCCCTGTGGGGCCTGCCGGCGGCGGGGGAACTCCAAGTGGCGGTGGGGGTGTTAAAGACTGGATAAAAAAACTCGGGGAAGGCCTAGCTAAACTGGCTGGTAAAGCCGCCGAAGCCCTTCCCGGCATCCTGGGTAGCATCGTCTCGTGGTTGTTGAGCGCTCTGTCTAAAACTGCCATGTGGCTCAGTCAAAACCTGTGGGCAGCCATCGTCGCCGTGGCGGGTCTGGTGTACGTAGCGGCTAAGAAATCTTTAACCAAATAAGTCCCAAAGTTACCCCACCAACCACCAGGGCCGTTTTATTATCAATATGCTGCTGATAGGGGGGTACCCCCACATACATATGGGTGTGTGTGGGGGGCACATGAACTTTAGACTCCGGGGGTGGCGCCACTATACCCTTTTCATGTGGTGGAATGTGTGGGATATAGGGGGTGTTAATATCGGGGTTGATACCCAACTTTTGGTCCGCCGTGGCTATGACTATTTTGTTGTTATAACCCACCACTTTTTTTATTCTCAGTTGCATATCACTCGGAGCCATGTACAACCCCACGCCGAACACGTAATTGACTTTCGATCTGGCGTATTCTAACACGTTTTGGTAACGGTCGATGGCCCTCGGGAGATCAACTGGAGAATTGATAGCATCCTCAACGTTGGAAACGAATTGTGTCTGAGCGTCGTAAGCAGTTCCCTTACCGAGGATGTTGGAACGCGTCATCGACTGCGCACCCAACAGCGCCCACACGTACGTTCGAATCGAGTCGTTCAAGCGTATTGTACCAGCACGAGTGAATTCTTTTGATGTTTTTGAGATCATTTTAGTCCAGGCTGTGGCTGCATCAGGATTGGTTTGCTTTATACAGCTGACATGGATCTTTTCATTCGTTGTGGGGCCTGTAAATGTATGCCGGTTTGGGTTGTATGAACCATCTTTAGAACCGGCCCTATATGTTCCGGACCTGTAGAAGTACACGAGAACTATACAGAGACCATGGTTCACACCAGGAAGGCGAAAGTCTTTATTCGTTGGAATCTCAAACTCCCCACAAACACGTTCATAAGCGCGTCTATCATAGGGGTTATTCGTCATACTCCACGCTTTATCTTGGGGAAGAGGAGCACTTATTTCCTTCAATATTCGTCTCGTTTGATAATAAATATGAAACAAAATAACCGCCTTACTCAGTTCGTCTATACCGTAGTCTGGTGTCACACCCGACCCTGTCGTCGCACACCACACAGCAAAGTTGAGTTGGTTCTGCCAAAACTGCATTGGGTTTTGATTCCAGTTTACCACCGCCTGCGCGTTATTAACGGACACGACATAGTTTTCAAAGATATTAATAAAGGTTGTTTTAAACCCCGTACCATCTGCATTCACCACGATTTTCAAGTGTGCTAAATCCATATTATAATATATAATTCATATATTATAATATGTACATAACACTTCCAGGAATAACGAGCGGTGAGGCCGTTCAGCTGACGCACGCGATCGATAACACGTCAGGTCAACTCGAAGTCGCACTCTGCGATATCACCTACCTACCGCAATGGACTAACATCAACGCCAGCAACAATAAGCTGTTCGTCAGTGGAACTCGCAGTCAGATAACTGACGGCTACTACAGCGTGTGCTCTCTAAACGACGAGGTCTTCAAACCCCTGGGAGCCGAACTCAAGATGAACGACTCAAACGGTACAGTGGTGTTAATCAACAACGGAAGAAACCCCTTGAGGCTCGGCCGACCATTAGCGAGGATACTTGGTATGTCTCCTGACGAGATAAAACCAACAACAACCGTCACAGGCACGAAGTTACCCGACCTAGTACCGTACCGAGAGCTGTACATTCATCTCGGTCAGGTGAGCACAACGTACAACATTCAAGGAGGTCACCCTTCCACTATACTGAGAGCAGTGCCGGTGAAAACTGAGAAATACAACGACGGTAGAACCGAGTCGTTTTCACCACGGCAGTATAAGAGATTAATCCAGGGCAACATACCTGAGCTGACAATATCGGTGTTAGATATAAATCATAATCCTGTAAATATAGGATACCTCAGCTTAACGCTTCATGTAAAATGACCAGCGCACAAGGGCCCGGAGTGAAAAAATGCGTCAATATCGGGATCTCCGACCTCGGAGACACGCGCGGTTTCGACGCTCCCGGAGTAGATGGTAAATCGTACGCCTTGCAACTGAAAAACAACATTTACAAACGCGTTGAAATCCCCTCCGGTGGAACCCTAAGTGATATGATAGATACCACAAGAGCAACAGTCAACACTAAGTACGCCCTTGTCAACACCGGTGATAATAATTGGATAATATACCCATCGTTCGGGGGTAAACTGTTCGACTTAGACGATGTTGAGAGCACTACCGTCGTCCAAAACAAACCATATATGCTCGTCTTCACCGAAGATGACAAGTGGGTGTTGTTACCCAATAACGACGACTGGTTTCTCAATATTAGACTCGTCTCCCCTTACGTGTTTACGGATAACAAAGACAACCACCTAAACAAAGTCGTGAACAATGGAACCCTGCTCGTGGCTTATGTCCCAACTCAGAGACGTAGCGTAGTCGTCAGCCCAGTCAACACTATGGCAGCCCACATGCTATCGAGTAAACTGACCATACAAAACGTGACATTGCAGTTGGTGTCTGAATTCGAAGGCGTGGTCAAGATACTAGAGAGTCTACCGGCAAACTCAACACTGATCATCAAAGTCTACCTAGGGGAACCATCGGGGAATGATGTCGAGATCGTGAAGGGGATCAAACTCGGGTGGGTGAAACGACACCAGTATCAAGTTTGCAACGTTTACGTGCGGGTGGGTGTCGGCTCCAACACCAGTCTGCAGGGGGTCAACGTGATCGTGGAAAACAAGATATCACTAACCAATATCTTCCTGCCTGACAACATACACTTCATGGGTATGAAGTTCACCCCTGAACTATTATCAAAAAACCAGTTGGAAATTATATCGTAATAGTATAATAATGACCAGTCATCATCCCAACACTACGCTTAACGACCTAGGAGATACGGAGGGATTCGATCAGCCTGGTGAGGAAGATGAATTATACGTCCTACACTTCAAAGACAACGTGTACAGACTGGTGCCGTTATCAGATTTAAAAGAGCCTAAATGGCTGATCAACTTAACACTCGCCTCACCTTATATCACAATAGATACATATACAAAATATGTCACTAAGATTAGGAACAACGGTATCTGGACCGGGGATTTCATTCCGGATAGGGTATTCATAGCAACTTCTGAGACCGAAAAAAATAGGTTAATGCCTGGAGAAGACAATAAATTAGCATTTATCAATTATAATCCTAACGTAAGTCTTAATACATTCTCCCCTTTCACACTCATCATAGAAGTCTTCTTTGTATTTTTAGGTAATGAAAACACCTCAAAAGTACACCAAATTTTACCCGGGGTGTCAATACACTGGTTTGACGAACACACAAACAAATATTGTCGTATTGTTATACAACGGGATACCCACGGGGGTCCTATAAACCGCTTAATAAACCTCAGTGGGGTTTTTATTACAACAGGAAATTCTATTAGACTCTCACCTATTACCCTGACTACTAGGATAGAACTTGTAGACTTCAAATACATTGAAGGACTATTAAATGAAACCCAATTAAAATATCTTTCAAAATATATATTATAGGATGGGTCTGTACCCAGTCGTAGAGGAAGTAGCGAAGACGTTGGAAACCGTAGATGGGTTCCGCTTGAGGCAGTTATGTGATGTGAAACGTCAACTAGAACAAGACCGTGACACGCGGAAAGCACTATGTAAAAAATATAATAGAGCTTTCAATATCGTGGACGGGGCTGACACTACCCTTATGGCAACCAGCATGGGACTAGGGGCGGCAGGTGTTGGGTTGTTAGCTACCATCGTGGCTGCACCTATAGTGCTAGGTATTGAAATAACAGCTGGGGTGGCAGGGTTAGCAGGATTGGCGCTTAAGTTAGTATCACGCAGACTTAATCGTAAGGCATTGAAACACGACGAGATCAGGGTTCTGGCCGAAGCAAAGCTGAACACAGTGAGTGAGCGTATTTCCACGGCACTCTCTGATAGTAAGATCTCAGAAGAGGAGTTTCGTTCAATCCTCTCTGAACTCAAAAAATATAACGGAATGAAACAAGATATTCGATCCAAGTCTCGTAAGTCTGCTATCAGTGAGGACGAGAAAAAAAAGTACATAGAACAGGGGATACAAAAAGCCCCGCAAGCCTTTATTATGAACACCAAAGAGATCGTAGGCGGTTCACGTTAAACTGTTTCATCGATATAAACGTGACATAGGCACAGTGTTACCTACTACTTGAGGGGTGGGCCGGGTAGGGGGTTTGTAAGAGAAGAATTATTAATCGTACCGTACGGCACAGTGTTACCTCCAACCAATACACGGTAAACTGTTTCATAGACACCCAACCTTTTTGTAGTAGGGGTAATAGTAGCAAGATCTAAGGTCCCAACCAAAGCCTTATTTAGTAAATAAGGCTTTGTAGAGACATTTCTTGAAAGTGAGCCAAAACCCCTATTCCCTATACTACTATCTGATAGTGGTCTAGTTACTGATGCCTACGTTTCAGTTAGTTCTGGAGATTGTACAAGTTTTTTAGCTTCTGCAAAACTGATGTTTCTAGTAAATTTAATTTTGTTAATCTCCATCTGCTTTTTCCACATCGGGCACTCCTTGGAGGACGACGAGTGTGCTCCAAAGCAGTTGGCACACTTTCTAAAACTGCTCTCACAATCTTCCGTCACATGCGTCTTCTCACTGCAGTGAGCGCACGTGACAGACAACGTACAGGTGTTCACACCGTAGCCAAACTTCTGACATTTGAAACACCTGAGAGGGTTGGGAATGTATGTTTCAACCCTAATATTGCAGTAGCCAGCCTTTATGGATCGAGGAGCAATTGAAGAAGAAAACGAAAAGAGATACGTATTTGTTTGATGGATTTCTGAGTTTTTACGGGTGGGAAATCGTTTCACAAACATGATGCCTTGGTCTTTCATTTCGGTGGCTATATCCAGTTCAGTCATGTCAGAGAACAATCGATCCCGATCTCTTACAATACCTTTACTTGTGTTTAGAGTTCGGTGTGCAGAAACGGACACAGGTGTACCAACAAATGATTCAATGGAAAGGAGGTTGGATGCTTGCTGTCGTTTGCTACATTCAATTAACAAAGCACCCGAACGCAAGCGTCTAATGTTTTTCACGTCTCCTGCAATGCCTTGAATGCCTTTAGAAACCGCAAACGGATTTAATTTCAACGGTGTTTTATCAATAGTTTCAATCACTAGAAACCGTGGCCAGTAATGAATAGATTGTGAAGGTCGCTGTTCATCATCGTTGTCAAGTGGACGTTTATTTTTTTTTGAGGGAGTTTCGTAAGCCATGGTGAATAAGTCATTTTTCATCATCCGAGCTCCCCACCCACCACGGAGTGTCACAAGGACAATGCTAAAAACAAGCGGATCTCCAGCTTGAAGCACCAAGGATACCCGGATGATATACTCCAGCAGAAAAATTAAAGAATTATTCCACCAGATTGGCCCATGAGCCACCGCCTTCTGGGTATAAGCATTAGACTCTAGGCAAAGTTCATAACATCAGTTTTCAAATCTAAAATGTTTTGTTAGTGAAAAGCCAAGACCAAAAATGAAACAAACACAAAATCAAATTTGTGCAATTACATGAATAATCCCCGCACAGGGCTTGGCATGACCAGCCGATTGGTCGAACCGGGCCCATTCGACCACCCCTCTAGGCGAAGTCAGGGCCAAAGTGGTGTATTGAGCAACAGGAACACGATTGCAGGTCCCTATTGCCCTCAACCACCAGGATCCCCTCCTCCGCCGACACAGGGCCGCAACCCATGGCAAACGGGTTGGTGGACCAAATATCCCCCCGGGTCCACAACGGGGGTGTTGGCGAGCTCTTGGCGTTACCCAGCACCCACCACGAGGAGGTGGCTCGCCACGGGTGCCAAGAAATATTAAAATCATCCACAAAAAGTGATCCGTCAATCGAATCATTTTAAGCTTTTGATAAACTGTTGATTTTAATGCTAAATAAGGTAACAGACAAAATACTGCCTTGTGGGACACCCTGATCCTGATTATAATGGTCAGACAGGGTAGAACCCACTCGAACTTGAAATTGCCTGTCTTTTAAAAACTGTGATATAAAAAAGAGGTAAACGACCTCTTAAACCAAAATCATGTAGATCCTTTAATATGCCATGCTTCCAGGTGGTATCATACGCTTTCTCAAGATCAAAGAATATTGATACCGCATGTTGTTTATTTACTATGGCATTTTCAGCAAACGATTCTAGTCGTACCAAATGATCAATGGTACTACGATTTTTCCTGAAACCACATTGAATATTTGTTATAAGGTTATTGGTTTCCAGATACCAAGTTAATCTATTGTTGACCAGTCGTTCCATGGTTTTACAGACACAACTCGTTAAAGAGATTGGTCTGTAATTCGAAGGATCAGTATGGTCCCGGCCAGGTTTTGGAATAGGGACTACAATGGCACCACGCCATGAAGCTGGGAAATTCCCTGAAGTCCATACTGAATCAAAAATATGTAGCAGTGTTCCTAAACATGATTCTGGTAAGTGCTTCAGGAGCTGATAGTGGATTTCATCAGCCCCTGTTGCTGTATCATGAGCTTGCTCAAGTGCAGAATGGAGTTCATGTAATGAAAAGAATTCATTATAGTCTTCACCATTGTCCGACATAAAATCCAATCTCTTATTCTCCTGTTGTTTCTGATATTTTTGAAATTCTGGACTGTAATCTAACAAAGACGAATGTTGGGCAAGAGTTTCCCCAAGCTTATTGGCAATGTCAACTGTATCTGTCAGTAAACTGTCACCATCTTTCAGATGATGAACAGTAGATTTGGAACCTTTGAATCACGTTCCAAACCTTTGAAATAGGTGTACGAGAATTTATTTGAGAAACATAGTTTCGCCAAGAATGACGCTTATTCTGTTTAAAAACACGTCGAGCCTTGGCACTATTTATTTTCAGATTATTGCAATTGTGAACTGTAGGATGCCTGCGAAAGTATTTCTCTGCCTTCTTCCTACATTTCCTGACCTGTTTGCAATCATTAGTAAACCATGGTTTACGAATGTGTGGTGTTGCAGAGGACTTAGGAATAATTTTATCAGCTATTTCATTTAGTTGGCACCCGTGGCGAGCCACCTCCTCGTGGTGGGTGCTGGGTAACGCCAAGAGGTCGCCAACACCCCCGTAGTGGACCCGGGGGGATATTTGGTCCACCAACCCGTGGGTTGCGGCCCTGTGTCGGCGGAGGAGGGGATCCTGGTGGTTGAGGGCAATAGGGACCTGCAATCGTGCTCCTGTTGCTCAATACACCACTTTGGCCCTGACTTCGCCTAGACGGGTGGTCGAATGGGCCCGGTTCGACCAATCGGCTGGTCATGCCAAGCCCTGTGCATGGAGTATTGTTATATTTTGCAATGCACACATATCATTTAGAATTGTTATAACTTTGGACTTGGCTATATTATCTAAAACATTTTTGATTTTGACATATGTTGTTCTGAAATTTGCCTAGAGTCCTATGCCAGAAGGCGGTGGCTCATGGGCCAATCTGGTGCAACTATTAATCTTTTAATTTTTCTGCTGGAGTATATCATCCGGGTATCCTTGATGCTGCAAGCTGGAGATCCGCTTGTTTTTAGCATTGTCCTTGTGATACTCCGTGGTGGGTGGGGAGCTCGGATGATGAAATCTCAACACTAAATATGGCTTATGAAATCACCACAAAAAAAACCAAACGTCCTCATGAAAATGATGTTGATGATAATGACCTTCGACCGTCCAGATCAATTGAGTTTTGGCCACGCTTTCTTGTTATTGAGTCTGCTGATAAAACGCCTCTAAAATTGAACCCGTTCGCAGTTGTCAAAGGTATTCAAGGTATTGCCGGGGAAGGTAAGAGCATTAAACGGTTACGTTCAGGTGCACTGCAGGTTGAGTGTGGGAAACGGCAGCAGTCAGTCAATTTGATGAGCATAGGATCGTTTGTAGGAATTCCGGTCACTGTATCTGCTCATAAGACGTTAAACACGAGCAAAGGGATCATCAGAGACCGTGATCAGTTGTTTTCTGACATGACAGAACTTGACATCATGACTGAAATGAAAGATCAAGGTGTGCTCGACGTCAAACGCTTTTCAGTCCGTAAAAACAATGAAAGTGTTCCAACCAATACTTATCTGTTCTCCTTTTCATCTCCGACAGCTCCAAAATCATTGAAGGCTGGTTACTGCAACATCAAGGTTGACGTGTACATTCCGAACCCGCTGAGATGTTTTAAATGTCAGAAGTACGGCCATGGTGTAAATACTTGTACAGTGTCCGTTGTGTGTGCCCACTGTGGTGAGAAGACACACACAACAGAAGATTGTACTAGTGACTTCAAAAAATGCACCAACTGCTCAGGCGACCATTCCTCATTTTCTAAACAATGTCCTGTTTGGAAAGAACAAATGGAAATAAATAAAATCAAATTCACTCAAAATATCTCTTTTTCTGAGGCCAAAAATATAGTAAAAAGATCTGATCTTCCAGAAAGTTATGCTGCGGTGGCAAAAACAACATTGGAGTTACGCTCCAAAATAACAAAATCATCCACAGGCTGCCAAACTACCTTGACTTGGGTAAATTGCGATACTCCACAGCTTTTGTACCCTGCTATATCATCACAGACTGAGGAACCACTCCCTAGTACCTCAAAGTCATCTTCTGATCACAAATCATCATCATCTCAGTCACATTCAAGGTCTCAATCAACATCTGATCAAACGGTGAAAAGTAAACCGAAGCCAAGGCTTCAGTTGTACAATAAATATGGGTCTCTTGAAGATATGGACGTTTCTGGAAACGTTCATTCTAGGGCACATAGCTTGTCGCCCTCCAAAAGAGTGCGGGGTAGATCCCCAATAAATCCACCCAAAAGATAGTTTATTCCAATAATATTGTACAGTGGAACTGCAGAGGATTAAGGACAAATTTACATGAATTACAGCTATTAGTCCAAGATTTTACACCTTCAGCGATTTGTCTCCAGGAGACATACTTAAAACAAACAGATACATTTGACCTTCGTCATTTTAATGCATATCATTGCTTTTCACCTCCGGGTGATAGGGCCACTGGCGGATCATCCATTCTAGTCAAACAAAACGCTATTCAAAGCCCTGTTTCACTTAATACTAATATGCAGGCTGTTGCAGTGAGAATTACTTTACATGTAGCGTTTACGCTATGCTCTCTTTATATTTCACCGTCTTCGGCGTTTGCCAAAACCGATCTTCAAGCTCTATATGATCAGCTCCCGAAGCCCTGTATTATAATGGGAGATTTAAATGGGCACAACCCACTCTGGGGTAGTGTAAATACAAACACTAGAGGTAAATTGTTGGAGGACTTTTGTTCTGACAATGACTTATGTATTTATAATGATGGTTCCAACACATATTTACACCCTGGTACAGGGACTTATTCTGCTCTCGACTTGTCATTGACAAATTCAGAACTATTAAATGAATTCGAATGGTCAGTCCACGATGACCTCTGTGGAAGTGACCATTTTCCTACTATATTAAAAGCTGTAACTCCATCTGATGTTCCTCCATCATCAAGACGGAATTTTAAAAAGGCTAACTGGGCTTTATATGAAATACTGTGTGCTGAAAAACTAAAACCAGAGCGTTTTGTTGACGTTCCTGATGCTATTAAATCTTTTTCTGATGAACTGAATTCCATAGCTGATGAGTGTATACCAAACTCCTCTGTAGTTCCACACATAAGAAAACCATAGTTCAACGAAGAGTGCAAACAAGCTAGGAAGGCAAGGAATAAGGCAGAACATTATTTCCGTCGCCATCCTATGGTGCATAATTTAAACAAATTTAAAATTTTAAATGCTAAAGCACGGCGTACTTTCAAACAAAACAAACAAAATAAATTCGAGGACACCCATTTCCAAGGTATGGAACATGGTCCAGAAAAGTAAAGGAAAATGTACTAAATCTACAGTCCATCATCTTAAACATGGAGATCATTTACTTACTGATAAATCAGATATTGCTAATAAACTGGGCGAAACCCTTGCTAAACACTCTTCCTCTTGAAATTATGTACCAAAATTCCAGCAATATCAAAAACAACAAGAAAAGAAAACTATTAATTTCAATTCTGATAATGGGGAAGATTATAATGAAACGTTTTCTATTCATGAACTCCATACTGCTCTTGATCAAGCTCATGACACTGCTACTGGAGCTGATAACATACATTATCAACTCCTGAAGCACTTACCGGAGTCCTGCCTAGAAACTCTTCTCAATATTTTTGATGATATTTGGACATCGGGTAACTTTCCTCTTTCATGGCGTGACGCCATAGTAGTACCAATACCTAAACCTGGACGTGATCATACGGATCCGTCCAATTATCGACCTATTTCACTAACTAGCTGTGTTTGCAAGACCATGGAACGCATGATAAATAATCGACTTGTTTGGTACTTGGAAACAAATAATCTTATCACAGATATACAATGTGGTTTCCGTAAAAACAGAAGTACTGTCGATCACTTAGTGCGACTGGAATCATTTGTGAAAAACGCACTCATTAATAAACAACATGCTGTGTCTATCTTTTTTGATCTTGAGAAGGCATATGACACAACCTGGAAATATGGCATACTGAGAGATTTACATGATTTCGGTTTGCGATGTCATTTGCCTGAAGTCATTGCTAATTTTTTAAATAACAGGCAATTTCAAGTCCGCGTGGGTTATACCCTGTCTGATCATTATAATCAGGATCAGGGTGTTCCACAAGGCAGTATTTTGTCAGTCACTCTTTTCAGCGTCAAGATCAACAGTTTATCTAAAGTTTTAAACGATTGAATCAATGGATATTTATTTGTGGATGATTTTAATATTTCTTGCCGCGGTAACATGCATACTATTGAACGGCAACTGCAGCTGTGTTTAAACAAAATTAATAAATGGTGTCTTGAAAACGGTTTTAAATTTTCTAAATCAAAAACCAATTGTATACACTTCTGTCGTAAATACAAACCCCATAAAGAACCAGAGTTATTTCTCAGTGGTACCCCCATCAAAGTCGTCAAGGAGGCCAAGTTCTTGGGACTTATTTTCGACTCACATTTGACCTTTTTGCCGCATATTAAATCCCTTAAAGCCAAATGCCTGAAGGCACTCGATTTATTAAAGGTTGTTTCAAATTCAAAATGGGGAGGGGATCAATCTACCCTTCTTCAGTTATAAAGATCACTAATCCGATCTAAACTTGATTGAGGCTCCATCGTATATGGTGGCGCTTGTCAAAGCAACCTAAAACTACTTGATCCTGTTCACCACCAAGGCCTAAGACTTTGTCTTGGTTCTTTTAGAACCTCTACTATAGACAGTCTATACGTCAAAGCTGATGAGCCTTCTCTCAACTTACGTCGTATCAAACTATCTTTACAATACATTACAAAATTAGCTTCTAATGAGTCCAACCCCGCATTTAATTGTGTTTTTAATCCTCTCTATGAGGATTTGTACAACACAAAGTCTTCCCTTGTTCCGCCTCTTGGGCTCAGAATTAAGCCATTTCTTGCTGCTTCCAGCATTGAGCTGAACCATATAGCTCCTTCCCGTCTTCTTTCTTCTCCTCCTTGGCAGTTGGTTAGGCCACATGTTGACCTAACATTAACATCACTTAAAAAATCAGAAACGAATGAATTACAGTATAAACAAGAATATAATGAATTGAAACATAAATATAGCAATTATAAATCCTTATTTACAGATGGGTCCAAAGACGGTGGCGCAGTCGCTTGTGCCACTGTCACTGGATCCAGAACAATATCTTCTAGGTTACCGGATAATAGTTCTATTTGTACAGCTGAAGCTAACGCCATATTAACAGCTCTAAAATATATTCAAAGACACCCTAAACGTAAACAATATATAATCTATTCTGATTCTCTTTCTTGCCTTCAAGCTATTAAAAACGTATCATGTAAACATCCACTTTTAATTGACATTATTGAATTGTATAATAATCTTGCTACTGGCCAGTACGACATCGTCTTCTGTTGGTTACCAAGCCACGTAGGCATTTCTGGTAACGCAATGGCTGATCTTGCTGCCCAGGCAGCACTCAACAAATCTGTGACACCACTTCTTATTCCTTTCCACACTAGTTTTAATCTCATTTGTGATATTCTAGTTGTTTTACTGTCCTTCGCTGACAGGTTTTTATACAATACATGTATTTCATTTCAGTATTAAATGTTCTCGTCACGATATGGCTGAGACATTGCCAATGTGACGTTAAATATTAACTCACTCACTCACTCACTCATTTAGCTTGTCCGAAAACAACTGAATAGGATCTATAACATTGTCAAAACATTCATATTTCAAATGGTCAGAACAAAGAGTCCGAAATAAAGTCCAGTTGGCCCTTTTAAAATTCCGCCTTGTTGGGGGAGGATCATCATTAGGGTTTATAGCAGAATGTATTCCACCCAGGTCATCGTGGACTGACCATTCGAATTCGGTATAAATATCTGGTTCTGTTATTGACAGATCAAGTGCGGAATATGTTCCTGTACCAGGATGCAAGTATGTGGCTGATCCATCATTACATATACATAAGTTATTATTTGAAATCAAATACTCAAGGAGCTTACCTTTATGGTTAGTTGCGGAACTTCCCCACAGAGGGTTATGGCCATTAAGATCACCCATGATGAGACAGGGCTTTGGGAGCTGATCAAATAGATCCTGAAGATCTTACTGCTGAATAACCGAAGAAGGAGAAAGATACAAAGAACAAAGTGTAATGGTTATCTGTAAAGTAAGACGGACAGCAACAGCCTGAAGATTGGTTTGAGAGGAACAGGGCTATGAATAACACCCTGCCTCACCAGAACAGAAGCACCACCAGTGGTTTTATCCCCTGCGGGTGTGAATGAATGATATGAATTGAACTGACACATTTCAAATCTATCAGTACTTTTCAGCTATGTCTCTTGTAGACTAAAAGCTGATGGTTTAAAATCTTGAGATAATAACTGTAGATCGTTAAAATTAAATAAAGACCCCTGCAATTCCATTGTATTAAATTGGTAGTACTATTCATGGCGGTTGAACAGGGGATCGCGTACGAGAAGAACGACTTCTCCCATGTACTGGTTGTGAAGGAGTAACCTCCATATCGAGAGGTTCAAATGGATTATGATCGGTTACAGACGTAGATGGTTAGACGGTTCTTGTAAATGCTGTAGAGCTTTTGCCCTTCGCTGCTGTTTTTTTTTCTTTATTCGTCAAAGTGGCTCTTCCTTGTCCTGACTGTTTGTTTGATTCAATCTGTAGGTCTACTTCTGTCTGTGAAGCCGACGTTATTAAACCTTGTTGATTTTCAGAAGTTCTATTTTGTTCATTGAGAGTGATTTGTTTGTCGTGCACCCAAGATATAGTTGTCTGACATGAAGTGGAAACCTTTTCAACAAGACCATGAACAGGGGCGGAAACAGTGGATGAATATGTTCGACTTTGAGACTGCAAGGATAAAAAACTTTTTGGCTTCTTGGTAGGAGAGGTTGTTTGTGATTTTTATTGTTAGAAGGTTTGCTTCATACTCGAAATTTGGACAGGATTTGGATGATGCCATGTGCTCACCAGTACAGTTGGCACATCTGATGGCCTCTGTGCATTCACTGTTATCGGGAGCATACTATCTTTCGTGTACATGACTTGGCACCATGACCAAACTTTTGGCATGTGAAACATCTCAGTGGATTAGGTATGTACACGTCCACTTGGATGTTGAAATAACCTGCTTTAACGGCTTTTGGTATAGTTGACAATCCAAACGTAAACAAGTAGGTATTTGTGTTAATGATATTTTCATCTTTTTTCTCGTAAAACGCTTTACAGACGTCACTCCTTGATGTTTCAGTTCTGTAACAATGTCTTCCTCCGACGTATACGCGAGACAACGAGATCTGTCTCGGACAATGCCTTTCCAAGTATTCAATGATCTGTCTGCAGAGACAACAACTGGAGTGTTAACGAACTGTTTTAATCCTAACAGGTTGATAGACTGTTGCCTTCGGGCACATTCAATAAGGAGTGAACCAGAACGAAGTCTTGTTACGCTTGTCACCTCACCACAGACACCTTTGATGGCAAATGGATTCAGTTTCAATGGACTTCCATCTGTTGCTTCAATGACCAAGAATCTTGGCCAAGTATCCACTTCTGCGAAAGACACTTCATCGTCAGATGAGGAGTTCGGCCTTGACTGCCGTCGAGTGCGGACGTGCTTTGCTTGTGTGCAAACCGAACAGTATCCTAGCATACTTGGTTGTTTATGTTTGTTCCTTTTTTGTTGTTTACATTTTCTCCACGCTTGTTGTGTAGTGAAACTTCACTAGTATTCCTTTTCGTGGATTAATCAGTCAGTTGTTGGGGTTTTCCTCGGCAATGGCTGAAAACAGCATGGACTGTGAGAGCGAATCGGTCGTATTCCAGATGGTACTTCTAAGAAAGCTTGTGTTGTGAAGCAATCACCTGCTGCTACTCCTGCTTGGTCTGATCTTTCTTATATTTATGATGAGCCAGTTCAGGTGAAGTCAACCACTGTCATCATTAAGGCAGATATTGATGACGTTTCAACAACTCTTTGCCAACTTATGACCCAGCGAGCCTTGGCGAGAGCATTGGCTAAGGTTACTACTGAAATAGTCAGTGTTCAGAGGATGGCCAGGGGGGATGTTAGTGTTACAGCAAAAACCGTTGAGGCTGCCCAAAAACTTGTGCAAATTACAGAACTTGGTGATCATTAGGTTACCACTTACGAGCCTGAATCACTCGTGAGATCCCGCGGGGTTATCTATGGTCTTGAACTGGATGTTGAGATGAATGAAATTGAGGAAGAACTAAAACCTGTTTTACCTTTACTATGCTCCGTTGTGCGCCTGACTCGTGGACCTGATAAAATCCCTACTAAATCTGTTTTGCTTACATTTGCTGGTCAGTCCTTACCAGATCATGTGGATATTCTCTTCCAGAGATTTCCTATCAGGTTATATGTGCACCTTGCACTGCGATGTTTTAAATGTCAGTCCTTTGGACATGTCTCAGCTAAGTGTAGGAGCACTCATCATATTTGTGCTAAATGTGGAGGGAAGCACAAGTATGAGGAGTGCACTGAAAGTTCCCTTAAATGTAAAAACTGTGGTGAAGCTCACTCTGCTGCCTACAGAGGTTGTATTAAGTATTAAGAACCGGTTCAAATCCAGAAAGTTAGAGTTGATGGGAAACTTTCCTATTCGAAGGCTGTCCGACAGGTGCGTGGGGATTCTCATGTTGTTAAGCACCCACACGTTCATGCCACACCATCCACTGCTCAACCACAGTCTCCAGTTGTTCCAATTCCTGTTGTGGTATCTCGTCCTGTCATGGTGACTGCCAGTACACAGACTGACACCCAAGAGGTTGAATGTCAGACTGATTTGATTTAAACATATTTTATTCATGAAGAAAGGGATTGGGCACAAGTTATCCAACTTAAAAAAGCCCTCTCCTGATAGTTACACAATTATCTTACAGCAATGTACACGAGTGACAGACAGAGGTAAGGATATTTACAACAGATGTTAACCGAGAAAGCGTTTTGTTTGAGAGATATAGATATGTACACATTTGAAGACATTGTGATTTTGGGTAACTGAGAGACCAGCATTGCCATGTAAGATAATGTAGCAGTGTTATATATATTCGTAAAACTCATAAGTTCAATCATAATTCATCATGATCATGATCATTATCAAATCAAACATCATATTTCATAAACATCATTATCTGTTCCATGTTGTCTCAGTCTTTGCCGTTGAATGCCGCCTCTATAACATCTTCACCTTTTCCTTCTGTTTCCTGGAGCCCTGTCAACAGGGATTTCCCTTAATTTCCTCTCTATTCTTAGCCAGGTAACCCATTCTTTGGGATTTTCCCTTTTCTATTTATAGGTCACATCAAAGACTTCCTTTGATGTGCTACCTACTTCCTTATTGGCTATTGTGTCCTCTGACCTCTTACTTCCTTTGGCCACCTGTTTTCCACCTCACTCCACTTGCTGTTGTTGAGCTGGAAACATATTTCCCTTCCTCAGGTATGGCCATTTTTCTATCTGTTTCCATCTGCCTCTATATTTCATAATTCTCTATCAAAAGGTGCAAAATGCCCTTCAAATAATAAAAGTATAATAACAAAAGTATTATTTAATTGATAATCATATTTATTGAGTTAAAAATATTAAATTATAAAACTGGTGTATATTTAAACATGGCTGATGCCATGTGCTCAAAGTTTATTCCATAGTGCAATATCTTTTACCTGGTCTCTGATATCTTAGATAATATATTTAGCATAATTTACTGTGATATTTAAAACTATTTAATATTTGTTAAAAATTATTTACTTGGTTAAAGATTTTATGACTCCACTTGCTGTTGTTGAGCTGGAAACATATTTCCCTTCCTCAGGTTGGCTCAACAACAGCCTCATCCAGCATTGCAATAAATCATATTATCATCATCATCATTGTCTGTCCTCTTGAGTCACAGCCCAGAGCCGAACCATACAAGCACGGCTACAATAAGATGAATATAAATCGGTGTTCTATTGTTAACAATATTTGCTAGAGATTGTAACATATTATGTCTCTGAAAAGTGTACAAAGGACATTTGAGGAAGTAATGGAAAACATCCTCACATCTGTGACCACATTCACACGAGGCGTCTTTTATTACATTTATTCGGAATAAATCATAGTTCAGTGTACTCGTCATATACCTTAATCGAGTGTGCAAAACATTTAGCTTCCTTATTCCATATGAGTAATATATAGGTGCGTATTTTCTTTTCACTTGGATAGAAGACTTAAACAATGGAATAGAGTTACAATTTCTAATAGGTAAAGGAATATTGTTCCATAGTTTAACTGTTGATGGAATAAAAGATGATGCTGAGTACCTTTGTCTTGGACATGGTTGGCAAAAGTTATCGGAGTTTCTTAACTCATAGCATGTCTGGTTGCCTACTATGGGTGGGAGTAAGTCCCGAAGAAAATCTGGCGCCAGACCTCTTTGGATTTTATAAAGTAATATTAATTTTTGTTTTCTCCTTCTCTCTGAAAGTAAATCCCATCCCGTTTCAAAATATAACGAACGAGAAGATGCATATTTTGGAAGACCGGTAACTATTCGTGCTGCCTCAAGTTGAAGTTTTTCCAATCTAGTGGCTTGTTCGATCAAACAACCATCCCATACCTCGCATGCGTACTCAAGGTGTGGTCTTATAAATACAGTATATATTTTCGATAGTGTTGTTCTATTTAGTAGGAATTTTAATTTCCGAAATGCTTCAATCATTTTAGATGTCTTTTGGATAATGTTTTCAATATGATGATGCCAGCTTCCGTTGGACGTGAAGGTTAAACCCAAATGTTTGTGAAAATTGACTGATTTTATACTGCAGCTATCAAACTGCAAGTCAATGTCGTTTAGGCCATCTTTCAATGTAAATAATATAGCTTCGGTTTTTTCCGGATTGTAGGAAATTAACCAGGCCTTTGTCCAATCGCTCAATAGTTCAAGATTTTCATTCATGACCCTTTCAACCACTTGTTTGTCCTTCGAAAACGTTCCCAACGAAGTATCGTCAGCGAAAAGCCGAGTTATACAATGTAGCTTATCGGCTATTTCATTTACATACACTATGAAGAGAAAAGGGCCTAAAACTGATCCCTGAGGAACTCCTGCTTTCAATACCACAGGCTTGGATAGCGACCCATTTACAAAAACCGACTGATTACGATAGGTTACATAACTATTAAACCAGTCATGGAGCTTTCCACGAACTCCATACTTTTCTAATTTAAGCATAAGCCCTCTGTGCCAAACTCTATCAAAAGCTTTTGATACATCGCAAAAGACCATACAATAGTATTCTTTGTTGTCAAGAGATGTACAAATTTGATTATAAATTTCTACAAGTTGCTGTACAGTAGAATGGCCTCTCCGGAAGCCACACTGGTATTTATATAACAAATCATTTGACACAAAGAAATTATAGACATGCTTAAACACAACTCTTTCAAATAATTTTCCAACACAACTAATGAGTGAAATTGGGCGATAATTTGACACAACCGAGTGATCACCTTTCTTGAACAAGGGCATAACATTTGCACGTTTCCATTGACTAGGATACTCACACAAATTTAGTGACATGTTAAACAATATACACAAGACTGGACTGATAGAATTAACAGTTTTTCTGAGTAGTTGATGACTGATCTGGTCTGGCCCAGCAGCTTTCCTGAGAGGCAAACATTTGATGATATCTGAGACCTCGTTAACTTCAATTTTAATGTTTTCTAATACCGCATCGGTACGCTTGTCAAACTGTGGCAAAGTAGTATCTGCACCATTTAAATTAGATATAGACTCGAAATATTCATTTAACATATTAGCTTTATCAAAATCAGTGAAAGCCGATGGGCCATCTTCGTCTGTATTTCTTTTCAAGGCGGGAATGGAGGAAGCAGATCCTGACGTTTTAATCAAACTACGTAACATTTTCCAGTATGATGATTTATTTTCACCGTAAAGTTCGAATAAAAATTCGTTAAGGTTCGAATAAAAGTGCTCTTTTGCATAGCATTTCATGTTATTGACTTTATTACGTTGTTTTTTGTATTTCGAGACGTCAGTTTTGTTCTGTGTTCTTTTAGCTTTTTTTCTCAGACGAACCCGCTTCCTACTTTCACGTCGTATATTTGAGTCATACCATGGTTTGTCATCACAACTCTAGAAGGAATACATTGTTTAGTATAATCATTAAAACGTTCATAAAATATACGACAAGCATCTTCAACACTAGAACAGTCTCTAAACAATGAACCCCAGTCCGTGCTACTAACAAGTGCATTCAGTTGTTCATAATCACCATTATTATAACACCATACGTTTCTAGGATAGGCAGCTTTAGTTGATGCATGTACATCAATATGGACAAACGTGCCTCTGTGATCACTTATACTTCTATCAAAATCAACAACACCACTTTCAACAACATCAACGTCGTCACTAAAAACTATTGGATCTAGAAGAGTGCTCGTTGTCTCGGTGACACGTGTAGGTTCCGAAATAACATTACGTAAGTTTTTTCTAAGTAAGATATCTGTTAGATTTAGATTAGCTGATGAAAGTAAATTTTCATTCAAGTCACCAACAAGAGCAACTTTACTAGAAATATCTAAAGCACTTTCAATGCTATTGTCAAATCTGCTCCAAAGGTTCGCAGTATTACTTTCAGGCCTGTAAACTGTGCATATGATTCATGGTTTTTGAAGAAGAAATATCTTAATCCATACAGATTCATCATATATGTTTTCAACATGTGGAAGCCTTTCAAAAGTTAAATGTCGAGAAATATACACCATAACGCCACCCCCATAAGCATTTCTATCTTTACGTATCGGGTCATGAAATGTTTCCCAGGTTGATGTTTCATTATCTATACGAGAGTCTAAATGAGTTTCGGTGAAACAAACCACATCATACTCCGACAGAAATTCCGACAAATACGATTGCTTGTTCCGAATACTTCTAGCATTCAAGTGAAAAATTGACAAGTTGTCTGTCTGGACAATAGGCCCTGGATTAGACTCAATGTCACCAGCAAGCTGAAGTAACAATAGAAGAATCAGGATGATATTAACATTTGTTGCCTGAGCTTGAAGCAGACATAAGAACAAAAACACGCAGCAAGCTTTCAATTCCAACAATAACATGATACACGCAGTTTCTGTTTCAACACATAGGGACCTGAATAATACATTTTTGTTAGCAAGTAAGCTACTGATTTTCAAACATATCTTATTACTACTAGAACACATGTAACAGCTGAATAACCCGATCGCCGCACGATGTTGCATTATGTCATTACCCATTACCCATATGGCTTGTTGATTTCGTCTTGGTATATGATATATGTGCGGAAACTAGATCGGGTTATCTTCAGGCGTAACAATGATTGTACATAATAGGTTGGCAATGCAGGATCTCTCAGTTGTTCTAAAGCGAAAGAAAGGAAATAGACATGTACACTAATTCAGTCATGGATACATGCGTACTAGGGAATGTAACTTGAGAGTTGTAAAGTGTAAAGGTAAGATTTAAAATAGTATTTACACACATTAATACAATCATAAACAAAATGGAAAACAGAGCTAGTTGTGTGTTAATATGATACATACAATAATAAATATTAATATATTTACATACCTACATGTTTGAGTACTTATTCACTTGTCAAACATGAATGTGAAACAAACTGAAGACACTAGTGACGCTTATACTTGTCAAGGTCAGATTCACTTTGGATCACACCTGTGAGCCCTTCCAACTGTTCACAGATATATACTCTACCATCATATGTCCAGGTGGAATAGATTCTCTGCTCCTTCTTCAGATGTCTGGCGAGCTTGAACAAATGATTTCTGTACTTTGTCAGATCTTCGTTAATATAGACATTGTCTCTTTTTCCTTTGAGCTTGAACTTGTTTCTGATCACTTTGTTTCTGTCCCAGTAGCTTACAAACTTAACCACTATACTCCTGTTCTGTCCTCCTCTGTTTCTTGCCCACCCGGTGGCATCTGTCAATATCAGTAGGTGAAATATCCGTGTGCACATCTTTAAGCACATCCAGCACAACTTGGTCAATATCAATACCACTTGGGCTCCTTGATTCCTGATATTCTCAGAGAATTCCTCCGACTATACTGTTCCAGCTCGTCGGTTTTCAGGTGGAGTTCGTCTCTCAGCTGACTTATCTCTTGCTTGAGAGGGGCCACTACGTCTTGTATTATGTCGCTTAGTGCTTCCTTTGCCACAGTCACAAACGATTCTCTGAACATTTGCTGTAGGGCCGGTAACATGAGTGCATTACTCAGTTTCGTAGTAATCACGTCCATGGAAGCATCACTGATGAAATTAAACAGTGTTGACGGGTAGGAGTGGTCCTGGTTCTGGTCGCCGTGGCTTGTGTTGATCCGTTGTTGTGTGGAGGTCGCCATCTTGTTTTGCGTGGTTGATCTTGGCGTACTGCAAGATCCAAACGAAAACACTTCTGGTAGATCAAGCTGTAGGGTTGATTGAACCAGTGGTTTTGCTGATTTTGGTGGCACACTATCCAGTGGGGAACCAGATGGTTTTCTTTTCTCGCCGCTGCTCCTCTGTCGCGCGGCCTGACCTGTGGTGTTTACACTCCTCCTTCCTCGTCTATCTCGTGAAGGCATATTTTCCAATAAAGTGCTTCAGAGATATCAATAATCCCTCTAAAATGTTTCAGGATTATATCCGGTAGGTATATAGGCAATTGCTGATAACGTCAGACTTACAATAGCAACAATTGCAACACACAACCCAGGAGCTCTCTCACGCACGTCCTACCCCTGTCGCCATCTGGACTCTATGACTCAGACTGATTCTCTTACTGACCTTATCCATGAAACCTCTTGTACGCCTCTATTCAACAATGCCTCTCCAGTTGATTTTCTCAATTTTGTTATATGCATAGTTGCCAACCTGGGATCCAATCGTGCATTCAAATCTGATGGTCTACAGACGATAGCATCAGCTGCACAATCTCTACTGGGACTAAAGTTGTCGTCTGATGATCTGATGACCATGCTTAAGGGTCAACAATGGAAGTCAAAATTCTTTTTATGTCTCTCTTAATACTTCAGTGGAATGCTAGATCTATTAATGCAAATGGTCCAGGCTTTAAAGTTTTTGTTAACAGTCTTGATCCCATGCCGGATGTTGTATGTGTTCTATAGACGTTTTTGAATCCCACGCATCGATTCCGTTGGGAAGGGTATGTCTGTTTACGTAAAGAACGTCTGTTTGGGTCTAGAGGAGGTTGTGCTATACGTATAAAGGATTCGTTGTCCTTTAGTGAAATTAGATTGCTACAATCCGAAATTGAAGCAAATGCAGTCACTATCCATTTGAAAAATATGAGATCGGTCTCGATTTTTAATATCTTCAATCATGCTTTTGCTTCAAGTGATGATTATGCTTCTCTTTTGAATGTGTCTGACACTCTTAAAGTATTATGTGGTGATTTCAACAGCCATAATCCGCTGTGGGGAGCCGTTAAGCTGGATGCTGGCGGCAAAGTCACTGAGACGCTCCTTGATGAACAGAATCTTTTCCTTCTGATTGATGGTTCTATGACCCGGTATGACTTGGCCTCTGCTTCATTTTCAGCCCTGGATTTGACCATTGTCAGTCCACAACTAGCTCCACACTGTGATTGGGAAGTGTATTTTCAGGATTCGTTTGGCAGTGATCATTATCCTGTGTTTACCAGCCTCCAACTTGACACGATAACTGAATTAAGAGAAACAGCTCAGTGGTGGATTTTCTCTAAAGTTGACTGGTCTGCATATACCTCTTTGTGCTCCGACACTATCACCCCAGCTATAAATTCGATTGATATTGAACAGTTTCATAGCTGCTTTGTTTCTCACATTATTGCAGTAGCTGATAAAACCATAGGAAGAAGTTCAGTTAAACGTCCTCTTAAACCGCCAGTTTGTTGGTGGACAGATGCATGTCAATCAGCTCATGATGCTAGGAAGAGGGCCAAGAAAAGGGTTGAAATATCTGCCTTACCGTCTGATTTAATAGAATTTCGACGCGCTTCCGCTTTCCTTAAACAAACGGTCACTGAAGCCAAACGTTTGTCTTGGTCTAAGTACATCAACAGAAATACACCTCTTTCTCAAGTATGGCGAAAAGTGAAAGTTATTTCCGGTAGTTCATGTTCTACCCGTGGAATTACATCTATCGGTAAAGATGCACCAGCAACAATAAATATTGACAAAAGTAATGCATTGGCTGAGTCCTTTCAGAGAATCTCTAGTACAGACAACTTTAAGTCAGACTTTCAAATTATTGAGGAGTCACTTGAATCAGAGTATTCAGATATCTTACATTGTCCAACACATCATATCGCTGACTACAACTCCTTTTTTTGTTTCCAGGAATTAAGGAACTCCATTTCTGGACGGAAAAAGACCTTTTCAGGTGATGATTCAAACATCTGATATGTTCAAACATCTGCCGTTTATCAGTTTTGAAACGATGCTTTTACTTTTTAATCACATTTGGTTTGAAAGCAAACTTCCCATCTCTTGGAAAAAGGCAATTGTAGTTCCTATTCCTAAGCCTGGTAAAGATCCTACTCAAGCCACATCCTACAGGCCCATTGCTCTTACCCCCAACATGTGTAAAATAATGGAGAGAATGGTAAATAACCGACTAGTTTACTTCATGGAAAAGAACAATCTCTTTTCAGGTGTTCAATCAGGCTTTCGGAAAAACAGATCTTGTGTTGATCATTTAGTGAGACTTGAAACCGGAATTAAGAAGGCACAAGGAAGCACTGAATATCTGATGGCTGTTTTCATGGACATTGAAAAAGCCTATGACATGCTATGTAGGGATGGTTTGGTGATAAAACTGTATAAGCGTGGAGTTTGTGGATGCATGCTTGATTGGATAAAGGATTTTTTGAGGGATAGAAGTATACAAGTTCGCATTGGAACTTCTCTGTGGCATATATTCAAGTTAGAAACTGGAACTGCCCAAGGTAGTGTAATCAGTCCGACATTATTTAATGTCATGATTAATGACCTGTTTGAGAATATCAATGTCCTGGTCGAAACATCACAGTTTGCTGATGATGGAGCGTTGTGGAAACGGTCCCATAATTTTGACGTTGTTTTCAATGGTCTTCAACAATCTCTCGATCTTGTACAAGCTTGGTGTATACAGTGGGGTTTAAGATTTCAGCTTCAAAAACGTCTGCAATCATTTTTACTAGGAAGAAGATTCCTCAAAATTCAAAATTGGTCTTGTGCGGTTCTCCTTTGGAGTTTGTGGATAAGTTGAGGTTTTTAGGACTCTGGTTTGATAGGAGGCTTACCTGGAAACATCATATAGATTATTTGATTCAGAAGTGCACTAAAGTCTTGAACCGTCTGAGAAGTATTTCCAGTACCAAATGGGGTGCAGACAGGCAGTGTTTATTGCTGTTATATCGTGCCCTCATTAGATCACGACTTGATTTCGGCTGTCAAGCTTATGGATCTGCATGTGTAACACAAAAGGCAAGACTAGATGTTGTTAAGTCAAAGGCCCTCAGAATCTGTCTTGGAGCATTTAGAACTACCTCTGTTGAAGCTCTACATGTTGAATCGGGTGAAATGCCTTTAGCCCTCAGACGTGAACAGTTAGAAGTTAGATACATGCTGAAGTTGAAATCTTTTGGGTTGAAGCACCCGACGTCAGCTGTATTGGGAGACTGTGTTGAGTATTTTCTCGATCCTTGGAAGGACGGTATGGGGCCTTATGGGATGCGTTGTCAGAGAACTGCTTTTCATCATCAAGTACGTGATGTTGCAGTAGATGATGTCAGTGTTCTGCCTAAGAAGCCACCTTGGCTGCTTGAACATCCATCCGTGTATCTTGATGTTCTGGACCAAACATTTAAATCTGATCCAGTTCCTCGTATCAAAACTCTTGCTGAGGAACATATCCGTAGTTTACAGTGGGCTAATGCTATGCAGATTTACACTGATGGATATAAGTGCCCAGTGTCCGGTCATGTTGGTGCAGGTATCTTCATAGCTACTGATCAAAGAGAGATTTTTCTCCGATTAGTTGATCACTTGTCAGTATTTTCTGCTGAACTTGCGGCCATCATTGAAGCTTTGTGCTGGATTAAATTTTTTAAGCCTGTATCAGCGGTCATTTTTAGTGATTCTGTCAGTGCTTTACAAGCAATTCGGACAGGCTCCTCCTCAGCAAGGCAAGATTTGATCAATATTATACTTGAACTCTTTAATGACTTAAGTAAAGATCTTTTAGACGTTGAATTTTCATGGATACCGGCTCATGTTGGCATTTTTGGAAATGAAAAAGCTGACAGATTGGCAAAAGCTGCACTAGATTTTGATGGATCGGAACAGGTCCATACTGCCCTCTCCTGCTGAATTATGCACCGTAAGTAAGTTCTGTGTTCAGACGAAATGGCAACAGAGATGGTCCTCATCCTTAAAAGGACGCCATCTCTATGGCATTGAACCTTTTCTAACGAAGTCAAAATTATCCGGAGGCAACCGTAGAGAAGAGGTGCTATTAACCAGACTTCGTCTTGGGCACTGTGGTCTTGGGGCCTATCTAAATATTCTTGATAAAGATACTTCTCCAAATTGCACTGTGTGTCATCAGTTAGATAATGTTGCCCATTATTTATTGCATTGCCAAAAATATGTCACTCAACGTAAGGCGGTGATTGAATCACTTACATCACTCAATATTGAAATCTCCTTGACTGGATTGTTGTGTTCACGGAATATCGCCCGCACTGATGTTCAGAATGCACTTCTTGCTTATATGAAAGCTTGCGGCAGTTTTAATAATTTATAAACGTTTGGGAAATTAGCAAACCTTTGTGATGGGCAAAGGGTAAATGGGCCTAGTTGCCCGAACACCTATTAAAACTTGAATTATCTATCTATCTATCATCAGATGATGTTGAAAGATGTCTACGCTTACTTTTCTTTGAACCAGAGAGTAGGTATAGAGCCATAGTAGATTAATAATATTCCGCATCTCTGCTCTCCACCAGCCATCGAGTGTCAACAAGGACGATCCTACAGTGGAAACCAAACTGCACGATCAGAGCTACAGGGATGTTATACTCCAGAGATACAGACGTAAATAAAAAGATGTCTAAAAGAAGAAATGTCAGGCTGGTTCGGCCCATGCCATTCCCCTTAAGAAGCTCTGAATTGAGTGGTCAGTATCTCCAGATTGGCCCATGAGCCACCGCCTTCTGGCATCAGACTCTAGGCAAACATATATGACATGAATTTAGAATGTGAACTTTCGTTATCAAAGATTCACAGTAATTAAAGTACACACTTTATGAATGTTGTCCATGCACAGGGCATGGCATGACCAGCCGATTGATTGAACCGGGCCCATTCAACCACCCGTCTAGGTGAAGTCAAGGCCAAAGTGGTGTGTTGAGCAATAGGAACACGGTTGCAGGCTCATATTGCCCTCAACCACCAGGATCCCTTCCTCCACCGACACAGGGTCGCAACCCACGGCAAACGGGTTGGTGGACCAAATACCCTCCCGGGTCCACTACGGGCGTGTCAGCGAGCTCTTAGAGTAACCCAGCACCCACCACGAGGAGGTGGCTCGCCACGGGTGCCCAGTAATCGGTATTGCTCCATTTGGTTTCAGTTATTAGTATTGGGACCTATTCTTTGAATATGATTCTGCATAAATTGAAACGTCCTGTCAGCATGATGTGTGGACGGAAAACACGAAATGATGTAGGTCGAAGTCCCGTTTATCACATCTGTGACACCCATTATCATATGTAGTTGTTGCTGAAAACCAAGAAAACATATAGTCTGCTAAGGATTGGATGACTAGATTACCGGCACGCCTATGGGGAACATTTGACACTGCCTAGATGTTAAGGGAACTCATACATTTCAAAATATCTGAAAACCGTCCCCTTTTGCAGATATTGTGCTAATCTTTGTGGACAGATGTGGTTTCAGACCTACTTAGGGCGAGAAATTACTCTCTGTCAAAGAAATACATCTCGGAACACAAAAACAAATTGAGATAAATCCACTATTACGTTTTGGTAGTCAACCCTTTATTGTGCAAAACGGCATAATGTGACATGAAGAGTGACAGGAATCATATACATCCACATATAACTTGAGAATATGCTATCAAATGCTATAGCAAATGGAGGCATGTGAACACGAAAGATAAACATATGCAAACGTATTGACAGTACATCAACATTAAGCAGATATCTTTTCTAAATTCTAGACCTGCCAAGCAGGCGAATCGAAATGTCGCCCATGTTAATTTTTTTCAAGTGTTTCAAATGAATAATGGAATTTGGAAAACATATAGTCAGACTTGATTAAAATAGTAGTCCTATAAAAAAAGACAAAACAAAGCAAAACAAAACAAAAAACAGAAAGCAACATCATGAATTAATATAGGTTCGGTCAACATTAAATGTGCCTCTCTGCAAAACTCACAGGGGATACACTTGCTAACAATGCAAAAATGACAAAGACCTGGACGGAAATATGACGATATTACGTAATTCTTATTGCTATCCTACCTTCTCAAATGCCTATTGCTGTGTCATATAGTCATCTGGTACTGAGCAAGTAGAGTGATTACGTTAAATGTATGTAATTCATTGAATGTTGTGACATGGAGACTCCAAATCAAGAGCTGTTGGAATATTGTTCAGAATTGAAGACTTTTCTTTTTGGTATCATTTCTTTAATAAGAATTGCCATGGCGTCAGGTAAAACTGACAGTCTACCAAACCACGATAACGTATGGGGAACCTTTTCGACACTATTTTACCGTGCAGTTGATATCTTTTATTACGATGGCAGTAAAAGGTCATTGGCCACTTCACCGTTTGTAACAATAATGGATCTTAGATAGAACAGAATCCTGTCTGTAAAATCCTGTATTTTCGGACTATATTTGACGCAAACTTTATTTTCTCTGTTGAAACCAGATACTATCCAAAGTGTCGTAAGGTAAGTGTATTAAAGTAAATCAAATGAAATACATGTTTGCGTTAGACCGGCCCTTTGAATGTATTTCCACTTTGGGCAATAGATAGCACACTCAGGCCCCTGACCAGGCGTCAAATCGCAGGCACATAAAGACAGACACCTAACCGACTCAGTCACCGTGGCTTCCCGAATGGGAATCCACCCAACTAAAGTACTAGAATCCGACCTTTACTAAGTAATTGTAATCCCAAATATACCATATGGTACATTTGACACTTTCTAAATGGCATTGTGTATTCATGTTATTATCGTACATAACAAAAATATATATTTACTTGAAGAGACAACTGGGTGAATGTGAACAACAATCGCCCAAATCCTTTTCGCCTACGAGAGTTTACTAATACACTGTCACCAACACATAATAAAACACACACACACACACACACACACACACACACACACACACACACACACACACACACACACACACACACACACACACACACACACACACACACACACACACACACACACACGCACGCACAGCGTGTTAATGATTTCCGCCGGTGTATGGGCAATAAATAAATTAAAGATGAGTCCAGATACTTCCTTTTGCCAAAAAAAACTCCTTTGTATACTAAGTCAAAAAAGAAAACATCACATTCTTTCTTTAGGATACTATAAATGAACCAGTAATACTAAGATGGTTAAATTGTTATTATTTCATTACCGAGATCTGTGTGATGCACTCGATAAACTGACAGAGTCACAATCAGTTCCATTAAGCTACACTGCCGTTCCAAAGAACGGGTATTCAGAATGTCAATGAACAAGAATACAAATTTGAAATTTCTCAGTTCAATATTATGTATGGCCGCCCCGCACATTCACCACTGCCAAACACCGTCTCCTCATCGAATGCCTGATGCTTATGAACACGTGGTTGCGGATTCTGCGCCATTGCTCTTGCAAAGCAGCGCCAAGTTCCTCCAAATTCTGAGGATGGTTCCTAACACCACGAAGCCTTCCCTCAAGTGCATCCCAAACGTGATGTATTGGATTAAGGTCAGGGGACCTCGATGGCCAGTCCATGACGTTAATTCCAGTGTTTTGAAGGAAATTTCGTGTCAACATCGCGGTATGCGGCCGAGCATTATCATGCTGGAACTGTACACCTGGGCCATGAGCCGACATAAAGGGAACGAGCTCAGGGGTGAGCACCTGGTGGCGGTAAGCAGCAGTTGTGAAGTTTCCACGGATGACCAGAAGTCGGGAACGGTTGTTCCCAGAGAAAGCACCGCACACCATGCAACTTCCACATCCGCATCTGTCGACTTCCTGTACACAACATTTGGTGTACCGTTCACGATGTCGTCTCCGGACTCTTATGACTGCCGAATCGGAGGGTAAACTTGGATTCGTCGCTGAAGACGACTCGATTCCAGTCCCTCTGGGTCCATCGGTGGTGACGTTGGGCCCACAGCAGACGCTGACGTTGATGAAACGGCGTCAATATTGGCCCATGGTATGGACGTCGAGAATGAAGATTGGCAGTCCGCAACCGATTTCGATTGGTCTGTGAGGACAATCGACCTCTACACATCAATAACTGATCTTCCCGATTGCAACATGCCAACGGCACGTTCACGTTGCACATTTGACAATCGTGACATTTAAAGTACCGTTAGAACTGTGGTTAAAACTGTTTTATTTTTCAATTCTTGAGGCCAGTGCAAACACGTGCAAAACCTGATTTGGCACTGATGTCATTTGTACGACGAATGGATGGGTTTGAGTGGCTTTTGCTAACGTTTTCCTAGAGTCGAAACATATTGACCCCATTTCGGATACATAGATGTCGGA